>NC_092816.1:73234251-73841751 GCF_023375885.2 Dermacentor andersoni | reverse complement strand
TTTCGCAGTGGCGAACGGCAGCGGCAATTTCGGCTCGGGCGGTGCACATATACAGATCCGCCGCCACCGATCTGGCTCTCTGATTGCCACCGCACAGGGCGAACGGCAGCGGCAATTTCGGCTCGGGCGGTGCACATATACACATCCGCCGCCACCGATCTGGCTCTCTGATTGCCACCGCACAGGGGTTGCATTGGAGGAGGAGCGAAGAAAGGAATTAAGTTCGAGCCGGCGCTTTGACAACCGGAGACTCGCAGGAAGAGGGGGGAGGGGGGCGGCGTGTACACCCAGCGGCAAACGATGGGGGCAGAAGCGCGCGCAGCAAGCGGACAACACGATAAAGGGAGGAGGGAAGAGATAGCAGCGACTGACTGATGCCGCTGACGCCGATAGTGAGTCAACCCCAGCTGCGGAGTTGGTTTCAGGGACAACGCCGCCGATGCCGACACAAACAATATGATACCCTCGCTTCCGCAGCGCTAAGAACCAGGTCTAGCCGTGGGAAGGTGGTCACGTATTCGTCGACGTGCCGGGGCCTACGTGAAATAACCGGCGCGTCGGCAACTGAAGAGCACCCTATCCGCCACACAAGAACAGGGGGGGGGGACCCTTTCCTCCTCTTTCTGCATGGCGGCGACGGTGTTCTATGCAGTCACGTTATCTTGACTCTCTAGCGGCGTCAGCGGCATCCAGCGGTATCAGTCGGTCGCTGCTAGCGCTGGGGGGATGAAAGGGGGGCGGAGCTGGTTACGAGGCCGACGACAACGCCGACGACGACGCGAAACCCAGGAACGGACGCCAAAGAGCTGCGCTCTAAAAAAAGTAACAAGTTGGCCTTTTTGTATTGCAAAGGACAATATTCACACCATACACCATACCGACACGTGTACTTATATTTAACGGGCGACCACGTTTCGCCGCCTAACAAATGTTATCGCACAGCGCGGGACGCCTCTGCATGTATCCGAAGTTTCTGGAAAGTTATCGATGCTTCTATCCGCTGTCTGTTGTCACCGAACCTTGTGTTATCTGATTTCATCGCGTGACTCGAATGTTGTAGAACTTTGTGGAAGGCATGCGGGTCCCAACGATTATTCGATGACTGCTGTATAAAAGCCGACGCACTTGACCCGCTGATCAGATTTTGGGCGATCACCGACCGTGTTCGCCGCTATCGTTGTGCTATAAGTGTAGCCTGTTTTGTGGGCACAGGTTCGCCCAATAAAATCTAGTTTTGCCTTTCGCAGTATTGCTACTGTGTTCTTAACGTCACCACCACGTGACAATACACACCATACACACCCTACAAAACATCCTCGTGTCATAGACACGAGGATGCCTTGTATCCTAGTCGTCGTGTCCACGAGGCGACGAGCGCGGAGGTCAACATTAAAGGCGAAGTAGGTCAGAAAATCCGCACCCAATATGGCCATGCGTACGTCTGCAACAATGAACACTCACCGGAAGGTGCGTCGGAGACCCAAGTCGATGGTAAGAGAGCGCTGGCCACATGTGTGGATATAAGAGCTGATGATGATGATGACGACGACGACGACGACGACGATGGTGATGATGATGATGATGATGATGATGATGATGATGATGATGCCCTTGATGAGTTTGGCGCTTACCCACTCACGGGGATTGGCCAAGAGTCGGGCAGACTTTGCTTATGTGTTCAGAAAATGGAGGTAAAATCTATAATTTTGTTACATAAACTTAAGCGAGGAAAAATCAAAACGGTTCAGTAGACTGTCATGCTATGAAGAGGAAAAAAAATAATCTATAATATATATATGAGGCAACAGAGGAGGGATGAAAAGAATAATACGGTCATCAATGAAATCGGTTTGATACAATAATAATTTTTTCCAAGGCGAAGCACACACAAGAGCTGTTGGCTGCTTGGAGACGTGCGTTTCTTTTTTTTTTTTTTTGCACGCTACCGGTGTAGTCGCGCGCCAGGAACGGCGCTGGCCTCTGCCCCTGTATCCACGAGACTATATTATAGAACACTTGCTCGAATCGCTGGAGGAAAATGTACATATTTTATTGCCGGTTTAGCTACGAACTGTTGTTTGTCCCTTTTTTGTGAACAATCCACAAGCAGTCCTGAAAGAAACAAAGGAAGAAAGAGAAAAAGAAGAGGATAGCTTCAAACTTCCGTATATTACAGTAGTGTCTCCAATTAAAGCTGAAAATAAACAAACCGTGCAATGTCGCCCAAGTCATATATTTAGCGCTTCCTGTATAATTATAAAACATCATTATGGCATTTCAAAAATTAAGCTGTGTTAAAATATAACATCGAGGTCGAGCGTAAGGTGAATGGCAGTGACGTTGGTGCCCGAAATTTGATGCCCCCCCCCCCCCCCCTGAACAAAAAGAGCTGGCAACTATTTTTGATACTGATATGATTTCACTGGCCGGATTGCATGGGCTTCAGAACGAGTGAAAACGGGCAATTTCGAAGTTGGGGTTAATGATGAAACATAAAACATTGCATTTGTAACATGCACAAGTTGTTGGTTTCTGAGGTTTCCGCTAACAGTGGACCTTGACGGTCTTAAATATAATCCCACGCTCTGCAGTGACCGGTGAGAGGAAGGGTACCTGTGGCAGGGTCATCAAGACGTGGGTTTTGCCTGATTAATGATAAGTGACGTGCCGGTGAAACCTAGCTCTTTCCCACTTGGTCACCGACACTTCGGATTTTGCGTGAGAACGCAATACAAAAATGGTTGCTATCGGTTCTTTAACCCGCCGCAAGGTTTCCCGGTATGCACACTTGTTACCATTGGGAACGGAAGTGAAGGGGACGTCTCGCGATCGAGGAGAATTATACCGAGCAAATAGAGTGCAAGAAAAAAAGGTGCTGCCACTGGTCACAAGCTCGCCCCAGGCGTTTCCAGTGTGCTGACTTGCCACCCTTGGGAAACAATGTGCCAAAGACGTCTAGCGCTTCCAAGAAAATTGATGCCGCACGCAAAGAATGCAGGACAATGGGGCTGCTAAAATTAATCTCAGGCTAGCCTCAAGCGTTCTCGGCATGCTGACTTGCCATCATTTGGAACTGAAGTGCCTGGCGCATCTCACGATTAATGGCAATTATCCTGCGCTAATTGAGTGCAGGGCAAAATAACTATTAAAGATGATCGCATGCTCACCGCAAGGGTTTCCGGTATGCTGACTTGGCATCATTTGGAACTGAAGTGCCTGGCGCTTCTCACGATTAATGACAATTATCCTGCTCTAATTGAGTGCAGGGCAAAATAACTATTAAAGATGATCGCATGCTCGCCGCAAGCGTTTCCGGTATGCTGACCTGCCACTTATGTGAACGGAAGTTCTGGGCACGTCTCACGGTTGAGGAACATTATTCCGTGCGAATGAAGTACACGACAAAAAAGATGTTGCCACCAGTCGCAGGCTCGCCGCAGGCGTTTTCACTATGCTGGCTTGCCACACTTGGGAAGGAAGATGCCGGGGGCGTCTAGTAATTGAGGACAATTATGCTCCACGAAAACAGTGCAGGACAGCGGAAGTGTTAAAATTGATCGCAGGCTCGCTACAAGCGTTCTCGGAATGCTGAGCCGTCACCATTTGGAACGGAAATGCCATGGACGTCTCGCGGTTGAGGACAATTATGGCGCGCAAATTAAATGCATGACAAAGAGCGTTGTCACTGGTCGCAGGCTCGCCACAAATTTCTCAGACTGGCGTGCAAATCGTAATCCAAGAAAAAAAAGACAAGACACGATAAAAGAAGTCCAGTCTGTGAGCTCTCACCCGACTCCTCGGCCCCTGGCACCCTCTTGGAGGATCGACAAGAAGACAACACAAAGAGAAATTTTATAATAGTTAGTGAGACTGGGCAACGCAGTCGAGCCTGCACGTGACGTGGAAGGTTGTGTTACACTGTCAATATGCACGCGCTGAGTGTTTGAAGCAATAAAGACACTGCTCTTAACGGTGAATTGGTAGCACAGAACTATGCCGAGCGTGGCGCAAGGACCTAATTCGAAAATATACATCTTGCTTAAACCCAAAATAAAATGTGGCAATCACGAAACTCAAACCCCCAATAAACAGCCCTATCTAATGCACTATGTGTCATAATTTTACAAAGAGTACCTCATTGCGAAAAGTGTAGACAAAAGTGGACCAAAACCTGATTCCTGTTATGGTTTGCCATGATCTTTTCCAAAATTCCTAGAGTCTGTTGACATTTAACTAATATTCCTGTAACATACATATCTGAGCCAATCCAGTAAAGTAACGACAATAAACAAATGACTGGCAGTTTTTCCATGAAAAAAAAAGGTCAGTTTGGTAAATTTTTGTCAGAATTCGGGAAATCCGAGGGACATCTTATGACCTAAGTTTCCAATAAGCACCTTTACATATGGAAGAGCTTGTAGGTTCAGTAGGCGAGTTTTCTAAGCGTTAGGCGCTAAAATAATTTTTATGTTAATTTGCAGGACCTTGTTCCGCTTACTGGAGCAAAATTTGAAACCACGTGTCATGACAAGAAAGCTTTTTTTTTCAGCGAAAGTATTTTCGGGAATCCCTCTGAGCAAAGTATTAAATAGCTAGGATTTTTTTCTTTATTTTTTGGCAGAATCTGAGATGGTCGATTGACACGTCTGGGACACTTGGCGTGCAATGACCCTTTCTTCAATTGTGCCGCCTCGTGAGACAAATTCCGGCAAATATGTTCTCCCGCGACTTCGGAGGCGAACTGAACCGCACGCTTTTGTGGCACTCAAAAAACGCTTCACCAACTTGGCATGCAATGTTCCAGAAAACTTGAACAGCTGAAGTCGTCATGATTGTACTAGAGTCTAGAATGTCAGCTGAATACTCCTAATATTCACATCAAGCACCTTACACCTCAAGGTAAAGTTAAAACACGTACGTTCCCTACGTTTATGAACCAACGGTTCTGTCGATAAAGAGAAGGGACCCCGATTCTCATAGTTTCATTGGCTGTCAAACTTGACCGCATAGTCTCCTCTACGGTGTGCGAAAGTTTCGCCGTTCGAGTAACCTTGTGCTAGTCCTACCAGGAGCAAGCAGCCTGTTGTCTAATTAGAGAGCAAGGATGCGGTGCATTTTTTATAAGGTCGGTTGCCCTTAAAGAAGTGTGTTCAGCGTACATTACGCACAGTTAAATAATTACGGACCATTTGTTTTATCATCGTTTTAGAGTGACTAGCCTCACACATTGACGTAACAGGCAACGAGGTTGCTGATAGTCTTCCGCGCGCAGCGTTGGATTTCTGACCAACGACGACGCTTCTCAGGACGCAACAAAATTGATGAATCAGGCTGTCTTAAGTCACTTTTGTTCGGTGTGGCCTCCACCGTACCAAATATGCGCAACCAAAGAACTTTACAGAACGGGAGCCGCTCTCTTTCAACGCATCACCACAGGGTCAGCGCAACAGGGTTACATGGACACATGTTAAAGCGTTACTGAATTTGATACAATATCTAAAGTGCTAAATAATGTCTGGAGCCTAGTACAATGCGCTACCCGCAAGTGCAAGGTTGTGTCAGCGAGAGCATTTGGTACATAGGAGGGAGGTGTTTCGCCTCCTCAAATTCCTCCGCAGCAGCAATGTAATTTGTGCCCCGTGCGGGTGGGCTATCAGGGCGAAGATGGATGAATGGCAGGCACCGTGTAGCATCCCAGTGAGACTCCGTCCTTTCCTTTAGACTTCCCTCTATCTTGTGACGGACATCTGGCTCCGCCGCAATTGATAAATGACACGCGGGCGGAGCAACTGCTGGTAGCTTGTGCGCGGTTCAGTTGTTCCCTCAAAACGTGGCACGGTCCGCCTGCAGCTAGCGGCGCTCATATTCCTCCTCTTCTTTGTAAGCAAACGTCCCAGGTCGCTCACGATGCTTCTGGGAACCGCTGAACCAAAGGCCATTTTTACGCAGCAACGAGCCTACAAATTTACTTGAAAACCGAACAGTCCTTTCCTTCAACTTCTTTGAAATCACTGCTACTTTTTTTTGCTTATTGTGACGCGCCGGCAAATGCATTAGCAGCTGGCCAGATTCCTTTCTTTAAACTTCATGACTCAGCAGTGTCTACAGCGTCAACGGCGGGACAAAAATGGAAGAAATGTAACGGTTGGAAAGGCAGAGCGCGATATGTTTAGCCATACTGTGGCCTCCAATATCGAACGGCGTAAGGAACCGATCCCGGGGGCAATGTAGTGCCGAATATCAACACGATGATGAGCGAAGCAGCGGCAGAGCTTCGAGTGCAGTGAGAACGATAAAAAATAGGGGAGGGTAGCGAAAACGTGATTCCATCAACACGGAGTGCAAGCGAGGGCAATCAGTTTCTAAGGTATCGTGTGATGATAGCAATAAAAAAGTCACAGGCCTGCACAGCCCACGCAGCACAGTCACAGCGCAAGCTGGAGGAGCGCCTCCATGGGAGCTCCATTTTCGGGCTCACGCACTAGGTCTTCGCGGCGAAGTGTCTTTGCGTCATTTTCACGAGAACGATCTGAACTGTCCGCCCGCCGTCGACGGCGAACTTCGGCTTGCCGTTGTTGCGTTGCCCAGGGTAGCGTAGCGTACTGCTGCCGAGTTGTAGCGACGCCTGCCTATCGAAGCTCGACCGACGTTACTAATAGGGTAGCATGGCGTTGTTGGCGGGCTGCAGGCATTCAGTAGACCATGGCGACCGGGCAAGGACGAGACGATTTCTAGTGCGAAACTTGCACGGTTTATTCAAAGGTTGGTGAAAGATGAAGAGAAGAGAATGAAGTGATCTAAAAAAGTACATTTGGGAGCCCCTTAAATAGGCTCTCTACACACGTGGGAGGGATCTTGCTTCCGTCGACGTCACGTGACCGGCACAGAGACTGATTCGCGGAAAGAGGGCCCCTCCTCATCCGGCTATACCGAGCCTCTGGTTATACCGAGCCTGCTGCAAGGAGGAGGGCGTCCCGCCTCCGGTTATACCAAGCCTCAGGTCCGGGAATTGCAGACGCTTGTCCTTCTCTTTTGGGCGTTGCTGGTTCACGGAAGTTCCCCTGTAGAGCTTGACAGTTAGAGGAAAGGGTCCCTCTATCGCACACACACACAAAAGAGGCCTGCAAACACTGCGGGGCTACCGCCAGACCGGCAGACACTCGAGATGACCATGGCGAATTAGGAAGTCACGCTTCATTTCGGCGAGCCATGGTGGGTGAAAGTCCTTTCTGCACGAGGTGCCAACCGTAACAGAAGTCACGCTTCATTTTGACGAGGCATGATGGGTGAAAGTTCTTTCTGCACGAGGTGCTAGAGCCAGCCGTAACACCCTGCTCCCTGCACAGCGGCCTGCCGAGCCCGATGTTGCCTTGCTGCAGCCGCGCTCGTGGCTGTACGATTCGCTTCCTCAGCAGCGGTTCGGACGTCGCGAGGAGGCGCCACAACGTGTACCGAAGAGTAAACAAAGGAATACACACTACGTGGCGCACATGCCACATCCATTGAACCGTGGCACGGTACGTTGTTGTTGGCAAAGATGATGATAATGATGGTTTATTGTCGTCCCCTTGGAAACGGGGTGGTGACACATAGCCACCTAGCCTGCTCGAGTTCACCAGGTCCTGCTGCGTGTAGCATGCAACTCCTATACGCAACCGCTACATGTCGGGACACCTGATTGAATATAACGGAACTGCAATTAAAAGTTTGTACGCATAGACCCTACGCGGTGCGCATGTCCTATCGCGTGTCAAATGGCACGATACGATGCTAATGACGACGAGGATGATTTAATGGCACTTCGTTTGAAACGGGACGGTGACAAGTAGTCACCTAGCCTGCTTGAATTAATCATGCATGTATGTCACACATGTTTTTCATTACAGCAGTATTTGCACATCTCCTTAACCTTTTTTTTTTCTTCCTCAAGACTTCTCTATCTGCCTTGTACAGTACTATGGAACTGCTAGATGGCGTGCCAACTGGTGCAATGATATGAAACTGCAATGCAATGGGTGCACGCTTAGACGCTACGCGGCTCTGCGCATTGGCTCCGCACAGAGGGCCCGGGTTCGATCCAGACAGGAACTGAGTACTTTTTGCTCATTCCCGGCGATAGCTGCTACGGACACCGGACACTGGACACCGGCGGCGGCGGACACCGTCGCCAATCGAAACGGCATTTGTAATGAGCCCATAGCAGGCTTACTCTATAAAAAGGACACATTTTACCGTTTTAAAGTGTCCGGAAGCTCATTTATGTAAATAGCAAAATAAACTAAAGGCGTTCAGCCTATCCACAATTATGACTTAAATTTAGGGGCAGTATATGCGGCACTGGTTACCCGAGGATGAAGAAATACAGCTGTGCTCACCATGAGTCCCCTGAGCTTCGTGATCAAAACCCACATGGATATCTTCCCTCTTTTCAACTGAAATGAAACGAACACAATGGCGCTTGAATAAATAGATGCACACTGAGTGAAATATCCACGTTACGCTAAGGTACGGGTGCTTTGCACTCGTCTTTGCGTTACAGAGAGTGTGGGTGCCGACTGAGAGGGGAAAAAACTGATTTTTTGTTCCGGCATAAGGATCAAGTCACAAGGGAGCTTATGGAAGTCTTTAATATTGATTGGAAAGACAAAAGGTGCGTTAGTAAGCCGTCTGTCGCTCTTAGTAATTAATAAAGAGTTGAGATATTTGCAAGAAGGTGCATCACGGTGGATTTTTGTTAAGTTTGATAGGAAAGTCTTCTATTGGCTTTACTTGTTTTTGGTTTTCGTTATGACACACTGGTTTATTCCACGTGATGACGCACTGCTGTATTCCACGGGTGGTTCGACACGTCACCAACATGGCTCTTGCTGCGCATTTACAATCGCTTAGTTGTTGACCTGTCGGGCCGTGTTTATAAATGTGACATTCCTCGAAATAAACTTCAGTCGAGTCAGCGCCAGTGTCCTTGTCTGTTTAGCGCTGTTACTTTTTGAAACATGAAGCTCACTATATTCCCTCTCTGTGGTCGGCCATTTTCCAAGTTCTTTCTCGACTCTTGTGACTGTATTTATTTGTCTCACGTTCAAATACGGGTTGCCATACTTCGTGCCTTGCTCTCTTTACCCAACTGCGTGACCCATTTTCAAAATGATGCGTTTATGGCCACTCCCTATGCCGCTATAACCTCCCACATCAAAGACCAATTCTCTTAACTTATGGTAATTCCTACTGTCATCAGACAGTGACCAGTGGTCGATTGCCTATTTCCGATTTCGCGTGTGATCTGGCCATCATATTTAATCCCCGTCTTGAATAAGGGGGTTACGTCGCTCGCAGAGATCTAGCATTAACTACCCGTTGCTGCCGGTATAACAGTCTAGGTCCTGTATGTGGGCATTCATGTCACCTAACAGGATAATTTCGGCATTTTTGCCAAAACACTTAATATCAGCATTTAGGTATTCCAATATCTCATCATTTTTCTTTTTCCATTTTTATTCCGTCTACAAATACGTTACGCCCAGCAATGTTTTCTTTCCACTAGTTGTGCCTGATACTGAAAGATGCTGTTGACACTTTAAAATTACTCTTTCCAATTTGCCCCCCTAATGTATGAGAATTCCAACTCCTCCTCCCTTTCTTTCCGATTTAGTTTTGCTGCACCCTTCCCGAACATAATTCTCAATCACTGGTGGCTCTATTAAGTCACTCAGCTACGTTCCGGGAACCACATACGCACCTATTTGTCCCCTATTTTATTTAAGTGCTCCTCAATCTTTTACCATTTTGCCTTTTTTCTGCCACCGTGCATGTTTATGTAGCCTATTGCACAGCAAGGTCCCTTCTTTCTCTTTTTCCTCCTTTTTCTGTCCTTGATGGTGATGCTAGTCTGAGATTCCCAAGGGGACCTTCTCATTACTACCTACCCTTGACTCCTGAGCGCCGTGGACACCCTCCCCCCCCCCTACCTCCCCACAAAAAGAAAAGCAGTTGCGCGGCCAGCAAGTCGTCCGCCCATCTCTCGTCCAAGCCAGCGATTGAAGTTGATTCCGTCACGTTGAAAACCGCTGTACCTCCTCATTCCCTGTTTACTTCCACAACCTCGAAACCTTTCTCTCGGCTCACTTTCCATATAGCTTCATTGACACCCGCAATCACTTTTTGTACATTAGTGTAACGTAAAGGTACCTCCGGCACCGTGCTCACCGCAATTTGAACCCGAGTGCACAACCCGCTGAAGTCATCTACACCCTTTGCCAAACGTTGGACAAGTCCTGATCCTTTTGCGCTTACCACATCATTTTTTCCCCAGCTATGCGAACACCTCCACTGTCACTACATGCCCAGCTCTGGCTCCGTTATGACTGTCACAGAAACCTTCACAACTACGGAGCTTCCTAGACTGATCTAAAGTGGAACAAATTCAATCTATTAGTTCTTTTTGCCTGAGTAGATTATTGCAGGGATTCTACGCCGTTGAGAGTCGTAAAATGTATTAATGTATAAAATAATCCCTAGCGCAATTCTGGGATGCCTGCAGTGCCACAGCGCGAGAGCACGCGAGAGTGTACCAGAAATAAGTTTACCAGGTTGACACGGTAGCTTCCCTGGGGCGTCGCGTCTGTTGAATTGCAACGGGTTTCGGTAGGCGTAAATAGCAGCCCAAGTCATACACAGGTACCCAGCTTCGCATTCGAGCGTTCAACGTCTCCCGGCGAGGCTGGTAGGTAGCAATCGCGAGTATCGCTAACGGGTCGGACAATTTAGCCCAGGTTGGCCACGAGCATCTCGAGAGCTGTGGTCAAGGGCGAGAACTATGCACAAAAAGTAACAAAAAAAGGAGCCAGGTTGGAAGAGGAGGACACGGCTCAGTGCAGCCCAGGCAGTGCGTGTCTTGGGAAGAGGAGAGGTAGAGGTTGAGACCAGCCACAAGAGGCCGGGCGGGTCCCATTGTCCGATTTGGCAGAGCAACTCACGTAGCCTGCACACGTGTAGAACACTGCAGTGCACCCATCATGCTTGCACGGGATGGGCTAATGCCCTCCAAACGAGTGCAACGCTGGAGCATCGGTGGCAACATCGAAATGACAGCGCAGCGCAAGCTTCGGTGGTAATAGCAGCAGTCCACAGACGTGGTTTGTGGTGTAGACGTCCGCTCTTGCACGGGCGGTTACGGCGAGTTCCTGCCCACTCGTTAAAGTGTTTATTCCGACTGCTAAATATGCGAACGCTCTTTTTTTTTACCATAATAATGAGGGAACAAAAAGCTTTTCGTCCGTAAGCTTTTTCTCCATCATCACGGTTAGCTCGAACCCCGTGACAAGGACTCCTGAAGGACAGCAACCCGATGCTTCAGCAGGCTGTGCCACAAATTCACTAGGTATGTGCCACTTTTCAATGAACGCCTTTCACGCCAACGCTTTAGCGAGCAGCGCCATGAATGCACCCAATCTCGCAGCTGCAGTTACCCGTGTCGACGTCACATACTCAATGACCCAAGTTTGTACAATGGTTGGTTTCTAATCTCGTTCCCTCAGCACAGCAGTCCGATTTCCCCGCCTACCCGTAACCGAGGCAGGCGGGGAAATGTTTAGATACAAACATCGATACATAACAACATACCTCACTAACCCTGAAAAGTGCATTCTTAGGGTACTAAGAATGCTGCCGCATTAAAAGGTCTTACTTAAGGTAATGCGAGGCACGCCGAAGGTGTTATGGTCGAAAGGAGTTATGGCACACGGAAAAACAATAAATGGGTGAACGTGACTGGACTGACCATCCTTCGGAGTACGGGAGAAACAAAGCACAATCTGCTATGAAAAGTGCCTGAGAAATAGTAAAGAAAACATAATGGCGACTAAGATTTTCAGGTACGAATACAGAAAAAGCATCGAGTCACAGTGGATAAAAAAGTCGTAGTTTCGCTCGAAAGCCAAAGCAATGATAGCGATACCAAAGTATTAAGCAACTGCACAAGGGGAGATCCATAGTTTTAGCGGCCATAAAATTGCGGCGAACAAATAAACAAGCATGGTGTAACGCACGCTCAAGCAAACAGGAACTGATCTCACTCGGTGACCGCGAGCACTCTGTTACAAGGCTGACGTGATGCAGAGAGCAAGCAGAAGGAAGCGAACACCGTGCTGCCTCTCACTTCAACGCGTCTCCGAAACTTGAGAGTACGCGACCTCCAACACTAGGTGCGCGGGAAGATAGCACCCATGTAGTGACGTGCCATCTCAGCTCACCCAGTCTTTGCAGCACCAAGATATAATATGTGGGCCAAGCAGCCACGGCCAGACTAAAGGATAAGACTCGGAGGCACACTCACCTGCACCTCCCCCCCCCCTTTCTTGCGCGTGCTTCATCACATTTCTGCGCGCTGAACATTTCGTCTTTCCACAAGCTTCATGACAGGGAAAGCCGGGCATATACAAAACGTGGAGAGGCAAAAAGGACGAGAAGCACAACACGTGTCTTGTGTGTGGGTTTTGTACGCACTCCTTTACGTACAATGAATGCCTGCCTGCCAATGCGGCCATCGCGGCCGGGATTTCATCCCGTGACCTCGTGCTTAGCAGCGCAACACCATAGCCAGTAAGCCACAGCAGAGGGTTACTTTATAGAGAGAGAGAGAGAGAGAGAGAGAAACAAAATATGCGAGAAATTACTGGAGAAATTCAATCCAAAGTAAACGGAAATCGCACCCATTCAGGATGGCTAAGGGAAACATTAAAAAGGAACACCGTTTTTTTTTTTTTTTTTTTATCTCCAGGCAATTCCAGGTGGAGCACTTTATTTACTGAGGCTATAGGGTTGGGCAGTTGAAGACTAAATGCTACAGGTAGAAGGTTGACAGTACGAGTCATATGTCCCGCTGCTGTGTGCAGGCCTGTGAAGCGGTGAAACGCAACTTAAAGGGCCACTAATACGAAACACTGAATCAGTTTACGTTGATAGACTATTCTTGAAGAATTCAACTTTCGTTGATTTCACGGTAATGCATTGATGATTACAAGATAAAATGACGGTCATAGTGTAAATTCTAAATTTCGCACCGTAACCAAAGGTGGGTACGCCAGCGTGACGTCACTGAACGCAAAGTAATATATTTTTTTTTTTTTTCAAATTTCGGCTGTTGTAGTTCAGCAAACGTTCTTGAAACATTTTAAGTTCTGTCTTTCGCTCTTTCAGAATACAATAGTACCAATACTCCGTACAGTATTTCACTACAAATGCTCCGTTTTTGCCAATGAAACTAGTACTAAACCCGAGCAGATGGCGTCATAATCCCTGATATTACAGTGGCCTGGTGCGGGAATTTCAATGTGGCGTCGACACCTGTCTGTCATTGCTGTGTGTGCGCGTGTGCGTGTGTGTGGGGGAGGTGGTGTCTCTGTGTGTGAGATAGAGCGAGTCTCGCGGTAGGAGTCTTTTTTTGCGTATTTTTATTGCAAAAGGGTAGTTTGCTAATACAGCTTAACTAATTGTCTTCTTTTACGTCTCTTTAAGAAAATCTGGTTCCCTTCACCCCGAAATATACAAGGCAAGCATTGAGATCACGGGAACAAGCCTATTTTGGGGCCATGAAGTGGAGATAAATGTGTAAATAGTAGGCATAACCAAGATTAGGCTGGTCGAATGGAGAAAAGTGACTGAACAGACATACCAGTGCACTTTCACATAAATTTCATTTTATGCAAGTGCGACAAAAGTCAACGCCGCTACACAAACTCAGGAATCGCGTATCTTGGCAAATTCGGAATTCACACGATTGCACAACCAGATCGCGTAGATGGCTATTTTCAAACAATTCACAAATTTAGTTAGGGAAGCGGCGAAAACATAAAAGACCAGTGGTGGGACAGAACGAGTAGACTCACTTGTGCCTTGTCGTAAAGCTACAAAATTGCGTAAAACAAATTATCACTCATGATGTTCTTTGTGATGGGCACCGCAAGCTTGCTCTGTTCTCGAACCAATACTTTAAACCACGCAGGCCACCACTTCTGCCTTTCTTTCGCGTCTTTATTTTTCAATTTTCGCACGGTAACGTGGATTTGCTTTAGCTCGTTTCATGGCTTACCAGTTCGAAGATTTTCTTTTTCTCTTCCATTTCGTTGACGTGGTTCTGAAAGAAAGCCACGGAACGAGTAATTTGCCTTATTCTAATTTCACTTGCTCATACGCTATCAAAACCACTACAGATATAAGCCGCTGTAAAATAAACAAATTACACAAACAAACCGGTCCTATTTCTTTTTTAATAATTCGATTCTGGAGGCTTCTCGCGAGAGCTTTCGATTTTATCCCGTATATCATATATCTTGCGTTTCATTCTTCATGCTCGCGCGCTAACATTGAGTAAGTAAGCAAAGTGCAAATAACGCCATTTCATTTGTATTGATCAACTCAGCAGACAATTTCACAAAGGTGTGGAGGTGGCGGCGATATCGGCAAGTCTGTCAGTAAAGTTCAGTAAAGACTTTAATTAGATATTTATTTATTTATTTATTTATTTATTTATTTATTTATTTATTTATTCAAAGAGTTTGTCACGGATGGAGTCCGAAATATAAAAAACGACAGTTACATTAGTTTGTAAACGAAGGGGCACCTACTCTGTCACTTTTACCACAACGAAGCCCACCAACGCATTTCTTCATTTCACTCTGTGGTCGCAAAAAATTATGATTGTAATTATTACAGCATGTGGCTTCGCTCGCCATGCCACCCCCGACTAAGCAAGTGAAGTCATCCGAGATTGGGCACCGTGCAAGATTTCGGAGCCTACGCACAGTATATGGACGGCTACCTGCTCGCACTAGCAACTTGATACGAAACGATTCACACAGTGCTTTCAGATCCTGCCGATAATTATGGCTAACCTCACAATGATAATCAGGACGCGGGAGTCTAAAGCACATGAGACAATTGAGAAACGCTTCATGGTACCCATCCACGAGTTCTGTAGGTTATCTCGAACTGGTGTACATAAAAGAAAAGTCGCAGTTTCGCCCGAAATGCGAAGCATCGATTGCGATAGCAAATTAGTAGACAGCTATGCAAAGTAAGGATAGTAGTTTTATCGGCCGTACGAACTGGTAAGCATTCGCTTACTAACTACATTAACAGGCATGGTGTTGCGCGCGCAGGAAAACTTAAGCACATCTCACTCGATGAGCGCGGACACTGTCAAAACGCTGGCGCGAGGAAGAGCGGCAGCAGCAGCGAGCGAACTGACCTTCGTGCTGCCTGTCGCTTCAACGCGAACTAAGCGGCGAGAACACAGCGCACACGAAGATATGAGCCCCCGCCTCACCTCGACTCCGTACTAATCACAGATCGCTTTCGGGGTAGGGCCCGCGCGGTCGCAAGAGGTCGCCCCGTACGCTGCAGTAGACTGTACTAGAATACGCCTCAGTGGGACGAGCGGCTGGGGCGGCGCATGCTTTGCGGTGAGGCGCGCGACGACGACGAAAACTACTCTGGCGACGCTGCGATCGAACTGGACTGGGTCGCATCAAGGTCTCGCCGTTGGAAACTTATGGCGATATTTCTCAGAAGGGTCATTCGTACTACTTCGCGCGCTAGTACATGCGTTCAGACCGCTCAAACGGTGTTTACAATTGCATATGACGTATTTACGCCTCAGGAACAGATGCCTTTCTTTCCCTTCTTTATTTCACCTTTCTTTTTTTCATGCCGCTCGGGGACCGCGCGTGCATTGCGTACGCAGTGTCTGCTTTCATTGTACTATGTTATTGTACTGTTCCCTTCGGAGAACAAATATTTTTCTTGTTCTTCAAGCAGCATGTATATCTCGTGTCTATTTAGGAGCATATAGTTTTCCATCAGTATAGGTCTTGCGAAATGCAGACGCAAGAACATATGCAAAATTCCTGCTTGGCGCTTCAAACAAATAAAGCCGGTACATCCCACGCCCTGTGGGAATCGATGTTATACGAAGCAGTGTGCGGGGATTATACCAAGTTAACGAAATGACCATGAAAGCACCAAGACGTAGGCGGCTGTTTCAAGAGCTAAATGACACGCATATCACGACAATCAAGTCATGATCTATCGTTTATGTTCGTGATACGCTCTTGTCGTAACACACCAATTTTGATACATATCAAATTAACGAAACGACAATGAGAGCACCAAGACGTAGGCGGCTGTTTCAAGACGCACATGACATGGATATTATGAGAATCATGTCGTGACCTATCCTTTATGTTTGTCATACGCTCTTGTCCTACCATGCCAATTTTGGTACATACCAAGTTAACGAAACGAACATGAGAGCACCAAGACGTACGCGGCTGTTCTATGACCTAGATGGCCCGCGTGTGATCACATTCATGTCATGGCCTATCATTTATGTTAGTCATGCACTCTTGTCATAGTATGCCACTTTTGGTGCATACCAACTTAACGAAACGACCGTGAGAGCACCAAGACGTAGGGGGTTAGACAGGTGCTGTCAAAGTGACAAATGTTCGCGAAGAAATTCTTCCCAATTAATAAAGGTATCTGCCCCGTCCGGCGCCCTGCGGAAGTATTCTTACAAAAAAAGAAAAAAAAAATGCACTGCAACATTTTATTCATGTTTCCGTCTTCCTCGGGCGACAGAATGCGGAGTAATTAGTACGGGTTCTCTTACTGCGGTCGCACCTCGTGTCCCAAAACAGCTTTAAGTAGCCATTATACATGCTAACCTTTCGTCCGAAAGCCGTGTGAATTTTTTCGAGTCCATGCTTAATAATAACAACAAAAGCAGCACGGTAGCCTAATTAGTGGTACATACGGGATATGGCGTTACGATGCTAAACTTGAGGCCACAGGTTCACACCTGGTGGCGGAATTCGATGGGAACCAAATGGAAAAACACTCCCGTATTTCTGTTTAGACGGATGTTAAAGATTCCCAGGTGGTGAGAACTGAACAAGGTGCCTCCTAACCATATCGTCGTAAAAGGCCAGAATTTGTTCAATAAAGAAAGAGCAGGTAGCTGCGTCTTTCGGCTTTCTTCTAGGGGTGTAAACGAAAGCAATTATTCTCGAGTCTGCGTTCTCAAGAAAACATGTTACGCTTATTTTATATGTCATACCGAAATGTAATGCCGTTCCCAGCTGTATGTCCGCTCAACTAAGCAGGTTCGGTATTAAAAACGGCTGCTTTCAGTTATCCGGTGCACTATCACAAGAACAATAATGACGCAAATAAAGGAACGGCGTGCCTCACATACACGTAGAGATATTTGTAGGTCTGCTCTGTTCGTTGAAGAGTAAGGATGGTACCACATTGGGCGCCCATTTTTAATGGGTTGTATACATGATGATACTGTCCAAAAAATGTTTTGCTTTCCTGAATCAAGTAAGCAGATTGACAGGCTGCCCCAAAACGTATCGTTTATATCGAATGACAGCTACGAACTTGTTCAGCAGAACCAATTTGCACCCGTGTAGTAATTCTGCCAGGAACTGGTGCGCCTCTGCGCAAACGCCAAGGCTCTCGACCAGCACAATCATTCGGAGTAAGAGTCCTCACTTGCATCGGCCCCTCACCTTCAAGACTTCAAAAGTGCTGTTATGCGTTACATTCGAACGGAAACGGCTATTAGATAATTCTTAAGAGTGAATTTTGAAGGCGAATACGATTTGAATAGCAGATAGCATTCGATTAGACTATATGTTTCTACTTGGTTTCTACTTCTCCTGCTGGCAGGTTAAAGGAGATCGCCAGACAAGCCGCAGAGAATACATTGTTAAGGACATCCAGATCTCCCCGATTCAGTCTGAGCGCGTAGGCAATATATTTTCTATAACTTCAGTTGCTCATATTAATGCCCAATAATTGCTTTGATTCATTTTTTCAGAAACTCGATTGTTTCACCTGGGACTGGTGCAGCAAGAAGCACGCTTATTACGGTTGGGAGTTTTCACTTTTTCAATCAGTGCATTTAGAATATTTTATAACTTTTCTCTTAAATATATGTCGTGGATATATATGCCTATGTACCCTTAGATTTAGCTGGAAGTGCATTGGCCATCAGCATCTCTTCGCTCCATGCAGTTAATAAACCTGGTTTATTTCACTATAATATTGTTTTCTTTGATCAATGTTGCTGATCAATATTCCACCAACAAGAAGCGCGCGCAATATGACACGGTATCAATAAAATTTTGTTACGTAGCTGCATGTTGCAGGTAGGCGGCTTCTGCGGCACAAATTACGCGTTACATTTAGAAAACAATGTTAAAACAGCAATTCACCTCGCTAAAGCTACAATTGGTACCGGCCGACAAGAGTCGCTGGCGCACCAAAGCAAGTGAAACCATAAAAAATTTTACTGCACAGACTTTCTGCGAGAAAAACAGGGCATACGCCATCGCCCGCGCAACGAACTCGCGCTCACTAGCAGACGACGCACATGAGAACGACAGCAAAATTGAAGACGTCGTGTTGCATAACCCACGCCTCAAATTTGTATACGTAGCAGAAGGGTGTCAATATAAATTTGCAGTTGAAATAAAGCGCCATTATAAGAGCGCATCAGCGCCCGCCTCGAAATTACGTTGAATATGCCGCGAAGCGCGTCTCCGACCCAATCCAATTCGCTCGCAGCGCCCTCGCACAATTTTTCCACACGCGGCGCCTCTGCGGGAGAGTGCCGTTCGGCCCACTCGACCATTGTCTAGTAGACTCTGCGCAGCAGCCACCGGAGTAAAACGCCCCCCCCCCCCTTTCCCTCCCCTCCGCCCGGTGCCTTGCGCGACGGAAGACGGCACGCTTCCTCCCCGCCTTCCTCCCTTGCGCGCGCGAGATTGAGCCGCCATCGTAAGCTCGCCCTCGCACGCTTTCACTTGCACATACACCATACTTACGGCGCGCGGCAACAATGTTCTCGCCCTTCAACTTTATGCGGAACATCCCGGCGACGGCGACGGCAGAATCGCGCCTGGAGGGTCCATATATTTGCTGTCGCAATAAAATACCATGCAGTACTTTGAACAGAAAAAAAGCAGTCTAAATTTGTCCTCACCTTGTTATTCCTCCATTTTACCACCGTTATCTGCAGCTGCATTTTTGGACAAGAACCAGAACGAGGCTTCAGGAAGCAATATTACATTTCACATGACAATACTGGGCGCTCCATCACGCTGTTTATCATCTATTGTATTCGATATTTGCCGAGGTAAATGGTCGAAATACTAATGGCATGTAAAGTCAGGTAGCTTTTAGGTAGACAAGTAATTACTGTTATAAAACCAGGAAGCTTTATTACAGAGTCTAACTGAAGAGGCTTGCAGCCCAGTACGCCTGAGCTAACTTCATTTCGTTTACGTGGAAAATATAGTTACTTTAAGGTATAAATAAAATGAAAAGAAAAATTAATAATAATAATAATAATAATAATAATAATAATAATAAGGAGACATTAGAAAACGCTTATACTAATACATAGAAGAGCAGGGGGCACAAGAGATGAAACATGAAGAACGAACGTTAGTCACTGCATAAGATCGTCCCTAGCATATTGAGCACATATACGCAGTAATAAAAAAAAAGCGTGCATGAGGTGTCACATGTGTAAGGTGTCGCATGAGGTGTCACGATGCGTAACGCAGACTAAAGAAGGTCGCAGGGAAAAACAGTGCAAAAGGTTTGTTAAGCCCACGCTGCATAGCTCTCAGCTCTTCGCCGCAGAGTAAACAAAGTAGGTCGGAAACCGAAAAAACGAGAATGTGAGAAGGAACATTTGCGATTCTTTACTGAATGCGCCTGTACTTTCTACAAGGGTTCCTTTACACGAGGGCGTTGTTACATCGGCCAAGCAGGCCAATGTATTAATCATTGTCTACGGGAGCCCTCGTGATCGCTCAAGGGTTCAGTTGCCAGTCATTTTTGGATGAACATCGTAAAAAATTTGGTTGTGAAACCCATTCTTGAAATGTGCGCATTCTTAGGGCGCTACGGGTAGCAACGTGCCCGAGAGGTAATTGAAGCATTTCAGATATCCCAAACACGGTGATTTTTGAGTTAGCGTGCCTTCCATTTCTCTGCACAACGCCAAACTACGAGATCTATCGAATGTGTGAAGGCTTGCCCACAATAGTAACTTGAGAGGATTTTGAATTTTTTTATCTCTGCGCCTTCTTCTATATTGCATGAGTGCGTGCGTGCGCGCGTGCGTGTGTGTGTGTGTGTGTGTGTGTGCGTGTGTGTGTGTGTGTGTGTGTGTGTGTGTGTGTGTGCGTGCGTGCGTGCGTGCGTGCGTGCGTGCGTGCGTGTGTGTGTGCGTGTGTGCGTGCGCGCGCGCGTGTGTGTGTGTGTGTGTGTGTGTGTGTGTGTGTGTGTGTGTGTGTGTGTGTGTGTGTGTGTGTTGTGTGTGTGTGTGTGTGTGCGTGTGTGTGTGTGTGTGTGTGTGTGTGTGTGTGTGTGTGTGTGAGTGCGCGTGCGTGCGTGCGCGCGTGTGTGTTTTCGGCCGGAGGAACTGCCTAGTCATGATAATCGTGTTCATAAGTGCGGAGAAATAAACACGAATAATGGTGTCCATTTTAGCCCACTCAAAAAGCACGCGGACTTATAAATTAAAATGTAAATTTCATGCTGCAAGAACATTCCACCGCAGCCTTGAGCAATTACCTGTATGTATTCTTTCCAGGTAAAACTCGATCTCTTGACGCAACGTTCCACAGCCTTAGACTGTTCTAAGAGGAAAAAAATAAAATTATATGCGACGCCATCAAGACCGCTCAGGTATCGGAGTTAAAATCACAATTTCTAATTAATAAATTCACGTCATAATTCTGCCCTGTGCATACAAAAGAACGCATGAGTTCGCGAAAAACAAATCACATTAAAATGACTTAAAACGCAGAACTTTCACGCTTAGAAGGAAGAAAGAACGCCAGCCGCTGCGTTCTTTCGTTCTTCTAAGCGTGACTTGTTCGAGCTTGCAGAATGACGGCGATTTCCAGCGAAGCTTTTTCTCTCAAGCAGCTACAATAGGGATATTCCTTGTCTATAATTCAACTACATGATTTAACATGTTTCCCACATTCGATTCATGACATTAATTCCGCAATTCGTGCAAATTTAAACTCTGTGTCATATTTCGCTGTCTCAAGAAACGGGAACAACACCGGGAAAACTGCATACAATAAACTTTATGATCATATCGGACGTAACGAGCTCCCCCCCCCCCCTACTCATTTGCACGAAATATGCAATCATCGCCATTCTTCGATTTCCGAATGCTCAGGCGAACACTCTATGTGCTTCTTATAGCACCTGAATATAGCGGGGATAATGAATGCTCTTAAACGTTTACTACACATTACTCCTAAGATTTACTCTATTTTCACCAAATGTGAATTAGGTGCCCTTCACCGTTATATCGGGTCACTTGAAAAAAATATGCGGATAAGGCCCGTGCGATGCTTTTAAGCACCTGCTAAAGAAATTATTTTGCCGAGACCGTAATTCGTTCCGACATATTCGACTTTCCATCCGCGTTAGCCACAAGGTCACCTCCCCCCCAATTTCAACCAGATTTGATATTGGCGGCAGTTACAGCTCTCGATGGACTGCGGGCTAAATTGTGCTCCGCTCGTACAGATACTCTTATATAACGCTCTGGAGCACTGCATAAAGAACTTACTCTGAAAATGCCGCAACTAAACCGGGCACTTTGAAATTTTCCGACATGTCACCGATAACGTGTGCTCTATTAAAAGCAAATCTCAACTAGAAGCACCGATCAGTTTGCCGAGGACACCACGGGAACCTACTCGGCGTATCGTATTACGCATAAAGATGGAAAAAATGAGTTCTGAAATCATTTCAAAAGATAATGATCAGGCATGAAATGTCAAACTTTCATCACACAATAAGCACCGCCCATTTCCATCGAACGTGAACTCGCTATTGCTAATAGTTATCCTCGGACAGTGGAAACGTTGTGTGTAACGGCCGTACGGCGCTTTCGAGTACTTTCATAAAGAATATTTTCGCACAGCCTGTAATTAACTAACACTCTTGAAACGTTGCTCGCACATCGCCCGTCAAATTGCCCCAATTCTCTCGATAATCTGGCATGTTTAGTCCTTGCAGGACATTGAGTAAACTTCGTACGTCGTTCTCGTAAGATGCGCTTCTAACGGTGCCACCTCTGGTTCTCCAAGAGCAGCAACTTTGTAAGCGTTACGCTTAACGCCTCTAAGAAGGCGGAAAGCAAGGAGTTTATTATTCGTACTTAGCCCCCAATTAAAGCACGCACTGCAAAATTGGACAGTTCGCTGTCACATCAACCTTTATGCGCCCCAACGCCTTTGAAATATTGGTACGCCACGAGTGACTAGCTCGGTGAGCACCGTCTGCAGCGTGGGAAGTGATCCGTCCTCGGGCGTAGCAGCGCGACGCCAAAGTAACTACGCCACCACAGCGGGTGCTCAAGATACTTCTCGCCTTGCTTTCGGTATCGTATAGCAGTGCACCGTCTTGACGTTTGCAGCCTCCTTACGCTATGCTACGCTCTAACCATGTATGAAATAGATGCTCACGACACGGCGAACGCCTAAGTCCTATGGAAGAACATCGTTCACATTAGCCTGCAACTTTCCTTCGTGTTCCTTCCTCATGAGAATGGGTAACGATTGTTTAGAACAAGAACGTGGAGGGAAGTGGGGGTTCTTGGATTTGAGAAAACGTCGCTTTTACATCTCTAAATACGCAGACGCTGCTCCCCAATCGAGAATTTTTTTTTAGAATACCTGGGTTACAGCAGTTTGAGAGGAGCACTTCTTCTTCCTGCGTGAATACGTGATGCATTAATATATCCCAGTCTCTCTCGAAATTCTCTGAAAAGGCAATACAAGTTATTCGTGTGAATATATTTCTCGCCTCCTAGGCAAATGTATCGCTGTTGCGTCACTGCTGTATCACTAATACGCTTTTTTTTAAGAGACGCCATAGAAAAATACGATCTCAACCAATTTACAAACAAGGAGCTCTGTTTTCTGTCTGTCCACCAAAAAAGGATTGACCGATCGCTTAAAGTTACCCCCTGAAACATTTATTGAAAGCCGCAATTAGTCTTCCATGGTATCCCACTCCTGTCATCACTGCCGGCTCGCTAAATGATGTTAGGACAGGACTAAAGCAGTTCGTGCAACTCCGGTAACGTCGTAAGGCGCGCATATCAAGTAAGATCACTTGTGACGGCTATGCCTACTGCTACCACGGAACGTAATGCGCAAACAAAGCAGGTCCCCAGAAATCCGCAAGGTGGAGAAACTTTCATGCGGATTATCTTTTTTTTTTTTTTTCACAGAACGTAAGCAGCACACATGGTCACGGATTACGTTTTTGTGATCAATGCTACGCACATTACGTCTCCGGAGAACCCCGCAGTATAGCCTAACTTATGAAGGTTTCTGTTCTTGAGAGCTGTCTTGTTATTGCCAAGCGACATGCGCCGACCAGTGCTATGTGCGCTATCACAATTAGCCCGCGCCTTTTCCTAAACCTTACTAGCGTGCGGACTGCATTGTAAATACAGGCCATGGTTCGGGGTTATGCATATGCCCATGCGCGTATGATAAGTATTGTAAGTCCGGTACTTTCTACTGACTCGTAGCCATTTTCGGAAAGCGGTGTGCCGACTGGTTAAGCATTTAGAAGTCAAGTTTGCCATAATGTACGTCATACGTTGTATGCAGAAGTTACGAATCTAATAGCATTGGTTATTGCATAAAACTATAAAAAAGCTCCTCTCTTTCAGGTGGAATCAGGAAGTTACGGGGCCTAAAGTGTTGACTGTATTCGTGTAACCTGCCGCGAAACATTGTTTAAGTTTATGCTGCCAACGTTGCTTCATTTAGACCGACGCGGCCGCAATCTGGTACACCAAGCTTCCTGCAAATAGACTAGCGCTAGATAGAACTGTCATTCTGCAATCAGCCTTCCGCGGTTGGTCAAAAACTTTTCTGGGCCACCCCCACTTCGCCTGTCTGTCATGTGACGTCACAAAAAGCGCGATAGCTCCTCATCTGACATGATGTGTACACACTGATTATGCATAATTCGACCGAACAAAAGAAAACTAATTATTTCTGATTCGATGCCTTTTCGCCATTAACCCTCTGCTACTGGTCAAAAGATTTCAGGCTGCACCCACTCCACCTGTCTGTCACTCGACGTCAGAAAGCCGCGAAAACGCATGGTGTCAAAGCGATGTGTACGCGTAAAGATGCATTAATATGCCAAACAAAACTGGATTTTTTTTTTCTGAATAGCCGGTGACTGCCCCGTTCCGAAAGGAATAGAACATGGCTGCCGCCGATCCCTCAGGCACTGGCTACTCGCACCTGCCGGAGAACATGGGTTTATGTGCGTACAACAAAACCTTCTGCGTCGCCGTATAACGTAATCGAGGCCTTTGGCACGTATACGACATCGCTCTGCCAACTGTTCTTTGCTGAGGACCCGTTTTAGCCGCATTTTTAACTGTCCGTTGCACGCCACCGCGATCTTAAACAGGCCACCGCAAGCTAAGTAAGGGGAAGCGGACCAATCGCTGACGCCAGAACCACCCTCTTCATTCGGTTATATATATTTAGTGCGCTGGCTCGGCCCCATTGAAACCTTCTCTACCTGAGCGTGCTCCTCGCCTCTTGTCAGCCAATTATAAGTAAGAAAAACCGCTCGATGTAGGCAATGTGATTCGTTTTGAAAACAAACAAAAGTGACCTCTTATAAACGAGGAGAGCGTTTGATTGAGCTGTTCAGGCAGCGCAGTGGGTCACCGTCCGATTATTGCGTCGGCGGTTACGTAAATCTGACGTCAGAAGATTGTAATAAAAACATACTGGAATATAGTTTTACGTTATAGGGCCCTCGGAGTGGGTTGATTAATAAAGAAATACACAAAAGGGTATCACAGTTTCGCCATAAAGGCGAAGTAATGAATGCGATAGTAACATGTTAGAATAATACACCAAGTATAAGACTTGCAGCTGTAGTGGCAGTATGAATTGAAGTAAACGTAAGCTAAGTAAAACCGAGCTGTTGTGCTAGGGGTCCTCTGTTTGAATCCTGCCGTCGGACACTCTCAGTTATGTTTATTAACTAAAGCCAACGCCTTTTTTAGCGAGTTTACAACCACGTTTTCGTATCGACTATATTTCAAACCTCTTTCCTGGACCGATCCAGGAAGTAGTGCCCACGGCCGAGCCCCCCAAGAAGAAACATCAGTTTCAGGTTTATATTATTGTTTCGCACTTTGAATATTTCAGTCTGGGAAGATTTAACATAAAAGGCATGCCCTGTCGGTTTTCGGTTCCATGGCATTTGTTTGTGGGCTGCCATTCTAAAAATTCTGAGGAATAATTTTTGTCGAGGATATAAGACCTGGCATGAACAAATTTAGTGGTATAATGGTGTGGCATTATAACCCGCAAATACTGCATGTCATATGGTATGGCGTGGCATATAGCGTGCATGTAGCGTACATATAGCTAAATATATGCGGAAGCTCACGGTGACACCGACGCCAACGGCGAGGGCAAAACTTTGCGTGCAGTTTCTCTGTAATTGCCACTGAAATAAAACAATACCAATTGGCACAAGCAATGACAACATTGGCGGAAACAACAGCAATGAAAATACAAGTATGCGTGACGCCATTGCAATCGTAAAGATCACCTAAAAGACGTACACAGCAGTCTGTCGTAATACAGTTCAAATCAAAAACAATTTCATACAAAGCCGTAAAATATGATAAAGATTACACATTTGCGTCGAAAGAATAACGAACATGTCGAGTAAGGCACTTGCGCTCGTGAAAACGCCGAATCTATACTACTATTCGTCTACTATTGCCCTCTCCGCCAGCTCAAGGAATTTTTAGATTGTGCGCTACTGCGTTGCGAAGCAGTCAGGAGCATTCCATTCCCGAATTGATCTAGGGAAGAAAGAACAACAAAATATGTTGCTGTGACCGGAATATCCTTGTAATATAGAATCGCGTATGTGTGTCGCGTTTCTCTCGTTTGCCTTGTTTCAATGAACCACCCGGGATTTTAATCTTAAAGCTGTTGCGCAGTAGCATAGATAGATACTTTAGTCGTTGAAGTTTAGCTCGATTGCCGATTGAAGTTAAACCTGCTCGGCGCGAAATTCCTGTAGGAGAATCCGTGCGCCGACAACGACTGAAAACGAACCGCGCCGCTTTCCGCTGCCCGTTCTCGAACCTATTGGTAGCGCAATGTGTGAAGGGAGACCTGATTACATTAGCGTATTCCGTCGCTGGACCTACGAGTGTGAAGTGTGTTAAATGCTTGGTTTCACGGGTTGAACGCCGTAACATTCGCTTTGAAAAACGTAACTTATTAAGCTCATGCGCGCCTTCTTGCTGCCCGAAGCTTCCGTGTACTTCCGACGGTCCGCATAAAATATTTGCACTCACTCCACTGCTTAGACTTCTTCAAGTGGGCTCCTGGTCTTTGGCACAGTACAGTTTCAATGCATCCTGAAAAAATTAAATAAGCAGTTTTCAAAACTGTACATATGTAGCGAGCGTGAAAATAATAACACGCTACATCTTGGCGAACTTTATCATCCCAGCTAACGCTATTCAAGATAATTAAAGAAAAATAATCCTAAGAAAACACAGTTAAAGGTGCTGTTATGAGACCTTTGGTGCTCCGTCGTTGAATGTCTGGCGACCAAACACCTTAGGTCTTACATTCGTATCTTCCACTCTCTCTCTCTCTTTCTTTCTTTGCTCCGTGTATTTAAATATTTTGTTTAACAGCTTGGCTAACGCTAGCTGGGCCATCCTATATTCGTATATGCGTATCACTATCGCGTATGTGCCGACAACCACTTGCGTTCACCGTAACGACCCTTATACAAAGAAACAAGTAATTATGCGTCTTCTAGAAGGAACGGGGACCACCATCACCACCACCATCTTACAGAGAGCTTGTTACATCGCAGCCGATATCGGCCCAAGAAAATAAGGAATTTTAAGAGAGAATTGACTAGAGTAGAAAGACAGACAGACAAAGAACTTTAATTACAAGGTCCTGAGAAGCTTTGCCCTAGGGCAGAGCTGCAGGCCGCTCCCACGTGGGGACGGGTAGGCCGAGCCTAACCGCCGCATCGTGGGCTCTCTGGACAGCCCAGGTTTGGCGTGAAAGTAGTAGAAAAGAAAAATAATAACTTCAGGAATAGACACCGAGGGACCGGAAGGAAAGCACAGTCAACAATATTTCTCGTCCTCTGCCTAAATAAAACAAATCGCATTTTAACCATGAAATTTGCTACAAGAAGCAATTAATACTTCGGTCGCATTTTTATACAAAGCAAAAATAAATCAGAAATGCGGTGCGACATAAAGATGTCTATTCATGTTGCTGTCGCCTTTTCTTGCACCACGTTTCTTGTTTAAATGTACCAGCTCGCACAACAGGCGCAATTATTAAGTGTAGAATAGCGTAAAGAAGAGATAGCAGTGGCCGCGCAAAGGAAGCATTCGCATGGAGTCTACGTCTCGACAATAGCTTCGTTGACATGAACTCGACGCAAGCGGATCGAATAAGCTGACCCAGCCCGACATGACCATGTTTAGATGCAATTTCCCAAGAGGGTTAAGAGAGTCCACCCATTCCTTGCAGGCGGGCTGACGTAATTCGCCTCGGAGCTCACTCGGACCCACCCAAAAGCGTTTACATGAAGCCGACAACCGCTTTTGGGCCCGTCAAGTCGACTCGACCCGACTTCACCGGGTTCATATAAACGTAGCTACGCGGACTCGTATAGTCCCCCTGTCGAAATGTTGGCTCCAGGCTGAGGCTGTTCTTACTAACCCACTGCTGATCACTTCAAGTATCCGTGTTCCTGTGAATATTTCGTCTTCTTCGCATCAAGAAGAAGTGCCGCTTTGGTGCCTGACAACGTCGTCATCGCTTTCGTCATTAGAATCTAACACTATAGTGCCGTTAGTCACCGGATCGCACGTTATACTCGTTTTCCAACGTTTACCGATATGTTGCCAATGGTCGACTAATTAAATCGCAGCGAAAGTGAACGAGCAGCGCCGAATATATACATAAATAAATGAGTAAATAAATAAATCTGTCAATCCAGAGCCTCCTCGATAAATGAGTTTATCGATGAGTCTATGGTCAATCAGTCAGTCGGTCGGTCGCTTTGTCGGTCAGTCTGTCAAAAATGATCTTTACTTATACATCTATACTTGGGAAATACGTACATATACTCGGACAAATAGCCTAGGCGACTAGTGTCTCGTTTATTACAGAAACGTGCGTGTATACGTCCACCGCGCAAACGTTTACTCAATGAGTAAGAGGATCGTCTAAATGATCAAGCAATAATTAAGGTAGAGTTGGGACTTTTTAGTGGACGAGTAGAAGCTTTTACATGCAAGGTCATAGTTTCTGGCAACTTTTATTTCCACAGGCGCAGCGTTCCAAGTTAACACGCCAAACGACTATAGTATAACATTCGTTCAAAACATACATTGCTGCGGTTAGAAAGATTTAGGTTACCATCACTTGCTTGCCTAGCGTTTTCACGTTTGGATGTTTAATAATGTGTTGGGAAAGGGGAAATTTGCATGCATACATCCCATGTGGCTTACCGTGCACGACAATCAGGAGGAGAGCTGGCTTCGCAAGCATATCTCAAAGGCCGTGTCTCGGCTTGGTGCCGGCGCATCTGCAAGGACTGAGCGCTCGCGGATTGACATTCCTCTGTCGCGTGAGCGGCGTCTGTCTCCGGCATATTTACGACTGCGACCGTTATTGACTCCTTCAAACCGTTCGAAGTGTGTTGCGAATCACTCACAAAAAAAGGCGTTTCCAGTTTCCTCGGGCTTTTCAGCTGGCTGCGCCCTCGAGGGATTCAGCTTTTGGGATCCTCGCGCGAGACGTGCTGAGAACTCTCGCGGAAAAAAAAAAAAAAAAAAAGAACCTACAGCTGAAAGGAAACTGGAAGGCATAGACTCTGACACATCGTACTCCAACAGATGAATGTATGCATTATTCAATACTATAAAAACGCGACGTCACGGCTGACAGCCAGCCAGTCGCACACAAAACAAAAGCCCTCGCACGACATTACCGTCTAGCCTTGTTTCTTTTTTGTTCCGTAATTTAATTCGGCTTTCTCTTTGCCGTGAGTCGACAAGTTGCAGAAGTTATGCATTAAATTTCCTAGAAGCCAATGACCTTGCAGTTTCTATTCCTAATGGTTCTGTGTTTATTTCGATTATACATATGCGCTAGTTCTGTACCTAACCGATATTCACGGAGTCAGCAATGAGTGACAGTTATTGGGTGAAGCTTATAGTGGTGAAGCGTAGTATAATAGCCATAACTAAGTGGAAAGTAATATTAATTACGAGACAAATCAATTCATTCCTATGTGTTTACGTAGCTCCAAATCGATTATCTGCCATTTCCCAAATGTGCTTCCGCCCCGACACGTTTTCTTGCAGTGAAGTCAAGTTTTTGGACACTGCAACCATGGCTATAAATTTAAATAAATCCTTTCTTTGTTTCTTACTTTACTCTTCTGATTTTTCATCTTTCTTTTTTTATTAAGAACGAATTCTTCTCTACACTTCGCTTTCGTGCACTGTCTACAGCGGCTGTTTATATTTTTTTTTCTGAAAACCAAGCCCCTCTAAGCATATATTGAAAGTAAATTCTTTAATTCTGACACTCTATTAAGCGCAACTTTCTTCGTTATTCTTCTGGGCCCCTCGGAACGGAGTCGGTTTCGGTAAAGCGCTGACAATACCTTGCCTTGCGCTGAAAACTGGGTGGTCGCAAAAAAAAAAAAAAGAAAGTGGCGGACGTTCGTGCTGTTTTGACGATGCCCGACCCCGAAACCTGAGTGGGCCGCCCGTCAGTCCTGCCTTTGACACAGTCGTAAAGCGTCGCCTGTCTTCTCGGTGAAAAGAACGGACGCAAACGCTCGACATTGTTTCGCGAACCACGCGCGATGCCACTCGTTCGAACACACGCGAGAAGGGTGAGCAGCCCTTTGTGAATTTGTGCACGAAGAAACAAGGGAGGCTCGAGCACGCGCACGAGTGTGCATACGCAAGACACGCCACAGGGATACGCACACGTGTCAATATAACTCCGTGCCGTTAAACGAGCGCCAGACGACAGTGATCCCGAAGCCATGGAGCCCCGCTCGAAGGCCGTAAATCATATTCCCTTCACCTTCATCGCCCCAGCCTGCGCGTGCTTTGTGGCTGTGTTGAGGCAGCTGACAGCATAAAAGACTGCTCATTGCCCAACGTCTGTGTATATAGGAGGCCAATTCTAACGCTTCTTAAAGGGCCACACAGTCAACAGTGCGTCAAGAGAAGCAGCCTCACGATTGAGTGCGCTTGAAAAAAAACCGTCTTCCAATTAAGCGTATGTTACATAAGTGCCTGAAGGCCGAATTACTAAAACGAGGCGTCGGGGTTCGTTGCAAACCTCGATGTTTCTGCCTGTCGGGCACGAAGTGTGCGCGCTTTTAACGAAGTGTGCTCGCCCTTGCATGTTTCCCGCGCACATTCTGCTACAATGTGCACTTGCGCACTATTTTGCGTCAAAGCGTAATATATGAAGGCGGTAACGGTTTCACTGACCAAAACTGGCAGACTAATCTGGCTTGGCTTTATTCAGTGCACTAAACTTCAGGGCGCAGGAACAAAAACAGAACACGTATTTGTTGACAATCCTCGCAAAAATAGTATGCGTGGGCACGCTTTTAACAGAGCTCGGTAAGGTTATAAGTCTAAGGTGACCCCGTTCACATGGCGCGCAACCGTAAATGACATCGTGCGCAGTCATGCCTAGACGTATTTCAAGAGGGTCCATGTGTCGAAGCGTTAATATATGCCCAGGCAAACGAATATTACCACTAAGAGGAGAGGGAGGGGATAAGTGTACTGCATACAACATGAAAAAAAAAAAACTCGGATATTGTGGTTACAAACTGCATGGACAAATATTGAGCTCTTCTTCATGGTTATTATGTGTTTGTTTGCTTAAAGATACAATTATAGGGTTTTACGTGCCAAAACCACGATATGATTATGAAGCACGCCGTAGTGAGGGACTCCGAAATAATTTGGGCAACCTGAAGTTTTTTACGTGCACCTAAATCTAAGTAAACGGGTGTTTTCGCATTTCACCCCCATCGAAATGCGGGCGCCGTGGCCGGGATTGGATTCCGTGACATCGTGCTTAGCAGCCCAACACCACAGCCACTAAGCAGCAACCTCGGCGGGTTTGTTTGTTTGTTTTCTTTAATCTTCGCTTTTCGCAACAGTTCGTCATTTACCCTTATCGCATGTGCATAGACTGGTCAATTCAGCAACTTATTTCTGCGCAGTTTGCACGAATGCATTGATTGCATCTGCGACGTAATTTTCTTGGCTGATTTCATGACGTTATTGCCTTTTGAACCGTCACTAAGCAGAAGCACTAAATTAATTTAGAGTGATAAAGTATTCTTTCCAACCTCTATTTACGTAAACTTCGCAGTGAAATATCGATTAACAAATGAGAAAGCTAAGATCAAAGCTACAAGATTTGAAATTTCCGCCGTAACCCCAGTGCCCGCACCTCAGTGTAGTGTCACGCATTCCAAAGTGTAGTTTTTTTTTTCTTCTTTTTTTTGTAGTTGGGCCACTGTGGGCTCAGTAAATGTTCTTGAAGCTTGCTAAGTTCGGTCTTTGGCTCATTTAGAACACAATGTAGTCGATCTTAACCGATGAAACCTTAACGAAGCCAGAGCAGATGCTGCCAAAGATATGTGACGTAAAGGCACGCTGGTTCCAGAACTATAGCACATACCGGTCGCTTTAGGGGTTTCTAAAAGAGAAAAATATTTTGAGCTTCGTATTACCAGCATCCCCTTATTATGACTGATTAACTCTGAGCGCGCTGCCGACACCGAGGCGCGTACAGTGCACGTCATCGTATACTGTGCCCCATCAACATACCGTAGTGTGGAACTCTTTATTTTTGTATTAGTTGTTTGTCGCCACAATGACTAGCAGGCGCAGTGCTAGGAGTGCGCGAATGCGTTGCTTATACGCCGTCCTACATCGCAACTTATATATACCGCAGCAAACCGATATGCATGTAGCGCGGTGGCGCATGTCAACAGCGATCGTCACGCCACCAGAAGTCATGTGGTGCGTATTTCTGCCAGTATCGTTGAGAAAATATACCCGCATCCGGCCTACGGTACATTTGATCGAGTCTGACGCTCAAAAAAAAATCTATGTCGTCCTAAATACCAGGTGTAACTGAGGCGTTGACGCTGCCTTCTTGGCTTACCGCTAATGTTCTTTGCGTTGAAGAGGATAGAAAACTGGGCAAGTTGGTAATAGTTCATGGCTGATAACAACAACAGCGCAATGAAGACGAAGGAATGAGTAGACACAACACAACCACTCACTTTCAACTAGAAAATTTATTGAAGGAACCAGCAATCGTGGTTAGATCACTTAATGCAGAAAAATAATAAATAAGGAGAAAAATCAAAGGAGTTACAAAGCAATCAAAAGGAGTGTGCTGCTCGGCTATCACCGATCTGCGCAATCTGAAAAAAAAAAATTTTCTTGGAGAGCTATCGTTCTGCTTTCTGCGTGTTACGGGCGTCACAAAATTTCGCTTGTCAATTGGTCCGAGTGGATGAAACAGAATTTTGGTCCGAGCGAATTTTGCGGTGCACCCGCAGTCACAGCAATGCGTTAGCAAGTGTGACGGCGAGAAAACAGGGCTTTTCAGCGCATTTTGGTGCTCCCTAAAAGGCGTACCTTTAAACACAAGCTTGATTAACCGACGTACGCTCGGCCGCACCTTTGTATACACTACTGAAATGACGCAAGGCACAGACCTATTAACGCACGTGCCTTACAAGACAGGCATCTTCTTTTGAAATTTCTTTGAATGTATCTCATTATGGTTTCGTTCGGATATGCAAATCAGCTGAGCCTGTGAGCATTGTAAAAATTAAGCAACTAGGATCATGTGAAGCGCACGAAAGCTCGAAGTGCACTTTTGTCCCGCGCAGGTACGCACCATTCTTAATAGGAAAGAGATGGAGAGAACACCGTATTCACCCGTGAATACAAACATAAAAACCATTTTATACTTTTATTTTCCATGCGAAACCTATTCGGCCTACCGACGACTCTATTCGAGCAAAAAAGGAGCTGCCTGTCTTTTTTTTTTTTTTTTTTCGTGCGATTTATATAGCGTGCGCAACCATTTCGCAATCCGCGTTCGAGGAAAAGGGTTGAGCAAACACGTTTGTAGCTGTTCAGGCTCCAGACCGAATTTGTTTGAGGTACAGAGCGCGCCATTCAACGTTCGCCTCGGCTTTCACCGGGTTCTGTGGCTAATAGGAGTAGCTCACGCGGATGTGTACACGCGCATCCATTCTTCCTCTGTTGCGCTCTCCCACCTTGAGCTTCTCCTTCCGGATCCGTCAGAAAGTATCCGTCAGAAACACGGCTCGTACCATAAAGGACATCGGGGATGTACGGCAACCCTATATAGCTGGCGTTTACACGAACCCAATTAGCGGCGACAAATTGGAGTGGCATCCTCTCGCGAGTGACGTCACGTCCAGGACGCTGCTCACTCTGGCTCGCACGGTTGCCGCGAGCGTTCGCTGGCTTCGTGCGTGCTATAGAAGAAGAGAGAGGGGGGAAAGGAAGAAGGAAAGGCAGGGAGGTTAACCAGGTTGAGTCCAGTTTGCTACCCTACACGTGGGGAGGGGAACGGGGAATGAAAGAGAGAGGGAGAGAAAACATGAGTCTATACCACACTTTCACATGCACTACGTTAGGTGCAGGATGTCTATAGTCGGGTAATCAAATCGTAGGAATTAAGTACGCCTGAGCTATGCTTCCTGAAGGATGTTTCGGCTGCTTTCTGCTGTCGAGCCCGAAGTGCAGGTAGATTTTTTTAGCAAAACCACACGACGCATGAAAAACTGAGGCTTAGATATAGGAAGCGACGTACTGCTTTTCCAATGCATATAGGCGCGCCGTGCAGGTAGCTAAACTAATGTTGAAAAAGAATGCACGCAAATTCAGCCTGTACAAAAAAATTGCACGATATTCTGCTCAAAGCGTGCAGATTTCGTTTATAACTTAATTATGGCAGACACGTACTGCATTTTGTACAGAACAGCAACATCGTCATTCCTTTCGAACAGCGTAAATGCGCACACAAATAACAGATTATGCGTGCTGCAAACCGTCCACCTACAAGTGCGATAACTGGGTGTATTAACATGCACAACTAGTCGTGACTAGAGCAAGTTATAACGGGTTAAAATCAAGGTAATTTTTTCAGAACTTATACGTGACAAGCCTTTGTTACAAGCTTGTAGCACCGCAGCAAATATTCCTCTGGTCTCTTAGTCAGATGTTCAATCCTGCTTTTTAGGATTTGTTTATCCACCTGAACTGCCGCTCCAGTGTTTAGAACCACGCAAGAAAAGTTTGCGACGCGATGGATAGGGCTCCGTCGGCCGACAGTGGAAACGCTGCTTTTAAGAAATAGATTGTTATAAGCCGTCTTTATGCATGTTTACACATGAAAACAAGCGAAAATGTATTTTTTTTCTATAAAGTGCCGTCACATGTGTACAAGCATGTAAAACTACACCGAACAAACAAAAACGCTACGGAACGCATGCGCGACCTACAGCGTCCCTGTATGGGCCACGTTCCGGGCTAATAAAGTCGAATCGAATCGGCTTGTCGGGTTGAAAACCGGCCGCTAAATTCGACGTTATAACAATGGCAACAAGGCAACATGAGTTCGACTGTGTCGTCAAGATTTTCACGAGTCACACAAGGGTGAGCTTGCCATTCCCCCCCCCCCCCCCCCCCCCAATAAGAAATAACCTTTAATAAGTGCCATCCTATAAAGAGATACGGCACAGTAAAGTTGCATCCCTGTGGGAAAGGTGCGTTGGCGCTGGCAGTATTAGTGACGGATTAAGTCTGTGTAGGCGACAGTTCGGAATGCTAGGGGTGCTAAAGCAGCCTGGCTCTTGGTTTGAGCAAGCAAACGAAGACCCCTCGCCGCGTCCATTCTAACTCGCTAACACTGTGAATATACTAGGACGCGAACAATCATTTCACATTTATTTATTTATTTATTTATTTATTTATTTATTTATTTATTTATTTATTTCGGACACTTTCCTGGCGCCAAGGCCTTACAGGAAGTAGTGCTAAGTACAAAAAAAAACACAGTACATAATTATACAATAGGTCTAGAAAAACGGCCTAAAATACAATGGTCTTGAAATTGTCAACTTCAGAAATGGCAGCGATGCAGGAGGAATGTCGTTCCAGTCGGCACCGCCTTTGGGAATAAAAGAATGATGACACATTTTCGTTCTAAAACATGGAACGTCAACTTCAAACATGTGGTCAGAGCGGGACGATATGTACGAAGGGCGAGCAATAAGATGGTGAGAACGGCTCCTTATTACTAGAAAAGTATACGGTTCCATTCCATTTGCTTCTGGCATTATTCCGTTCATATTCAATTCGGTATCAAAATATTACTATTCGCAGACCCCTACTATCCTGCATGCAGCAAGCTACAAAGTTGATCCTCACTCAGGTACTCGTACATGTAATGCGTTGCCACAAGTAGAGCTCAGTTCTAAAATCCCCAAACCAGAAAGCTTCTCTTTGGATTAAAGAATGGCTCTCGAGAGCTGGATAACCGTGAGCGATAGCCATGACAGCCACATTAAATCAAGTGCATTATTTCTTTTTTCTGCGAGAGCGCCTCTAAAAATTTAGAATCTATTTCCTTAGTCAACTTTCCGTCAACTTGCGTCAGCTCTGTGCAAAAAAAAAAAAAAAGCAGTTAACGTATAAACTGTGAGATAACTCATTTTATTCACTTCCCAAACGTCGCGATAGCACAGTGCTCAGACGAATATCACACAGCGATGAACATCCTTATCAAAGGACCAGGCACCGTTGTACAGGACGATGACGCTATTCCAACACCAGGCAGAAAAAAAAAGCATCTTCTCATTCTCTCTGATTGCGACCCCCTGAATAAGGACGTTGGTAGCTGTTGGCCATGCATTTCTGAAAAGTGACAGGTGTTTAGATTTATCATTCTCAATTTTCTGGCACTTCTGCATGCAGATTGTGCAGTAATGTTTACTTAACCTCAAGACATCTTTGTAAAGTCTTGAAGAAAAAAAATTGCACCGGTGATTCAAACAGGCCAGCGTCTATATACGCATACACATATAACATACATATAGGGGGTCCCAGCTAACGTTCGTCAAGCTCTTAAAAGAAAAAGATAATAAAGAGCAGGCGGCAAGATACGATTCTCAGATCTATGGTGTTCGATTGTCAGACCTCTTACGACCGAGCGCCATATAGGCCGTATAACCGTACCATGCAGCGTGCTTTTTCAATCTTCTTTTTAAAGCGAAAGTCTTAAATCTTCATGTTTCAAGGTCGCGTTGTGAGGTACAGAAAATATCACGTCACCCAAGGAAGGCCACAAACGAACCAAATCATGTCCTGCCGTGTACAATATATGAGAAATGATGATTAGCAAAGTTAATTAATGATTGATTAGTGTTTGGATTCAGGTTGGCTAATGTAGATTAAGAGGGATAAAGGTGTATTAAGTAGAACTGTGGTGGACTAGGACAGATTAAAAAGGATTAAGGTGGATTAAGGTTGATTAATGTGGACGAAGGATGATTAAGGTGGATTAGGGTGGACTAAGGAGAATTAAGGTGGATTAGGGTGGACTAAAGCAGGTTATGGTGCATTAAAAAGGATTAAGGAAGAATTAGGTGAATGATACCGTAGGCTTTACAAGGCTTTCGCCTTAGCTTCTATTAGGTGAGAGTTAAGGACACCTGGGAATTTTTCTTTGAGCAGCTTGGCTAACGTAAGCTGGGAAATACGGTATGCAAGGCAACCGATATGCGTATGTATACGCGTTAAATTTGTGCGCGTGTCATCGGGCTATATACTAGCGAGAATGTCGTACCAGCTTGCTCAAACGGTAGCTTCTCCCCAATCTTATCAAAGTTGGTCTGCGGGCACGGTCTTTAATAAGACGGATAGTAATATAATTGAGAATAGTGACATCAGCCTATTTATTTGCGTTATCTGCGCACGCTGGAAGAGAATTGTGCTCGAAAAAAGAAGCATAAACCGGCGTCTTTTTTTTTTGCAGGAATTAACTTTCGTGGGCAACATTTTGGCGCTGATTACACTACATTTACCGCTGTGGCCCAGACACGTCCCCTATTGCATCACAAGTAGACCCGCAAAATATGACAAGAACCAACTGAGCACGGCGAAAAAACTAAACGACTCGAATTCCCGTTTTTCCTGTTTATACTCACAACAAAGTTCTCCAATTTTTCCTTGATGATCCGGGCCGCTCGCTCATTTGGTGCGATGCTCGTCTGAAAGTATCGTTAAACACTTCATTCGTTCATATATGCTGCAGCCCACATGAGCTATAGCAAAAGTGGGAAAATGGAGACAAAATGCGAGTACATATGACGCGAACTTAACGAAAATGCTTCATAACGTGCAAAGGGTTTACATAAATACCGAATACAATATGTGGAACAGTAAATCAGATATTTTATGATAATTAAGTATTATCTAATTTGGGAAATACAGTGGTACGATGACAAACTAAGCGCAGGAGTGCGCGTTATAATCATATCATTAGGTGTATCTGATGGATTGCTTGAAATGAAAGAAAGGTAATGAGCGAGTGTTACCAACAACTAAGTTCCAATGTTCAACTGTGTGCGGGGAAAGGCTGTGCTACGTACTAAAGCGATTTTATGCTAACAGCATGTTAACCTCGAGTTATGCAATGGCTAGTAACCGTAATGCTGCTGCTGTCAGAAAATCGTCACAGGTAATTTAAAAGATTAATTTCAGCGACTCAGTGTGTTGTATTTTTAAGAGTAATAGTTAATTTTAGCGAGCGAAGAGCTGAAGTCGGCAAGGAATCACGGACGTATTTTCAACAAATGAACCTGATAGTATTTTTTTTTTTTTTTGACTTCTACTACAGTATTGATGTCGCATTGTCTACGGTGGTTCCAAAGCGGCGAAGCATATTAAAATAAAGGACGGACCAACGTTTTATACTGTTTGTGCATTGGCAACTTTGCTTTTTCAGGGGTGGAGGTCACTGTTCGACGTACGTAACCAAGCTTTTTTTAGTGCTTTCGTGCAGATGTATTACGTGTGCTTGGACCATTCCATGGTGGTCGCTAAAATCCTGTCGAGCTATTTCTAATTGTAGAATCTCTTGAGTGATGCGCCCATACACGAATAACAATAAACAAAATTTTTGCAACAAAAATACTATTTTTCGGAACTAGTAGATATAAAAGGTGTATGCGCGTATTTGTAATCTCGAATACAAATTGAATAGTCTTTCTTATTTGAGATACATACGATTCAAGGATTCTGTGTGTGTTAGAATTATTTCGAATTTCGTTTAAGTTCCAATATACGTGATGAGAAATGCTATTGAGAGCCTACGGAGAGAAAAGGCACTTCAAGACGACTAGAAATTACCATTTGTGGCCAATCTAAGCGCGGAATGTTTAGACGATCCAGGAACTGCTGTCTCGAAAGACTATGCTTCAGGAAGCACTGCAGCTGTGTAGAAGCTCCGGTTTCTTAAGTCTATTGTGAGCAGCCAAATAAGTGCACTCCACATCCGTAAGTTCTAACTATTTGTTGCGCATGCGCGTTCCTAGTTTTGACTACCAGGTACTCGTAGTGTGCAGCTCTCCGTAGAATCAGGTGATCAAGCCCGTAAGGAAAGGGAAGGGTTGATCTCTTCTGTGTTATAGACAAATAAAAGATTTTCTCTGCGTTCAAGGCCATTTGCCAGTCAGTGCACCAGTGAACAGACTTGTTCTGGGAATTACTATTTTACTTGATAGTCACGGTTCTCGATTATATTGTTGCACCAGTAAGGTACAGTGCACCGTCACCTGGGAATAGTCGAACGTTTACGTCAGTCTGATTGGTTAGATCATTTCTGCAGATAGATAAAGCAGTGAGGCCAAAACAAAACCGTGTGTGTGCGTGCGCGTATCTGTAGCGTGTTTGTTGTCTTCGTGTATGTGCGTATTTGTGTCTATGTGCTTGTGTACGTACGTGCGTATGCGAACCTGCGTCGTTTGCGTCCGTACACAAATAAACCCCCTCAAATCACGAATTATGATCTGACTGTCTACAAACGTGTGAAATTTACATAATTTTATGTCACGGTTCTGTAGACTCCATTGAAAGCAAACAAAGGTGGTAGAATCCCTCTTTGTGCATCTTACAGGGAGTCAATGTAATTGCAGAGTAACTAAATATGACTTTTTTTTATTAAGGAACCCACAGCGCCAAGGCATTACAGTGTGTGGGGAGGGGGGTGGCGTACAAGAAGTACATATGACATCTCTGCTTCTAGGCAGAGTTATAAGTGCAAAGCCCCTTAGCAATGCACATCTACAACATCAAAAAGAAAGCACCATTTGATTCAACACTCACAACATCACTCGGCAGTCTGTTCCATTACCTAATGGTTTTAGGAAGGAAAGACATTCTAAACAATTCAGTTTTTGTCACGAATCCAGGGACTTTAAAATCATGGTCAACACGGTTGGATCTATAAAAAGGCTCTTGCACATACTTTTCGCGATCAACCCAAACAGCCGAATAATAAATAGCATGAAAAAACTTCAGACGCAACATCTCTGGGCGCGTGTCGAGTAATTCCCAGTTGAGCGCTTTCTTCGTACGCGATGCACTGTACCGAGCCCCGCGTGTGCCAGATATGAAACGAGAGGCAATGTTCTGCACCCACTTCAACTTATCTTTATCTCTGCAAGTAGGCGGGTGACAAACCGTACACGCGTATTCCAGAAACGAGCTGACATAAATCTTGTACAGAGTGTTCCGACATGACTGTGCAAAAGTGTGTGCATTTCGGCGAAGAAATCCCAAGGTTTTGCATGCTCTAGCAGCGACATAATCGACGTGACGGAACCTGTTCAATTCAGGGGTAAAACAAACACCTAAATATTTAAATTCGAATACCTGTTCAAACATTCCATTCCTAATAACATATGGTTGCACATCAGGATTTTTCTTTCTCGGAAATTTCATATGAACAATTTTAGACAAATTCAAATTCATATTCCATTTGATGCACCACTCCGAAATTCTGTTAAAGTGTCCCTGAAACATTTCAACATCACAGTCACAAGTGACTACTCTATAGAGAACGCAGTCATCAGCAAATAACCCCATTTGAGATACTATTCCGCCAATAATGTCATTGACGTACAGCAAGAACAATAGCGGTCTCAACACGAAGCCTTGCGGAACAACGGACAGAACTTGCACCCTCTGAGACTCAGTGCCATTCACAACCACAAACTGCTGACGTAAACATAGGTAATCTTTTACCCATGATGTCACTTGGGGGCTAATATCCTAAAATGCCATTTTTTTAAATTAGTAAACAATGCGTCACGGTATTAAAGGCCTTTTTGAAATCCGAGAACACACAGTCCACGCTAAGACGCCTCTCCAGTGCCCCTGCCACGTCGTGCACAAATTCAGTCAACTGCGTAGTACAAGATAGGCCCCTTGGAAAACAATGCTGACGAGGATTAAACAATGAATAGTATGAAGTTAGTAATACTGGCCTATACTTTGACACGGTGTGACGAAGAGCAGATTTCTGAACTGGCACAACGCTTGCAATTTTCCAGTCATCTGGAAGGCAGGATTCGTCAAGATATTTTTCGAAAATAATCTTCAAGTGCGGTGCGACCTACTGAGCACTAAGTCTATAAAATTTGTTTGGCAAGTCGTCAGGTCACCCATCCTTAGCAATCTTCAGATTGTGCAACAAATACTCTATACCACTGATATTGATAACATCGTAGAACTGATCACTGGCTGGAAATTCACGGTATTCGTATCATCATGTCCAATTGCACGGCTGAAAACAGAGCTAAAATACGTATTAAAGAACTCAACTTTTCATACGTCATCATCAACAAAGTTGTTGCCAGACACAAGAGGTGGCATTGTTACAGTGTCGTTTTCATTTCTCTTTACATGTTTCCAGAATTCCTTTGTATTATCCTTTAATTTCGATTCCATTGAAATGCCGAATGAATGTTTTGCAGCTGTTACTGCAACTTTCATTTGTTCTGTAATTTCATGTAGCTTCAACCGATTCTCACGTATCGGCTTTCCTTTAAATTTGCTGTAAACGTGTTGCCTTTTGCGTGTAAGACTGCGTAACTCCCGAGTAAACTAAAGTTTGCTTTTACTTCTTCTTTTCGTTAATGACCATGCCGGAACAAAGCGCTGCTTCAGTTCAAACATCTCCTCAAATATAGACCATAATTCAATTACTCCAGTGTCGTCGGCATATGTTTCAAATACCATATGGTACTCATTCAACGGTTTGTTTATCTCGCTTACATTTGCTTTTTCGTAGTTATATACTGGTCTGTTTGCTAGCTGTTCTAATGATTCTTAAATGTTCAACATTCATTTCACAAAGCGCAGCATTATGATCGCTTATTCCAGGTAGCACTTGAGCCGTGCTACGTTTGTTCATTAAAAAAAAGTGAACCAGCAGCTAAAATTACGGGCACAAGTTATTTATTGGCTGCAAGCACTACTAGAAAGAGGCGGAAAAGTATTTCGCAGTAGCTACCGAAACGCCCCACGTCAAACGTCCCTTCAAACACGGTAGCGTCTTCATCAAAGCGATACATTTCACACAGAAGTAAAATGAACGTACTTAAGGTAAGCTCAATGTTTAATTTACCCCATGCTTAATGTGCGCGGCCTATTTCTTACCATCACTGCATGTAAATAGCAAACTTAATTCGCGTACACAAATGTCAAAGCCGTGACTGAAGGGATAATGCGTTCTTTGAAACTGAAGAAAACTATGAGCTTACAATGGCGCTGTATATTCTCTCCTTAAACATTTCTCTCTCCGTTTGGGACACATTGCTCGGGTATGTTGACCTCACTCTGGTGATCTGTAAGAAAACAGACAAGAAAACGCATGTTCCACTGCTTCGTATTGCAGTACGTTTCAGTACTCCATACTAGAATGTGGAGTTTGGAATTGGAACATCATGACTCGCTTTTGCTTTCAACATCCAAACACTTGAGTGATCACGAGAACATATTTCAGTTTCAGTTTCAGTTTATTATTCTTTAAATACACTGAATTGGTAAGATACAATGCACAGACGAGGGTCCCAAAGTCAAAGACTGCGTGTATGCTCCTACATACTAGAGTATCGCGGTGAATCTAGACTAGTTCTTTTCTTTTTTCAGTGGTTTTTTTTTATTAAATCTTTATTATGTTAAACCATAAATATCAAATACCTGACGCGTGCTTGTAAAGAGACGGACGCCTCACCGCAAGGCGTAATGAAAACGACAAGAAACGCTTGGCTTCGTAATGATAGACTGATACAATTTTTTTTACCGCTTTGTTCGTAAAGTTACAAGTCGGGAGTTCCGCACGTAGAAAGCTGGCACAACCAACTTGATTGCCTATTTCATTAGCCCGCGTTGTTAGGCAAGTTAATATATATATAACTGAAATACGTAAGGCTGAGAGCTCAAAATAGACAAGGACAGAGCTAAGAGGGGTCACTACGGGCGTTTACTACTGTATGGTTGAGTGAAAAGGCGCGTTTATAAATATATACACATACCAAGATAAGCGGATATGCGGTACAATACACAACATTAAAAATGAATTTAAAAAAAGATCGGTCCGTAAGCTTTTATTGCAAGAGTCCGCAACATCAACATTCAAAGTAGATAGAAGTTTTCATTTGTGATTTCGTACAAAATGAGACTTTGAAGCTAATGCCAGTCTACCCTCACTTTCACGGTGCTTTATAATACATCAGTGTTTTTAGTTTCCAAGAAAATGTGAAAGTTGCGCCCACTCACCTCGCCGTTTCGGAGCTTGTCGTCAACGGTCCTCAGCTACAGAATGACGTGACAGTTTCAAAGAAAATAAAAGTCACGATACATCGTTAATAACCGCAGAACAATGTATGAACACATGCATGCGTTCATATACTTTTTATTATTGTTACTGAGTAAACAAATAAATGTATTTTTTTTACCATTTGCAGTTCCTGCTGCGTGAAGTGCTGCTGATCGTAGCATCTCTGTTCTGCAAGGAGTCGAATAGATAATTACAGAGCGCGTTACTTGACTGTATTTCACAAGTTCACCAACCCTAGCATCCTCGAGATGTTACATTTTCTCTGTTGCCTGCCCACACATGCATCGTCGTGATCAGCGTCTTGTCCAGTGTGCGCACGCCACATGCAATTCACGTCAGTAAAGAGAATTAAATTCTACGCCAGTATCCAGCTACAGCAGTTTTTAATATACAGACATACGTACTGCTTGAGAAATCGGTTAGGCCTCAAACACATGGGATTCCAGGCCGTTATGCCTGAAACGTAGGAGGTATCAAGCTGTGCTGTTCAATTGCTATATAAACAGCCCCGTCACTTTTGAGTTATTGCCGTACCAATTTTACTGACTCCAGACGATCGGGGTATTCAAACCATTACATTTTTTTACTAGATCATTTCTTTATATATATATATTTCAATTAATCATTTCGCACCCGAAAATCGGAGCGCATAATCTATTTACGCAACATGCAGGGACTAGCACGGTAATGCTGCATAAGTTCGCCCAGCCATGTCAATAATATCAGTGAGGCAGCGCTTGAGGCTATTTTCAATAGTGGCCACGTGACCACGCTCTGAGTGGGAGCAGGTCCATTACAACCACCTCATGGCAATCTTCAGTTCGCATAAGCTACTTCGATCTGAAGGCCAATATATCAGAAAACCTTCCGCTCTAAGTATCCTATGCTAATAACTGAAGCGGTGAAAAGGAAGTTCAACTATGACATTGAACGCTCGGGAAGCTGCAAAATGGATAGTGAGGGACGCCATTGTGGAGGCCTGCGGATTTCTCTATTAAGGTGCACCAGAATATAAGTACTCAAACGTTATTTTTTTTTCATATACTGTATTTCAGGTCGCCTGCATTGAAATGGGGCCACCGCGGCCATGATTTGAACCCCCGATCTCGATCGTACTCAGCAGAAGAATGCCACGGCCACTAATCCAGTGGGGCGGGTCAGCAACAATGATTCGCCGGTAGAAATTACTCAAGAAATTTCTACAGAAGCAAATTTTCAGCATGACACACCTCTAGTTCGCTTGATCGCGACAGTACAATGTCGCGAGTGCGTACTGTGCTGAATGCTGCCAGCGTACCGTTGTGAAATCGACGTCGGCACATCTGGCTCAAGCCGGTTCTACTGCCTTCTTCGCTCAGAGCACACACTAACGTCCGTAGGCGAAAGAAGCCTGCAGAACATGAAGCATTCAGTGGTGTACAGAAGGGAATCGCGTTGTCACCTGCACGCATGCTATAAACAACTACAGCTTTTTTTTTTTTTTTTTACAGCGAACATGCGTTATGTGACACACTCCGTACATGTGCCAAAGCTGTCCAACCGTGCCGCGTCCGCAGCATCGTTTCCTGCTCGCAATAAGTTATCTTCATCACGTCTTAATGGTGACGTATAAACGAGAAAAAAAATTGGCAGTATCGCCCGAATATCACTCAAATCGATGGCAGTTTAGCGTGCGGATGAACTCCTCGGACAGTGTTCTAACCATATGCGAGTCCGACATGGCGCGTCGAAGCACGCAACGCAAACTGCTCTTGGGCACCTAGTCACCATCTATATGCAGTAATTGTAATTGGTCAGAAAGAACAGCGGCCTGGCATATGCACCGGAAGTCTCAAAAAGCTTGCTTGATGCGCGAGAAGCGCGCTGTAGTGGTGGTGAAGGCAGCGGAGACTTCGCACCTCGATCGGGTGCACGAGATGAGGCCGACGGTTAACCGTCGGCATTGTAGCCAGCGCCAAGTGAAATGTCAGACAAAGTTAGCTTGGCGCTTAATGTTTGTCTCATTCAAACCAGTGCATACACACAGCAACTCAGCAGGAACGCTAGCGTACATATATGTAGTATCCGTATAGCACCACGCTCGTACCAGCAGCGGTAGGCAGAACACCGTTCCGGCTTCGCGACCGAGCCATTTGAGCGGAACGTTGAAGATGCGTCCACTTCGCTTTGTCGTTTTGGCAGTCAAACGGCACTCCGTCTCTGGAAACGATCTGTACTATAGACACACATGCGCCGTCGGTAGAGGGAGGACACCTTAATGGCGACGGCGCAAACGCTCCTCGGACGTCCGTATGTAATTGCTATCGCAATGATAATTCTGAAAGAAAATATTGCACATCAGTGTTTTGCGCATTTCAGCGCCATCATGCCCGGTAATGCAGAGTATGCGCTGTGTATGCATACTTGCAGAGAATGCATACCGTTGCCTTCGCCTCGAGACAAGCGATGCTTCAAAATTTTTTTCTCTTCTCCTCTCAATGGCCTCTCCCACGGTCCAGAAGTTGACCTCTACCGGAAACTCTTTCTTGCCTTCACCGAGATAAGGAGAGCGCCGCCCTCGAGTCAGACTCATTGGAGGTGCTGTTTTTCGGTATAAAGCTCCTGTGTCATTCCTGTGGCAGAGCGGTTGCTTGGGAAACATACACTGCCTGCATGTATAGATGCTTGACGGGTTAAAAAAAGTTTGCTAATAGTGATTTATTAATATATCATTTATTCAGTCATTTAGTTATTTATTATACGTAATCCTATAACATAGATTTCTAATGCCCCCTTCCTCCCCCCCTCTCTCTTCATACCGCGTATTTTAACTTTAACAGAATTTTTTAAAACCATTTGGTATTAGAAGAAATCTACTAGTTGAGCTAGATTACTCGATGGGGCCGACATCGCTTACACTGGAAATTCATGTGCATATTTGAATAATTAGCAAAGCTAGCTTATTTACCACACATATTGCAGTGCACGAATTGAAGCCAGTAGTTTCACAAGGCACATCCACTCTTCTCCCTTTTCTTTATCTCCTTTTTTCCTGCTTGGGGCAATTTTAGGAATTGGCCTAGTGTGGTCCATCGCAATTCGAGCATTTCATTTCTTTTACTGCGGATAAACATACGTCCCGACTGCCTGCACAGCGGAGGCACTTGCCTAGCTTCAGGCACTTGCAACGTTGCAGTGGTCGGGGCACGTGAAGACGCACCGTATACCTCATGTATAGCCCATCTTGACGTGATCAGGTAGCGTGTCTCCCCCGAAAAATATCGTGACGCTTGTCGAGCGGCCGGAGCGACGAAAATCAATGACCTTCATTGCTGAGGACAAAAGCGCTTGGAACTCTTCGTCGCTGATGTCAATCACGACATCGGAAATGACGCCTGCCCTAGTGCGACCACCGTGCAAAAGGAACGACCGGATTTCTGTGTCTTGGTATTAGCACGGCCTTCCGTTTATTTTAGTGCGGCCTGCGTCGCTACTTCCGCTACGACTACGTATTTCTTGATCTTGAAACGCACTTCGTCAATTCCTTTTGGAGTCAGATTATCAAGGTGGGTGCACAGAATCTAACTTCTATACGCGAATTTAACTTCTTCGAGACGTCGAGAGGAACAAAAGCAATCCTGTAAGTTTGAGAAGGCAGGGCGGGGCCCTGCTCACTCTCGTCTTTATTTGTCCTGCGGCATCTCCTCGTCAGTCGCTTGTCCTCTATGACGGTGCAGTCGTTGTCGGAGTCCATGGTCTCGCTGTTATAGAAACAGGAGCCGGAAATCTCCATGTCGACGTGGCGAGACTTACACTCTAGCACTAAGGGCCAAAGTGCAAAGAGGTGTGCTCGACGCAAGTGATGGCGTGCCGTCTGTCATCGCCTCGGACGGCTTCTCGTCCAAGAAGCACTACTAAGCATCCACTATAACAAAACTATCGAAACAAAGGCAAGGAGATACGTCGTTGTTGCCTCATTATGCTCAGTTCACTTCGTCTTCGTCTTCCTCTCACACCTCCTGCTACAGCCTCAGGATCCCAACTGAGTGCACCAGCCTTGAGGCGTTTTGCATCGACCGGCATAAGTTACGCGCATTTTCATTACGCACGCCAACGCTAATAGGCAAACATGTATCAAGAAAAATTTACTTTTAATTCTCATACAGTTTCTTCACGCAAGGGCAACAAGTTTCGGCCAGTAAAAAAAACATCCTTATTATCAGATTGTCTCCAGCCAGTACCATTTGATCAAATGATTCGAAATAGCCATCATTGAAACATCACTTACACAGCAACTGCTTTCCTGATCCACTCAATGCCAGCATTACATACACACATGTAGCAGCGCATATGCATAAAACGACACCATGAAAAGCCAGAAAAAGAAAGCGAAAAAAATCCAAAGGGAGAAAAAAGCCATTAAAGAATGGTCGTCGAGGGACCCTCTACCGCCAAGTTTACTGTAGTGCCGCACTGCAACAACGTACGCGTATATCATCGTCTGAAAGACATCGCGCTTTGCCGCCGTGTTCTTGCGCCTTTTGTTACTCCAGCATGGACTAGCAGAAATTGAAGTGCGCATATCAAAAATAGAGTAGCTAGCACGAGACAAGGGGAAAAGGTTGAAATGGACGGCCACGTGTTGTACCACTGGAAGAAAATGAATTATCGAGCAAATAGGTTTATTCACATTGGACGACAATCGGCGTGAGGACACACGCGGCACAGTCTATCCCTCGCCTCCGAGTTGCAAACCTACACAATTCGATTTTGCGCGCGACTGGACATCAATCGATAAATGACTGCATGGGAAACAAGTTTGGATCGAATTATGTTTTAAAATAATTATTCGATAACTCGAACACGCACCAATTACGGCCTAAGCTTCGTTCCAGGTATTGGCGTAACGTTTGGTGAAGACACAGGCAGCGAACATTTCCTGCCTTGAATAAACAGCGTTAGGCCGCCCTAAAATAAAGCGAGACCGACAAAACCACGAGACCGGAAGTAAACGCCTAAAGAGCGCTACCGTGAAGTCGTAGAAATACGTCCAGCTTTTGGTTCTGGTAGGCTTATTTTCCTGCCTTCCTAAATTCCATGACTTCTACGACTTGCGGGAAAACATGTCAAAGGGTAGTGGGTGTACGATGAACCTGCTAGTCACGGGCACGTGCACATGTGTGTTCATTTCACACTTTATCAGGCTAATCGATCGCTGTCTCTTATTGGACTAATTTCCTGCCTTTTCAAACTTCAATTTCTTCTTAGTGAGGTATCTCTTGCACAACTTTTCTACGCTCACGTGACGCATTCTCGATCGGTCAATTTCGACGATATTAATTTCAGTGCGCGCTGACTGGGCAAAAGGCGGCGGCGGAAATGGATGCGACTGAAGGAATCCCGCACATTTACACTACCTGACTGCAATGACATCATGACTGACAGAATACCCCTCGCCGCTGTGACGCGCCTTCTGCAGGCATTCGCGGTCACGCGATAGTGAAAGTATCCGAAAAAAAAAAAGTATCCATCCATAAAAAGCCCCCATATTGGAAGCCTGCATGCCCGGTCAGTAGCCAAGTATATAGGTACCTTCTTCGGTGAGGTCGAACCTTCTAGCGGCATCCGAAGCAGAACTTGAGCGCTGGGCGTCGTAAGGGTTTCGTTGCGCTTCCGCCAGCACCGCCACGGCAAGCATAGCGGGCATCAAGTGCCAAATGCGAATCATGCTGCGTACAAAGAATTCCTTTGACGAGCTGCAGACAGAATGCCGGCCGTATCGACTTCGACGCGCCGCCGCGATGTCGAGGCTATTTAAGCCCTCGGTATGCGGCCGAGTGAATCCTCATTCACCGACACCGTGAGCGAGGCTCGTCCACACTGTTTGGCCACCTGTACCCTTTAGTCTGCATGCTCGCGACCGACGAAGCCCAAACACTCGCAGCTGTCCTCGATATCCCCTTTTGTGGGAGACGGCTAAAGTCGCGGGCAGTCCCACCCCCAAGGACGCAACGACAAATTCGCGCCATAGAGTCATGCACACTAAAGCCGCCCCCGGCGGGTGTCGGCCAGGTGCCCGTGCGGACGTCATTTGTTTGATCTGTGCACGGCCATGATGTCAGAGCGCCGGTGAGTTGTGTTTCCGCTGCAAGAAAGTAGCGAGTACCGCTAATTGCCAATCAGAGACCTGAAAACAGTACAGAAGGAAAAAAGATCAAAACGAAGGTCGCAGCTCCAGCGGTGCGTCTGCTGTTCGGTTTTCATTTCTTCCATATATTGTTTATTATTTACTTATGTATATCTCGAACCGTCTAAAGGCATTATTGAGCGTGGCTCAAAGCCCTACGATTTCTGAGTTAAAAAATTCGCCGACGATTACGCTGCTCCCTAATGCAAAATTTGAGCGCAGCTGTATACGTATTTTCATTTCGCGATGTATTGGCTGGCGCGGACAATGTCTCGTGCGGCACGTTGCAAACAGAGCGAAGCATTGCAAAACAAGCCACATGCAATCACAACGATAGCGGCGAGCTGAGTCGGCGATCGTCGAAAATGTGATCCGCGGGTCAAGCGCGTCGGCTTCTACACGACTCGTGGAAGGTTCCTGTGTAATCGCTGGTGCCCGCATAGCTTCCAGAAAGTACTACACAATTCGCGTCGCGCATACAGATTACAAATACTATGGTGCCATCTCGTAATCTCGTGCGGCACTCTGCTTTCCTCCCCGCTCTTTCACCATACTCTCCTCCGCTTTCAGCCTTATGCTTTCGCTGTATCCTCCCCCTCCGCTTTCATCTTCGCGCTCTCTTCTTTCATCTCCCACTGCGCTCAGAGTTCACTTTCATTTTTCGCTGTGTTCGTTCTCTCGGTTACAACAGACAACGCCGACGCTCGCCGCAGGAACGGGCGCCTAAGAGCTGCGCTCCGCAAGTTATTCGGATGCGATGCACTGTCCGAATCGATGCAAGCGAAAATTTCTGTGCTGTGTGCTTTGATTGACGATAATTGGCGGTAACGTCTACGAAGCTTGAAGTTCATCAGGGTTTAGTGCAATGCTAAAGTGGCGAGTTGACGTTAAACTTTACTTACACAGAACACACAGCGGGACGTGTTTGCTTGAGGCGTTGTTGTGCGCCATTGTGCATAGCCTGCGAGAAGGTTAACTAGCACTGTCATTGCCTCCCACTGCCTGCGCAAAGCAAGGTGATGCAACCCTTTTTTACCGTTGCAGCGAGAGCACACAGCGATATAAAGCGCCCCGAGTGTTATGCGACACGTCTCAGTTTCAGAAAAGTGTATTGCAGGCAGCGTAAGCCCCAGAAGAGTGCCTGTGCAAAGCAAGGCGATGCAACCCTTTTCTACCGTTGTAGCGAGAGCACGCAGCAATACATAGCGCCCCGAGTGTTATGCAATGCGTCTCAATTTCAGATCCAGCGAAAGCCTCATCCTGCACGGATCAGCCACAGCGTACGCAGCGAAAGAAAGCGCTTCGTACCGTCGGAGAACAGGGACCGCAACAAGCAAGCGATTCAAAAGCGTGCGGGTTATGCAGCAACTTTCCGGTACTGTCGGGAGCTGGGAGCCTGCGCGCATGTGATCTGGTAACATTAGCGCTTCAGAAACGGCGTCGTTGCATTTGCTATATTTGACAGTGTTTTTCCCCATCAGTTTTGACAGGCAGTCTGGCAGCATTGACCCGCAAAGCTGGCAACAGACTTCTACCACACCAGTCAGAACTCTGCCGTAATATCAGAGTTAGTTGTACGAACTTTATGCATAATACACTTTGTTACGGTACCTTAAAGCAATGGGTCTAGAGGACGGTGTTGGTATGTTTTTTCGTACCGCCCTAATCCTATACCCCCCCCCCCCCCCCCAAAAAAAAGAAAACCCACATACCCCTTTTTTCTATATGTATACATACAATTCCTTCCCATGACTGATTGACCAGTTCAAGTTGTCAACTTGTCAATAACTGTCATAGGAATTACTGTAATAAACACAATTCCACAATCGGATTCTTTACTTTTATTTTATTGTAACACTGAGAACTACATACAACCTAATTTTGTATATGTGAGAGACGTAGAGGCCTTTTACACATGTGGATATCAAAAGCTTAATCCAATGAGCAATACACAGACAAAGCAGCTGCTACAACATGAACTGCATTGAGGGCCACACAACACATAAGTAACTAAAGGTGCAAAATATAGAGGGAAGCTTCAAAATACGCTCTGTAACACTGCAAAGTGTAACATGTATGTGTACACTAAACGTTCAAAAAAGCAATGCATCAATGCCCCATTTGCCTTCAAGTTTATAATTAAGTTCAAGTTTACTGAAGTTTATTATGGCCATATGTACAAGAGGAATCTTCGACACCTGGCACGCAGTCTCACAGTGACCGAGTGGAACTCGCCAAACTTACGACTTACGCGACTGCATCGACTAAACCCCTCCCTGCAGCTCCGACCTCCACTCGGACTTTCTCGACGTGAAGCTGCGCTTCTCTGCCGCCTTTGGTTAGGAGTGGCCTTCACAAAGGCACACTCTACATTAATTGGAGTGACTAACAGTGCAGCATGCGAGGTCTGTGGCACCGAAGAAAACATCGACCACCTGCTGTGCCACTGTCCAAGATATGCCCCAGAAAGACAAGAACTTGCCAAAGCTTTCCAAAAACTGGACAATCGGCCGCTTTCTGTGCAGGTGCTGCTAGAACACCGCCCCCATCGCCTGTCGGCCCATAAAGCGGTGAAGGCGCTTTTGTTTCTTAAGGACGACGGGTTTGTGCGACCATCTGTGACTATTAACGCGATTTCTGTAAGACCACACGCGTCAGCGAACTCGCCGCAATTTTCTTCTTTCCTTCCCTCCTCTCTCTCCCTGTGATCTTTGTTTTCCCCTTTCCCATTCCCCCGGTGTAGGGTAGCCAACCGGACGTTATTCTGGTTAACCTCCCTGCCTTCTACTTTTCTCTTTCCTCCCCCCCCCCTCCCCTCCTGACATACCTGCAGTCAAGTTCCTGTTCGAGGTGTGCTGGCTGCCTCAGTGTAAGAAAAAGAAATTGGGTGACTGTCGACACCAGTGTCACTGCTTCTTGCATACTGACCTGCACGTGCCTCTGTGGCATCTTTGTTGGTGCAGTCTGCACAGGTGAGCTGGCGTGGCGAGGTGTAGGAGTCATCCAAGAGAAAGAGTATCATTTACATGAAGAAGTGCACCTGGTTTTCTTGCATAAGATTTCTAAGCATTAAACTGTGGTAAACAAAAATACATTCTATATTCAATTCGATATATCCCTTTCTTTTCTTGGATTCAATGTTCAATTCAGCATCTATTCAGTATTTTACATCCCTAATTAACACTGACATAAATTTTAAAGCATTTGCCTGAATGCTTAGATTGGCAAAATGTGCAATTAAATTTTAAATCTAACTGAAAACCTGTAACAGTCATCTGTGGCTTTCGTGAGGACTTTATGCTCTGAGGCCTGATAGAAGGACAAGATCAGGATGCATTGAGGATCTATCTTAAACATTGCTATATGCTCCAACAGTGGCACACGCAACCGTCTATAGAACTGGTTGTACATACTGAGAATGACTTCAGCATGTACTAGTGGCAAAGAGGAGATGGTAAAGTAGAATACATCTTACGAGTAATAAGTAGAAAGTGAGATTTTGCACCGCTACTCATCCTGTTGTTAAAGATGGTATAACCCATAAACAAAATGTAGTAGCCGATATCATGCTGACAGCTAAAGTAGCGAAAAATAAAAGCAAAGAGCACATTCTAGGAGCTCTAACTTGTAAGCATTAAATTTGTCCACAATACATGCCTGGGTGCTTCAATACATGTCTGTGTTGCTTTAGACTCTGATGTAGCAACAGATACGTTAAGATCGTGTACTGATCAGAATGTTTGAGCAGGTATGAATGCATGATAGCTAGTAGATGAGGACATTTTGCTAGGGTATTGGTAAGCATATTGTAACAGCACTGGCAGATCCAAACACTCATTTTAGGGTGGGTAGTTGCTTGGAGTAATGTGGGGGAGAGGTCATCTCTTTTCTGTTTTATGGAGTCATTGTTATCACATGACTCCCAGCATAACATAAATTCTGTTAACGTTTAATAATGGCTAGCAAGTGGCCCAAACAATACCATCACAACGATCTAACAGTATCATCAACAACACTTTAGTAAAAAATCTGGCACTTCTCAAGGAAAATGTGTAAAACTTATTAGTAAAGACAATTCCTCAACTAACCTTCATTATATTTGGATAATGCAGTTAAAGTATGACAAATGCTGTTGGATGAGCTAATTAGTTGCTAGAATCCTGAAACATGTTACCTGAGCAATTAGATGGAACATAAGAAGCGAAAACAAACACAACAATTGCCAGACCATAACCGACATTTACTTGAGACAGGGCAAATGGAGGCAGATGCCATAACAAACAGCACTTTTTCTGTGCATTCGTGCCCCTCATGCTCCAACATATTCACTTCCTTGTTTTCTATCGTTAGGTACAAACAACAGCAGTGCTCATGGAGCTATCTCCTCTTCTGACATTGAAGTGTTTCAAAGACCAACCCATTAATTTGGCTTAACATTATTAAGGACGCATGTTCTAAGAAAGTAGGATATGCAGGTATCTTCAGCAGTGATTCGCCAGATGTCCTGGGCCTGCCGTCTGTTCCATGTCCATGCAATATTCTCTCTGCCAACCACTTCAGTACCTCCACGTTTCATACATAAAGCATCTGCTACATGACAATGGCATCATATTGACCACCTTATTTCAGCAAACAATAAAGTACATGAAATGCTTCTTTACATAGGCAGGTCTTTCAACTGTCTCACTGATCACCATGTGCATGCTTGCCAATTTGCCCGGAACTGAAAATGCAACCTTGATACCACACTTCGCTGATATTTTCTTTAATGGACGACACATATCACGCATCCACAGCCCAACCACCAGTCATGAGTTAGGGCAAACGTGCAATAACTTGTGCATTTTTTTCGTGACAATGCTTTCCACAACTTTTGCAACAGTTTCCTGAAAGCAGCCTCCTTTTTCAAGGTGCTTTACTATTGGAAATCTGGCACTCTTGCAAGCACAAGGTGGCCAAGACATCTAGGTATATATCACTGTTGAACATATCAGTCCAGCCCTTTCTAGGGTGTATGTGTTCTACACCACTTTAAATAATAGATTGCATTTTGAATACACATTCTACTTGCACCTCAAAGAAACTATGATAGCCACAGGACGAGTGGCACGCATGCAGGAGTAAAAGGGCTTTGTGTTACGATATCTAACAGCAGCTGCTTGGTGACAGGTAAACATTAGTTGTAGTCCAGTGCTCGTGGTGCCCACCATTACTCCTTATGTGCCCCGCAATTGTGCTGGTAATGTTTCACAATCATGGAGTAAAGAAGATAACGAAATCAAAATGACATGGAAAAATCAGGCTGCCAAAGCTTTCATACTTGCATGCAACATTCTTGAATCATTTATTCTAATGTGTTGCTCCTGGCCCCTTAAAGAGGGTCCGAAAATTTTTTTTAAACTTCAGTTCTTTACCAAGTACACTGGCATTTTTACCTTCCACCTTTATGGAGTATTTTAATAAGTAAACAATCGAACAAGCAATCCCATGCGTAACTTTGTGACACAGCTATAAAGCTACTACAGTGAGTTCGACTAATTTTGTAAAAAACATTTGAAAAAAAGAAACAAATAAGATAAACTTTTTCACACAGTGAAAATTGCATCAAAGTTTAAACAACATAATGTGTAAATGTCGGACTTGAATTTCACTCACACCTTAAAGTGGTGAAAAAGGTCCTTGGCTCTTCATTTTGCACACTGGTGAACACAGCATAGCGTATCTGCATAATTCCAGTAAAACAACTTGCAATATTCCAGTGGTATTGTAACTGACTGGCTTTACAAGAGCACTTTAGAAGTTCTGAACTGGTTAAAGTACAACGTTCATGTTTCGTTCCAGTGAATGTTAATCTTGCATAGAAAATGCATGGAGTAAAATGGTGTAACCATCGAAATATGAAACTGGGTATGATAGGAAGGCTCAGCAAAGCAAAGCACTGGAAACATGGTCTGGCCATGGCAACATAGCACTGCAGTCCGGTGTTGAAAATTGCGCAGACAGATTCTGCATCTCTTCCAGAGCAGGCAGTTTCCAGAGAGACTTTGTGATCATGTGAAACCCTACTCACATGTCAAGCAGCAGACCAAGCTTTGATGAGACAGCCCACTAGATGCACTACAAATGTAATGTTCAGTGAAGGCCGATGTATAGCAGACATAGCATGTGACAAATAATTTCACCTTGCTACACGGATTTATCCTAGACAAATGCGGCAGGGAGTCTAGATGGAAAGCATGCAAACCTTAGTAACCGATCAGCAAATACAACAATACTGCAGAAAAGGAGTCACCTCTCCATCAATTTGGCAGACCAGTTCTATGGAAATTCCCAAAGGTGGAGGAATATTCATTCAAGTAAACGTTGTCATCCACATGACAGTAGCACGAAGCTACAAAGCACACCGATTTGGGTTTTTCAAAGACAGCTTTGCTGTTGACGAAAAAGTCTGGTGCACCAGAAAGGTGCTGGTCCCAGGTTGATTCTCAAACAGGACCAATTATTTAACTGCAAACTTTATGCCAAAAATCTGTATGGGTTCCTTTTGCAATTTCATGGTACTGTCAGTGAACATAATCTTTTTCTTTTGAAAAGCCTTCCTCCACCTTGCAAATTTCTGCCAAACAGATTTGCCATATTGAGTACTTCCATGTTTTGATTTGATTAATTTTACCTTGTTCGTAAATCTTCCAGCTCAGCTTAAATAGCAGAGTAACTAGCCTGGAAAGGCATTAGATTGGGGTTTAATCCTCAGGCATGGGTGAATTTTATCTCAAATGCGAAGTTTTGTGTGAGGTACCTGTACAAGCCTCTGTGATTTGGATGTGATGCCTTACATAGGTATTACGCACCAATGTACTCGACGGCATCAATAATGAAACTGCTAAGATAAAGGAGAAGCAGCAATAAATGGTTTCAACACAAGGTAGAGTATAAACATTAGAAAAAGTAGAGATGAAGAAAATGCGAGGCATGCAGGGGGATCAGAGGGGCTGTGTCAAGGTGGTGCCAGTTCCCTAGACGAATGTGGGAGGGTAGACAGTCAACGAACACACCGAGGAGACAACCCTGCAGTTCCAGACAATAGAGCAGCTTAAATCCCTCCAAGGACAGTCCACGGACAAATGTGAAGGGCTAAATCTACCTGTTAGTTGGAGAAACGAGGGGCCAACCGGGTGAAGGGACTTGAGCAGGACGTTGCTGACGGTCGCATACCTGGTTTGGTTTACTTCTCCTGGAAGTCTTAGCAGATACCCAATAACTAAGTGCTAGTTGTCGGCAGTGACCATGGACTTGAAGACAGCGTAGGCCAAAAGATTCATCTGCTTCTTATACTGCCATGTCTTTGTCATCTGCTAGATTACTTGACATCCGAACTTCCCCGGTGAATTTTAATCTTTCTAGCCGCTGCAATTAACTGGCTTAAGAAACTGCTGGAACTGCCATAGCTAGGGCTAAGAAAACCATGGAACTCTTAAACTCCAATCGTGTCACATTTCTTTTGTTTGTTTTGTGCTCGGCTCTCTGTGTGTATGCATCAGTCGCATTTGTAAGCTTTCTTTTGTTGTTGTTGAGAGTGGTATTGCGCAATATATTGTGTCAGTGTGCAAACGGCTTCATCATTCATTTGCACCAAGCTCGCCATTGCATGCGTGTTATTATTTCATGAACCTTGTAGCTTTGTGCCACTATGGAGGCTTTTCCTTTTATCTCCAACAGTTGCATCACCGCTAAACGTCTGACTTGAGGGATGTGTTTTGACTGGATGTAGTTTCACTCTGATCTTGAATTACTACAGCACTGGCTGCCTCTGAACTAGACCTTACAATCAATATCTTTGCAGTATTGTGAACTATTACGCAAGCGACCATTACATGATGTGGCTTTGTAAAGCTGGCCACAACATTCACAAGCATACATCAACACAGTGAAACAAAGGCCTTTAAGCGTTAACATATGCGGTGTAGCACAAATCTGAGTACCAGGGCTGGACTGCAAAGCAAAAAGAAGGCCGACGCGGCTACTAGTGAAGCTGGATAACCGTAAGTATTGCGCCGCACTCGAGTTCCTTAATCGGAGCTCGCTGAAACCTTTTAAGTCACTTGGCCAGAACAAAAGACAAAACAGAAAGAAATGTCACATTACAGTGGTTCACGCGTGTATAAGCTAGGCTGCGAACAGCGATTTAAAAATGCACCCAGCCGCTCCACATTTCACCTGCAAATTTTGTATCGGCAGCACGATTATGCCCCGAATGAGGGAATACGAGGTGTGCAAGTGCCCCTAGGTATAAGGGCAATTGCACAACCATAAGTCTGGAGGCCAGTCAGGAAAAATGATTAAGACGCGAGTACAAGAGTAGAGTAACGCAAGCTTTATGACAAACACCGCAACTTAAGGAACTAATCACGTTCGACAGACGGCAGGCTGAAAAAAAAGTACTGGGACGCTTTTTTTTCGCAAGCGAATGCTACTTCCGCAGCATTTTGCACTTGATAGACTGACATATGCCGTCGAGACGAGTTTATAATGAACGATTCTCTGATAACAGCACCTTGAAAGTCTATGTGGACAAGCCGGTAGGTCGCTTCTGAAATCGGAGAGAAGACATCGTCCGTCTATCCGCGCATCACACGACTCGCCGCAGCTGAACGTTGTAGCAAAGCCTTTGTAGGGCGCTAGCACTCGGAACAGCCAAACTGTACGATACTAACTAACTACGATTAATTACACATCCCAACTGCACTAACGCAGTCGACTACGGGCAGTGAGTTGGTTTTGACGTTTTGGCCCGAGATGGGGTATCGCGGCTTTCGGAGGCCATGCTCTTGGATCGTACGCACGCAAGTAACCTCGCATATAACCTCTACAACAGACTCACGAATAAAAAGAAACGTCGGAGAAAGAAATGCTAGTTATAAAAAAGAAAATGAAAAGCAATAGCATGTAAAAAGATATAGTTCATAAGCTGTTAAATAAAGATCGATGTCCAAAGCAGCTCATGCGTTAAAATCGACGTTACAACCGCTGGTGTCGCGGCTACAAATTTTGCCTCTGGCCCAAATGTAGTGTTTTAGTACACAATAAAAGCAAAATAATAAAATTATACGTAAATTTTAGCTAGATATTAACTAAAAGATCTACTTGCAGAAACACATAGATGTCAGTACTGCGTTGGACTACGAAGATAATAAAACCATTCAATTGATATTGCTTTAAGATTCAAAGGCTCCACTAGACCCTGATGGCTGTCTTTAATGGATGGGGTCCCGAGAAAACGCAGCTTGAAGTCATTGCTCAGGTCTCTCCTCAAATCCACGTATTAATCTTTCGCCTTTTACTAAAGATTACCGTGGGGAGGGACACTCCAATGAGCCTATAGGCCAATTTTTGGGAGGCCTTGCCCGTTTGGGCGAGGCCTAATATTGAAATCGAAAGTCAGAATGAAACTTGCACGTTACAGGCGGTTGGAGTATAGCCGCCATGCAATGGAGTACGAGTGTTTACGTGGAAAGCTGGAAATTAATTCCACCCAGCAGGAAACGTTGCTACAACGAACTTGCCATAACGCACATGGCCGTAGACGGAATATCGGAAATAATGCAAACTTACTTGGGTAAATCATAAACGGAATATAGAAGACACCCAAAGAAGCGCGATATGCCGCTGGTTTAATCAGCTGCGGCTAACCACTTTTCTTTAACCCTTGGCGCAAGTTCCGTGAAACACCCTGCATACTGATTCTATTTTCTGCTACCCGTGAGGGGGAGCACGGCTCCCTCGACGCGGCCGGCACGCCGGAAGTGCTGGCGTTGAAGAAAGCACAGGCAAACTGTCTCGGCGCCAATCACGTGCATAGTGCCCTGTATAAAATACCAAGAAAATTTCCAATACAATAAGGGCAACACTTCATTCAGACAACTAAAAGCACAGGCTGGCTTCAGGAAGGGATACTGTACAATGGATCACATCCATGGTCGTCGATCAGGTAATCGAAAAATCTACCAAGTACAATCTGCCTCTCTATACGGCTTTCATAGATTAGGAAAATGCATTTGGTTCAGTGTCTCTACCAGCAGACATAGAGGCATTACATAATGGAGTACATGAGGCCCATGTAAATATCCTGGAAAATATCTACGAAGATTCCACAGCTGCCTCAATTCTCCACTCATAAAAAAAAGTGGGGTTCGGCAAGGAGACGCAATCTCTCCAATGCTATTCACTGCATGCCTGGAAGAAGTATTCAAGCTGTTACACTTGAAAGGCTGAGGAGTGAGAATTCACAGCGAATATCTGCCAACAATTTTACAATTCTGTTGTAGTTACTAACCGACGGTCCCGTTTTCAGTATTATTACTTTGGGACCCTCGTTTGTATATTACGTTTATGTACCTATGTTTTGCATATGAATAAACTTCAACCTTTGGTTTGCAGATGACTATGTCCTGCTCAGCAACACAGGGGACGAGTTATAGCATATGACTGAGGATCTTAACAGAGAGAGTGTAAGAGCAGAATACAAAGATGATAAATAGCCTGGAAGGGAACAAGAGGCTGACTGGACTGCCAGAGAGCCTGTCTGTGAAAGAGTACGTTTATCTAAGTCAATTACTCACAGGGGACCCTGATCATGAGAAGGAAATTTACAGAAGAATAAAAATGTTTGGAGTGCATACGGCAGACATTGTCAGATCCTGAATGGAAGGTTACCACTATCATTGAAAAGAAAGGTGTACAATCAATGCATTCTACCGGTACTGACATATGGGGCAGAAACTTGGAGACCGAGAAAGAAACTGGAGAACAAGTTAAGGACTGCGCAACGAGCAATGGAACAAAGAATGTTAGGCACAATGTGAAGATACAGGAAGAGAGCAGTGTGGACCAGAGAACAAATGGGGATAACCTATATATACTCCAATTGACAATAACAGAAAAAAAAAATGGTGCTGAGCAGGCCATGTAATACGTAGGTTAAATAACAGGTGGCCCACAAGAGTCACAGAATGTGTGCCAAGAGAAGGGAAGTGCAGAAGACGGCAGGAGACTAGGTGGGGTGGAGAAATTAGGAAATTTGCAGGCACTAGTTGGAATCTGTTGGCGTAGGACAGGAGTAATTGGAGATCGCAGAGAGAGGCCTTCGTCCTGCAGTGGACATAAAATAGGCTGCTACTGCTGATGATGATCTGCCTTTTGAATGTCGCCTATTGGAAAAGACAAATAAAACTTCAGCATACCATAAGTTACAGCTGGAGTGATATTGTTAACAAACATTTAAAAGAACTCGGAAGCAATATCTTTTGTAGCTTGTTTGGGAAGTAACTATCGCATGTAATGTGGTCTTGACTGGCTGCCTGGGTGACCTCGTTTTGTAGTCGAAACATGCCCAGATGTTCTTGGTTGAGCGCCCGGATACCGTATCTGGCTTTTGGCTCAAGGTCGCCGACAACGGGAAGTAAAAGCATTTCATGCTTAAGTGAGCCGAAAGAGATCTATGAGGGAGGAATCCAATGCAGGAACAGCAGCTGAAGACACAGAAGGTGCTCACATACAGGCTGGGAGGCAGTGGTGCAGCCATTGGGGGCACACTGGGCCCGTGCACCTCCAGGAACTTCTATTAGTATGCGGCCTGCCTATCCTCGGCCAAGCGGCGCAAGTTCACGATGCAGGGGCTCCTATTCAACTTAAGTACACATCAGGGTGACACTTCGACTGCATGGCACCATTAATGGTTCGCAATTGGAACACACAATACAGATCCTCAAGACCCGGAAACCTTCCCGTAGCCAGAGTTCACGTGAAATGTGCACGAGCCACAGCGAACATGTACAGCTAACCTGACATTTTAAAATACCTTCATGAAGTGGCCAAATTCTGCGTGTATGATCCCGTACTGTTCAAATGTTATTTCATTACTGCTGCCATATCGTGCAATGCTGCTAACATTAACTGTGACAGAATGGGAAAAGCCAGAATCTCAGCTAAAAAGACTAGAGAAAATATAGATGTTCAAAATTAAAATCGGAGTCGGCAGATCTACTCAAAATGGCATCCCTTTCTCTATCTGGTAAAGGATACAAGGCTAGTTCATGCTTTTTCATGGCCTAGTGTTGGACATACTTGTAACGGTAAACAGCGCAAAATAAGCAATTTATACATCTTGTGTATTCCCTTGCGATTGTTTTTCTTTTGTGCTACTTTCTGTTACAAGACTACAAAGGTTGCACAAACATTACAAAATTGCCTTTAGTCCCTTATGAATGCCCTTCACCCTAAAAGCACAATGTACATGTTAGAAAACCCCTGCTGTTTCTTTCCAACCTATTTGCATGCAGCAATAGCATATCAAGGAGAGTGAGAAGTTGTTGCATGGTTGTTACTACTGCCTTTACAACATGAGCACATGAAGGGAGCATTTATTCCTGGTGGCGCATTTCTTTCGTGCTATTCTGACGATAATAATAATAAATGTCACATCAGGCAGTCTTCATTTCTGTCCTTTACATAGTCCTGGCTGATCTCAGTACAGCACAGTCCATAGCAAATGTAGTAAAACATTCAAGCCAATTGATCCTCAGTGAGCTACCAGAAGGTTACCACACAGTGTGTGCTCTATACAGCACACATGGACAATGCGCACGACAGACATGATACTGGCAGTTTGACAAAGGTCAATATTTTAAAGCACATGGTCTGCATTGTCAAAGCTGGCAATTTCAGATGCTTCATGTCCAATACTCGCTTGAACAGTGCAACATCTATTTCAAGAATTCTTTGGAGTGCAAAGCCATGATGGCAGGCAATGCTTTGTACCTTGCATCAACAACCCGCACACAAGGTACAATTTGATTATCTTATGTACCCACTGCAACAGCTTAATGGCTATGAGGTGGTGCTACTGTGGTCGAGGTCCCAGGTTCGAACCTGGCCAAAAAAGCCCCATTTCGGTGGAAACGAAATACAAGAATGTGCATATACTTAGTATTACGTCGCATAATGAGAACTACAGAAGGTCAAAATAATTTGCAGTCTCCCACCACGGCGTGCTTCATAATAAGATTGTGGTTTTGGTAAAACTCCAGAATTTAACTAGGTCAGTTCGTGAGATGTACAAGCTTCCAGCACATTGCCTGTGCATTGTTGCACACATGTCAAAAGCACTAGTACGGGATTATTTTAATGGTAGTGACAACCTGAAAAAGGGGCCCAATCCTTTACACAACCAACATGGTGCAGCAGCAATTTCCATATCATAGTCGCAGGGGTTCACAATGAAAGTCTGCAAGGCAAAACGCAAAGCAATTCTCTGAATCAAAGCTAAAATGTGCGCAGCCGAAATACAAGACTTTGATAGGCTGCAATCAAACACAATGTGCATGATTGTAGACAGGTGTAACTGATCCTGATGGCAAGCTAGGCTAGTATAACCTAAAACTATTCCAATCTGTTTTTATTCCAAATCGGCCATTAGCCCTCCCTGATAGGTCAAAATGGCCACTGCATTCGAGCAAATAAAAGCACTTTCTATGCACACTGACAACCGCATGCGCATCATTGTCAAAGCAGCTAGCATGGCACGTGAAGGATGCCAATGCACAAAGTAAGCCATTCCTGGCCTTATCGTAAAGGGAGTTGGCATTTCTAGACAATGTTGGTGCAAACAGTGGGTGATGATGGTACCTCTGTTTTACATCACATTTTCATGTTTTTTTCTTATGTTTTCAATAAAAACTTCTGTACCAAACAATAAAATTTCAGTTGGCAGTACGCGCTTGTCCTCATCCTTTTCTGTGTATCTGTCTTGCTTCGTGCTGCCCCACTTCAAATTATGGAAAACCCAGCTAGCTAAAACCACTACCTTTCTCATATGAGGTACTATGCTTCAACTTTAAACACATTTTACTCACTTCCACATGAACTACGAAAGCAAATCAGAAAGTCTTTGCGCCTATATTTTTTGGCCAAATTACGGCTCTATATGAGAAGTAAACATATCCATTCCCAACAGTGGACGTTTCTTGGACTGGCCCGGCCTTATCTGCCGGTAGCTCTGCGCTATTGTTGAAGATTGCGGTTGTGCTTCACAAGCTCACAGATACAAGCAACCAAGTGTGATTCATTTTCTATGGAGCAAGGGACGAACCCATTGAAATCCACAAGGAAATGCGGGCCACATATGGGGAAAGGTGTCTCGCTTTGAGAAGTGCGAGGTGGTGGTATGGAGTTCGCAAAGGTCATGAAGGCTTGTATGACAATGAGTGTTTGGGAAGGCCACGTGCGTTTTCTACTGACAACAACATGGCACAGGGGCATCTCAAGTTTAGTGCTGCGATGGGACAAATATCTGAACCGGTGTGGGGACTACGTGGAAAAGTAGTGTAAGGTACATAGAACCGTGTGTATATTTGGAATTTACTGTACGTACATTATTTTGGCTAATGAAAAATAGGGACAAACACTTTCTAATTCGCCTCGTATTTCAATGTGTGAATGGCGCCACTGACAACCCCTCGCACAGTGGGCGTGAAGTTGGTCTGATCACTAACCCGTTTCTAGAACTTGATAAAAGTCTTAGCTGTCTGACATTCGCTTTATGGGGCAATTCAACAATTTTAGAGAAAACAGACACTTGTACCGATTCCTGCGCGACACCTTTCAGGAGCGACCTGTTTCTTGCTCGCCAAAATAGAATTCTGTGCACTCACTTGAAAGGATTAGGTACTATGGTGAAAATATTTATATACGTTGATTAGAGTAGCACATCGTTGATGAGTTCCCAGTTATGTTTTTGCAGGAGTTGCACTCTGAAACATCAGTACTGTTTAGATCACATAGTGTCCTGTGTGTGGGCTTCCCGTTTGTTGCTTGTATCATCCGTTGTCGGCCCCTACACATTGATCACAGCATGTATTCGCTGGAAAAGGTTACGCTGCAACACTCACTGTGCGGTGCAGTAGGGTCCCCATCACAGTGCTAAGATGGTCACCAATTGCTGACCTCAACATGCCTTACAACAATGAAAGCGAAGAGGATATGTACGGAGGCACGGCACAGGAAGTCACCTCGCTACCACGTGTGCATCCGCTGTTGTAATTTTTGCGTGGTTATGTCGGTATGCACGGCCAAGCAGAAACTGAAAAGGGGGCGACAAGTCTTCAAAATGAGGTCATTACTGAATATTCGACACAAGTGCCAAATGAAAGGAAATCATGAGCTTGATTTAGTAATCCTGAGCTTGAAGTAGAAAGTAACATTCAATCTAACCACCAGGCTGCGATAACACCCTTTACGTTAGTATGTTGTCAAGTCTTCTGGCTTTCTATAATCAACTGTAAATAAATTTTTGTGTGACAGCCACTTTTTGCCTCGTATATAGTGCTCCTGCAAGCGTTATCGGCTGTTAGTTTTTCCAAATCCGTACATTTGTTTTTTTATCAGTCCCCTAAAAAATGTACCAACGCTGTTCTACTGTATTTGGTGTTATGTATTACAATGCGACAATAAATGCCCTGCTTCTATGCCTGTGGTCTGTTCAGTTTTTCGTGGGGCCCTCCAACTGCATGTCCTGACACACAGAGAGTTCATTATAAGATCCATTAGATTTTTGGACTTTAAGCTTAATTTTTCAAACCAACATGTGTGTTGATGATCCCAGAGGAAAGAAGCCCATTCTACCATACACATCAAACTCATTCTAAGCTAGTAAAGGGAAGCATAATTTACTAGTGTATTAAAACGCGTAGGACGGTTACACATGTAGTGCAAATGTTTAGGCATTACCTGACGAAAACACCACGACGAGAAGTCAGAATGACGACGATGGAACCGCCAGGGCAGCAGTATGACAACGATGGCATGAAAATGGCATCACAATCATGATAGAATGATGAGAGCGCGATTACGATGGAATGACAAAGGTGTGACGATGATGGTATGATGACAGGCATATGACGAGAATCGGATGACGACGAAATGACTGCAACAACATCACAAACAAATGCATGACGACAAATGTATGATGCCAGCACAAAGACAATTCTGAAATGGTATAATGATAACAGCCGTTGTCATGTCATCTCTCAAACTTTTTAGTGCATGCGCAAAAGTAAACACTTTCACACAGAAGCAATGTCTCTCTGCTAGGAAGCACCACAACTTGAACATTTCATGCATGGAAGTAGTAGTTTACTCTATTCTTTTATCATGCAAGAAAAGAATGTATTGGACGGACAGGCAGATGCCTCAACAACTGCTTGCAGGAACACTGCAACAATGTTAGGAAACTGGTAACGACTGGTCACCCTGCCACACACTACATGCACTGCAGTTGTAAGCCTCTGTTTAACAGAGTACAAATGCTGGTCAACAATGCAGCTTAGCTGACTAGAGACATCACAGACGCTAAAATACTCGCATTTCCTTGTCAAAAAGAAATCTTGTTCCTTTCTTGGTAGTGGCTTGTGACACAGATGGCTTAGCTTGTATGTAATCGATGTGATCTAGCTTCTTTTCTCCCCCAGTTCTTGCTTCTTGTTCTACCAAGGTATATGTGTACTGACCATGTGCAATTAACAATTAGTCATTAGTAGTGCTGCGTCTTTGACTTCTGTGTCAACTTACGTACCTTGTTCGCACTATACGTTCTGTTATTTGTAAACGAGTTGCATCTTGCCAATTGTGCCTCCATCTTATACACACTTGCCAAGAGGATTTCAAATATACTTCTAATGCTTACAACACAGACTCTAAACATGTTAATTGGACTGTTGAAGGCATGTGAAGAAAGACAGTGCAGTTACTTCACTGCAATGCGATCTTTATGGAAACATAACTAAACAAACACTATACTTCACCACAGATTCCTACCGCTTATTGTCCTTCCAGTGCACATTATTGACAAACCTTTGCAGGACATAACTATTTGTCATTACATTTTCAGTATTAAGTCCCCGGTAATAATTTAGTAGGGATTGCATTTATGACGAGATCTTCAGTGTTTTGCTTCTCTGAGCCTGCATTTCGTAACGTTTCAGTCCGTTTTCCAGTCTTCTTTTCTTGCTACTATACGATGCACCGAGTGGCCAATCCCATGGATTACGGCAGTGTGCGAGTCATGTCCAAGCCAATGACAAAGGGTGAACAGAATGGAAAATGAAATGGGCCCTTACAAAGCACAGCCCATGGCCTGTTTTGCACACAACCCTGCAGACACAATACCTTTTACACTATGCTACGGCTAATTAAAAAAAAAAATTCAAGTAAAAAATAATGCAAGCTTTACTGAGCGTTCCCACATGACTCCAAGAGCCCGTGTACTGAAAGCTGCAAGGGTTTCTGAATCTGTAAGAGTCCATGATAAAACTTGATTTTTTCACTTGATTTCTTCCACTCTGTCTCCCACTACCCAAAGATAGTTCGTGAGTGACTGTAGACAACCGTCAGTTGTGGGTGGCGAGATCAGTGCACTCCCCAAGCCTCTTCAAAGGCAGAGCACAGCTTTGAACAAGTAAGTGCTGCCGAGAGTGGGTACTGGCTGATCGAGAAAGACCCTTCCGTGTAGTCAGGATCCACCTGGAACAATGAAAAATGGACTCAAAAAGACAAAATAGGAACTTGTGGAAAAACATTCCTGCATTTCTGATTGACTTGGCCGCACCAAAGCTTGTGCTCATTTCAGTGTCGGACATTGCAGGCCCAACAAATGATCAGTAACTCTCAGCGGAACCATGGTTTGGGAAAATTTCTTAATGCTCAAAACCTTAATAGAAAAAGCCTTCCTATTTAAATACATAGGAATGAGGAAGTTGTTTCACTTGGCAACCACTGTGCCGAAATTGGCATTATGAAACATCGTTCCAGCGCACAATTGAACACGGACGAGGAAAGAAAGACAACACGAACGCCGGCGTTCGTGTTGTCTTTCTCTCCGCGTCCGTGTTCAATTGTGCGCTGGAACGATGTTTCATAATGCTAATCATAACCAACTAGCCCAGCTGTCCATACTTAGTGCCGAAATTGGTGAGCTTTGCTTCATTAATAAGAAAGTTACAATCTATCTGCCAACTATGCATGGAGTAGATTTCTGATTTAGGCCAACAATTATTTTGCAGAAATTGTCGCGTATAAAATAAATAGTGAAGCATCAAGCTTACAACTAAGCAATGGAGGAAGATATCACAATTATGAAAAATTTAACTAATGAGACAAAATTGGTGGATTACGTAATAAAAAAAGTTTACGCCCTTTAGGACTCATCTTGTCACTAAACAATAATTGTCATCTATCTTGCGTGCATTTTCTTTCTTTACCACTTGGCACTCGCGACTTTCCTGTCAAGAATGCAATGCCATGCTCATTTGCGCATGTCATTCATGCTTAGAAATTATGTTGTATGTTGTTTATGCAGCGTTAAAGAAAGTGAACACATGCAAGATATGTGACAATTATTTTTTTAGGGTACAAGATAAGCCTCACAGGACTTGAACTTTGTCAGTGTGTAGCTTTGAAATATATCGCTGCTTTATCAGCAGGACCTTCCAGAAGATACTTGTAAACATTGTAATTTCACATAAGCTGTAAGCTTATGCATCATATTTGTTCATTTCAGATGCTATAACAGACGCAGTTTACTGAACTGCAACATCTGCTTTTGAGGCAGAGTTACGTATTTGTGAACTTCCACTTACGAATTTGTGAACTTTCATTCACAAATTTGAAAATCTAAACAATTTCATAAACGACATATGTTACGGTGTAAAATACAGGGAGATGCGACCTACTGCACTTGGCAACAAACTTTCTGCAGCAGCGCAGTGAGAGATACGCAGCCAAAGCAGGCATTTCTTTCCCTGCACTTCTGCATGTAGTCCGCCAATGTAAGCAACTGGAAGCCACATGGCATAAAACAAACCACACGAATTATTCTTTTTATTTTTTGTTAAAGATCTATTTCATAACAAATAAAAAGCATGCTTAGGAAACAAATTTTCGTTTCTTGCTGTTCTTAGTTTTCTGGCTTTCTGGTATCCATGTGCAACTTTCCTGGTCCTGTGACCCACAAGCAAAACGTCAACACTACTTGGCGTAGTAACACAAAAACAATCTTCGCAGGTGCGAGTGCGTGTGTGTGTAGCTTTAGCTGTTGTTGCCACAGAAAGTTGTCATCGGGTTTAGTTAACACGTTACTGCAAATTTTGACGTTCTTTATGTCAGTTGTGCAGAGGCTCTCCTCGGGGATCTGCAGTACATATTACAGTAGCACATATCTCCTTTTTGTTCACTTGCCAGCTTTAAATATTCAAATAGAAGCAATTTACAGAATTGTCACAGCCTTTCTCTCTTTTTTTTTTACTGCTAGATTACACAATTATAAACTTGATGCTTCATTTTTTTTTTCTTAATTTCCAGCAATTTCATGAAAATATTGATGTAATAAAAACATCTGTTCCCAAAAGCAGGTACACTAACTACTTTATGCAACAAATATCACCAAATGCCAAGCAAACATTAAAGAAAACACTCCTTCCTCTGTATTTGGGTATGCACTACTCGGCTACCTCCTAACAGCACACACCACTTTAGTGTACCTTATGAGTTCCGGGAGTTGAAGGGAGCCTAAGGAGGAATAGTTTGAGCTGTATTAGTAAATTACTTTCTTCAATATCAAAAAAGGTATCCTTACCATGAGAGGGAGCTTGGTAATCAAAATAATAATACAAAGGCAAAAGGCAGGTGGCGATGCGACTTGAAGTTACCCACTAGCCCGCTGCGACATCATGAATTAGATGTGCACTCAGGCCTAGTTAACTTTTTGGACTACAAAATGGACTTCATTGTATTTAAATAAGCCAAAGACTGAACTTCACAAGTTTCAAAAATTTTTGCTGTGCCACAATGGCCTAAATATGAAAAAAATACTTTGAAATCTGTGATGCCAAGACATACAGCACTTGAATATAGGCCCAAAGTTTTAAAGATGGAAGTTTAGCCTCCATTTTCTTTTCTAATAATGGACGTCTTACAACTAGCAAAAATAGTTTTGAAAGCGCTTTATTAACCTAAATTTATGTACTGTTTTCTCTTTAGTGTCCCAGCCTCAGAGCTATTTTAGGAGCAGCAGATGAAGGGCTCTATAGGCATGGCTGAGGCCTGCTGGCCACAACTCCCCGTCCCCCTAGAGATAGCTATCAAATTCTGCACAAGTTGCACTATCAAACGCACACAATTAAATTCGATATGCTTTATAGGACACACAGCGATTATGCTGCAGATATCCTACATAGAGCACAATCAGGCACACCAAACAAAGAAGTGAAACTCGTGCAAAAATAAGTACGAAGAGATCAAGACAAAAAAAATGCTACAGGCAGCACTTCTACAAAAGTGCAAAAAAAAAAATTCCTACAGTTAGCAAATAAGCTTGTAAAAGTGCATTATGAACAGGACATAGTACAAAAACTGAGTATTCAACAAAAGCTTTTGCCTATGTCGCATTTTTAGAGTGCATTAGCAAGTTTACTCTGAATTACCAAATCGGCCAAGTTCACACCCTATTGAGGTTTTGTAGATTTAAGCCACTGCCCCCAACCCTTCTACGACAGGACAGGGCAACTGCATCTGTGATAGTTTTGCTTGAATATTGAATCGTCCAGCCTTACTTTACACAAGAAGACAATTCGGCTGTTTTGTCCGAAGGGTCAACCCCTGAGAGTGATAGCAAAGTTTAGGGTTCAGCATGAATTCCTCGGACAGTGTTCTAACTATATATGTGGACGATGTGCTGGCACGATGCAGCAAGCAAGGCAACTCCTGTTGGGCAGAAACAACAGTGCCCTGGCAGCTACCAGGCGTCTCACAGCGCTGGCGTGACGAGGAGCATCGCCAGTGGCATTGCAGTCGTCGAACGTTGATGGTTCACGAGATGAGACCGACAGGAAACTGTCGGTGTTAGCACTAAGTGAAATTTTAGATAATGTTAGCTTTACTTGACTGCCTGTTCTAGCAGTGCATACACACATCAGCTCAGCTGGAACGCTGGTGTGCTTATAGTGCGCGCGCATGCGATGCTCGCGCCAGCAGCAGAAGGCAGTTTGTCGTGGCTTCGCCACGAGGCATTTAAACGTAGAATCGCCATTCAGTCCACTTTGTCATTTTTGCAACCAAATGCACTCCATGTCTCTGGAGACCCTCCAGCCCTCTGCTCGCAAGCCACATGTGCGCCTTCGATAGCGAGACAGGACGACAATGGCAGCAACATGAATGCACTTCGCGCGTCTGTATAGTTGCAAAAAATAAGAACTATTACCCATGTGGTAAAGCTGAAATTCTTGCAAGTGCAAGCAAACATACTAAAACTGCAGTTACACTAGAACATCGCTCATTGAGTAACGATCATGCCACCATTTCTATTGAAAAATTGTTATTAACTTCCACATTAAAAAATATACATATAAATAAACAAATGACAGCATAGGTATCCGCACAATATCAGTGCCACATTCTATTTGACATACAGAAACTTTTGACCTCTGATTAGAAGAAAATAACTACTACCAGGTAACCACTATCTTGACTAATGAACAAATGTGTGAGCAGAGCAATTGGCAACACTGAGTGCACACCATCATTCTTGGAAGAACGGCCAAACAGAAACATATATATATATTGTTGTGCCATTACCACCAGCCCGGATTCCGAATCTGCAAGATGCAAAATTATCCTTCGAGCGCCCAAATTCTCCCTTGAAAAGTCAAGATGCTGAGCCGTCAGGCAGCGGTGTCCTGCGAGAGAAGCATCGGCGAGCCACTTTGTTCGGACGTGTCGCCAAGTGCCAGACAGCCCGGCGCCGTAGACACCCACTAGGTGACCTCCGGCCCTTGCCTGAAGGTCACCGCGCCCGCCACAATTGAACCAGGTGGCCAGCGCGGTCGCAGGTTGGACCTCTCGGACGACCGTCGAGTGCTCGCTTTGTGTTGGGCCGTTTGGGTGACAATGGTTTTGGGGGCTTATAAGCGGAGGCGTGCCGCCTGAAAAACCGGATCCGCCGACCCACCGGGAGCCAGTGCCGCTCTCGACTGGAGCGAGATGTGTCACGCGTTTTCGCCGGACGTTGCCGTGCGGGAACAGTCGCGTTTGCTGTGAGCTCTCGGCCCCAGTGCCGATCCCTTCATGTCCTGTATAATGACCTGTATATAGTGTATAAAGTCCCTTTTGTTATTCTCATCGACGCCTGGCTCGGAGTCTTCGCTACCAACGCTCTGTCACGAAACGGGTGACGAGCGCTACGGGACCACAAAGTCGTAATAGTGGTGCAGCGGTGCAAAGTCGTAACAGTGGATGGCAGCTACGGGATTGACCGGCATCAGCTACCTCGGCGCGGTGAGTGCCTGAAGTTTACCTCAAACACCAGACTTTCTCTGACACAGGTTATAGTAGCTCAGGGAAGGATTTGGTGTTGCATTGTGTTAACCTTGTGTGTTTCAAGCCTAGTTAGAGTGTTTTGAAAACCAGGGGATGCTGAGGGGGTAAACAGGGCAATGTGTGAAATACTGGCATATGTCTTACTAGTAGCATTATAGTAGCGTACGGCAGGTATATTCAAAAAGGGTAAACAGCAGGAGGACAGTGTGAACGATGGAGAAGTACAAGGTCAAGGAACTTCTCCAAATTTGTGAGGAGTTGGGCATTGAGTTGGGCTCAACCAAAAGAAAGACTGCGATCCTTGAGGTCATGAGGACTGGGGACGTAACGGCTGAGGAAGCCGAAGAGGCCTGGGCGGATATCAATGAAAGTCGCGAGGAGGAAAAGAGGGAGAAGGAACGTTGCGAGGAGGAAAGGAAAGAAAAGGAACGCCGGGAGTGGCAGGCAGAAAGGGAACGTCGCGAGCACGAGCTTAAAATGAAAGAGTTGGAGACCCAAAAGAGCTCGCCGGCGCCTAGTCTAACTTCTAACGTTCCAAGAATACGCGATCAACTTCCACCCTTTGTCGTCGGAGAAGATATGGCCAAATACCTCGTGAAATTTGAGCACGTGTGCGAACGGAATAGCATTGAGCGATCCCTCTGGGCACAGAATCTGTTAGCCTTGCTTCCTGGGGAGGCATCAGACGTAATAACTTGCTTATCGAAAGAGGCGTTTGAGAGCTACAGTGATGTGAAGGAAGCGCTACTGCGAAAGTACAAATTGTCGCCCGAAGCTTTCCGGCAGAGGTTCCGGTATGCAAAAAAGGGCAGGGAGTCGAATGTTGACTTCGCGTTTCGTCTAAAAGCCGACCTGGTGGAATGGCTGAAGGGCGAAGAGGTTTACGACGACCGCGACAAAATCGTCGAATGCATCGCGTTGGAGCAGTTCTACCGTTGCATTGATGAGGATGTCAGGCTCTGGCTGCAAGATAGGCTAAAGGAGGTTAAGCTAAACAAGGCAGCAGAGTTAGCGGAAGAGTATTACACCCGCCGCAGCTTGCACAGCAAGGCAGTGCGCGTAGAAAAAGCAGATAGGAGAGATGGGTTTTCCGGGAAGCCCGACGAACGGAAGCAAATCACGCGTCACGAGTTTCGGGAAGACGAGTCCCTTCCCAAAGAAACTGTAAGGGAAGGACAGAATGCATCTCAGAATGATGACGATGGTCCGAAACAGCGAAACGATACGACGCGCTCTTTTGAAAAACGGAAACCGTTAACCTGCTACAATTGCAAAAAGCAAGGGCACATCGCTGCAAGCTGCCCAGAGAGAATTGCTTTTGCAACAATACAGGAAACTCACAAAAACATACGTCTATTGGAGCCCTATGTGCAGGAAATTAAGATAAACGGTAAGAAGTGCCGTGCACTTCGGGACTCTGCAGCAACTGTGGATGTTGTCCACCCGTCTTTCGTCTCCTCGAGTGATTTTACGGGAGAGTGTGCTAGGATACGGCAAGTGGCCGAGGAGGAGAGGGTCTGTTTACCGATCGCAACGGTTACCATTGAAGGAGAGTTTGGGAAACTTAACACCGAAGCCGCTGTGTCAGCCGCCCTCCCGGAGCACTTTTCCTACCTCTTCTCAAATAGCTCGGAGCAGCTGCTGAAGGATCAGGGCAAATCATTCTTTGCCGACGTGGCGTACATGGCGCTCACGCGATCCAAAGCGCTCCCGCTGTCGAGGGAACTTGACTTTGCGTCGGTGAGCGAAAGGCGGTGCGGCACACGGACTGATCAAGGTAACTTGAGTGGCAAGCAGTCACGTGAGAGGCAGAGCTCGGAGGCTGGCCTAGGCGAGCGGGTCCTGGAAGTGAGTGGGAGTGACGCGTGCAGTGCTAGCCGCGATATAGACGCGACGCCGCAATTAGGCGACGCGGGCTCCACACTCGCTCCGGTTTCCGCCAGCCGGCAGGAGCAGGCTGCAGTTGAAAGAGAAACTCGGATTCGCGAGCAACAGGAAGAGTGTTCAATAGCCGATCTGAGGAAGAGCGCCAAACGGGGAGTGAAAAAAAAAGAGGGCTTCATTTTGCAAGGAATCTGGCTTATTGTACCGCCGCTACACGGATAAGCAGGGTCGCAAGTATAAGCAGCTTCAGATTCCGCGAAAATATCGCCGGGAAAAATGAATGACCTCATTTGCTTCCTCAGTAGTATGTTTTCGGTCCAAGTGATTTCAAGGGGACCGTTCTATTTGTCATTATTATCGCTGATTATTATTTGTTCCTGATATTTTTGTGTGTTGTTAATTTGAAAACTGGTTGTTTGAGCCTTGTGTACTAGATCGCACACCTGCCTCTTGTTGCAGCGGGAGCAAAAAGGGGGATAGCAATTCAGTTAGGTTGATTTGGATTATAGCCTTGTCTGGTGTTTGACGGGAGACAGAGGGCACTTGTTCGTGTTGGGTGTTGCCTTTTGCCGGTCGGTTTTGCAAGCTGCAGAACGACCAACCGGGACCAGTGGCGAGAAGCAAGGGCTTAGGAACGACCCGAGCGGAGCTGGTCGAGGTGCCTTGGCGACAACGCGGTGAGCAGAGCTCCTGTCCTGGCAAGTCGGACCTGGGCACGTGAAGTTACCTGGCATCCCGACACTGGACGTGAACTTGGACGAGCCTGACGAACGTGCGCGCCTGGCATCCGAGCCACGTGGAGGCAGCTCGTCTTCCCGGCGCCTTATCTGAGGGCGGGGATGCTGTTGTGCCATTACCACCAGCCCGGATTCCGAATCTGCAAGATGCAAAATTATCCTTCGAGCGCCCAAATTCTCCCTTGAAAAGTCAAGATGCTGAGCCGTCAGGCAGCGGTGTCCTGCGAGAGAAGCATCGGCGAGCCACTTTGTTCGGACGTGTCGCCAAGTGCCAGACAGCCCGGCGCCGTAGACACCCACTAGGTGACCTCCGGCCCTTGCCTGAAGGTCACCGCGCCCGCCACAATTGAACCAGGTGGCCAGCGCGGTCGCAGGTTGGACCTCTCGGACGACCGTCGAGTGCTCGCTTTGTGTTGGGCCGTTTGGGTGACAATGGTTTTGGGGGCTTATAAGCGGAGGCGTGCCGCCTGAAAAACCGGATCCGCCGACCCACCGGGAGCCAGTGCCGCTCTCGACTGGAGCGAGATGTGTCACGCGTTTTCGCCGGACGTTGCCGTGCGGGAACAGTCGCGTTTGCTGTGAGCTCTCGGCCCCAGTGCCGATCCCTTCATGTCCTGTATAATGACCTGTATATAGTGTATAAAGTCCCTTTTGCTATTCTCATCGACGCCTGGCTCGGAGTCTTCGCTACCAACGCTCTGTCACGAAACGGGTGACGAGCGCTACGGGACCACAAAGTCGTAATAGTGGTGCAGCGGTGCAAAGTCGTAACAATATATATATATATATATATATATATATATATATATATATAAATTTGTTCCATAATTCAAGAAGGCAATTGTACTCTGCAGTTTTGATTTAACAATGCTGCTGAAACAGAAACCAAAACATGAAATTAACAGTTAAGTTTTCTGCTGTAAGTATGGCTATAATTATGAAAAAACAAGAAAAGGTCAGCAAAGACTACCACTGGAGGTTTAGGTCAGTGCACATTTGAACAGGACACTGTTGCACTACATTGAACACAGCAGCAAGTCCTGGCACTGAAAATAGCAAATTATTAGACAACTCTCCGAATTATTAAAGATAGTAGGTTTATCACCCGTACAAACTTGTGTAAACCTTCACTTACTAGCTAAATTACCAACGATGATGTCTCATGTGCACAGGCAAACGTGAACACATCTCACTTGATCACGAACACTTGCTGCTATTGGGACACTGACACGAAGAAGAGCAACAGCAGTGGCAAGCCAAATAGCCCTTCCTGCTGCCTCTCACTTCAACACAAACTATGTTCACTAGAACACAGCGCGCACACAAAGCCGTCAGCTATCTTGGGTGGCCCACCGGAGATTACCTCTAAGATAAACCGCGCACAGCCGTGGCCGAAGTAGAAGAGGAGAAGCACGCTAACCTAACCACCTCTTCTCCTAGGCCCTGCACATCTCTGCTCCACCCTTTGCGAGAGCGAGAGCAAGCCAACATTGTTTATGCTCACCGTCACCCACTTAACCTTGCACCTACAGCTCACGGCAGATGGCTGCAATCTTATCGCACTTGGACCTTATACAGAATACAACTGCAATATAATATATTAATATATTGTATAAATATATATCATAACTACATAGTGCACATATAATTGCTATAACAACAAAAGGCATGGATGACGGGTGAGCTGTTTAAGCAGTGTCTGAGAAAGCTAGACTGAAGGCTTGAATTTACCAACAGACATGTTCTCCCGCCTCATAGATACCTGCTCGGTGCACAAGGGAGACGGCGAGTTGGAATCCACTGAGCCCTTTTCCTTCCTGCAAATATGACTGCACCTCTTCAGCCCAGGAACCAGGGCACAATAAAAAATTTGAACAGTTCTTATACAGTTAAACCTTGATATAACTAACTTCAATACTGTATAACGAAATTTCGCTTCCGTCACAAGGGGATGGGAAGACAATAGACAGCTTTAGTTGGGCGTCCGCAGCAGTTCTGTGTACGCAGCAAACCTGCGGAGGCGTCAGTGCGCATGCGGAGTACGCAGGAGCATGCACGGTATCTTGCGTGCGTCCGCAGCTTTTCAAAAGCTGCATCCGGCCAACTACTGCCGCATCGTGCTCGCATACTTCGCTATGCACGCACAACCTCGCGCGCTGCGTACGTGGTTGGTTGCGGATGCCCAACTAAAGCTGCCTAATACAGTCGCCGACTGATTTTTCGGACTCCGAAAATTCGGACATGCTCAATTATTCGGTCTGCTTCGCGGCACGGCCATTCTCCCCATAGATAATAATGTATAACAACTGCTGAAAGTTCGGACACGTTGCAACCTCTTGTCTGATTTTTCGGACCCTCCTTGAGCCAACTCGATCGAGAGCACCATGCATCGACTCTGACCGGTGCATGGTTCGACTTGCTGAACACCATTCTTGTTTTGAACGGGGCCTCCTTGCTGCCCCACGAAGTGGCGCTACTGCAAATCCCCGCTCATCATCATCGTTTCCATCCGGTTCGATAGAGTGGCTACAGCAGTTCCGGTCTCAGCTTAGTAAGCCATGTCAAGACAACCCAGCAGCTGATTTGTTTCTTCATGCACATTGCTGCAAGTAGGCCACGTTTTTCATTTGTGCGACTGGTGTCAGCGTGACGGCGTGGTGGTGTTTGCTTTGTGTGCTGTGTCAAGCTTGTGGTGATCCAACGCAGCACACGGGGTCTGTTCGATTCGCCTGCACCACTGCAAACCAGTTCACGGCAGTTCACGAGAAGTTCAGAAACTGTGCAGCTCGATTCCGGAGGTGCAGGCCCAGCAAAACACTCGAAACGAATGCAAAAGTGCAGACGCGGTTTAGGCGTTATGCTATGTCGACTATTGTGCATGGAGTGCATAAGTTTGAGAGGTCCTGAACTGCAAGTATGATCGGTTTCTGGGGCGTAAATATACACCACAGTTGCGTAGACACGTCAGACGTGCGTAAGCGGGGTTTTAACGGTGCTCGCACCCATGTGCTGTGTCGTCTGCAGCGCCACTGCTTCGCACCTGTATGCCTGCACCAAGTCGACACCGACAGTGGAGCGGGTTCAGCAAAATCATGAACCAGCCTTGCACCTTTCCTGCACCTTTTGAAATGAACGTCGTGGTTCTGCGGGCGCCATTGCTGCACCGCTGAAATGAATGGCAAGGTGCAGCACCTCGCGAACTGCTCCAAGTGGTGCAGGCGAATCAAACGTACCCACGGAAACATCACGTCGAGTGTCTAATGGCGCCAACAGTGCCCGCACAGACTGCGCTGGGGAATGTAGGCAAGCGGGCACCGGGAGGCCTAGGATTTGTCGCCTTCCGATGTGCTCCCTACTGACGGCGGAAATGTTCTGTCGAGACCTGCGTAGTGGTTGCATTGCGATTGCGGACACCGTCTCATTTGACAGTCTCACAGGTGCTGACACTGCTGTACTGACATGCGCTGAACTCGACGACGGCGAGATCATTTGTCAGGTTTCTGCTGCACCGCCGGATGATGACTGCGAGTCGGAAGATGACGCACCATTGCTACACTGCCATCGCATACGGAGCGTGTACAAGCAGTGACTGTGCTTTCAGCCGCCTATAGTGATCGTACGACCCTCTCCGAGATTCAGGCTTATCTGATTGCACATAAACAGAACAGCATGCAAGGGCGCATTCACGATTTCTTCAAGCCTACTGCCGAGTCCGAATAAGTGTGTGGAAATAAACGATTTCTTTTTTTCTTTTTCTTAATCTGCTTTTTCAGACACCTGTTTATTTGGACATTTCACAGTCCCTGTGAGGTACGAATAAACGGTCGGCGACTGTAAATGGAAACTTCCGTCGATGCAGATGCAGATGCAGTGCACTCCGCGGGGGCGGAGTGCATGCGAAAGCGTGGCTGGCTTCGCTTGATTCGCAGCGCCGATGTGAAGATAGCGTCAACATGGCATGAAACCGCAGCATTCGTCGCCGACTTCCAAATTCACCTAAAGGAATTGCCTTCTCTCTAAATTTGCTTTTTTTGATTGCCCAATAATTGCAAAAATTCTGCGGCCCCTTTCTGTGTAAGAAAATCGATCGGCGACTTACTATTGTGAGCAATATGAGCGGGGACACAGCGTGTGTCAGATAGCCTCGAACGCTGCTATAGGTGACATGCGACGGCCGCCGTCGGAAACAACGTGGAATGGAGGACACTGTTCTAATAGCTGTTGGCACTCCTACCATGCGTCTCTTTATACAAAGTGCGGAACTTCGCATAGCCAGCACACATTGATAAAGCTGTTTGATATTGCGGCTACTGATAATCTTGTGCACCGAAGTGTGGCCAATAGCAGCACTGTATTGAAGCTTAAACCTACGAGAACTAGTTCCCTGGGAAACTTGTCCATCTGTCTGGAACGCGTGACACGATGCGCTCCATAGATATACATCTGGTCCTATGGGAGTATATCTGAAAAACATCATCATCATCATCATAATAATCATCATCATCAGCCTGGTTACACCTATTGCAGGACAAACGCCTCTCCCATACTTCTCCAACTACCCCGGTCATACCTGAAAATACCTTACGCTAAATGCAGGAACGAGTGCCTAAGAGCTACCCTGCCAAAAAAAAAAAAATAAGAAAGAACAAAGAAAGCATGACTGAAAGAAAACGACTAGCTGTAAGTTAGTGTGCACATAACCGTCTTATCAACTACAGGCGGCTAGTGAAATGTCGTAACCTGCCGTTTTCGACAAATGCAGGCACGGAGGGAGTGCCAACAGTTAGCGGAAGAGCGTCCCCTTTCCTCTCTGTTTTCGACAGCGCCATCCGCATATAACTCTAACTCAGTTCTGAGGCTATTTGCCAAGCGTTCGAGTGTTCTCACTCATATTGCTCACGGTAGTACAGTCGAACCTCGATATATCGAACAGCGCGGTGATCGCAAAATAGTTCGATATAGCCAGAATTCGATATATAAAATCACGTAGAAAACGCGTCAAAAACTAGCGCAAATCAATCAATGAACCAATCGTGGCGCAATAGATACTCGCATGAAGCTTCAAACAAAGTATTTATTTAGTTCGCTGAAAGTACTGAAGCAGCGTAGCCGGCTTCATATTGGCAACCGCGTGCTTGACCACGGCGTCCTCAACATAGTCCAAACGGTCCACAATAGACAGTCCAGTGCCTTCTATTGCGCCGCAGTAGCGGCGTACAACGGCCAAAGCAGCTACAGCCTCAGTTGCAGTCGGGAGCGGGGCAACATCAGCGCTTGCTGGATCAGCCTCGGCAGCGTCTTCGTTTGGCCGCTCAGCAGTCACTTCTGCCGCGATCTCCACGGCTGTTAACTCCGCCACTGTTCCGGTGCAGTCGTCACCGCCAACGAAGTCCGCAATGCACACGATGTGTGGCTCAGCACCGACAAAGCGCTCCAACTGGCTCCACGGCCGCCTCGATCACGCGCGCACGGCGGGGGCAAGCCTCGCCGTGCGCGCGTGATCGAGGCGGCTTGCCCCGCCGTGCGCGCATAGGTGCGCGCGTGATCGCGGCGGCCGTGCTGGCTCCAAGCCGCCGCGTGTGTACGCCGCTACGTTCAAATGGCGCCCTCGGCGCAACCGATGTGGGCAGCTGTCGTACGCAGCAGTCTGGAACGCCGATCGCGCCGCCGCTATCTTCGAGGTGTTGCGGGAAAGCTCGCCTCATGTCAACAGAGCGCACTTGGTCTGGGGCGGCGGAGTTCGATATACCCATTTTACATCCGGCCCCGTTCGAAATAAAGAATTAAAAATGCATGCGATTTTTCATGTGATATAGAAATTGTTCGATATACGCATTAATTCGATATATCCGTGTTCGATATATCGAGGTTTGACTGTACTTATTTGCATAAAAGGTTGAATTTCAATACAACGAAATTTCAATATAACGAGGCAAGTTGCCAATTTTACCTACTTCGTTATACAGTCGAACCCACATATAACAATACCAGTTTTAACAATATATCGGTTATAACAATGAGAGGCTGCTGCACCGTCGACTTTGGATGTTTTCCATGGTGAAATAATCCACTTACTACAATGCCCCGATGCCGCATTATCGGTTATAACGAAGTTTGGCTGCTGGGTGTCCGAGCCGAACGGTAGTGAAATGCGAAATGTTGAAAAGAAAACGATAAATTTGAGCCACTGCACAAAGAGCCACTGCTCCAACAGCGACCGTGCGCTCATTTACTAGGCATCTCCGCGCGCCTCTCTCCCATTGCCCTTCCTCCGCTTTGCACAGGAATGGGCTGCGCCCACAGCTCCACGCCGCTCCAACCTCGGAAACACAAATGGACCGTGCCAACTGCGCTGCTCACAGGTTGCTTGCATGTTGCTCACTGGCTCCTCATTCAGCGCAGTGCTGCAAACAGTTTAATCACTCACATTGGTCTCCGTTGTTTGCGTCGAAATCGTTCCTGGCCATGCAGTTTCTCGCCGTCGAAGTGGAAGATGGCTGATCTGCCCGCTGATCAGCATCGCTGCCTCAATGTTATCCTCACAGGAGGCCCGGCAGATGATAGTCGCTCTAGGGCTGCATTTTCGCAAGGAACCTTCCGCTGCACTATGTGGAGCACCTGGATGCCTTGGTGCTCCAAAATGCACATGAAATGCACATGAAATGCTGGCGACATGGACTTTGCAGACTACGTTAAGTGTCGACAGGTGCGCTGTGTTCTACAGTGCCAACCCGGTCAATGACCTCATCACTCAACTAGTTGGCGATGACCACACCGCAGAAGATGATGATGAGGAAGCATTGGCACAGTGTTTGTTATCACAGGTGATGGAAGGACTGAGTCACGCATGGTTGTTCTTCAGTTTAGAAGAAGATGAGAAAGATGCTTTCAGACACCTTCAAGCGCTCCAAGGTAAGCTTACAGTGCTTGCTCCCACAGAAAAAAAAAAAAAGCAGAAAACGATCACACATTTCTTTCATAAAGCTATGGTGATGGTTCCTGAGGTGCTCACACTCCTTCCATAGCCAAATATAGCCTTCTGTTTATCATTGTCATTTGTTCGAATTTCGTTAAATTCGAATTTGATAGGTGTCCACATGAAATTCAAACTAATTAGTTTTTACTGTAGAAAGGACAACAGGCGGACGGACAGAGCAAACCCAGTTTCAAGCTGCTAACTGTTGTAGCTGTATAATAAAATTATACTGTGTAGAAAATGTAATTTAGTCGCATTGTGTGGTTTTCTTTTTCCCAGAGAAAAGCTTTCAGTACCTCTTCGGACTAATCTATTGGTAATATTTGCAGCCCTTTGCATCGTGACCCCTGCATTGCCCTCTGGTTCACAGGACTAGCAGAACATGACCTCCAAGATTGGCAGCTCAGAGAAAGCTTCCCAAGCTGCACCAACAATTAGGAAGCCACGAATGGTGCACATTCACCTCTGTTCATAAGTGATCAAAATTGAGAAAGCGATGTCCAGCCTTCAGGGGGCTTCGCAAGACATTTCAAGCATGATGCATAAACCTGCCTACTTGCTATGCGATGCTCTCATGAAAAGGTATCAAATATTCTTGTACATGCAGCAAGGAGCCTGCAATCTTGCTCAAATAATTGCATGCCATTACCTTCAATTTCTTTGAAATCCTCGCTATATTAGTGCTTATTGTGATTTTAAAGAATTTGTGCTATTTTTTCCAGGTGTCTATCAGAAGAGGCCACATATGAAGGTTGGATTTGTCTAGAAAGGGACAAAAAGGTCACTGTTGCACTATGGGACCTTGCAAGTGAGGCTTCGACAAGTCCTTTTACCTTGTCCCTTCAAAGCCAGGTCACCTCACAACTTTTCTTTTAATTCTCTTTCAATCTAGAAAATCCAATGAAGCAGTGTCTTTAGCAGCATCAGAAATTGAGAAATAGCACAAGTGATCACATGCTCAAACCATCCAGAGGTAACGAATAACATCACCGCAAACCTGCTAACCTGGGGACCTCAAAATTCAGGAGATCAACCATAAGAGAAAGGAGAGGGGGAGGGGGAAGGACAACGAGAAGAGAAAAATATCACTTTTTTTCTCAGCTACAGCAACGTCACAAACTACTGTGTATTCAGCTGGCAGCCGGGACTCTAGGCAAGTGACGTATATGTCACAAACCTCCTATATATAGCTATGTGGAGCGAACAATAAACATTCCATTTTCTACATTCACCGTGTAGTCCTTTTGTGTACCAATCGCGACATATCAGTGGCGACGAGGAAGACACCGAACCCATCGGGTTCACAACGTAGAGAAGAATGAGCCTTGGAAAACCACCCGTGTTCGACGGCATCGAAGGCCCATGGACAACCTTCAAAATCCGACTCGAGGTGTACCTGAAAGCGCAAGAGATAACCGACTAAGCGAAACGACACACCATTTTGATATCCTCATTGTTAGACTTGGCAGTATGCATCATCCAGGGAAGACGTCACCCAACACAAGTCAATGCCCTTACATAGCAAGAAGCCATTGCGTATTTGCAGGCCAGAAATCAATGAAATCACTGCAAGTTAAGCATTTTTTATCCAGGCACAGCAACACGGTGGAAATGTGCAAGACTTCATCGCAGAGATTCAGTGACTGGCCGAACTGTCCAACTTTGGGATCGCTCTGCAGCACATGTTACAGGATCGAATTGTCTGTCGGGTAGCAGATGAGGACGTTTGGCGGCTTTTACTCACAAGACGGTACCTGACTTTATCGGAGGCGGAATACTTCGCCATTTCAGCGCAGAACGCCAGTGAGCACGCCAAAAGCATGCAGACATTGAAACCGGGGCTGGTTCACTATACGAGAAAGCCTTCTCGAGAAGGACAAATTCTGCAGCGTGTCCAACGATGCTCGAGATGCGGTAGCGGCATCCATGAAGAAGCATGTTATCACCAAAACACCGTGTGTTCGAAATGTGGTCGGCGGAGACATCTCGCCCGGGTGTGCCGTTCTGGCACTCGAGGCCTCGCGATAGCTAAGCCACATTGGCGGATTCTGAACACCAGTCACCCTATTGCAAATCACTTCATACCATCGTGGCACATCAAGACAGTAACCGACACACTGTGAAGCCAGTTTTTCAGAAAATTACCTGGAATGGTGTACCTATTCGCATGTTGGTAGATACCGGGTCACCAATTAGCACCATGTCTTCAGCGGTGTTTCGGCAGCACCGGCACAACTGGCCCCCGTTAACCACTATGACTATTCTAGTTTCCCGTTTTTTGGTAGAGTTTCTCGTCGTGGGCCAAGTACACATGACTGCGTCGTGTGATGGGCAGAGGGTAGCTAGAGCTTTAGTGATCGTAGACACCCCTGGCCCAGCGCTTTGTGGAAGAGACATTATAAAGGCCTTCAACCAGTGTGGAATATCAATGCTGAGACCCAACCTTGTATCAATGATGCAAGCACTACCGGACCAGGTGGATAAAACACTACAAACTTTACTTGTTGACTTCAAGGCTGTATTTGCCTCAGGACTTGGAAGATTTATCGGCCCGCCAGTGAAATTCCAACTCAAGCCACAAGCAACACGTCGTTTCTGCAAAGCTCTTTCCCTACCTTATGCCTTGGTAGACTAGGTTTTGAAGGCACTGAATCGTATGGTGGGGGACGGTGTTTTATCACCTGTAACGACTGCAGAATGGACAACACCTGTAGTTCCTGTCGTGAAACCTGACGGATCCATCCGAGTTTGCGGAGATTTACGTCTGACTGTGAATGCCGCTACAGTAACGAAACAATATCCCCTGCCACGGGTAGAAGACATTTTCGCACGACTAAACGCCGACGAAGTATTCACCACCCTCAACTTGACACAAGCCTACAATCAACTGCCATTGTATGACAAGGCTAAAGAATTAACAGTGCTAAACACACACAAGGGCCTATTCTGCTTCAACAGACTTCCATTTGGAGTAAGTTCAGCACCAGCCATCTTTCAAAGACACATGGACTTGCTCTTCATTGATCTCTCACGTGTCCAAGTTTATCTCGACGACATCACCGTAGCCGAGAAGAAAACCGACATCACATTGTTACGGCAAGTGCTTCAACAGTTACGAAAGAATGGATTTAGGCTGAATCCCAACATATGTAAATTCCACCAAAGGGAAGACACTTTTCTGGGTCACTGCATGGATGCTTCTGGCCTCAAGCCCAAGGATGACAACATAGCAGCTGTCATAAAGGCCCCTACACCTACCTCGGTGACCGAACTCAAGGCATTTCTGGGATTAATTAATTATTATGCCAAGTTTTTGCCTAATTTGTCTACACACTTGGCTGCCTTGTACGACCTTCAAAAGAAGGGAGCCACATGAAAATGGCAGAACAAGAGACGGCCTTCAAACACGTAAAAGAAGCCATCCAGGCTTCAAGATTTTTAGCCCACTACGACCCATAAAAACCATTGCGGTTGGAACGCATCAGCAGTAGGAGTGGGTGCAATTCTCTCCCATCAAATAAATAGAATCGACTACCCCATAGGATTCCATTCCAGGACACTTAACCATGCAGAACGAAACTATTCGCAGCTGGAAAACGAGGCTTTGGCACTGGTTTTTGGGGTGACCCAGTTGAAAGACTATTTGTATTGAAACAAATTTGTCTTGGTGACTGATCGTAAACCACTGACAGGTCTCTTCAATTCTAACAAAGCCATTCCGCCCATGGCAGCAGCCAGGATACAAGGATGGGCCCTCCTGCTGGACAATTATCAGTATACCTTAGAGCACTGAAATTGTGTGGACAACACCAATGCTAATACACTGAGTTGGCTGCCACTTCCGACCAGGGAAGACGCGAAGTGTCTTGAAGAAACACCCAAGTACGTGCTATACACTGAATCCTTAGCAAACAAAGCCATAACAGCACGGGAACTAGTACAGCTGACGGACTGGGACGCTACATTGCAGCAAGTCAGACAGTGGACTTTTAAAGGTTGGCCAAACGTCTTAGCGGAGTATCAAGAGCAATACCGACCCTCCTTGAACAAAAGACGGAAAGACATAAAATAGTTCAGACTGGGAATGGGTAAAGCTTTGCCCCTGTGAGCATGAACTGTAGACCTTCTCTCACTCTAAAACTGGTACAACGCAACAAGCAAACGAAGAAACGAGCCGAGCCGGCTGAAAGAAGGACCCCTCATAGCCCTAGATGCGCTCGAAGCACTTGAAGTAGTAAGCATTGCACAGTTCTTTCCCCCATGGGAGTATGTACAGTCGAACCTCAATATAACGATGTTGTACTTGCAGTGAATAACTTTGTTAAATTGCAAATTTCATTAACACAAGATTTTGAAGTTCCAGCATTATCAACAACTTCACAAATTCTCGGAGCATTCCTGGTGGATAGTATCGTGTTAGTAAGCACTCAAACAAATCGCAAGGTCACTCCATAATAGTGCGGTTACGAGTGCCAGCGCGTGCGGTGCAGATCGCGCTGAGAGCAATGCATTGACATGGCTCACAGTATCCGAGATTTGTGCATGTTGCTTCGCGCGGCGCTATAAATCTTGGACATGGCATGGCTGACAGCGCTTAGTGCCCACAGCTGGTGCCCACAAATTAAAAACAAAAGTGCAAGAAGATATGGATATCCATCCTGGAATAAAAAAAGACTAGAAAAGCCTCAGCAAGGAGAAAACTACATGAAGTAAGATCCATAGTTCTATCAGTGTCACAAGCACTCGGGTAACAGATATCACTCGATGACCGTGAACGTGCTGTCACAACATGAGCGAGCACTTCACACCATGTCTAGGGAGCTTGAGATTACGTGACTGCAAACACTAGACACGGGTGAGCTAAATGCACATCAAGGCACCAAATGCGTCGGCTCACACTTTGGCGCTTGCCGCAAAGGTTACCTCCAAGATACAGCGCATGGCCCGTATCTTGGCCGATAGGCTCGCGTTCCTGACCCCTCCCCCCCACTCCCATCCTGCGCATGCTTGATAACGTTATCACGTGTTAATGCCTTCCCCATCCCCCCTGAGCAGAAGGAATCGTCAGCTGCCGTGTTTCTCCCGAGCGCTGTTAGCTGCCGTTGGCCTCTACAAGTTGTTTACAAACGCGACAAACAATGCAGCAGCGCTTCCTGCCCACAGCATCCCGGCGCGGTCGCTTTAACAGGTTTTTCACGCTCAAACTTTTCATGCAGAAGGACACTTGAAATAACTTTTGCCTTGGGCGACATTTTTACAGTTTTTTTTTTGCTAGGTTTACTAACCATACAGGCTCCAAGTACATGCTTCAAATGGCCGAAAACTTTGTTAAATTGAAACCGTGTCAAGAAATTACTTTGTTAGATCACGAAAAAAAATACACGGTTTTCAATGAAACTAAGATCGGGAAGTGAAAATAGTTCTTAACATTGCAAATTTCGTTAAATCAAGATTTGACTGTACTCTACCATACTGCAGGGAGGACAATGAGAATGTGTTCCCTCGCATTTCCATTGGAATGTTCTGTATGTCTTGAAAGCAGCTGGGAGGAAGGTGTCATGTATCATAGCTCTGTCAGAAAAATTTCTGCAGTCTTATGGACAAACAGCAGAACAGAACAGCAGAACAGCAACGATGCACTGGTGAAGATGTTGCTGTAAGAATGACTTGTTTTCCTCGCATTCCACCGTAAATTAAGGAGCAGCTGGGACTGATCTTGGCTGCTCTTGGTGCAATGAACTCATTCCTGCTCAACCAATAAATTATCACATCCTCCTCTCTTTATGCTGAAACTGCTGAGTCATTTGCCCACACAAGGAGATTTTGACAGTGAGCTCGTTAGTCCAACTAGAATCGCTGTGAGGAAATGACAGCTCCAAAGAGGATATGCAGATGATGCAAGCAGTTAGAATAAACTCACCGAACCGTGAGCCATGGCTCCAATAACCACAACTATTGGCTCGTCTGTTTCAGGGACAAGCTCCCTAGGCCGGACTAGTTTGTCGGCATGTAAAGACATGGATATCTTCCGGCAGCCTACAGGAAGCCAGTCTGTAACAGGATTCTTGATGACCTGCACTCATGAGACAAAGAGAAGTAGCAATTACCAGACATTTTACATCCCTTCTCATATTTTACAAACAGAAAGGGGCCCTGAAGCACTTTTGACGTTCTTTAGGAAAATTCACACAATTTCCAGGAACTAAGTGTCTATCTATGCTTGTATCTATGTGTGTTTGTACTATTTAACCGTTCTCCCGCCTACTTGGGTCATTGGGCAGTCTGTGGTTGAATGGATAATGCATCGGGCTGTTGTGCTGAGGTAACAGGGTTTGAAACCAACCATCAGACCAACTTGGGTCAGAGATTATGTGCCTATGTGCACATACGGGCCGCTCTTCGGTGAACCTCTTTCATGCCGACATGGGTCACTGCAGATGCGGGACTGGTTAGGTACCGCTGTATGAAGAAACTCTGAAGCCGACTTGGAACACTCAGTCTGTGCTGGTCTTCAATGAACGTCTTTGATGCCAACTTGTGTAACTAGATATGTGCCACTGGGAATGTGCCATCTCTAAAAGGAAGAAAAAGATCCCTTAAATTTCTGCAATGGTGAGCGAAAGCAAACCCACATTCCCAGTGGAGCGTACCCAGTTACCAGAGTACCCATGTCGGCATGAAAGAGGTTCCTATGCGCAAACTGCCATAGATTCAGTGACCCAAGTTGGTACAATGGTTGGTTTCAAACCCTGTTCCCTAAAGAAAGCAGCCGATGTGCTATCCATTTGGCCACGGACGACCAAGTGACCCAGCTAGACAGAAGAACAGTGAGATAAAACGTACAAACATAGATAGATAGCCCCTGGAAAGTGTGTGAAGTACCTAGAGAATGCTAACGCATTAAATACTATTCTAAAAGCAGCTACAGCTGCTTAGCAACAATGAGCGTGCTATGTCACGCACCACATGCGCAAACAGCCAAAATGTTCAAATGTGGGGATGAAGAAGACGACTCATTGCACAAACTGTCAGTTTGAAACGGGGACTAGAAGGTTTTCCCTGATCCGATTTCCCTGTCCACAAAGCGCCCACATTGTCATTTCTCTCCCTAATATATATGTTGGTATGCGAGACTTTCAATACGTACTAGAAAGAGCTGAATGGAATGATGGATTCCTTCACAGACCTATCCCTCACAGATCACAAGCACACTGTCACTCACAAGGACCTATCACTCCCAGAGCAGGGCTTTTTGTGGCAAGGAAGCACCCAACGAAAGTGATGGCAGGGACATGGATACAAGAGAAGACAGAAGACGGGAATTACAGATGAAGGGATTCATCGGTGCATGTACATGTTTCCTTTAAATGGCCACTGTTGTTAGTTCCAGACTTTGTTTCTCAAGAGAAGTTGGAAACAACAATTACTCACTTTTAAGAGCTTTACAGATCCACTTCCAGCTCGGATGCAAAGCTTGTGCAGGAGTTGAACTGAAAAGACAGCATTGTCCCCACATGATCTACAACTCAAGTGCTCATCAAGGAACTGTCAAATGATATATCACAACAAAAGTCATTTATTCGAAAAAAAAAAAGAAAGAAAAGGAATTGCCTATCAATGTTACAAGAAGAATGAAAGCGATTGTTTAGAGGCTGCAGCACACCCTTCATGCTTGAAATAGTATTCATAGGTACCAGTGAATGAAGCAGCAACTCGACTAATACGTTATGTTACTTCTGCTACGGGGGCACATATTCTCCAAATCGTGCCAAAAAGTTCTTGAATGTGTTAAAAGAAACCTGCCTAGTCTTTAAACCGTGCTATCATGGAAACCTGAGCCAAGTATTACACTGCACACCTAGCAGGGAACATAAAATTAACTCATAATGTAGCTTGTTATTTCTCCAGCCATTTGCAATCGGTGGCAGTGTACAAACACACCGAAACATGCCCACAAAAATGACTTTGGTCAGCTTTAGCAACAACATATAGAAACATTAAGAAAGGCTAAAGTTGCTGCAGAAAGATGTCTAAAGCATCACTTATCTTTAATAAATTGTTCAGAATGGAGCAAATGGTGTAAACATACAGTGGGATTCGTGCCATCGCTGCAGATATACGGAACCAGATGCCAAATAATTTCTTATGCCTTGAATTCAGCATTTTCAATTTCTACTTTTAAAAAGCTTTATGTAATTTTTGATCTTCATCATCATCATCATCATCATCAGCCTGATTACGCCCACTGCAGGGCAAAGGCCTCTCCCATACTCCTCCAACTACCCCGGTCATGTACTAATTGTGGCCATGTTGATCCTCCAAACTTCCTAATCTCATCTGCCCACCTAACTTTCTGTCGCCCCCTGCTACGCTTCCCTTCCCTCGGAATCCAGTCGGTAACCCTTAATGACCATCGGTTATCTTCCCTCCTCATTACATGTCCTGCCCATGCCCATTTCTTTTTCTTGATTTCAACTAAGATGTCATTAACGCGCGTTTGTTCCCTCACCCAATCTGCTCTTTTCTTATCCCTTAACGTTACACCTATCATTCTTCTTTCCATAGCTCGTTGCGTCGTCCTCAATTTAAGTAGAACCCTTTTCGTAAGCCTCCAGGTTTCTGCCCCGTACGTGAGTACTGGTAAGACACAGCTGTTATACACTTTTCTCTTGAGGGATAATGGCAACCTGCTGTTCATGATCTGCGAATGCCTGCCAAACGCACCCCAGCCCATTCTTATTCTTCTGATTATTTCACTCTCATGATCTGGATCAGCAGTCACTAACTGTCCTAAGTAGATGTATTCTCTTACCACTTCCAGTGCCTCGCTACCTATCGTAAACTGCTGTTCCCTTCCAAGACTGTTAAACATTACTTTAGTTTTCTGCAGATTCATTTTTAGTCCCACCCTTCTGCTCTGCCTCTCCAGATCAGTGAGCATGCATTGCAGTTGGTCCCCTGAGTTACTAAGCAAAGCAATATCATCAGCGAAGCGCAAGTTACTAAGGTATTCTCCATTTACTCTTATCCCCAATTCTTCCCAATCCAGGTCTCTGAATACCTCCTGTAAACACGCTGTGAATAGCATTGGAGAGATCGTATCTCCCTGCCTGACGCCTTTCTTTATTGGGATTTTGTTGCTTTCTTTATGGAGGAGTACAGTGGCTGTGGAACCGCTATAGATATCTTTCAGTATTTTTACATACGGCTCGTCTACACCCTGATTCCGCAATGCCTCCATGACTGCTGAGGTTTCGACTGAATCAAACGCTTTCTCGTAATCAATGAAAGCAATATATAATGGTTGGTTATATTCCGCACATTTCTCTATCACCTGATTGATAGTGTGAATATGATCTATTGTTGAGAAGCCTTTACGGAATCCTGCCTGGTCCTTTGGTTGACGGAAGTCTAAGGTGTTCCGGATTCTATTTGCAATTACCTTAGTAAATACTTTGTAGGCAACAGACAGTAAGCTGATCGGTCTATAATTTTTCAAGTCTTTGGCGTCGCCTTTCTTATGGATTAGGATTATGTTAGCGTTCTTCCAAGATTCCGGTACGCTCGAGGTCTTGAGGCATTGTGTATACAGGGTGGCCAGTTTTTCTAGGACAATCTGCCCACCATCCTTCAGCAAATCTGCTGTTACCTGATCCTCCCCAGCTGCCTTCCCCCTTTGCATAGCTCCCAAGGCTTTCTTTACTTCTTCCGGCGTTACTTCTGGGATATCGAATTCCTCTAGATTATTCTCTCTTCCATTATCATCGTGGGTGCCACTCGTACTGTATAAATCTCTATAGAACTCCTCAGCCACTTGAACTATCTCATCCATATTAGTAATGATATTGCCGGCTTTGTCTCTTAACGCATACATCTGATTCTTGCCAATTCCTAGTTTCTTCTTCACTGCTTTTAGGCTTCCTCCGTTCCTGAGAGCTTGTTCAATTCTATCCATGTTATGCTTCCTTATGTCAGCTGTCTTACGCTTGTTGATTAACTTCGAAAGTTCTGCCAGTTCTATTCTAGCTGTAGGGTTAGAGGCTTTCATACATTGGCGTTTCTTGATCAGATCTTTCGTCTCCTGCGATAGCTTACTGGTATCCTGTCTAACGGAGTTACCACCGACTTCTATTGCACACTCCTTAATGATGCCCACAAGATTGTCGTTCATTGCTTCAACACTAAGGTCCTCTTCGTGACTTAAAGCCGAATACCTGTTCTGTAGCTTGATCTGGAATTCCTCTATTTTCCCTCTTAGCGCTAACTCATTGATCGGCTTCTTATGTACCAGTTTCTTCCGTTCCCTCCTCAGGTCTAGGCTAATCCGAGTTCTTACCATCCTGTGGTCACTGCAGCGCACCTTACCGAGCACGTCCACATCTTGTATGATGCCAGGGTTAGCGCAGAGTATGAAATCTATTTCATTTCTAGTCTCGCCGTTCGGGCTCCTCCATGTCCACTTTCGGCTATACCGCTTGCGGAAGAAGGTATTCATTATCCGCATATTATTCTGTTCTGCAAACTCTACTAATAACTCTCCCCTGCTATTCCTAGTGCCTATGCCATATTCCCCCACTGCCTTGTCTCCAGCATGCTTCTTGCCTACCTTGGCATTGAAATCGCCCATCAGTATAGTGTATTTTGTTTTCACTCTACCCATCGCCGATTCCACGTCTTCATAGAAGCTTTCGACTTCCTGGTCATCATGACTGGATGTAGGGGCGTAGACCTGTACAACCTTCATTTTGTACCTCTTATTAAGTTTCACAACAAGACCTTCATTGATCTTCATTTACAGCCAAAAAAAGAAAAAGCTTTTATTGTATTTTTCCAGGTGAGCTATCATTCATATTTTTTAAATTGGATAACTTGTTGCATTAAGCTGATCTTATTCCAGTACACGAAGCAGAAACACGCACGGCGCGAACTTCCAACAACGGTTTATTTACAGAAACCAGCCGCAATTATACTATCGCCCGAAACACATGACAAGCATGTGCATGAACATATGAAAACATACAAGGAATAAAAGAATTTTTAATAATAATAAGAAATAGACTGAAAACAACGATTATCATGCGTCGCACTCTGTGCTTGTGCAGAAAATCTAATTCCTTGTTTGACAGCGCTACAGATGGTTTGCTTAGACAGGCTACATCAAATGCCATGATCTCTTCAATCTTGGTTATCAATTGGTTCATTTCGCACTTATTTTTGCTTCAATGACAGTATCTATAATTAGGACAGAGCATTTGTGTTCTTTGCAGAGCATGGCAAAGAAACTATTTGGGGTATATTTGTTTACTTTGTTTCTGTATACTTATGCAACTTGTAATTTATACATCTGCCTGTTTAGACGATGTAACAACTGCCACAGGTTAAAGGAATGTGGTACACCATGCAAGTTCTGCACTAAACAAATTGATTTCTATGTTTTACCTGGCCTGCCGAAATGAAGTCCTTCCTCTCTGGTCTTATCTTTTGCCAAACGCTTGTGGCTTATCAGGTGCAGAAAACACAACACCATTGCTACCACAGTGCGCAATTTTCCTGAACTTGTGTGACAAACGGTGAAATTAGGAGGGGAAGACAATATTTTTTTAGTCACAATGAACACACCCAGATTTAAAGCTCGTGCTCCCTATTAGTTGCAGTTGCCTCAGCAGCCCTTCTGTGACAACCTCGAAGACTTGACTAGAATAGCCAGCATCACATAGGCACACGGCCTGTTGCTTGAATCCACAGCCAATGCAATGCAATGCAGCACATTCTTGCAATCATACATTGCGCATTTTAACAGTGGAGCTATTCTATGTCGAGCCTTCGCCGTTTGTTGTCCTGTGTCACACAGGGAGGCAGGTCCCGGAGCTCACCGCCAGAGGGCACGCTGAGGGTAGGAGTGGGGCTCCGCCGGGATGGGAGTGGACCAACCGGAGGGCATGCCGAGGGAGGAGAGGGGTATAGGAGCAGGTGTTTGGCTGGCGCGCGCCCTTTCGCCCCATGAATTCCACACAGCGCGATCTTGCACAATATTAAAGCCCGCAACTAACAGAAAGGATGAACTCTACACATGGGCATGCTCAGTGTGACAAGAAAAGTATTGCTATCATTACCTACACTCTTAGACAAAGGTACACCTTTTGGGGTGTATATCTGCCACACAACAATAATCGTCATCTACCTTGCTTGCGTTTCCTTTCTTGAAAATGCCGCGCCCGCTACTTTCCTGTCGGCAATGCTATGTCATGCTGGTAACGCGCATGCCGTTAGTTACTGGCAAGTACCGGGCTCACAGCATTAAAGAAAGGAAATGCGGACAAGACAGATGACGTTTATTGTTGTGTGGCAAGATACAACCCAAAGGGTGTAATTTTGTTTTAGAGTGTACATTCATTGTTTGTTGCATAACTTGAACTGAGTGCCGCAGTAAAACTGATGTCGGCTTTGCTGCACTCAATAAGCCAGTCAGCCTTTGCCGAAAGTCATGACCTGAAAAGAAGGACGTCGTTTCAACATGCCAGGTAAAGCACAGAAATGACTGTTGAGTGCAGAACTTGCATAGTCAACCGTGTTCCTTTAACTTGTGGCAGACCTTCAAATGATAGGTTGCATGAAAACTGCAACAAAGTAAACAAATATAAGCAAGATGGTTTCTTCAATGTACTCTGCTAGGAACACAGATAGATTCTCCATCACTTTTAATCATACTGTCACTGAGGGTAAAAATTCACTGACAGTTATGATACTCCCTAATGTGAAATTTGAATGTAGCTCAACATGTGTTCTCATTTCGTGTAAATATTTTGTATAATGATTATATAGGCACATGGTTTATATTAGAAAGAGAATGCTGAAAGTATTGCATTATGTTGACGTACAGACGATGTGCGCTACTCTGGTGCCATATCGTAGCGTGCGTTGCTGCAAAGTCCGTCTTGTGCGACACCGCACTTTTCTTCTCACGCTTTCGTTCCACAAATGACAAGAGCGGCCTTCTGTCGCAGGGAAATTGTGCCACCAGTGTCAGCGGCGACAATACCAAAGGGAACGTCATATCGAGTCTTACTTGTAGACGCTCACTATCGTCCCTTGCAGGAGCAGTGATCTCTGTCACACATGCTGGTACCGCAGACTGACCTAAACTGCTGACGCCGCGGACAAGGGTAGCCCTCCCCACCTCATGCCACCTTGCCCCCTCAGAAGCGCAGATGAGATCGCCCATGTGGCCGCCGGCAACTAAGCACACGCGCAGGCCGTTTCCCCTTTCCTCCTCTTTCACTTTCTTCCTCAAGCTTTCACTGTAGGCTCCTCCTCCACTTTTCTCCTTGCATGCTCTTCTTTCATCTTCCGCTGTGCTCCGTGCTATTTCTTCATCTCTCACTGTGCGCATTTGCTCTGTTATGAGGTATGACACCGAGGCACGTCTAAGCTCAACGCAGGAATTGGCGCCTAAGAGCTGAGCAAAAATTTGGAGGATGCTTAAGCTTCGTCTTTAAGAGTGGCATGCGATAGCATTCAGGAATTCCCGACTGCTTCTCACGCTTCCCGGCAACTGCAGCGTCATCATCATCATCATCAACCTATTTTATGCCCACTGCAGGACAAAGGGCTCTCCCTGCGATCTCCAGTTACCCCTGTCCTGTGCCAACCAATTCCAACTAGCACCCAAGGATTTCCTAATTTCATCGCACCACCTAGTCTTCTGCCATCCTCTACTGCGCTTCCCTTCTCTTGGTACCCATTCTGTAACCCTAATGGTCCAACGGTTATCTAACCTGTGCATTACATGACCTGCCCAGTGCCATTTCTTTCTCTTAATGTCAATTACAATATCGGCTATACCCGTTTGCTCTCCGATCCAAACCGCTCTCTTTCTGTCTGTCAAGGTTATTCATAGCATTCTTTGTTCCATCGCTCTTTTTGTGGTCCTTAACTTGTTCTCAAGCTTCATTGTCAGTCTCCAAGTCTCTGCCCCATATGTTAGCACCAGTAAAATGCGCGTCTGTAACTGTAATGTTTACTGGGAAACGCTCGCGGTGAAAGCTATGCACGAAGGCAGGCTTTCTGGTAGAGACACTGCCTCTTGCATGCACTGCGATGTGGCGGAGGCAAGCACTATCTGGAAGTGTTTCAAGAAAGCGGGCGCACTGCTCCGTGGACTCAGATATTTACGCGCCAGCGTGTACTAATGGCAGACGCCGTCTCCGGTTTGTGCATTGAAGAAACGCTGCAAAAGGGCATTGTTTGAGTTTTCACTTAACAGAATTATGCTTTCTCATATAATTAAATTACAATACGAGAGCTATCATGTGTGTAAGTTATGTGTAAGTCGTAGTTTACGATTTTTCCATGTATTTTAGCTTGAGAAATTCAATTAGCTGAGTCAATTCCTTGCGTCACATGGAAGGCCTGTGTATACACGGTTCGAAAATCCTTTTGCCAAAACGACTTCCGATGCCGACACCCGATTTTCTGCGACACGGGCTCCTTAACGTTATCGCGTTAATAAAGCAAGCTGACCTAACTGATAACCAAGGCATAAGAGATTGCAGAATTTGGTGTAGTATGTAAGCAAACCATATGCAGCACTGTCAAGCAAGGAGTTAGATTTCCTGCACAATCGCTGAGCTCGACTCCTAATAACCACTGTCTGTAGTGTTTAGATGCAAAAGCGTCAAATGGCTCACTGAGCAAAAAAGGCTGCATCCAGTGTCTGTAGCAGCCTAAATTCCCATTGACTGTGATGCCACATCACGAGCGTGCCTCAACGGAGTATAGTCGGTGAAACAGAACACCAGCGTGCCAGGTGTTCTGTGAGGAGACCGGGCATAGCTGCTTTCCCCTCACTCTCGGAAGCCTGTCTTATCCGCGCGTTTCTTCACCGCGCAAGCTCTCACCTGTGTTCTAACTGCGCCTTGGTAAAGCCAAATCAAAACGCACGAAGTGCCTCAACGTGCTCGCTTCACTGCAAAGAGTTCCTAACTCAAAGGACCACTCAGCAGCATTCAAATGGACATTCATGCTTCTGCATTCACAACTCAGAAGTGTTTAGCTGTCCTCGAACTTTCTTTGTGTGTTACTATTTTTAATCATTTCAATGCTCACGTTTTCCTATACTTGTGCACGTGTTTCATACTTGTTTTGGTAGATGGTGCTGTCGACTTCTACTAATTCAACCCTGACAGGACCGATGAAATTGATTGAATTATCCAGTGGGGTCAAATTAAACAAGGTGTAGAGAAAAGTGAACATAACCTAAGTCAAAACTAGCTGTTGTGCTAGGGGTTCTGTTTGAATCCTGCCATCAGACACTTTCATTTATGCTTATTAAAGCCAATGTCTTTCTTAGCGGCTTTAGCACCACTTTTCCATATCGAGTAAGTTTAAAATATCTTTCCTGGGTCGGTCCTGGAGGTAGTGCACAGCCGCGCCAATAAAATGACAATTTTCAGGTTTGAGGGCTGCAATTGTTTAATAGTTATAATATCGAAGTCTGAGAAGATTTAAGATAACATATATGCTCTGTCGCTGTTTTATTTCATGACAGTTGTTTGTGGGCTGCCATTCTCAAAATACTGAGCAATAATTTTGTCAAGAATGTAAGTCTTGGTATGAGCAACTTTAGTGGCAGAATGGTGTGGCAATATTAACCGCATATACAGCATGTCATATAGCATGGTGTGGCATATAGTATACATATACCTAAATATATACAGAACCTCATGGCGATGCCGACGGCAAAAATTCATTTGGAGTGTCTGTATATTGGCTATTGCAATAAAATACCAAAACACACCACTGATTAATTTGGCATCATTTCCCCAGCCTGACACCCACCTAACCAAATGCACACCCACTTTCTATGTGTCCAAAGTAGAAAACTGCCATAGGAATGAAATTAAAGCTCCTAAACAAAGTAGAAATTTACAGTGCAGCCAATTTTTTAGCAAGAAATATTGTTGCACAATTGCAGCTGTTTTCAAAAACTCAGCTTCGCTACGTGTTTTTTTTTTTTTTTTTATGTTATGCCCTAAGCATACGACTGTCGCGAAGGCAGTTTTGGTGTCGTGTCCGATTGCACCGCACAAACAATATTCGGTCTGATTTTCTTCAAAACAAGAAAGGAGTGCCTTAGAATCAGGTAAATACCGTAATCAGGCCTAGTGAACTACGGTTATTGCTTGAAAATCTTCCTAGGGCGGGCCGAAAATAGGAGTTTTCGATGACAGACAGCGTGTTCAATGCATTCACTGTCCCCTAAGCTTCATTCAGACATGCTACCACTAAAAGGCTCGTTATCAGGTACTCCACAGGAATCAAGTATGGGCGTGCTGACTGCTCAAGTTCAAATTATCCGGCGAAGGCCAATTTTAGAATCAAAATAACAAAAGTTTGGGCCCACAGAAATGCATGGACGCCAGCCGGGACCTTCAGTCAGGATCGAATTAACCAAAAATTCGAATTAACCAGATTTAATAATTAAGTCTACTGTATAAGCGCCACTGGTTTAGAGAAATAAACTGTTGTTGGAATTTAGCGCTGTGTGCAAATATTTGTGCCTTCTTGTGTCTGCATTACTGCTTGCACTACTTGAATACCTTACAATGTCATACCAACAGGCCCAAATTGCAACTCTAGTCAAGCTTGCCTCTTCCTTCGGTGAATATTTGATTCAACAAGCTTGTAACGTGGAAATGGGCTGTACAACTGCAGAGCCTGCTGTTAAACACTACAGTTATATCCTATACACATAATAACAAAGTTTTCGAAATGCAGTCAATCAAAGGCACAACAATGTGACTATGAAGAAGTTATGTGAGTGCATTTAATACTAAAACATAAATACCATATTTGCATGATTGTAACGCACACGTTTTTTTGATAAAAAGTGCGTTCAAATTTACGTGCACGTTAGAATCGTAACTAATTCTACCCAAAGCCAAAAACGTAACCAATTTTTACTAAAAGAAAAGAAAACCTCAGTGCAAGGTAGCTAGCCAAACTGGCATTGAATGGATGTTCCTTTTTTTTTTTTCTGCCTTGGTTTGTGGTTGCCATTTTCAAGTTTGCTGTACATGTCACATTTCTAATGCATTAGATGAAACTGAACACGACTTTCTGTGGTCGGTAGACAGTGAAAAGGAGGTGTTGTCGGACTCCGATAGCAACTACCCACTAAGATTCAGCTATGTGCGTGGCTGCGTGCCTTTCCATAAAATTGTTTCAACATGGTACATGTCGACTCAGGTTTCATTACTTGATGTGCGTTGTAGAATCGGCACCAAGTTATTTTCAATATTTTGGGCGGCAATACAACTGTGCGTTACAATCAGGGGCGCAGTAGGATCGTGCAAGTACGGTAAATGAGATTACAGTTGAATCTCGTTAGTATGAAGAAGTCAGATTGGACATGAAAATACCTATATTATATCTAATAGTCTTTATAAGCAGAAACACACATGCAGATATCAGCGGGAAAGACAAATCACGATCAGGTCTATGCGAACAAAACACAAGTGGCGTGCTTTAGATGGGCCAGCAAAGGATGTGCTGCTAATTGTTATGATTTGTCGACATTTTGGCATGCTAGCACTAAGCAATGGAACAACATTAAATTGCAAGCATGTGATCTGCCCCGTCGGAAATTTGCAACTTACGATAGGTATCGCACAGGGTATCGATAGGTATCGCATGTTGGCGTATTTGCAGTGGATTACCCACCAACCAAGCTAAGGCGCTGGCCAAAAACTGTACGCTGTTGACAGATATATTTCCGACATGGAGGCAATCGCAGGTAGACCCACACTCTGCTACAGCATCAGACTAGCCCGCGCATCTGACATCACCCTCGATCAATGAAAAGGTCTACAAGTGCAAAATAAAAATACACATAAAAATGCAACAAAAGGACTTTGGACACGGAGGAGATCACACGTGGATGTGATGGCTGATCCGATCTGGAGAGAGCTCCGGAACTGCTGCAGGTTAACAGTTTTGTACATTATGGAATTACACATGGAAACAAATGCTACTTAATGTCGACACATGTAATGCCTTCAAGCACATCCTTTAATGAAGCAAGAAGATTTGTAGAGGTGCTGTGTTATTACCATACTTGAAGCTTCTGCACAATTTTAAGAAATACATATTTATTCCACTCTTTGCCTCACACACACACCCACAGATGCTAAACTACATACAACGGCTGCAGCAGAGGATACGCATTCTCAGGCTCGCCGATGCATATGCGCAGCCATGGGGGCACTGAACGCAATTGCTTCTCCGCTGGAAATCCTCTTCCTCAAATTTTGGGATGCCAAGTTCTGGGTGCGGCCCTTACATGGGTGCACCCTTTACACGTATCTATGCAGTAATATTTTAATGCCAGGTAGTTTATATGTACTTGCCCATCAACCCAGAAAACCGCTTGAAGGTTCTAGGTATTCTGGTCTGAGGGTTGATTTCGATGAGGACGTTCTTTTCAGTGCGGACGTACACCTGAAGGAGGCCAGCTCTGTTCAACGGACTGTCAAACAGCATCAGCAGACACTGCAAATGAACATGTCGCATCAACATGCTAGGATGAACTGTTATATAACCAAAGGAAGAGAGTGGACAAAACTTTAAATGCTATACAATACTTGGGTAAAGTAGTATTTCCACAACAATGACAACAACTGCAGCAGAGAAGTAGAGGTAGCAGGAGTATCCTATCAAAAAATAACTTCATAGTAATGCAAGAAGGATGTCAATAATAGTTATGACAACGAAGTACTCGCACCTATACTCCATTTCATGCCTTGCAGGCAACACTACAGGAGCTAGGCAAGTAGTTCACTCGCAGAACTGTATTACTGCACGCGTTTCGTAGTGCACTCATGCAGTGGCGTAGCAAAGGGGGGGGGGGTCATAACCTCTGTCACCCCCCCCCCCCCCCCGCCGGCTACACCCGGTGGGGGGAGGGAGGGGGTGACAGAAGACCTATGGGCCCCGGGTGCCAGACGACCTAGCTACGCCACTGCACTCATGTCGATACTGAATCATTAACTCGCCCAAGCTTCCACCTTATACTACTTCTCTAAATAAAACCACTGAACGCGATATCACCGAAAATGAATGAGCCCATTTCCGGCAACATGGTAAGAGCTACACTCGCATGGGCCAACGCCTCCTCTAAAATATAGAGGAGGCGCTGCATGGGCACAGCCTGCAAACAGTCTTTAGAGTACTGCTGCTTCATTGTAGCTCCTTAGGGTGGGAAACTGTGCGTCGCCGATACGGTACCGGTGGCAAGGGTGTGACAACTGCTTTCGCCGCAAGAACACCGAATTCCCTCGCAATATCAACGTGTAGCTTAAACTTTGAGCGTGCGCTACAACGTTCACTTAAACTGGGTGTGCGAATGCCGCATGGCCCCTCGCGGTCTATGAACTTTTGTGTCTACTGTCTCGTACGACGTGCACGCGATTTGTCGCGTTCTCTCACCTGGTGAGTAATGTCTGGTCGACAGAAAGCCGGGTCTTTCTTGAACTTTCGCATCTGCTGGATGTGGTCATCGCAGTTCAGCAGTTCAAATGACTTGCCGACCTAAGCGAGCAACAGAAACAGCCATGGCACATGCCAGCATCCGTCCACAACGCTTACACGTGGGTCGCACGTATCGAACTAAATGTTGTCAGCACATTGCTCACCTTGACAGACTCGAGGTTAGCCTTTTCCAAGACGACAATGAGCCGCTTTTCTTGACTTTTGATGTGCTTAGGAACGTCAAACTTCGTAAATTCTCCGCTGTCTTCGACAGCTTCACGCTTTCTCTTAGCCGCCATGATAACAACAATGTCTTGTTGCCAGCCGAAGTTTGGGAACTCGCTGAACAGGCAAGGATTGCAAAAAGGAGCGCGAAAATTGAAATTGATGTTGACTTCTCAGGCAACCGACTCAACCAAACTGCAGAATTATTAGAATAATTATGGAGTTTTACGTCTCAAGCTATGCCGGTTGGTTATTAGAGACGCCTTATAAAGGTTGACTTACTATTATGTTTTGCCTCTTAGGATTCTTTAATGTGCCGAAATATCAAAGGGGGCATTTTGTAGCATTGCGAGTTTTTGTTGTTGCTTATTCAAATGAAGGTTTTACGGAAGTTGCGCATTATAGTTATATCACTGGCTTCTAGCGATTGCACAAATGTACCCAAATATTAAAATGGATGAGGTAATTTCTTCGAAAGATATGATGCCAGTATCGTATGGAATATCTTCGTCATTCTAGATTTTTCTAGATTCTCTTTACTGCACCAAGCTGACAGCAACAATTGCGGCATCCCTTATCACATAAATTTTAAGAGAAAGTTTTACCTCCTTAGCGCTTATTGAAATGCATGGGAGCGGAGAAATTGGAAATCGTTTCGCTCGAAGATCGGCCTCAACTGCACCCAATATATGAGGCCTGTTCGCAGCTAACCTTTTACTTAGGTCATCAATTTCGTTAGAGAGATGATCGAAAATCCCAAACTAAAACAAAGTTGTGTGCAGTACGTATAAAATTGCGCCAGAACCCATCTAAGCCCACCATGAACCCACTATGAATGCCGACGTTAAATGCGATTAGCATTGAAATAATGAAGTGACATGCTGTTTTGTCACCACCGAAAAGCGTCATGTATGAGGCGTGTATGTAGCCGAGCTAGGGTGACCCACTTTAGGTAGCCCTAGGCGGGCTCTTCTCTCGCACTTCGCTCCGGGCACGCTGCGTCACCTAGAGGCAACACCCGCGTGTGCGAACATATATTCAGGTAAGATTGTCCGAACATAAGGGGTCTTCAAAGTTAAACTAACAGCAATTTTAATAAAAACGCTATGCCAGCTACACAAATCTGCTTGCACAGGTAGTCTATGCGCTTTGGTGGACACAATTTTACAGACGAATTATAGTCACCAAACAGATAATTAACGATAACTTCATAATTATTTTGTTGTTGTTGTTGTCGTGATTGTGGTATAAATTTATATTTGAAACTTTAAGACAACCGTATTTGAAGACAACGTTACTTTGTTTGATTCTCTTTCAGCGCTTTTGGTCCGAGATCATCAGCAGCAGCCTATTTTTATGTCCACCGCAGCCACGATGGAACACTGCGTTGCGTAGCAATACTTTCTACACGGACATAAACAACTAAAAGATTAGACGCACATTGCATCGCGATGGCACATGTGTTAGCGCACTTTCCGTAGCACTCAATTGCAACGAAATCAAACTTCTGAAAACAAGAACTTGACACGCATACGACTTGACGCATAGATACAAAAAAAGTTATGTGACCGTGTTTCTGGCTTACCCACGCTATCTATCTATCTATCTATCTATCTATCTATCTATCTATCTATCTATCTATCTATCTATCTATCTATCTATCTATCTATCTATCTATCTATCTATCTATCTATCTATCTATTCATTAACCTGGTGTCTGCGCTTCATGGGTGTCTAATGTATTAGTTTTAAAGGGCCTCTCACCAGGTCTGGCCATTTTGAGCTGACAAGCGCGGAGCATACGTTGCGCGATAACGATCGTGTCTGCAAAGTATTACCAATGGTATTACATCGCTACGCGCCGCGGAAAGATCTGAAATTTCAAACCAAACGCCGTTTTTCCCTTCTCCTCGCGGCCGCCGCTCCAAGCCGGAGGATGACGTACTCGCGTCCCTGCGCGTATACGTATACTGATGTGCGCAGTGTGGCGTCGTTTGTGGTGACACGTGACTTCGAGGATTATTCAAGACAACATCTGTTATCTGTGTGATCTGTTGCTTGAATTGACGAATTGAAGTTTAGAGAAATAATAAAACACACAAACGGAATGTCGGCGTGTTTTTTCTCTACTTCGCACCGAAGCAACAGAGATGGACTTCCGCTTCGTCTGCTTGTTGCCACGGTCGTGCGGTCATGTGCGCAGGTACCGAAACTATGCCATTTTCTACCGTGTTCTAGCGCGTGACCATGCTCTGCGATCCGCTTGTTTTCCCTCAGTATTCGTGTCGCACTGAAGTATACCGCTAGTCATGTATCCTTGTGCACAGCGCGCAAAATCGAGCTCTGCGCGAAACGATAACAGCTCACGCACAACGCCGCCAGCGGAAGTACGCATCGGCGAAAAAAAAAAAAAAAGGTGAGGAGAAAAATAAAATGAAGGCGGGGCCCATGACGTATGCGTCACGCGATCCTCGAGGTCCGGCATGGGAGAACGCAGGGAAGGAATTTCGCTTGCGGAGGCTAGACGGGGCGACTGGAGAGAGAGTCTCTCTATGCAGTGAAGCTCGCCTGCTGAAATCATGGGTTCGCGGCACTGTAATATTTATATCTTGGCTATTATTCAGCCGATTAGAAAAATTTTTGCGGCATAGCGCTCTTTTGAGGACACGTAACAACTTCCAGCGTATAACCAAAATTTTCTATGGGGCCTGGGGAGGGGCCCTTTAACGCCTGTGTCGAAAGTATTGCTTCTCAGCGCAATGTTCCATAATGTCATAGAACCAACCAGGCCACTACAACACATTGTTGGTCCACTGAAGGACGAAGGCCTCTCCCGGCGATGTCCAATTACCCCGTGTCTTGAGCTAGCTAATTGTAGATTGTGCCTGCAAACTTTCTAATTTCATCACACCTCCTAATTCTCTGCCATCATCGATTGCGCTTCCCTTCACTTGGCACCCATTCTGTCACTCTAACAAACTATCGATTATCTGTCCTACGCATTATAGTCGGATACAACTTAACTCTGCAGTGAAGCCCCGCCCACGCCCTCATAACCGCCAGCCACTGTTCCTCCGCGAGGCTGCAAATAGTTTATGCTTCAAACTTTCCCTGTGACCTAAATAAGCCGGTAACCACAGAATAAAATTATTAGCGCGTAATGTTATATGTTTTCCCTCGTCTATTATAGTGGCACGGTGAAAGCCTAATTCTTTATTGAACTGAAATAACGCGCTTTCTTTCGCTTCAACTATTTATTGTGCAAGTTTCACTTCAGTTGGCAGTGAAGTTTCATGAGTAAAACGGGCTCAGCAATGAAATGAACTGTATTGCGGACTTTTGAAGAGTGAAGTGCTCAGACTGCATACAGTTTGTCCCTGTCTGTTGCACACCTCCTCGCTTCCGCCGATGAAAAGACTCTTCAAGTACGACGCCATTTTTAAAGGTCACTTGACCACAATTTTTTTGCTTCTGTGATTGGCTGGCAAAGTAACACAACCCCGCGTGCTCCGTGTGCCTTGGTTGCCAGTTGCTGTTTCTTTTTATTTATTTTTAAAAGTTGTATCCACCTGTAGATGGCCTGCCGAACTCTATTTTTTCCTCTTAAAGGTGCCTTGAACCACTTTTTATCGAAGTGGAGAAATACATTTGAAGTGAAAATAGGCTATTTGCGAAACACTTTGCCGCAAGAAGTACTTCAATGCGTTCAGCAGAAGCGGAGTTATTGGCAATCAAACGCGGCCTGCTCTGTGCTCCCGTTCCTTCTTGAAGGGACACTAAAGGCAAATATTAAGCTAAAGTGACATATTAGTGCTCGAGAATCTCTAAGGCGTCAATGTTATCGCGAACAGAGCGTTAGTAATCGAGAAACTAAGGTAAATGCAGGTCACGATTAGAGATTTCCCAGGGACATTCAAGTACTTGCACGATGACGAAGGCACTCCCAATTTAAGTTCTGTCACTAGTACTCAACCACTAGTTATGAAACATCATTATTATAGCAGGGTTATTATAGGAAGGTATAGGTATTATAGGAAGAAAGAAAATGCTACCTGTTCAGTTCTATTTTATTCTTAGAAAAAAGGAACTGATTGACGCCCTTGAGAACGACGCAGGTGGTCGAAAGGTTTCGTTTTCGCTCGTCACTGCGCTGGCCGCGCATTCGCGTTTCGGTAGTTTCGTTATCGCGCAGTGCTGCGCTGGTTTTCTTGGCTACCGAAACTCGCACAAACTGCAAGTAGTGATGCCGCGGGATTCCCGAAAGGTCCACGCCACTTCACCGAAAGCAGCTGCAGCGGCGAATCGACCGCTCTGCCGTGGCTCGGTTTCTCCATCGCTGGGCGTTTGCGTTTTGTGCTAAACACCGTACCGCCGTCTGTCGGGCGCCGTTTTACTCATGGGAGGCCGCAAAGGACGGTGATGGCGTATGCTACGTCACCACTCCCCGTTTGGGCGGCGGAAGATCTGAATTGCGATAGAGGTATTTGTACCCTCCAGATGGAATTTTCTTATAAACTAAGTCCTTCTTTGGCATGCACGAAACAAGCGTTGTGAGGTTTGTTGAATGGTATTTAAACAGTCCACATCGAGTTCGTATTTTCCTTTAGCGTCCCTTTAAATGCCCTGCACTGCGAAGGCTACGGCACAGTAGGGCGTGCCCACAACGCTCCGCCTTATATATGTCACCGTGGCGCGTCGTTCAAATTTAATTTTGGATGTCAACGTAGACGCCACGACTTCCGCCTTTGGTGCCTACGACAGGCTAAACATATGCCAAACGCGATTGTCCTCGGCGAGCCGCAGTGCACTTAGCCAGTGGACTCGTGGCGGCACCCCGCGGCGGCTGCGGTATCTACGCCATGCGTGCGTCTATTTGTCGTACAAAAATCCCTCACGTGACCTGATCCTAGGTGCCTAGAGACAGCATCGTTTAGGGATTTTTGAGAAGGCGCGATGCTGGCGCCGAACGACGCCTTGGCGTGTTCGACCTCGGCGTGATCGTTCTCTCGACCGCGCGTTGTTGAAAATTGCTCATGTGATTGTACGTGCGTTGCTTGTGTGTTGGTTGTAGGTTCTGTGTTACTTGGCGGAAAGCCGTGAGTAGCGGTGGTGCGGCAGGGCGGCTTTGGCCTCGGTGCTCTGGCAGTACAGAATCTGCGTTGTGTGACCCGTGCTTTCTTGAGAACCCGGCGGTGGTGACAATTGAAATAATGAAGTGGCCTAGCGCCTTGGCAGCGAACCGCGATGTGGCGTCGCCGTGTCCGACTTTGCTTAACGGACATCGAGGGATGTGCTGCTCGCTGCAAGTCATGTAAATGCAACTGCGTCGACCGCCCACTGTTCAGCGCTGAATGTGTGTTTGGTGTGCTGTGCTTGAAACGAGTGGTGCAGAGGGGGTGGCGGAGTAGCAGAGTGGCTTAGGGGCTCCGTTTGCGCATTCACAGACATGTGCTCCCGTCTTGGTCTCATTAGCGGCTGTCGCGGGACTGTGGTGTGCTAGCTCCTTGCCTAGTATGAAGTGATATGAAAGCACAATTTTTATTAAGGGGACAAGATGTTGCCGAGATGGTTGCAGCACAGCTTTCCTTTTTTTCTTCCAGGCACCTTTTCTACTTGAAGCTTCCATTGCAGTGTTTCGAGCCTCTTTGAACCAGCACGTAGTGTATATAAAAATTGGACACTGATTGGGAACATCACCTAAGTTCATGCCTATCTATAGTAAAAAGCTGTAGCACGACCAGACAAAATAAAAGAAGGGGGTGGGCTGCAGCAATACTAAGTGTTAAATGGTGCTTTATCCTTTCCCTGAATTTTCTGTTTTTGTGCTTTTTATGGATCCTCCGCAGTAACCACGCGAGTGCCGAACTTGAGCTTATTGGTTTCAAGTCTCATGGTTGTTACTAACAGAACAGTGTGATAAACAAACAAGGGCTTCGAGGCATCCGTTCACCTTGCTTGCCTCATGGTGCTGCTTCATAAGCACCGTGAGCATCCAGGCCAACTAGGAAGGGAGGTTTGTTACTGTTGCTTCTGAACTGTATTGCCACCAAACCAACAGTGCTCTCAATGACAGCTTTTGGACAGTATAATGCTTGCACCCAGCAAAATCGTAAGAAGGAAGCATTCAGGATGTGCAAAGTGGGCTTTTGAAGCTGGCAACATTACTGAAGGGGCTTTGCCCATCTGCCCTCTTTATGGATACACAAAGATGATTTCCTCTTTAAGAGGGATTGTTTCAGGGGTCGTTACATGGCAACAGTGTTGGGTGTTTAGTAGCTTGTCTTTGCCCACTGTTAATAACCTGTTCCTTCTCCAGTGCCCCTGTGAAGTGCCTACTTTTTGGACACAATGTGCTCTCCATGCATGCATGTTTAGCTTGTACAGACTTCTATTACCCCTTGCCTCAAGCTGGTCCTTGCTGGTGTCGCCCAAGAAGGCATTGGGGAGTATGGCAATGTACACTTACAAAACACTGTTGATACCAGTAAAACCAAATTAATGGAGCTGCTGTTCTTTTTTTGTCCACTCCATCCTTGTTAGTTACAATGAGCAATGTCCGAACAGAAGGCATATGTAGTTGGTCGTGCATAGCCTGCGCACTAAGACTTGTTGGCATGTTATGGCCTTAGCACAGTGTTTAGATGTAAAAACCTTCTGATGTGTTGATGACTTCCTTCTCTTTATCATACTTTGCCTCATGGAGCCAGCCAGTGGGTCAACCAGATGTTCAACAGGCTTCCCACTAGTTTTCCCAGAGTCTCCTTTACCAGGGTGCTGCTCATAGATATCTGTTTTCTTGACCTTGCACCGCACTTCAACCATGGCCACACCTGCTAAACCTATGGCATGCGATCAAAAAAGTGCTATAAATTATGTTCCTCCAAACTCGTGACATGTGCTACAAGGCCTTGAGGAACACCCTCATTTATTTACGCCCTCATCATACTGTACGAAGCTTCGCATGATAAGTGCGACAATTAACATCTGCTGGTTTTTCAGTGTTATTCCTGTCCAGCTTGCTGAAAGCTATCCTGAGTGTTTCAAAAGCAAACGACCGCTGCTGGACAAGAAGTGCTGAAAACAAGGGTCGCTATAACCACATGTCACACGAAATGAAGAAGGCCACTGAGTATATAGGTGGTTTACTTCATATCCAACAAGCTTGGTTTTACCTTTGCTAGTGAGTAAACTCAACTTGCCCCGAATACATGGCCTGTGACAAACTATGTGCCAGATGCTGTGTCCCCTGCAAAGCTGAAGATGTGTATGAGATCCTGACACCCTGCAGCGGCTTCTACACTGGGCAACCAGGCTACTATAAAAACGACTGCCTTTACTAATATGCTAATAACATGAAAACGGGCAGAAATTTGGCTATTAATTGGACCCAACTGCAGGTGCAAGCCACTTCCACCAGATGTGTGTTGTTCATAGAAACTGGAGCTATATAAATGCAGATAAAAACAATGATGTTTGAAAGTAGCAGAGTTGAACTATATTCTGCACAAACAGTGCTACCTGCAGTACTGGTACCTTATAGCCACAATTCATGGCTGCATCACCATGCAAAGGCACTATTCTTGAATTATTAACTTCTATTATATTTATGGTGGCCATATATAGCAATTACATATCATCCACATTATGTGCAATATGGTTAAATGTCAATTATGATAGCCATTCCTAATATGAAATGCAACAAAAGAGCAAATATAGGCAACAAATTGCAATTCAAAGAGAGAACCAGTGCACAGGATAAGTGACACACTTCCTTTTATGGCAATTTTCTCATTGACACTTTTAATCTAACAACAATACTTGAGAAGCTGATTAATTAATTAGGACTAATTATGTATTTAGGTAGAACGAAAAAGAAGTAATGTGAGTATCTCTAAGTGTCGGCAAACAACATTACCTTGGTTCTGTCCAGCTGTGTGGCATTCGCATATATTTAAACTCTGTCCAAAGTTAGCTGGGACACCCTATATATCAGTGAAGGGTTCAATCACAGGATTCAGCAGTGAATTGCAATTACAATAATTGGAGAGTTAGAATTGTCCCACGCAAGGCAATACTGATATAATAAATTCGGCAGGGACACTTATGACTGCTTATGTGTGGGAATGCGAAAGCATTAGTCCTTTTGCTGAAATGCTTTTTTTTGTCCACATTCCTTGTCTGTGCAAGCTCTCGGCCGCTTTTCTGTGCCTTGGTGAGACCAAATGAAAATGTGCCAAGCATCTTAGTGTCCTCATATGCCCACAAGGAGTTCATAATTCAATAGACCACTCAGCGACATTTAATTGGACATTAATGCTTTTTATTATACGCACTCACTTTATACACTCGTGACGTGGCGTCACCTCCTACCCATTGGCTGCACTGCCACAAGCACAACGACGCACGCACTAGCGCTGCGACGTGACGTGCACAAGGATGCACACACTGGGCGCTCATTTAGCCCATCAGAACCGTGGAGCAACCGTGGCATTGGGGAAGTGTGCTTGTCTCGCACTCCAGAGGCCCGGGTATGATTCCCACCCACATCAAAATTTACCTAATATTCTTTTCAAGAAATGTCACATGTGTCATGCCACCAGCAGTGGGTAGCAATCTTTCAAGCTTGGGTGACAGAGGCAAAACTTAGCAAAATGCTACAATCACGCTGTAAAACGGTCTTGGACACAACAAAAAACGACATCATATTGTACAGAATGAAAGGGCAAGACTCCATCTAAGAACAGTCTATGGCACCACATACTTGACATGGTGTAAAAAATGTTGACATGCCCTACCCATAAAGAAAAAGCAACAAACACAGAAAACATGCAATGTGCAGAGTCTGAAACCAAGAATAAACAACCTGAAAAAGGCTTCGTTAAGGCTTTCAGCGATTAAAATTGTCAAACTGCCTCATCACTTCTTAATGAATCTGCACAGGTGAAAATGAAGAAAGGAAAGCCCAATAGCAGGGCTGCAGAAAATGTCACCGAATAAATATACTTTGCTTACCAACGATACCTGTGGTTTAGTTGTGGTCTGTGTATAAACTAATTGTGTATAAACTTTTCTTGTTTAGAATGGTTTAGCAGATAGTGAAAAAATGACCATAAGATCACCAGGTGTATGCATAGTCTACGCACGAAAAGCCACTGCTTTCTTACTTTTTTTTTTTCTCTCTACTACTATGCATGAGTATTTAAGTGCCTTAATAGCACTGCTAACATCCTACTGAAAAACACAAGATTGGGCAAGTTGTGGCATAAAGAAAATTGCAGTTTCACTCAATGTGAAACAATGATGCAGTAGCTGGTGAAATATGCGCAGGAAGCTTACTTCATGCAGCATTTGTTAAACACTTGCCAATGCAAGTCGGTAATCTTAAAAGTAAAATAAGTAAGAGTTGTATTTATTTGTGGGAGTTGTGCCTCCCAGTGTTGAAGCGGAAAGACTCGGCTTTCCTTCCTCCTCTTTCATATCTGGACTTGGCCACTGCTCTACACCGAAACAACCCTTTAGCGTCTTACTGCTGAATTCGTTTTGGTGTTCTCAAATCTATATTTGGGCTAACCATTGCTAGGTCTCGCACTTAATCAAAGAATGAATCAATGAAATGAATCATTTCTCAAAGAGCATGTGCAGTCCAGCCAAAAGCAGGGGCAGGAATCCACATTGTGCTCCTGCATTGAAGGTGAATAACACATACCATAATGGCGAATGTGCTTTAGTAAGCTTCCCTGCGATATTAATTTGTAATGTACAAAGAATTGTCAATGAAGCTTACCACGAGCACAGATGCACTTGCAAATTATGTCACAATTGAAAGTAATGAGCACAGTGTAAACCTATGTGCCCTTTCCACTCTTAGTATGCTTTACTGCACGATTCTTATTTACAACCCTGTATTGCGGTGTAGCAAGCTACAAAAGAAACGTTGCATAATTAGGCCTTTTACGATTATCTTTCTCGCAATACACTATTATGTCGCGGTGAAGCCTAAGCAATGTACTGCGGTGAAGCATTCTAAAAGTGAAAAGGGGCCACTGTCACTGGAGATAATAAGACTTCTTTAATTAAACACTCGCGCACCCGCCGCCTCTCAGGTCGCCTAAGTGGACATACTATGCTGGCTGATAGCGGCCCCCTCCCACTTTTAGTATGCTTCACCGCGTAATTAAAATGTACTGCGGCGAAGAAGCCGTACATTTTTATTGAGTGAATAAACAAATGGTTTTTACAACAGTACAGCAATAAACGCGCACCATGCATCAGTCTACCACACGGAAGAGCGTCGCAACATACGGTAGCTGATTCACACACACATGTGTTTATGTTTACGTTCGCACTCCTTGCGTAATAAGACTCCCAGAACTTCCACAATAGAAAGTAATTTACAACACACAAACGCAAAGAACACAGACATACGTCTAGTTTTCAACTCGGCCTTCATGCAAATGACATATAGCGCGGGAAAACGTGAATATGCTGTGTGTTAGCGTCGTAAACTTCATACTAGGCAAGGAGCTAGCACACCACAATCCCGCGACAGCCGCTAATGAGACCAAGACGGGAGCACATGTCTGTGAATGCGCAAATGGAGCCCCTAAGCCACTCTGCTACTCCGCCACTCCCTCTGCACCACTCGTTTCAAGCAAAGCACACCAAACACACATTCAGCGCTGAACAGTGGGCGGTCGACGCAGTTGCATTTACATGACTTGCAGCGAGCAGCACATCCCTCGATGTCCGTTAAGCAAAGTCGGACACGGCGACGCCACATCGCGGTTCGCTGCCAAGGCGCTAGGCCACTTCATTATTTCAATTGTCACCACCGCCGGGTTCTCAAGAAAGCACGGGTCACACAACGCAGATTCTGTACTGCCAGAGCTCACCGAGGCCAAAGCCGCCCTGCCGCACCACCACTACTCACGGCTTTCCGCCAAGTAACACAGAACCTACAACCTACACAAGCAACGCACGTGCAATCACATGTGCAATGTTGAACAACGCGCGGTCCAGAGAACGATCATGCCGAGGACGAACACGCCACGGCGTCGTTCGGCGCCAGCATCGCGCCTTCTCAAAAATCCCTAAACGATGCTGTCCCTAGGCACCTAGGATCAGGTCACGTGAGGGATTTTTGTACGACAAATAGACGCACGCCTACGCCATGTAGCCGACCGCAGCTTGATGTCAGCTATCGGCCAATATCAGCCGTCTAAGGGAAAGACAAAATGGTGCGTGCGTTGACGAAATGGTGCGTCTAGAAGAGAGTGAGGACGGCGCCATCTGCTGAAAAGAGAGCGTTTGAGAGAAGTCGCGATCCGCTTGCGAGCTCCACACACTGCATACGACTACGAAACTTAGCTGAAATGCTCACAGCAGCGTATGGTACCCGCGGATTATGTTATTTCACCAAGCCCGAGGGGTGGTTCAGGGCCCCTTTAATAGCAACCAGCATATTGACTACCCCCCGTTCGTTCTCTTATGTATACTGCTGTCTTCCTGTCTCTTAACGTTACGCCTAACATTTTTCTTTCCATCGCTCCTTACGCAGTCCTTATCTTAATTATTTTCAAGCTTCTTTGTTAAAGAGGCACTGAAACACTCTACTTTTCTGCTTGAATGCATAGAACGACGTTTTGTTCAGAAAGTACTGGAACGCCAATGGGTTTCTCCGCGAAGTTCGGGAATTAATATCTTGAAACTGGTGTCATCCTGAGAATACGTTTCAAGTGGATTCACCTTGCGAACTCCACGGCTAGAATTTGTAAATTGCAACATGGGCAATAAGATAGTTAGTTCAAAACCTAATCAGTTAATTCTTAATTAGACGATTATGCATTTCAATTCTTTGTGCATGTCCGCCTCTTCGAGTAGACCAGCTCATGAACTAGAATTGTGCTATCTGTCCCAAGCCAACCTTAACAAATTTTCAAAGTGCTCGCTCAAACACCCGGTATACGTTTATATTATACATATCTTCGTGCATATTTTATAGCACAATTTCCATGAGTTGTGAGGGCACGGCCTATTGGCTTCAGTGTGCATTTGAATGTCCTATACTAGTTATCTCGAAAGTGCAGGTAGGGGCTAAGAAAACTTTAATATCTACGTAGAATGTCGAAGCGATGATTTATTAATTCGTCTGGAGGAAACAAATAAAGATCTAGTCGTTATTTTTCAATGACAACCCAATCAATCAATCGAATCAGTCAGTCAGTCAGTCAGTCAGTCAGTCAGTCGGTCGGTCGGTCGGTCGGTCGGTCGGTCGGTCGGGCGGTCGGTCGGTCGGTCACTGCTGCTGCTGCTTTTGTTTCACCAACACTTTCGTTTCGTCGAACAGTCAATGTCAAAAGTTTACGGAGGGAGGGACCAGAGAAAAAGCTGAATATTGGAGCCTGCGCACGCAGGTCTCGATATTCTCGATCTGCTACCTGTACTAGTGTACAGATTCAATCACTCATGCTTATAGTGATCTATCGGCCAATGAAGTCTCCGTCTGCCGCAAAAGATACACAGGCCAACGCCGCCATAAGGCCACGCGCGGTCCTGCCGCATGCTAGGTCCATGCGCTAAAGGACAAACAAAAGCGTAAATTATACAAGCTTCCGCGTAATACTATAGCTGCGGTACGCTGGCGCAGTGAGCAGTCGGCAACTCGGCGACTCTAGACAAGTGTGATTGAGATTGTACGTTGCGAGCGTGATGCTGTACTGCTTGAAATTCGACTTTTCCGCGGAACCTGTCTCCCGCGTACCTTGGACTTTGAGTATATAGATCGCAGCGGCGCAGACAGCTTGCGAGATCCCCGTCTGCTCACTTTGTGGATTTTAAGGCGAAAGTCTTACATCTTTATATTTCAAGGTCGCGTTGTGAGGTACAGAAAATATCACGTGACCCAAGGCAGACCACAAGCTAACCAAAGCATGTCCAGCCGTGTATAAGAGATGATTAAGATAAGCAAAGTTAATTAGGGATTGATTAGTGATGGGATTAAGGTGGATTAGGATGGTTTAAGGTAGATTAGGGTGGATTAAAGTGGATTAAGAAGAATTTAGGCGGATTTAGATGAATTACAGCAGGCTTTACAAGGCTTTCGCCTTCGCGTCTCTTAGGCGATAGCTAAGGACACCTGATAATTTTTTATCTTAGTTCTTGCGCTCAGGTCTTTCTTGTGGAAATGTGTTTCTGAAACTACGGGTACTCATTCGGTAGTCAAATATGCTGTTAAAGTATGACGAAAATATAGATAAAAATGTCGCAGTTACGTCCGAAAGTCGAAGAATGGATTTCGATTGCAAATTATTAGACAATAAAACAGGCGGGCTCCTCCTGTATCTGCGACTGTGGAAAAAATATTCCCTATTAGTACCAGAAAGTGGGCCATAGGTGGCAGGAAAACTTATACACAGTTAAGCCTCGATTTAAACGGACAATGAAGGAAAACAAATTAGTTCAGCGTTATGAGATATTATTCGAAAGCTATTTTCGCTAATATTGCGGCAATTCACTGAATAAAAAAAAATTGAAAAAATGAAATCAAAGTTCTGTATTTTTTAATTTTATTTCGGGCTGAAATCACGGCACCGGTACGGAAGTGTGACGTCATGAATTGCAAATTATTTATGCGTATTATTTGGGCCATTGTGGTTCAGCAAAAGTAAGTTTGCCAAGTTCGGTTTATAGCTCTTTTATAGTACAAAGTAGTCTCAACAAATTAAATAGGCTCGAGGAGACGCAATAAAAATTCACGTCCTCGCGCGGCACGCTCGTGCGAGAACTTCGATGGCGTCGCCAGCCGTTTTTCGCTCTTGCGCCGTCTATTGCTTATACCATGCCTCCTATATTGCGGTAACAGTGGCTTTTCTCGGTGTTGTAGTGTAAGGTAATTTCCTAATACAGCTCAGATGTCTGCTCTCTTTAATGGCTCTTAAAGAAAACCCGAATATGCGAAATTCTATATTTATCAAAATGCATTCGATTCCACGTCACGTATTCGTAAGTCTAATGAGTACAGAAATACGATATAGCCAAGAAGGGAACTCGCGGTCTCACCCAATTTAACAAAAGTTTTGGTGGAGAATATCAGTAAAGAAGCAGGCCAAGGGAAACCTGTTCTGCTCAATGTGCCTAAAACATTATTTGCCGTATATGGCCACAGCAAAAGTTTTATCATGCCGGTTTGAGTCGGGTCGCTTTACTTTTGTAAAACTGTCCGTTCAAGGGGCCTCGGCATTGCAAGCTCATCATTTGCTAACGAATGGCGCCATCTGCTCTGCCACCCGTTCCCGACAAAAAAAAAAGAAACAAAAAAAAGACGAACACACGTAGGAAAAAATGTAAACTTCTCGTCACTCCTCAATAAATATTTTGTTATCCGGATAAGAGTTCAGGTGCTTTGATTTTAGCGAAGCTCTCGTGTTAACGAAATTCGACATGCCCGTAGAGGAGACGACAGCGTGCTAAAGCTGTGCCTGCGCGTCACGACACCATGCATCATGCCGTACGTGTAACAATCGGCCCACGTGCTAAACGTTCTGCATAAACAACCACACGCTATATACGCACTATACGCAAGGCCGTCATCTTGATATATAGGAAGCGCCGAGTTGCTCCCGCGTATAGAGCTATACGATTGTTTTTTTTTTTTTCTGTCGTTGGTCGCACTGCACATGTTCCAAGCAGCTGTTTCTTTTCAACCCCGCGCTGACACTCATCACTTGGTCTCATTGCAATGGAGCGCGCGTGAATCGCGTCACGTCGGCAAGACGAGCATCGCGCGCTCAGAAAAAAACAAGATCTCGTTCCTCGCATGCAGTGATCAGATCGGGCGGGAGAAAAGGACGCATACTCGGCGTCGTAGTCGCGCTGTAAAATTCTGCGCACAATTTGGTTAAATTCTGGCTTCTTAAGTGCAAAAGCCGTCATCTTATTGCGAGACACGCCGAAGTGGAGGACTCCGGAATAATTTAGGTGAGCTGGGCGTATTGAACGCGCACCCAATGCACGGTACAGAAAAGGTTTTTGGATTGCGCTTCCATCGGAATATGCACCGCTGCGTCTGGGATCGAACACGCGACCTCGAGCTCAGCAGCGAGCGCAACGCCATATTCCACTAGAGCCACCGTGGTGGTTCGATCGGCACACAGTCCGAACCCGAATATAAGACGAGGGGCAATGGTGAGGTCGCGAAATAATAAATTCTTCAGCATATAATGCCAATAACACTCTCCCCTCCCCCTCCCCCCCCCCCCAACCTAGCTTTGCTCCTACATACGAGGAATAAAACATTCAGACCCCTAATAACTGGCACCCTAAAGCATGATTCGAAAAGGAAATTGGATGACTCGAATGTCTTGCACGTAGCACCCCTTCTGTATACTTATTGCGTGCTCTCGCAGAACACACCGTATATATGCGGCGCTGTTTTGACGCTTTGTCAGCGCGTCACATTCGCATCGAGGCTCACGGGCGTCGCATGCACGTCAGCACGAATCACGAACGGGCACGCGTGACAGGCTCTCGTTCCACGCGAAGCGATTGGTCAATCAGGCAAGGTGACGCACGCACTTATACGCGCTATTCCCCCAATTATAGCGAACCCTTTTTTTTTTTTTTTTAAAGAACGCGCAGAGAGCCTGACCACTCGCGAAAAGTGCAGCTGCCACGCGCAGGCACTATACATATGTCTGACATAAGTATATCGGGAGTATGTACCGCAGCTGAGTCCGTCGCAAGCGCCGTATCAGTCCTATTCATATCTCCCCGTGTGTTTGATACGCGTGCCAGGCCGGACTTTCGTGGCCACGGAGGGCGCCGACAGCATCGCAATGGTATTTAATTATAGACGCACGTTGCGAATTATGGACTGTTAGGTCGACGAAGTGTTTCCGGGTCGGTCTCACTTTCCCGTGACGCTCTGGCAAAGTGTTACGTAAGGATATTCTGGACTAAGTTGCGTGGCTTTCACGATGACTGGACTGACGAGGAATTTCAGGGGAAGCAGGGGAAGCGCCGGCAGCACCGAAGGCTCTTCGTCGACATGTCGCGAGGTCGGAGTCGGCCGACTGTCCATCATCTCCGAGAACATCGTGCGGCTCAACAGGTTCCTGGCCCTTCTTACGCTCCACCTGGGATCCCCGCAAGGTTGGTGTTTCCTCGCTTTCGTTATTATCGTATTGCATTTCTTGCACTGCGTTTTGCCGCAGAATACTCTATAGCACAATGTACATCTGGGCGCGTTGGTATCATGATTAACTGCAGCGTGAAGTGTAGACGAGAGAGATCGAAGAACGCAGGACGAACGCTGTCTCTCAACTGCAGGGTTTATTTAAGAAGTGTCACAAGTACCACGCTATGTATAAGCAAATACTGATACTCCCTGTGCAATACTGCAACAGGAGTCTGGCTAATGCAGGCGTTTTCCGTTTTCTTAATGGGAACAGTTTCCATGATTTCGCCAGTTGTTTGATTCAAGTCTCTTTAAAGGACCTCGGTATCCACAAATAAAGTGGGCAGCCACATGTGGGACAGTGCTTCGGAAGGCAGCTGCGGTGCGTTGGACTTCTTTGGTGATCGATTATGTTCTCTTCAATTGGCATCGAGGCACCTGCATGCTACTTTATCCTACATATGATTCTAACTATAATTACCTAAAATATTCAGATAGACTATCTGGTTCTTAATGACGCGTCCAGCACACGTGACTTCGACTGCTTATACATAGCCAAACAAGTTTTCAGGCGACTTCATCAGTGAAACATTTTCAGGCGACTTCATCATCTTGCTCACAAGTGAAGCGATTTTTTTCTCTTTGTTTGCCACGCGGCATAACGTCATAATGAAGCTAAATATAAGCACGTAGGCCCATTTCGTGGAGATACTGCAACGATGACTTGTAACATATGTTGTCCATAGTGCAACTTTCACATTCTTCAGCTTGATCATTGTTCAATTTTACACTTTTGAGCACACTTTCGATTGTACTACAGGGACACTTTCGTGATTTTGAGCATGCTCCTGTTCTTTATTTTGAACACATTTACTTCTTGTAGTTGTGAGTCGAACTTTGTGACATCTTGTCTTTCTACCTTCATACCATCGCATGCACTTGTGCTTAAAACGTGCGAGACTATGTAACCGAAAGATGTGTTCCTGATTTTGCGCATGCTTTACTTTTTTTGTCGCCAATTACTATGCACGTATTGATCAATTATTCGCAGCTTATAAACTATGTATGTTATTTCAATTTGACTCCCTGCGCGCGCAACATCAAAAAAAATTTTCTGAGCACGAGATTCAGAAACGTCGCATTCAATTTAGCTGCCTTCGAATTCAAATACCGTAATGGATACTTTTCCTTTAAAGTCTCAAACTCAACGAAATCGTCAACCAAAGCCTTAAACTGAACGGCAAAGTCGAAACAAATTTTAACTTCTTTCGCCACTTAATTCAGGGCTTCAAAAACCTCTGCGGTCGACTGTACACATTTTTTCTTGTTTATTTACGGTGCCCGCGCGATAAGCCTCTAGAGAACTTTGCGAGAAACAGTACATAGGAATGGGTGCCGTGTATTTGTGCTTCTTACTTTTGCCAGCATAGATTTGCTTCGAATAAATTTATCACGGTGGTAGAAAAACACCACTGAAAACACGTACAGAAGGAAGAGCACAGGGCATGCGTTGTCCTGTGTTCTTCTGCCTGTTTTTTTAGCGCTGTTCTTCCATGGATGCATACCAACGAGCTCGCCTTCAGACACTTCATCACGAGGATCATGGGGGGTAAGAACGCGAAATGCTGTCTTGACAAAACATTTGGAGACATTTAGGTACATCGCCTAAGCATTTCTACCAAGTATTTTTTTTCTCTCTTTCTACAAAAGGAACACCTGCTGAGACAGTGCAAGAGGTCAGGAACACAACTCTATGTGGCGCAAATTTCTAACTTGTTAGAACATTCTGTCTTTTTTCGCAACTCCCACAAAACTGTGCTCCTGGCTGTTGCTATTGCTGCTCTCTTTACTAGCAACATTGCTAACACGCTATTCCCGCTGTTATTAGTATACGTAATTAGCACTGCTGCTCTTCTATACGAGCACAAGAGGCAACGGATGCCGATGTACTGCTGTGTTCACCACCTGACTCGAACTGCACCTTTGTCATAATTATTACTTTTTCTTGATTCACCTTGTTGCTCCAAGTTGGCTGTATACGTTTTGGAAAGGCTTAACGCTCGAGATATTTACAATGCCTCTCTCACAGTAAACGCGTACTTAGCGTTTGGACAAAAGTGCATGCTTGGCGCTCATTAGGTTGCGTGTGCCGTTTTGTCATCTTTCTTTCTTTCTTTCTTTCTTTCTTTCTTTCTTTCTTTCTTTCTTTCTTTTTTATTGTGTTTTCACGTTGCTTCCCCTATATAAATTTAGCTAATAGGGCTATATAATTTCAATGGTGCTCGAATAAAAGAATAACTCTTTATACCTTACATACGGTTTCAGGACGTCATCTCTCGCCGAAAGGATCTACCAGGCGTTCCTGTTGCGAGAAGCATCAGGACCGTTGCAAAAAAGCGACAACAGACTCCGTCACATGATTTAGTGGTTGGGAACCCTGCTGCCGACGACGTCAAAAGCCTGTTGCGACTAAACTACATGCGGTACAGCAAGACTTTCACCTCGAAGAATCGGTGCGTGCCAGCATAAGTTACTCTCGGAAAGGAAAATCCATCGTAAGGCTGGGCGAAAAACCTGGCTCATTGCGTGTGTACATAATGCTCGAGCAGCAGAACGCAACGCAAGATAACCAAACGTCGCCGGAAAAACTGACGGCACTGTAAAAGGAGTGATTTAGCATAACGGAGGCGTATCAACATGCACAGACTGGAGCAAACATTTGCAACAAGATGAAGCATGTGTATGCTGCAGCGAAAGTCCGGAGACCATTCAGCTCATCTTAATAAAATGCGAATGGATGCACCCAACGATACCCGTTGGTAACGTGCACCTTCCAGAAGCGCTTGGATTTAAAGTGGGCGGAAGCATATCAACCGGTCAGCAGTCGAGATAAGAAAGATTATTGGTAGAGAAAAGCAGAAAAGATATTGATACAACCGTATCTGTTAAAGGCATAGGTAGCGGTGCAAGGTAGATAGAGAAACACTGAGGAAGAAAGATTGCGGAGATGTATAGGCAACTGCTAGAATGAATATCCTGTAGGGCACACCTGATTAAATCAACCAGGCTAGATGACTATTTGTCACCTTCCTGTTTCAAAAGGAATGCCAATAAATAATCATCACCATAGATCATCATCATCATCACCATCATCATCATCGTCGTCATCATCTCTTTAAAAAAAGCAGTTTATGATAACTCAAAGGAAAGCTCTTTACTTTTCGAAATGAGATCGCGATGCTTTAGAATGCCTAGTTAGAAAGAGTGGTACAACAAGGACGAAGAAGCATGTGCTTGCTGCGGTAAAGCTAGGGAAACGCTGGAACATGTTTTATTAGAATGCGAAGATATCTACCCAGCTGTCGATTTAGTTTCCTTTGGCCTCCTTGAAGTCCCTGAGTTCAGGGATGGCAGGGGAAAGCAAACATGTCCGCAATAGATATTAGTAAAATGCGATCGGAGGCTTGGCGGAAAAAAGTTGTGAGACCACAAACAGAGACGAGCTAAAAACAAAGCTGCCGATAATGGCTCAGAAATTTTGATGCTGGGAATTCTTTATGTGTGGGTGCGTGTTTTTAAAGATATGTAGGACATCAGATAAAATGAGAACAAGACAAGAGCTTGGTGGCGCAACTTACCGCCCCGTTCCAGTGGGGACGCTAGTAGCATCCATCCATCCATCCGTCCGTCCGTACGTCTTTCTCTCTCTCTCTCTCTCTCTGTCGTTATGCCTCGCCGCGTTCGAAACGAGAAGCGATCTCCAGAACACCGCAAGGTTATCCATAATGCTTTGTCGTTGAAGCGGCCTGAGACTAATCGAAATCCACTTACGCACTCATTTGCTACGAACGAAGTGAATTCTACAAAAGCAACGCCAAATTCAGGTCGCAGCGGGCGGCCGGGGTCGCCGCCGTGTTTAATGTTAACTACGTTAACCACACAAAGACGGTAAAATTAAATCTGAGAAATAGCATAAGTATGCTAAACGTTATGGGAAGTTAGCGTTCTGCGCATGCGCATTTTGATACTGCTATTCCGCTAAGCCCGCTATTGCGCTAAACACGCTAAACTAGAACTGTCTATAGAAACTATATACTAACCTACGTAGACCTCCACCCCGTTATTATCGCAGTCTAAAGGTTTGTGTGCCCTCTTGCAGAACCAACTTATTCCATGACTCTTTTACTCCGAGAACACATCAGTACTGGAACCTCCTTCCTGCATCCATCGCCACCTTCCCGGACACCGCGAACTTCAATTGGCAGTAGTGCAAACCACACTTGCCTACTTTTGTATTGCTCTTAAAACCACTGCTTTAGTTAAGGCCTTCGAGTTTTAATTGCTATGAAATAAATAAATAAATAAATAAATAAATAAATAAATAAATAAATAAATAAATAATTTTCTGAAACCATGTGTTTTGCAACGTAACCTCATTTGCGTGAATGGGCCGACACATTGGGCCTATATATTCACAGTCCAACCTTGTTTCGCTGACGGTATGGGATGGTTTCAGTGAGAAAATAAATGCAATGATTGTGTCTGGACAGGAAATTGTATTGGTTTTATTTTGCTAACCCGTTCGTGCAATCACGTGCTTTGGAGTGGCTGACAGAAGCTGCTTTTGTATGTAGAATACTAACAGTTCACGAAGATACTGTAGATGTGTGCCACGATCACTGCAGTGACCTAACAGTGTGTTTTCTACAATAACCGTATATCGATATACATATACATGTTCATTAAGTATTGTTGCTTTTGAAACAATGTACGGAAAAAAATGAAAGAAATTACTCTTTTTTGATGTTGTAAAAGACTCAGAACCTGCATTAAAATTGTATTCTGTTGTCGTTGTTCGTTCTTCGGTCCTGTATTTCGTGTGCACAAAAACACGGTCAATAATTGTTCACGTGAAGCATCTGGGCTAAGCCGCGTATACAGGGTGTCCCAGCTAACTTTACCCAGAGTTCAAAAATATGCGAATGCCACGTAGCTGAAAAGAACCAAGGTAGTGTTGTTTGCCGTCGCTTGGACAACTCACTCTTTTTCATTCCGCCTAATTACACAATTAGTCGTAATTAATTAACCAACTTCTCAAATATTTTAACTAGATGAAAAATGTAAATCAGAAAATAGTAAAAAGACATGAAAAACTCCCGATCCAGCTTTCTGTTGCTCAATGTATGCTACATAAAAGTGTTTTTCCCAGCGTGAAAGAAGCCCGCGAATACACGCAAAGTGCCTCGAGCGGCCAGTCGCGCGGCAATAACAGTTATAGTAAGTTACATAGGAGGCATGAGTATCCCATGTTAGATTGATACTGATGTGAACTCCGAGGTACTTATAAATGAAGATACGCTGTCGGGTTGCGCATTGTTTAAGTGACAAATGGGTAAACTAGTAATCTTTCTAGATATTCGCATGAATTTGCATTTTTTAATGCTTAGTTCCATAATCCATGCATAACAACAGTCAACGATGGTGTTAATATCAGGTTGAAGAAGAGCGGCCTCGTTTAGACGTGTTATTTTTCGGAAAATAAAGCAATCACGGGCAAACGAATGAACGGATGAGGAAACACAAGATGGTAAATCGTTAATGTATATGAGGAAAAGAAGAGAACCGAAGACAGCCCTGCGCTACACCAGAATGGACTGTGCATTCTTCATAATTCGTGCCGTTAGCTGAGACAAACACAGAGCGGTTAGCAAGAAAACTTTCAATCCAGGTTAAAATGCTGGGATTAAACTTAACTAGTAATATATGAATGAGCAGTTTGTGACACACTTTGTCAAGGACTTTAGAAAAGTCAAGAAAAATGCAGTCAGCCAAGGACCTATTATTAAGAATGGTGTTTAGTTTGTGTACAAGAAGTGTTAATTGAGTTTCACACGAGTATGATTTGTGAAACCCATACTGCGGTGGTACAGAAAGCACCGCCCAAGCACTCAGCACTGGTGATTAATCAGCGAAGCTGAAACCTGCGGCCCCGGTGTTTATGGCTGGGTTTATCCCGGCGGTTTATTAAACGACAGCTTGGTAGGCAGCCAGATTCTCGGTACGCAGTTGCTGCTTGCGCTCTCCTGCACAAGCCTGTTTTTGTGCCCAGGCTGCAGCATTGGCACGGCGTAGACGAGCTCGCTCCCGGTTCTGCTCGCAGCGTTGCTGATCGAAAGCTGCCTGCTCCTCAGGAGTACGTATGGCATGTGGCCTACCCATTTCAGAGCCGGAGTGAAACTGCTGCGCGCGCGCTCGGCAGCGACGGAGAGCAACGACGTCACTACTGGCGCAGCCAATCGTGCACCTGTCTTTCGCGTTTTTCTTTTTTTTGCACATGCGCATTGCGTTGTGCCGGAGTTTTCGGCGTACAGGCGACAAACGGATGGATGGGCAGATGGGCTTGCCATATACAGCTTCGCTGTAAAAATGAATGTGACTCCGAAATAGCAGCTAGGTGAGAAGCCAAAATATGCTCTAGTATCTTGCAAAGTATACTAGTGAGCGTAATTGGTCTGTAACTTAGAGGCGAATGCTTAGTGATTGATTTATGAATTGGAATTACGTTCCAGACTTTCCGCTGGGATGAAAGAACGCCATCGTTCAGTGATTGCTGGAAAATTTCAGTTAAGGTGATTGACGTGCTTTGAAGGAATTTTAGATTATTCTGATCCCTACCCAGCGCAGAGCATGGTTTTAGCGACATAATGAATCTTGCGACACCGTCATAACTGATAATGAGAGGAAACATTTCATCATGGTCACATGGTTGTACGTGGGGCGGAGTGGAAAGACTGGGTAACGAAAAATGTTTTGCGAAAACTTCCTTTATTATTCCGGGACTCTATGTGGCCGGTATAGCGTCACCACCACTAAGGCCCTAGAGTGTTAGTATATAATCGCCTTTAGAATTAACCACGCGCCACAATTCTTTCGGGTTAGTTTTAAGCATGGAAGGCAATGTGCTGCCTAAGAGGTTATCTTTGGCATCTTTCAGATCCTGCGTGAGTGTATTCATCAGCGATTTGTTTGTAGGCTGACCAACGAGCATTGCTATGGCTTAGTTTAGCTGATTTAAACAGGCGCTTTTTTTTATTAAACAAGCGTTTTAGCTGAAGATTATACCATTTTTCTTTTTAGATTAGAGGTGATCGTGTAAATAGGGATGTGCTTATCTGTCAATTCAGGAACTTTATTAACAAAGATACACCAGTCTGACTGAACATTGCGCTAGTCAAATCCACGCAAGTTATAATCGAGAAACACTGCGAGTTCAATGTTAATAAGAAGAAAATCAGCCTTGTTACAATTCCTAATATTTTGATCTTTTTAATTGGTTTTGGTCACTTGAGGCAAACTTTAAATGAAGGTAGGCAATGATCACTGATACCTGGCAGGCATGTTGTTTCCGAAATAACATCGGGTCGAATAGTAAAAACAAGGCCAAGTGTATTGGAAACAGACGGGGTCATTGTTCTCGGTTCCTTAACAATTACGATGAGCGAAAAGATATTGCACAGTTCTAAGAAATCTTGCGCCATAGAGGGGTTAGGATACATTGCGGGGGGATCATTTTTCCACATAATAATCGGCATATTAAAATCACCAAGCAAGAAAATTGGCTCTGTGGTGTGACGAGAACAAACACTATGAATTGCATCGTGCAAATCGCTCACAAATGTTGCAACGAAATATTTTTTTTTGGGGGGGGGGGGCGATAAACGACACCCAATATTATAGTTTTGATAAACTAGTTTTACGACTGCCCATAATATCTCGAAACTGGATGTCATTTTAATGCAGTCTGAAGGTAGCCTTTCATTTATCGCCAGCAGTACACCATCACCTTGGCGTGTGTCATGGTCACAGTGGTAAGTAGAGAAAGCGCACGAGTTCGTGAATAATTACGGGTCTCCGATTTGTGTTTGACGCCATGGTTTGGTTATCGCGATAATATCAGGTCCGCATGTGTTGATTGCAGATTCCAGTGCAACGCCGTTGTTGATTATGCTTCGGATGTTATTAAAAAGAAGTGACGTGTTCGATACGTTGCGTTTGCTGACCCTGTCGCGTTCCTGTCTCACAGAGTGAGCAGTGTAAATTGACTGCCCTTTAATAGGCGCCCGCCCAGGCGCGCGCTATGTATTGTATGCAGCTCAGCGTGTTCGGGACGACTCGTTTTCTTTGACATATTGGCTTATCGGGTCGTATACATGTTGTTTCTTATTCATGATTAACATTTTGTAACGCACTTGGCAGGCGGATGCGCCAGGTCGATCTTTAGCAAACTGGAATAGCTTTTGTCTCACTTCACGGGTGACTATGCAAGTCTTCGCTAACACTTATATTTTTCTCTTTCAGTATTGCTCTTGCAGAAAGCACTTTTTTTTATTTGAAGTCTAGATGATCATAGGGCGGCATTTGTTTTGCGAATACGATCCTAAGTGATGTGCGTGGTCGATCGCGTTCTCTGACAGGGCGTCAAGCGCACCTGTTAAGATGGACTTTATCTTGAATTCAGATTGTTCCCATGATTCTAGAGAATCTGGAAGGCCTCCAAGAATTATGTTACTGAACCGTGAGCGGTCCTCTTGCTCCTTCAGACGAGATTCTAAGTGGCCAAGATGGGTGTCAACCGACTTCACTGAGTCCTCTACGTTATCAACGGCACGCTCTAGGTCCTCAATCAATTTAGTCTTTGTTTGGAGCTCATCAAGGCTCTTCTGGATTGACGTAACTTGAGCTTCCATCTTCTTTTGGCTAGTCCTTATATATTTGACATGAGTTGCCAGCTCGTTCTGGACCTTACCGGAATGAGCAGAATGCCTATGAAGGTGTTTAATGAGGGTAAATATGACTGTCATCGTTTCGGAGAGATCGTCGGGCAATGAATCCATATCGAGCAAGGCCTTAGTTCGCCCGTCAGGGTCCGAATAAGGTTTGCACATCGCCAGAACGAACTAATTACAAGAATAACAACAACAAAAAACAATCGAAAAACAATCACAGGCAATGTCAGCAAGCAGCTCCGGGCTCGGAAGCAGGGCCAAACAACGGTTATCATTTTTCTTAGCGTACAAAGAGTATGGCTCAAATGCCTGTAAAAGGAAGAAGCGTGGAATTGAGGCATACTGCTCATGGGCGTTTAACTGTCTCTATATAGTTTGGCTATATAGGCCCGAGCAGAAGCCGTCGATATCTATGACGTAACGGTGAACTGCATGGTGCGAGAACTTCGAAGCAGCGTCGCTACCTGTATTTAATTTCTGCATTTTTTTCTGGCTCAATAACCCTCTTCGCACGGTAAGAGTGGTTTTTGTTGCTTTATAGCAGCGTAATTTATTATTACTGCTCAAAGTATTTTTCTCTTAGCGTCCATTCAAGTTGGAAATGAAGCCCATGCACGCTTTAATGTTTGCGTACTGCTGATGGTGTCAGGCTGTCCATGCATCGGATGCTCGAAGAAAAGAAGGGGAGTAAATCTATCTGTAGTAGATGTCAACAGGTAATTACTGTGTGCACTCTATGTTACCTGGATGTGCACTCTAGGTAACAAAGAGTGCACACCCAGATAATGTACACCCAGGTAACATCCTGCAATAAACACAGGGGGCACATCCTACAGGAAAGATTAAGTTTGCTTCCTCGAGTCATACAAAAGGATGAGTAAAGATGCGGTGCTCACGAAGTATGTGTTCTGAAGTTCACATTAAGGACAAGGGAACATAAAGTTCACACAGGACACAAAAAGGACACGTACAGGGAACACAAAGGTCATGGCCATTTTTATGAGGAACCACTGCCCTTCTACGCTGTAGGTTTGAAAAGCCGACGCGAACATTTTGCCATATCCGGTAATAGGTTGCTCGTTATTGTTTAGCAACTATGGCAGTATGGAAGTACAGCTAATAAAATACGGCATAGTGATATCACTATGCAAAAATCGCAGCTAAAAGCTGCGCAAATATCGCCTCCAGTTACAGGCCCATGCGTTGACCCTACATTACGCACGATATGCATAAATTTGCCATTTTATGACATGCTGTTAGTTTCTTGGGAACGATTTTGCTTATTTTTTATATCTACATTGTTCTGGCAATAGAAACCACCATGTTTGTATAGGATCGTTTCGACGCGCACAATAAGCGGTACACCGAGAGCCTGAAAGGCCGCCCCACCACGAAGGATACCGATATCCTTTGGCAGAAGGAGACACCTGTATAAAACAGTTGATTAAAATGAACACTAAAGAGCTACATTGGAACAGTTTACACTAGTTAAGTATTGTTTCAAAAGTAATATGCGTTCATTTGGCGTAAGTAAAGAGATAATCATTACGGAAGAAAATCAAGACTAAACATCCTTTCTTCGAGCCGCAGCACCGGTACGCCGGTGTGACGTCACATGGAGGTTGTCTGATGTCACCAGTCTTCCGTTCTTATATCATTGCCGGCGTACCCAGCCTCCTCTAAGGCTAAGAGCGGTCGCTTTACTATTACAGAAGTACAATTTACTCATAGAGCTCAATTTTATATTCACACTCGGTGTTATCTTAAAGAAGCGTGGATTCTCAAACCTAGCAGTGTGATCCATGAAGGACATTGGAACAAATACAGGCTTTCAGTTCCCGTTTTATCGACACAAAAGATGTTTGGCTATAACGAGATTAGTCCCTAACGCGCCCTGACCAGGCACTTCGTAAGTGCCTGGTCAGAAACATTCTGCATATTTATGTTCTACGGTGGACAAGTGCATGCAGCCATGAAAATTTTCACTAGTAACATTATTTCGAAATTTTGTGACTGCGCCGCGGGTGATCAAGCGATCTTTATTTATTTACTCCTCTCGTTTGCTCGCTATTGCATTTTTATCTCATTCTCTGTGTAGACAATATGCCATCACACTCCTTACGCGGTTTCATGATGCTAAAATTATAAATAACTCTACGTATAGGGATTCCTGCACAGTTATGATATATATCAGTGGGGATCGGAAAGTCCGCGATGATTAGTTTGTGTGTGAGTGTGTGTGTGTGTGTGTGTGTGTGTCTGTATGTACGTGTACCAAAGCATGTTGTGTGTAAGCATGTCATTGTAATTTTTCCGCTCATATCCTTTGAACGCAGTCAACCCTCATCTGAGTGATTCATTGGAGCGTATCAACGAGCGGCTCTGGTACTAAATGCGACCTGTTGCCCTCTTGCTAACCTTTCTGATAACCCGCGTACGGTGGTTTTCGCTTTTTTACCGCAACCCACCGGCAGCCCTGCGTGTCCTTATCGCATTTCTGCATTATCGATCACTTTTAGCAGAGCGCAGATTGCGGATTGCGCAAAACACGGGGTAAAAGCGTCCGAACACGCTATTTACGCATACCATGGGAAAATAATTCCTTCAGACACTCTGTACGCAATTCCGCACGTCAAGAGTGCATTAAAATCAACCGCAATTATCTAAAGATTTAAAATGCGTCACACACATTTGAAAATGTGTCCAATGGGATATGTGCTGCAAGTTTGAACAATATGTGTACAATGTTTTTTTTTTCCAGTGAAATGACTTCGAAAGTAATTTGTAGGCTACTTTTTCTCGGTGTCAGTATAGCGTCACCTAGCAGGTTAGCACATTTTTTTCACAATGTTTTACATCAAAAATAGTTTACAAGTGGCTGGATAGGTGTTTTCCAAATATGCTGGACAGCAAACAGTTAATGTTCTCACATCTTACCTTCCTGCGGTGAGTTGTCGCTTGGCGTCCCCAATCTGTAATCTTGACAAAACTGACAGGAGAGTGAAAAATTCTTGATTCGCTCCGCTGATGCTGCTTTTCATGAGTCAGCAGATCCAAGAGATATGGTGAAACTAAATTTTAATAGACCGAATCAACTGGCGAGATGCAGTGTGAAATAAATATCTATTTATTTTAGTTAGGATGGCATAATCCTGGCAATTGAAGTGACCAATCGCACAGTTCTTTTTTTTTTTGCAATGGTTTCGGAGGTCTAGGGAGCCTCGAATATCTGGGACACTCACGCAAGGACGCATCAATTTTCTTATATCCTTACTCACCGCCGGCCTTCAGTGTGAAAACTTTCCGACTCTCACACATACTACGTGAATGCCACGTATAGCTCGAGAATTCGCTCCGGCGGCTGCCGCGGAAAGGCGGTGGTCCCAGGTTCGAGTCCCGGACCAGGACGAATTTTTCTTCAACTATGAGGCTCTTCCTTCGAGGAACCCGTATGGGTTTCCTTCGTAGCAATTGCTACGAACGGGTTTATTCAAGAATTACTATAGCAGCGCAGCAGTGTGACAAAATGCATTCAGACCAGCTATCATGTAGCGCTCGGCGATGGCAAGTAACCGACATTTCATCCCCCGAAAAGAATCTCAAGACAAGTAAAATAGTTCAACCAATGAATGTTTGCAAATATCGGGCTTGTTGAAATCATAAAAATGTATTTGTATGTATTATTTGTTTAACATTTTGGGAGGTTACTGAATTCGCCATCGAGATTAAGGACAAATTTCTGAATTAATGATTGACGTTGCGACGACCATCATTAATTTCACCATTGCCTCGAATTCAACACGGCGCTGGCAACCTTTGTGCTGTTCTTTTGGTGTTCGCGAAAATTATATGAATCTTATCTAACGATAAAATCAAGCTCTGTCAAAAGTTTGCCCGCAGAAGCGACTGGTGAACTGTGCATTTTAGATCATATTACAGAAAAGCGACTGAAAGATTTCACATGTTATGTACTACTACAATATCAACAAGCCAAACTGATATTTGGTTTGTCGAGTTCAACGGTCACAAACGAACACGCGAGCAACATGAGAGGCACCGTAGCGGAGGTCTCCGGATCGGTTTTTACCACCTGTCGTCCGTTAACATGTACCCGAAGCGCAGTACACGATAGTTTTCGAATTTTGCCGCCATTGAAATTAGTTCGGGATTCGAACCTACGATCTCGTGCTCATCAGCGTGATGCCACAGGCACTGTAGCAACGCGTGGCGGGTGTTAAGCGAAAATATTCACCGTCAACACATTCGACACACTTCAGTCAGCCTCTGCATCCCACCTCCTTGAATGACTGGCTCATGTTCAAACCAACACGCATGTTCACCTTCAAACTGTTGCTCCACTCTGCCACGACTTATGCCTGCTCTTCAGGCGGTGAAGGCCATTGTGTCTTTTATGATGGACAACGAACAGGCTGAGCGACATTGAAAATGACATTACGAACTACTGTCACTTTAATCCGACATTTAATCACGTACAGACGCGTGCGAAAATGGTTGACTCCCCAGGACACTTTAAACAGCTATTGGGCATTCCTTGAGAATAGGATGGCAGAAGTGGCAGATATAAGTTATGTCCAAATAATCAAGACTTAGCCTTCATTCCTCATCGCCTTATTCAGTTTGTGTTAGGCGGCCGGAAGAGGTAGCCGCCGTGGCCACTGTTTATTTAGACCGGCCAGCCATGGTGCCGCAGGATCTCTGGAGCAGCCGATACCGCGACCGCTCAGGTCGAGCGTCAGCGTGTCCTATTTTCGCGCTATATGGGCGTGAGCCGCTGTCTTCTTCGCCGGCTGTGGAGGCGATAGTCGCGCCGCTACAGGACCCTCCTTCTATAGTGCGAAGCGTGAGGGAAATATCTGCAAAAGGCGCGCGTATAGAAAGAAGAGAGACTGCAAGACTATTAATACATGAGTGGCAATTCGCCAGCGTCCTTTACCAAATCCAAATAAAGTCCGCGTTGCGGAGAAGGACACAAATAGCTATCTGGTGGTAGTGGCTGAGTCTTGAACACAGGGTACATTGAATTTTGTGTTGAGGTCGTTGTCTTTCCTTGTCAACATCTGTGCACTCAGTACGGTGCAACTGGTGAGTAGAGTTGAGGCGTATTGGCCGGTTCTTGGCGCGTGTCTAGAGTTCAGGTCCTTGAGGGGAATAACGCTGAAGACAGTGTCGTCGAACGGCGTGCAACGGTGGCAGGGACGGAGAAATGCGAGTGTCAGTGTGCCTTGTTGCTCTTCTTGATTCATGCTGCGTCATCATTTCACGTGCGGGTATAAGGTTGTGCGCATTGCGACGACCAGAAAAACTTTTCGAGATGGCGTCGTCAGTACGGCGGCTGCTAGTTTGTTGCGTAATTTGCCAGAGTTCTCGTCAGAGAGGCTATGCGGAAAGCAGATGCTGTCGTCAATGGTAGCGTCGAATTCACGCAATCCGAGAGAGATGTACCAGGCAGCACTGGCAGCGCACGCATTGTGAGCGAGGCGCCACCGCAGTGATGCCGTAGTGCGAAACCACGACCTGCCACAAGCTCTCGTAGATGTCCGGGCCTGTAGAAGTCTGAGCTCCAAAAGAAGGCCGTCTGGCAGCTCGCGACTTGTGTAGAGATAGCGCAAGTGTTGGCCACTCCCATTGTTGACGTAGAAGTGATCCTCGATCTGAAGAAACCCAGATGGCAGAGCCGCTCCTGCGAAACTTCGGTAAGCCGTGCATCCGCGGAAGGTGCGAGCACAAAACATCGGAAGGATCGTCTGCTGATGCTTCCGGTGAAATCTCGAATGCCGATCGCATCAGGGTTGTGGTTGTCGTAGAAGAGATCGCCAAGGTTGTGCTTGTGTCATCATCGTGCCTGCGAGAGTGAAATTTGCGCCTAGTGGACCCTGTGGGAGAGGCTCTGAATCGGTTATGAGTGAGGTGTACCCGAAAGGAAAGCTGACAGCTTGCGGGAACGTCCAAGGAAGCGAAGCGGCGGGCCGTAGCGCAGCCGAAAGCGCTTGCGTTTGGCCCCGTGAATACTTCGGAAATAGTGGTCGCGCAGCTGCGTTTGAGATGGGGCGGAGGCCCACGTACCGCGATGTTGGGGCCGGCGCGTGCTGACGATCGGCATGGGTGGACGCAGGCGATGTGGAACGACAAGAGGCACAATGACGCTACGGTTCAAATGGCGAGATCTGTTGTGACTGAGCGCTCGAAGTGGCGTATTCCTTTCAAAAATGAGTTTAGAGTGTCTATAGAAAGTCTATAGACTTCTAGACGACTTTGTCTTGCTATAGATTTGGTCTTTTGTTGATACAAAGTCTACAGACTGTCTGTTGACAAAAGATGATAAGGTTTCCATGTCTTTTTGTTTTCTCGCATTGTATAGTCGGTCAATAGAAAAAAGTCGTAAAGGTGCTTGTTTCCTTTTGTCTACTTCTCCTCTATAGACTACCTATAGACGGAAGTCGATAAGGTGCTTTTGGTTCTTTTTGTATATTTCTCCTCTATAGACTACCTATATAAGAAAGTCGAAAGATGTTCGTTTCCTTTTGTCTACTTCCGCTCTGTAGACTACCTCTAGACAAAAGTCGATACAGTCTCCATTCTTGCTAATTATTCATCTATAGACTGTCTATAGACGAGAGTCGATAACGTGTTGATTATTTTTGTCTATGCCTAGTTTATAGGTTGCCTATAGGCAAAAGTTGATAGGCTGTTTGTTTCTTTTTGTCTGCTTACGCTCTATAGGCTACCTATAGACAAAAGTCGTTACAGTCGCTATTTATTGTTGTTCATTCTTGGTCTGTTGTTCATTCTTGGTCTGTTCATTCTTGGTCAGTTTTTGCTTTTCTCTTCTTTCTTCTTCTCCGCCCTTAAACTGGCTCTCTTAACTGTACTACACGCAGAGACAAAGAAACAGCGCGCGAATGCGATCCCATAGATGAGATGAATATATATATATATATATATATATATATATATAGAAAACTATCAGTCATAGCTCTCGTAGTACAGCCCTCTGGGCCGTTTCCTTTTTTTTCGAAAGTAGTCCTATTAGGGTTATTATAATTACACGAAGGTACTTCGCCCTCATCAGCAGCAGTCCTTGGTATAGTTATTCTGACGGCTAGCTTCCCACGCTATGCGTGCCGCCATCGCACCTGGTTAAGCTTTTCCTAGACGCTAGAACTATGTTTTGTCCGCGCAACCTTGAGCGATCGGAAAGCGCGTTTCCCCCTCTTGGCCGGCGGAGAAGGGATGCTTCGTTCCGGCCGCGAAGCTCTCCACATCTCTGTAAGGTGCCTTGTGGATGTCTCGTGCTGAAGATGCCCTCTCGGTGAGCGCATATTTCACCCCTCATCTTTTAAGAGGTTCAATACATACAAGCATTTGTCTAGCAAACCAGATTTTTTTTCAAGGGAATTTTCCACGTCTTAGTAATTTCTCTCGTCGTATTCGAGTGCTGATTGCCGTGTTATAGTTTGTTAAAGAAGCTTTCCCTCAAGTCTAAATATTTTAAGGCAGTTTTCCTAGCCTCTAAAGCCGCTCGAGTTCGCTCTTCTCCTTGAGCGGCCATTTTTCCTAGAAAGTATGCCTTCCAACTACTCCGCCCTTAAACTGGCTCTCTCAACTACTACACGCAGAGACAAAGAAACAGCGCGCGCATTAGATCCCATAGATGAGATGAATATTTACAATTAGTATTAGGGTTATAATTATATTCGAGTGCTGATTGCCGTGCTATCGTTTGCTAACGAAGCTTTCCCTCAAGTCTAAATATTTTAAGGCAGTTTGTCGTGTGCGTATCATGGCTACGCACGCTTATATCGCATTCCGTTTCTCTACCACGGCTGCGCTTTAAAACCACGGCGCTGCAGTTTTTTTTTGCTTTTCTTTTCTGTCTTCTTCTCCGCCCTTAAACTGGCTCTCTCAACTACTACACGCAGAGACAAAGAAACAGCGCGCGCATTAGATCCCATAGATGAGATGAATATTTACAATTAGTATTAGGGTTATAATTATATTCGAGTGCTGATTGCCGTGCTATCGTTTGCTAACGAAGCTTTCCCTCAAGTCTAAATATTTTAAGGCAGTTTGTCGTGTGCGTATCATGGCTACGCACGCTTATATCGCATTCCGTTTCTCTACCACGGCTGCGCTTTAAAACCACGGCGCTGCAGTTTTTTTGCTTTTCTTTTCTTTCTTCTTCTCCGCCCTTAAACTGGCTCTCTCAACTACTACACGCAGAGACAAAGAAACAGCGCGCGCATTAGATCCCATAGATGAGATGAATATTTACAATTAGTATTAGGGTTATAATTATATTCGAGTGCTGATTGCCGTGCTATCGTTTGCTAACGAAGCTTTCCCTCAAGTCTAAATATTTTAAGGCAGTTTGTCGTGTGCGTATCATGGCTACGCACGCTTATATCGCATTCCGTTTCTCTACCACGGGTGCGCTTTAAAACCACGGCGCTGCAGTTTTTGCTTTTCTCTTCTTTCTTCTTCTCCGCCCTTAAACTGGCTCTCTTAACTGTACTACACGCAGAGACAAAGAAACAGCGCGCGAATGCGATCCCATAGATGAGATGAATATATATATATATATATATATATATATGTATATATATATATATATATATATATATATATATATATATATATATATATATATATATAAAACTATCAGTCATAGCTCTCGTAGTACAGCCCTCTGGGCCGTTTCCTTTTTTTTCGAAAGTAGTCCTATTAGGGTTATTATAATTACACGAAGGTACTTCGCCCTCATCAGCAGCAGTCCTTGGTATAGTTATTCTGACGGCTAGCTTCCCACGCTATGCGTGCCGCCATCGCACCTGGTTAAGCTTTTCCTAGACGCTAGAACTATGTTTTGTCCGCGCAACCTTGAGCGATCGGAAAGCGCGTTTCCCCCTCTTGGCCGGCGGAGAAGGGATGCTTCGTTCCGGCCGCGAAGCTCTCCACATCTCTGTAAGGTGCCTTGTGGATGTCTCGTGCTGAAGATGCCCTCTCGGTGAGCGCATATTTCACCCCTCATCTTTTAAGAGGTTCAATACATACAAGCATTTGTCTAGCAAACCAGATTTTTTTTCAAGGGAATTTTCCACGTCTTAGTAATTTCTCTCGTCGTATTCGAGTGCTGATTGCCGTGTTAGTTTGTTAAAGAAGCTTTCCCTCAAGTCTAAATATTTTAAGGCAGTTTTCCTAGCCTCTAAAGCCGCTCGAGTTCGCTCTTCTCCTTGAGCGGCCATTTTTCCTAGAAAGTATGCCTTCCAACTACTCCGCCCTTAAACTGGCTCTCTCAACTACTACACGCAGAGACAAAGAAACAGCGCGCGCATTAGATCCCATAGATGAGATGAATATTTACAATTAGTATTAGGGTTATAATTATATTCGAGTGCTGATTGCCGTGCTATCGTTTGCTAACGAAGCTTTCCCTCAAGTCTAAATATTTTAAGGCAGTTTGTCGTGTGCGTATCATGGCTACGCACGCTTATATCGCATTCCGTTTCTCAACCACGGCGCTGCAGTTTTTTTGCTTTTCTTTTCTTTCTTCTTCTCCGCCCTTAAACTGGCTCTCTCAACTACTACACGCAGAGACAAAGAAACAGCGCGCGCATTAGATCCCATAGATGAGATGAATATTTACAATTAGTATTAGGGTTATAATTATATTCGAGTGCTGATTGCCGTGCTATCGTTTGCTAACGAAGCTTTCCCTCAAGTCTAAATATTTTAAGGCAGTTTGTCGTGTGCGTATCATGGCTACGCACGCTTATATCGCATTCCGTTTCTCTACCACGGGTGCGCTTTAAAACCACGGCGCTGCAGTTTTTGCTTTTCTCTTCTTTCTTCTTCTCCGCCCTTAAACTGGCTCTCTTAACTGTACTACACGCAGAGACAAAGAAACAGCGCGCGAATGCGATCCCATAGATGAGATGAATATATATATATATATATATATATATATATATATATATATATATATATATATATATATATATATATATATATATATATATATATATATATATATATATATATATATATATATATATATATAGAAAACTATCAGTCATAGCTCTCGTAGTACAGCCCTCTGGGCCGTTTCCTTTTTTTTCGAAAGTAGTCCTATTAGGGTTATTATAATTACACGAAGGTACTTCGCCCTCATCAGCAGCAGTCCTTGGTATAGTTATTCTGACGGCTAGCTTCCCACGCTATGCGTGCCGCCATCGCACCTGGTTAAGCTTTTCCTAGACGCTAGAACTATGTTTTGTCCGCGCAACCTTGAGCGATCGGAAAGCGCGTTTCCCCCTCTTGGCCGGCGGAGAAGGGATGCTTCGTTCCGGCCGCGAAGCTCTCCACATCTCTGTAAGGTGCCTTGTGGATGTCTCGTGCTGAAGATGCCCTCTCGGTGAGCGCATATTTCACCCCTCATCTTTTAAGAGGTTCAATACATACAAGCATTTGTCTAGCAAACCAGATTTTTTTTCAAGGGAATTTTCCACGTCTTAGTAATTTCTCTCGTCGTATTCGAGTGCTGATTGCCGTGTTATAGTTTGTTAAAGAAGCTTTCCCTCAAGTCAAAATATTTTAAGGCAGTTTTCCTAGCCTCTAAAGCCGCTCGAGTTCGCTCTTCTCCTTGAGCGGCCAACATTAGTCTCTTTCCACGTAAGTGTGAGGCTCGGAGGAGGAGCTGTGGCGCTTGAAAGTAGCCTGGGGCCTGACGAACCAACCGACTGAGCTATCTTTCCGGGCAACATCGAAGGGTCACGAGTTCAAATCACCTGTTATGTTCCTTTTTTTTTTTCCGCCCTTTTTCTTTCTTTTTTTTCTTTCTTTAATGTCTTTTCCTTTATTTTATCACTGTACGGGAACCCTCCTAAAAAAAAAAAAAGAAAAAGAAAAGAAAGATATATATCTTCAAATATGTATGGCCTCACACTCACATGTGCAGGTCATAAGTACCAGGTTCTCCAGCCGAGTGCCATCCATGCGGTATAACCGAGCTCAGATTGGTCCACCTTGACTGACCAAGTAGGGCACCACTGTAGGTTAAATGAGGCGTACAACTCCTGCGGGACCCGCCGTGGTTGCTCAGTGGTTATGGTGTTAGACTGCTGAGCACGAGGTCGCGGGATCGGACCCCGACCACGGCGGCCGCATTTCGATGGGGGCGAAATGCGAAAACACCCGTGTACTTAGAATTAAGTGCACGTTAAAGAACCCCAGGTGGTCGAAATTTTCGGAGTCCTCCACTACGGCGTGCATAATCAGAAAGTGGTTTTGTCACGTAAAACCCCATAAATTAATTTTTTAATTTAACTTCTACGGGGACGGTAGAGTATCCGTCTCCAGTGCAAGAGGACCGTGATTCAAATCCCGGTGCCGCGCTATTCTCCACCGGAAAATACAAAAAAAAAAAAAAACGTGTGTTGAGAAAATTGCACAAACAGGCCTGGAGTGCGGCCTGATCCCGGTGACCAGAACCGGTAACGCACTCTCTCACCAGAGCAGGATTGGCCACCCTGGTGCAGTACTTGGCCACAACCTCCTATATGAATACAACAATCAAACCCCGGCCCTCAGTCCCCAGCAGCCGCGAAGCAACTGACCACGGCGGCGGTCAGATCTGTGACGCTGCAGAGGGTGCTAAGAATACCTGGCTCCGGACAGGCCGCCATTGGAATCTGAACCTGGCAACGTTTAACGTTAGAACGCTATCTAGTGAGGCGAGTCTAGCAGTGTTATTGGAGGAATTAGAGGGTAGTAAATGGGATATAATAGGGCTCAGTGAGGTTAGGAGGACAAAAGAAGCATATACAGTGCTAAAAAGCGGGCATGTACTGTGCTACCGGGGCTTAGCGGAGAGACGAGAACTAGGAGTCGGATTCCTGATTAATAAGGAAATAGCTGGTAACATACAGGAATTCTATAGCATTAACGAGAGGGTGGCATGTCTTGTTGTGAAACTTAATAAGAGGTACAAAATGAAGGTTGTTCAGGTCTACGCTCCTACATCTAGTCATGTGACCAGGAAGTCGAAAGCTTTTATGAAGACGTAGAATCGGCGATGGGTAAAGTCAAAACAAAATACACTATACTGATGGGCGACTTCAATGCCAGGGTAGGCAAGAAGCAGGCTGGAGACAAGTCAGTGGGGGAATATGGCATAGGCTCTAGGAATAGCAGAGGAGAATTATTAGTAGAGTTTGCAGAACAGAATAATATGCGTATAATGAATACCTTTTTCCGCAAGCGGGTTAGCCGAAAGTGGACGTGGAGGAGCCCGAATGGTGAGACTAGAAATGAAATCGACTTCATACTCTGCGCGAACCCTGGCATCATTCAAGATGTAGACGTGCTCGGCAAGGTACGCTGCAGTGACCACAGGATGGTAAGAACTCGAATTAACCTAGACTTGAGGAGGGAACGAAAGAAACTGGTACACAAGAAGCCAATCAATGAGTTAGCGGTAAGAGGGAAACTAGAGGAATTCCGGATCAAACTACAGAACAGGTATTCGGCTTTAACTCAGGAAGAGGACCTTAGTGTTGAAGCAATGAACGACAATCTCATGGGCATCATCAAGGAGTGCGCAATAGAAGTCGGTGGTAACGCCGTTAGACAGGAAACCAGTAAGCTATCGCAGGAGACGAAAGATCTGATCAAGAAACGCCAATGTATGAAAGCCTCTAATCCTACAGCTAGAATAGAACTGGCAGAACTTTCTAAGTTAATCAACAAGCGTAAGACAGCGGACATCAGGAACTATAATATGGATAGAATTGAACAGGCTCTCAGGAAAGGAGGAAGCCTAAAAACAGTGAAGAAGAAACTAGGAATAGGCAAGAATCAGATGTGTGCGTTAAGAGACAAAGCCGGCAATATCGTTACTAATATGGACGAGATAGTTCAAGTGGCTGAGGAGTTCTATAGAGATTTATACAGTACCAGTGGCACCCACGACGATAGTGGAAGAGAGAATAGCCTAGAGGAATTCGAAATCCCACAGGTAACGCCAGAAGAAGTAAAGAAAGCCTTAGGAGCTATGCAAAGGGGGAAGGCAGCTGGGGAGGATCAGGTAACAGCAGATTTGTTGAAGGATGGTGGTCAGATTGTTCTAGAGAAACTGGCCACCCTGTATACGCAATGCCTCATAACCTCGAGCGTACCGGAATCTTGGAAGAACGCTAACATAATCCTAATCCATAAGAAAGGGGACGCCAAAGACTTGAAAAATTATAGACCGATCAGCTTACTGTCCGTTGCCTACAAAGTATTTACTAAGGTAATCGCAAATAGAATCAGGAACACCTTGGACTTCTGTCAACCAAAGGACCAGGCAGGATTCCGTAAAGGCTACTCAACAATAGACCATATTCACACTATCAATCAAGTGATAGAGAAATGTGCAGAATATAACCAACCCTTATATATAGCTTTCATTGATTACGAGAAAGCGTTTGATTCAGTCGAAACCTCAGCAGTCATGGAGGCATTACGGAATCAGGGTGTAGATGAGCCATATGTAAAAATACTGGAAGATATCTATAGCGGCTCCACAGCCACCGTAGTCCTCCACAAAGAAAGCAACAAAATCCCTATAAAGAAAGGCGTCAGACAGGGAGATACGATATCTCCAATGCTGTTCACAGCATGTTTACAGGAGGTATTCAGAGGCCTGGAGTGGGAAGAATTGGGGGTAAAAGTTGATGGAGAATACCTTAGCAACTTGCGATTCGCTGATGATATTGCCTTGCTTAGTAACTCAGGAGACCAATTGCAATGCATGCTCACTGACCTGGAGAGGCAAAGCAGAAGAGTGGGTCTGAAAATTAATCTGCAGAAAACTAAAGTACTGTTTAACAGTCTCGGAAGAGAACAGCAGTTTACGATAGGTAGCGAAACACTGGAAGTGGTGAGGGAATACATCTACTTAGGGCAGGTAGTGACCACGGATCCGGATCATGAGGCTGAAATAACCAGACGAATAAGAATGGGTTGGGGTGCGTTTGGCAGGCATTCTCAAATCATGAACAGTAGGTTGCCACTATCCCTCAAAAGGAAAGTGTACAACAGCTGTGTGTTACCAGTACTCACATATGGGGCAGAAACCTGGAGGCTTACGAAAAGGGTTCTGCTGAAATTGAGAACGACGCAACGAGCTATGGAAAGAAGAATGATGGGTGTAACGTTAAGGGATAAGAAAAGAGCAGATTGGGTGAGGCAACAAACGCGGGTAAACGACATCTTAGTTGAAATCAAGAAAAAGAAATGGGCATGGGCCGGACATGTAATGAGGAGGGAAGATAACCGATGGTCACTAAGAGCTACGGACTGGATTCCAAGAGAAGGGAAGCGTAGCAGGGGGCGGCAGAAAGTTAGGTGGGCAGATGACATTAAGACGTTTGCAGGGACAACATGGTCACAATTAGTACATGACCGGGGCAGTTGGAGAAGTATGGGAGAGGCCTTTGCCCTGCAGTGGGCGTAACTAGGCTGATGATGATGATGATGATGATGATGATGATTCTTGGTCCACAGACGGTCTATTGACAGGACTCGATAAGGTGTTGAATATTTTTGTCTACTCACAGTTTATAGATTGTCTATAGACAAAAGTCGATAAGGTTTCTATTTCTTTTTGTCTACTCCCATTTTATAGTGGGTCTACAGAAAAAATTCGATATCATGCTTGTCTTTTTTGTCTACTTCCACCCTATAGATTACCTGTAGACAAAATTCGATAAATCTTTATTTATCCTTATTGATTGTTTGTCATAGACAAAAGTTGATAAGGTGTACATTTCTTTTTGTCTATTCCCAGTCTGTAAATTTCTTCACACACACGTACACGCATATATATACAGGGTGTCCCAGCTAACTTGGACCAAGATTTTAAAGATATCCCAGAGGTATAGAGAAATCTTACCGACTGCATAGCAGCCGTAGTCGTATGTACTTACGGCCAGTATTTTTTTTTCATCACGAAGTATTATTTAATTAATTACTTTAAATTATCGAACTTTTTAATTATTGCTTGAATCCCAAACATATCAATAACAATGTTGTAGGGCACCTCAAGTAACCTCCGAATCAAGCATTTGTTTAGTGCTCAGCTTTGCCTCGTTGGTTTTTCCGAGAAAAAACAAAAGCGCGCGAAACATCCAAAATACGAAATAGATACGCGTTCGCGCGCCGCTACTCAAGCGCTCTCAAGCGAACAGCCACGTTTACACGGCTTTACTAGCGGCGGCAGCTCGATACAGGGCTTGACGTTATGTGATGGTCGCGGCATCAACAGAACACGCCGCTGACGCATCGATAAGCGTAGCGGAGCCCTGTACTATGCGGTGATAAGAGAATGCAGCTGTATATCTTTCAATAATTGCTTGTAGGCGCTTGAGTAGCGGCGTGCGAGTGCGCATCTATTTCATATTTCGCGTATTTCGCGGGCTTTTGTTTTTTTTTGGAAGAAACAACCAGGCCCACTTCAGCACAAAATAAATGCTTGATTCGGAGGTTATTTAGGGTGCCCTACAACTTTGTAATTGATATGTTTCCCATTCAAGCAATAATTAAAAAGTTCACTAATCAAAAGTAATTAATTATGCAGCACTTCGTGATGAAAAAAAAATACTGGCTGTGTACATAAGACTACGGCTACTATGCAGTCGGTACGATTTCTCTAGAGCTCTTGGATATTTTTAAAATCTTAGTCCAAGTTAGTTTATATATACTTGAATAGAAGCTGGCCCACCAGGCGAAACGTCAGAAATATATCGTCTAAAAGACAACGAATATTGCCCATTTTCTCTGAAATTGTAAATCTGAAGCCGGCGTCATTATACAGGGTGTTCCAATTAACTATCATGCACCAAGAAGAATGTGCAAATGCCGCGTATAGCTGGTAAGAACCAAGGTAATGTTATTTGCTGTCGCTTGGAGACACTATAAGATTATTTTTGCATTCGGCTTAATTAGATCATGAGTTTTCATTAATTAATCAACTTCTAGGTATTATAGTTAAATGAAAAGTGTCAATGAGAAAATTGTAGAGTAACATGCGAAACTCCCGACACAGCTTTCTGTTGCTCAATACGTGCTATATAAAACTGTTTTTCCGAGCGTGAAAGAAGTCTCCGAATAAACGCAAAATTCCCGCGCGACTAGCCGCTCGAGGCATATATTGTGTATTCGTGGGCTTGTGTCACGCTCGGCAAAACACTTTTATGTAGCTCGTGTTGAGCAACAGAAGGTGGAATCTGGAGTTTCTCATGTTGCTCTACAATTTTCATGTAAATATAATAATTGAGAAGTTGATTTATTAATTAAGACCACTTATCTAATCAGCGGAAATACAAAAAATAATATGAGTATCTCCAAGCGACGGCAAACAACATGACCTTGGTTGTCTCCAGCTGCGTAGCATTTGCATACTTTATAATTTGGCTCTAATTAAGTCAAACACCCTGTATCATCATCATCAGCCTAGTTACGCCCACTGCAGGGCAAAGGCCTCTCCCATACTTCTCCAACTACCCCGCTCATGTACTAATTGTGGCCATGTTGTCCCTGCAAACGTCTTAATGTCATCTGCCCACCTAACTCTCTGCCGCCCCCTGCTACGCTTCCCTTCTCTTGGAATCCAGTCCGTAGCTCTTAGTGACCATCGGTTATCTTCCCTCCTCATTACATGTCCGGCCCATGCCCATTTCTTTTTCTTGATTTCAACTAAGATGTCGTTTACCCGCGTTTGTTGCCTCACCCAATCTGCTCTTTTCTTATCCCTTAACGTTACACCCATCATTCTTCTTTCCATAGCTCGTTGCGTCGTTCTCAATTTCAGCAGAACCCTTTTCGTAAGCCTCCAGGTTTCTGCCCCATATGTGAGTACTGGTAACACACAGCTGTTGTACACTTTCCTTTTGAGGGATAGTGGCAACCTACTGTTCATGATTTGAGAATGCCTGCCAAACGCACCCCAACCCATTCTTATTCTTCTGGTTATTTCAGTCTCATGATCCGGATCCGTGGTCACTACCTGCCCTAAGTAGATGTATTCCCTTACCACTTCCAGTGTTTCGCTACCTATCGTAAACTGCTGTTCTCTTCCGAGACTGTTAAACAGTACTTTAGTTTTCTGCAGATTAATTTTCAGACCCACCCTTCTGCTTTGCCTCTCCAGGTCAGTGAGCATGCATTGCAATTGGTCTCCTGAGTTACTAAGCAAGGCAATATCATCAGCGAATCGCAAGTTGCTAAGGTATTCTCCATCGACTTTTATCCCCAATTCTTCCCACTCCAGGCCTCTGAATACCTCCTGTAAACATGCTGTGAATAGCATTGGAGATATCGTATCTCCCTGTCTGACGCCTTTCTTTATAGGGATTTTGTTGCTTTCTTTGTGGAGGACTACGGTGGCTGTGGAGCCGCTATAGATATCTTCCAGTATTTTTACATATGGCTCATCTACACCCTGATTCCGTAATGCCTCCATGACTGCTGAGGTTTCGACTGAATCAAACGCTTTCTCGTAATCAATGAAAGCTATATATAAGGGTTGGTTATATTCTGCACATTTCTCTATCACTTGATTGATAGTGTGAATATGGTCTATTGTTGAGTAGCCTTTACGGAATCCTGCCTGGTCCTTTGGTTGACAGAAGTCTAAGGTGTTCCTGATTCTATTTGCGATTACCTTAGTAAATACTTTGTAGGCAACGGACAGTAAGCTGATCGGTCTATAATTTTTCAAGTCTTTGGCGTCCCCTTTCTTATGGATTAGGATTATGTTAGCGTTCTTCCAAGATTCCGGTACGCTCGAGGTTATGAGGCATTGCGTATACAGGGTGGCCAGTTTCTCTAGAACAATCTGACCACCATCCTTCAACAAATCTGCTGTTACCTGATCCTCCCCAGCTGCCTTCCCCTTTTGCATAGCTCCTAAGGCTTTCTTTACTTCTTCTGGCGTTACCTGTGGGATTTCGAATTCCTCTAGGCTATTCTCTCTTCCACTATCGTCGTGGGTGCCACTGGTACTGTATAAATCTCTATAGAACTCCTCAGCCACTTGAACTATCTCGTCCATATTAGTAACGATATTGCCGGCTTTGTCTCTTAACGCACACATCTGATTTTTGCCTATTCCTAGTTTCTTCTTCACTGTTTTTAGGCTTCCTCCGTTCCTGAGAGCCTGTTCAATTCTATCCATATTATAGTTCCTGATGTCCGCTGTCTTACGCTTGTTGATTAACTTAGAAAGTTCTGCCAGTTCTATTCTAGCTGTAGGATTAGAGGCTTTCATACATTGGCGTTTCTTGATCAGATCTTTCGTCTCCTGCGATAGCTTACTGGTTTCCTGTCTAACGGCGTTACCACCGACTTCTATTGCGCACTCCTTAATGATGCCCATGAGATTGTCGTTCATTGCTACAACACTAAGGTCCTCTTCCTGAGTTAAAGCCGAATACCTGTTCTGTAGTTTGATCCGGAATTCCTCTAGTTTCCCTCTTACCGCTAACTCATTGATTGGCTTCTTGTGTACCAGTTTCTTTCGTTCCCTCCTCAAGTCTAGGCTAATTCGAGTTCTTACCATCCTGTGGTCACTGCAGCGTACCTTGCCGAGCACGTCTACATCTTGAATGATGCCAGGGTTCGCGCAGAGTATGAAGTCGATTTCATTTCTAGTCTCACCATTCGGGCTCCTCCACGTCCACTTTCGGCTAACCCGCTTGCGGAAAAAGGTATTCATTATACGCATATTATTCTGTTCTGCAAACTCTACTAATAATTCTCCTCTGCTATTCCTAGAGCCTATGCCATATTCCCCCACTGACTTGTCTCCAGCCTGCTTCTTGCCTACCCTGGCATTGAAGTCGCCCATCAGTATAGTGTATTTTGTTTTGACTTTACCCATCGCCGATTCTACGTCTTCATAGAAGCTTTCGACTTCCTGGTCATCATGACTAGATGTAGGAGCGTAGACCTGAACAACCTTCATTTTGTACCTCTTATTAAGTTTCACAACAAGACATGCCACCCTCTCGTTAATGCTATAGAATTCCTGTATGTTACCAGCTATTTCCTTATTAATCAGGAATCCGACTCCTAGTTCTCGTCTCTCCGCTAAGCCCCGGTAGCACAGTACATGCCCGCTTTTTAGCACTGTATATGCTTCTTTTGTCCTCCTAACCTCACTGAGCCCTATTATATCCCATTTACTACCCTCTAATTCCTCCAATAACACTGCTAGACTCGCCTCACTAGATAGCGTTCTAACGTTAAACGTTGCCAGGTTCAGATTCCAATGGCGGCCTGTCCGGAGCCAGGTATTCTTAGCACCCTCTGCAGCGTCACAGATCTGACCGCCGCCGTGGTCAGTTGCTTCGCGGCTGCTGGGGACTGAGGGCCGGGGTTTGATTGTTGTATTCATATAGGAGGTTGTGGCCAAGTACTGCACCAGGGTGGCCAATCCTGCTCTGGTGAGAGAGTGCGTTACCGGTTCTGGTCACCGGGATCAGGCCGCACTCCAGGCCTGTTTGTGCAATTTTCTCAACACACGTTTTTTTTTTTTTTTGTATTTTCCGGTGGAGAATAGCGCGGCACCGGGATTTGAATCACGGTCCTCTTGCACTGGAGACGGATACTCTACCGTCCCCGTAGGAGTTAAATTAAAAATTAATTTATGGGGTTTTACGTGACAAAACCACTTTCTGATTATGCACGCCGTAGTGGAGGACTCCGAAAATTTCGACCACCTGGGGTTCTTTAACGTGCACCTAATTCTAAGTACACGGGTGTTTTCGCATTTCGCCCCCATCGAAATGCGGCCGCCGTGGTCGGGGTCCGATCCCGCGACCTCGTGCTCAGCAGTCTAACACCATAACCACTGAGCAACCACGGCGGGTCCCGCAGGAGTTGTACGCCTCATTTAACCTACAGTGGTGCCCTACTTGGTCAGTCAAGGTGGACCAATCTGAGCTCGGTTATACCGCATGGATGGCACCCGGCTAGAGAACCTGGTATTTATGACCTGCACATGTGAGTGTGAGGCCATAAATATTTGAAGATCTATATAAATATATATATTTTTTTTTAGGAGGGTTCCCGTACAGTGATAAAATAAAGGAAAAGACATTAAAAGAAAGAAAAAAAAAGAAAAAAAAAAGAAAAGAAAGAAAAAGGGGCAGAAAAAAAAAGGAACATAACAGGTGATTTGAACTCGTGACCCTTCGATGTTGCCCAGAAAGATAGCTCAGTCGGTTGGTTCGTCAGGTCCCAGGCTACTTTCAAGCGACACAGCTCCTGCTCCGAGCCTCACACTTACGTGGAAAGAGACTCATGTTGTCCGCGATGCAATATAACGGAATGCAATATAAGCGTGCGTAGCCATGATACGCACACGACAAACTGCCTTAATATATTTAGACTTGAGGGAAAGCTTCGTTAGCAAACGATAGCACGGCAATCAGCACTCGAATACGACGAGAGAAATTACTGAGACGTGGAAAATTCCCTTGAAAAAAAAAAAATCTGGTTTGCTAGGCAAATGCTTGTATGTATTGAACCTCTTAAAAGATGAGGGGTGAAATATGCGCTCACCGAGAGGGCATCTTCGGCACGAGACATCCCCAAGGCACCTTACAGAGATGTGGAGAGCTTCGCGGCCGGAACGAAGCTTCCCTTCTCCGCCGGCCAAGAGGGGGAAACGCGCTTTCCGATCGCTCAAGGTTGCGCGGACAAAGCCTAACTCTAGCGTCTAGGAAAAGCTTAACCAGGTGCGATGGCGGCACGCATAGCGTGGGAAGCTAGCCGCCAGAATAACTATACCAAGGACTGCTGCTGATGAGGGCGAAATACCTTCGTGTAATTATAATAACCCTAATAGGACTACTTTCGAAAAAAAAGGAAACGGCCCAGAGGGCTATACTACGAGAGCTATGACTGATAGTTTTCTCTCTCTCTCTCTCTATATATATATATATATATATATTCATCTCATCTATGGGATCGCATGCGCGCGCTGTTTCTTTGTCTCTGCGTGTAGTACAGTGAAGAGAGCCAGTTTAAGGGCGGAGAAGAAGAAAGAAGAGAAAAGCAAAAACTGCAGCGCCGTGGTTTTAAAGCGCACCCGTGGTAGAGAAACGGAATGCGATATAAGCGTGCGTAGCCATGATACGCACACGACAAACTGCCTTAAAATATTTAGACTTGAGGGAAAGCTTCGTTAGCAAACGATAGCACGGCAATCAGCACTCGAATATAATTATAACCCTAATACTAATTGTAAATATTCATCTCATCTATGGGATCTAATGCGCGCGCTGTTGCTTTGTCTCTGCGTGTAGTAGTTGAGAGAGCCAGTTTAAGGGCGGAGTAGTTGGAAGGCATACTTTCTAGGAAAAATGGCCGCTCAAGGAGAAGAGCCAACTCGAGCGGCTTTAGAGGCAAGGAAAACTGCCTTAAAATATTTAGACTTGAGGGAAAGCTTCGTTAACAAACTATAACACGGCAATCAGCACTCGAATACGACGAGAGAAATTACTGAGACGTGGAAAATTCCCTTGAAAAAAAAAAAATCTGGTTTGCTAGGCAAATGCTTGTATGTATTGAACCTCTTAAAAGATGAGGGGTGAAATATGCGCTCACCGAGAGGGCATCTTCGGCACGAGACATCCCCAAGGCACCTTACAGAGATGTGGAGAGCTTCGCGGCCGGAACGAAGCTTCCCTTCTCCGCCGGCCAAGAGGGGGAAACGCGCTTTCCGATCGCTCAAGGTTGCGCGGACAAAGCCTAACTCTAGCGTCTAGGAAAAGCTTAACCAGGTGCGATGGCGGCACGCATAGCGTGGGAAGCTAGCCGCCAGAATAACTATACCAAGGACTGCTGCTGATGAGGGCGAAATACCTTCGTGTAATTATAATAACCCTAATAGGACTACTTTCGAAAAAAAAGGAAACGGCCCAGAGGGCTATACTACGAGAGCTATGACTGATAGTTTTCTCTCTCTCTCTCTCTCTATATATATATATATATATTCATCTCATCTATGGGATCGCATGCGCGCGCTGTTTCTTTGTCTCTGCGTGTAGTACAGTGAAGAGAGCCAGTTTAAGGGCGGAGAAGAAGAAAGAAGAGAAAAGCAAAAACTGCAGCGCCGTGGTTTTAAAGCGCACCCGTGGTAGAGAAACGGAATGCGATATAAGCGTGCGTAGCCATGATACGCACACGACAAACTGCCTTAAAATATTTAGACTTGAGGGAAAGCTTCGTTAGCAAACGATAGCACGGCAATCAGCACTCGAATATAATTATAACCCTAATACTAATTGTAAATATTCATCTCATCTATGGGATCTAATGCGCGCGCTGTTGCTTTGTCTCTGCGTGTAGTAGTTGAGAGAGCCAGTTTAAGGGCGGAGTAGTTGGAAGGCATACTTTCTAGGAAAAATGGCCGCTCAAGGAGAAGAGCCAACTCGAGCGGCTTTAGAGGCTAGGAAAACTGCCTTAAAATATTTAGACTTGAGGGAAAGCTTCGTTAACAAACTATAACACGGCAATCAGCACTCGAATACGACGAGAGAAATTACTGAGACGTGGAAAATTCCCTTGAAAAAAAAAAATCTGGTTTGCTAGGCAAATGCTTGTATGTATTGAACCTCTTAAAAGATGAGGGGTGAAATATGCGCTCACCGAGAGGGCATCTTCGGCACGAGACATCCCCAAGGCACCTTACAGAGATGTGGAGAGCTTCGCGGCCGGAACGAAGCTTCCCTTCTCCGCCGGCCAAGAGGGGGAAACGCGCTTTCCGATCGCTCAAGGTTGCGCGGACAAAGCCTAACTCTAGCGTCTAGGAAAAGCTTAACCAGGTGCGATGGCGGCACGCATAGCGTGGGAAGCTAGCCGCCAGAATAACTATACCAAGGACTGCTGCTGATGAGGGCGAAATACCTTCGTGTAATTATAATAACCCTAATAGGACTACTTTCGAAAAAAAAGGAAACGGCCCAGAGGGCTATACTACGAGAGCTATGACTGATAGTTTTCTCTCTCTCTCTCTCTATATATATATATATATATTCATCTCATCTATGGGATCGCATGCGCGCGCTGTTTCTTTGTCTCTGCGTGTAGTACAGTGAAGAGAGCCAGTTTAAGGGCGGAGAAGAAGAAAGAAGAGAAAAGCAAAAACTGCAGCGCCGTGGTTTTAAAGCGCACCCGTGGTAGAGAAACGGAATGCGATATAAGCGTGCGTAGCCATGATACGCACACGACAAACTGCCTTAAAATATTTAGACTTGAGGGAAAGCTTCGTTAGCAAACGATAGCACGGCAATCAGCACTCGAATATAATTATAACCCTAATACTAATTGTAAATATTCATCTCATCTATGGGATCTAATGCGCGCGCTGTTGCTTTGTCTCTGCGTGTAGTAGTTGAGAGAGCCAGTTTAAGGGCGGAGTAGTTGGAAGGCATACTTTCTAGGAAAAATGGCCGCTCAAGGAGAAGAGCCAACTCGAGCGGCTTTAGAGGCAAGGAAAACTGCCTTAAAATATTTAGACTTGAGGGAAAGCTTCGTTAACAAACTATAACACGGCAATCAGCACTCGAATACGACGAGAGAAATTACTGAGACGTGGAAAATTCCCTTGAAAAAAAAAAAATCTGGTTTGCTAGGCAAATGCTTGTATGTATTGAACCTCTTAAAAGATGAGGGGTGAAATATGCGCTCACCGAGAGGGTATCTTCGGCACGAGACATCCCCAAGGCACCTTACAGAGATGTGGAGAGCTTCGCGGCCGGAACGAAGCTTCCCTTCTCCGCCGGCCAAGAGGGGGAAACGCGCTTTCCGATCGCTCAAGGTTGCGCGGACAAAGCCTAACTCTAGCGTCTAGGAAAAGCTTAACCAGGTGCGATGGCGGCACGCATAGCGTGGGAAGCTAGCCGCCAGAATAACTATACCAAGGACTGCTGCTGATGAGGGCGAAATACCTTCGTGTAATTATAATAACCCTAATAGGACTACTTTCGAAAAAAAAGGAAACGGCCCAGAGGGCTATACTACGAGAGCTATGACTGATAGTTTTCTCTCTCTCTCTCTCTATATATATATATATATATTCATCTCATCTATGGGATCGCATGCGCGCGCTGTTTCTTTGTCTCTGCGTGTAGTACAGTGAAGAGAGCCAGTTTAAGGGCGGAGAAGAAGAAAGAAGAGAAAAGCAAAAACTGCAGCGCCGTGGTTTTAAAGCGCACCCGTGGTAGAGAAACGGAATGCGATATAAGCGTGCGTAGCCATGATACGCACACGACAAACTGCCTTAAAATATTTAGACTTGAGGGAAAGCTTCGTTAGCAAACGATAGCACGGCAATCAGCACTCGAATATAATTATAACCCTAATACTAATTGTAAATATTCATCTCATCTATGGGATCTAATGCGCGCGCTGTTGCTTTGTCTCTGCGTGTAGTAGTTGAGAGAGCCAGTTTAAGGGCGGAGTAGTTGGAAGGCATACTTTCTAGGAAAAATGGCCGCTCAAGGAGAAGAGCCAACTCGAGCGGCTTTAGAGGCAAGGAAAACTGCCTTAAAATATTTAGACTTGAGGGAAAGCTTCGTTAACAAACTATAACACGGCAATCAGCACTCGAATACGACGAGAGAAATTACTGAGACGTGGAAAATTCCCTTGAAAAAAAAAAAATCTGGTTTGCTAGGCAAATGCTTGTATGTATTGAACCTCTTAAAAGATGAGGGGTGAAATATGCGCTCACCGAGAGGGCATCTTCGGCACGAGACATCCCCAAGGCACCTTACAGAGATGTGGAGAGCTTCGCGGCCGGAACGAAGCTTCCCTTCTCCGCCGGCCAAGAGGGGGAAACGCGCTTTCCGATCGCTCAAGGTTGCGCGGACAAAGCCTAACTCTAGCGTCTAGGAAAAGCTTAACCAGGTGCGATGGCGGCACGCATAGCGTGGGAAGCTAGCCGCCAGAATAACTATACCAAGGACTGCTGCTGATGAGGGCGAAATACCTTCGTGTAATTATAATAACCCTAATAGGACTACTTTCGAAAAAAAAGGAAACGGCCCAGAGGGCTATACTACGAGAGCTATGACTGATAGTTTTCTCTCTCTCTCTCTCTATATATATATATATATATTCATCTCATCTATGGGATCGCATGCGCGCGCTGTTTCTTTGTCTCTGCGTGTAGTACAGTGAAGAGAGCCAGTTTAAGGGCGGAGAAGAAGAAAGAAGAGAAAAGCAAAAACTGCAGCGCCGTGGTTTTAAAGCGCACCCGTGGTAGAGAAACGGAATGCGATATAAGCGTGCGTAGCCATGATACGCACACGACAAACTGCCTTAAAATATTTAGACTTGAGGGAAAGCTTCGTTAGCAAACGATAGCACGGCAATCAGCACTCGAATATAATTATAACCCTAATACTAATTGTAAATATTCATCTCATCTATGGGATCTAATGCGCGCGCTGTTGCTTTGTCTCTGCGTGTAGTAGTTGAGAGAGCCAGTTTAAGGGCGGAGTAGTTGGAAGGCATACTTTCTAGGAAAAATGGCCGCTCAAGGAGAAGAGCCAACTCGAGCGGCTTTAGAGGCTAGGAAAACTGCCTTAAAATATTTAGACTTGAGGGAAAGCTTCGTTAACAAACTATAACACGGCAATCAGCACTCGAATACGACGAGAGAAATTACTGAGACGTGGAAAATTCCCTTGAAAAAAAAAAATCTGGTTTGCTAGGCAAATGCTTGTATGTATTGAACCTCTTAAAAGATGAGGGGTGAAATATGCGCTCACCGAGAGGGCATCTTCGGCACGAGACATCCCCAAGGCACCTTACAGAGATGTGGAGAGCTTCGCGGCCGGAACGAAGCTTCCCTTCTCCGCCGGCCAAGAGGGGGAAACGCGCTTTCCGATCGCTCAAGGTTGCGCGGACAAAGCCTAACTCTAGCGTCTAGGAAAAGCTTAACCAGGTGCGATGGCGGCACGCATAGCGTGGGAAGCTAGCCGCCAGAATAACTATACCAAGGACTGCTGCTGATGAGGGCGAAATACCTTCGTGTAATTATAATAACCCTAATAGGACTACTTTCGAAAAAAAAGGAAACGGCCCAGAGGGCTATACTACGAGAGCTATGACTGATAGTTTTCTCTCTCTCTCTCTCTATATATATATATATATATTCATCTCATCTATGGGATCGCATGCGCGCGCTGTTTCTTTGTCTCTGCGTGTAGTACAGTGAAGAGAGCCAGTTTAAGGGCGGAGAAGAAGAAAGAAGAGAAAAGCAAAAACTGCAGCGCCGTGGTTTTAAAGCGCACCCGTGGTAGAGAAACGGAATGCGATATAAGCGTGCGTAGCCATGATACGCACACGACAAACTGCCTTAAAATATTTAGACTTGAGGGAAAGCTTCGTTAGCAAACGATAGCACGGCAATCAGCACTCGAATATAATTATAACCCTAATACTAATTGTAAATATTCATCTCATCTATGGGATCTAATGCGCGCGCTGTTGCTTTGTCTCTGCGTGTAGTAGTTGAGAGAGCCAGTTTAAGGGCGGAGTAGTTGGAAGGCATACTTTCTAGGAAAAATGGCCGCTCAAGGAGAAGAGCCAACTCGAGCGGCTTTAGAGGCTAGGAAAACTGCCTTAAAATATTTAGACTTGAGGGAAAGCTTCGTTAACAAACTATAACACGGCAATCAGCACTCGAATACGACGAGAGAAATTACTGAGACGTGGAAAATTCCCTTGAAAAAAAAAAAAATCTGGTTTGCTAGGCAAATGCTTGTATGTATTGAACCTCTTAAAAGATGAGGGGTGAAATATGCGCTCACCGAGAGGGCATCTTCGGCACGAGACATCCCCAAGGCACCTTACAGAGATGTGGAGAGCTTCGCGGCCGGAACGAAGCTTCCCTTCTCCGCCGGCCAAGAGGGGGAAACGCGCTTTCCGATCGCTCAAGGTTGCGCGGACAAAGCCTAACTCTAGCGTCTAGGAAAAGCTTAACCAGGTGCGATGGCGGCACGCATAGCGTGGGAAGCTAGCCGCCAGAATAACTATACCAAGGACTGCTGCTGATGAGGGCGAAATACCTTCGTGTAATTATAATAACCCTAATAGGACTACTTTCGAAAAAAAAGGAAACGGCCCAGAGGGCTATACTACGAGAGCTATGACTGATAGTTTTCTCTCTCTCTCTCTCTCTATATATATATATATATTCATCTCATCTATGGGATCGCATGCGCGCGCTGTTTCTTTGTCTCTGCGTGTAGTACAGTGAAGAGAGCCAGTTTAAGGGCGGAGAAGAAGAAAGAAGAGAAAAGCAAAAACTGCAGCGCCGTGGTTTTAAAGCGCACCCGTGGTAGAGAAACGGAATGCGATATAAGCGTGCGTAGCCATGATACGCACACGACAAACTGCCTTAAAATATTTAGACTTGAGGGAAAGCTTCGTTAGCAAACGATAGCACGGCAATCAGCACTCGAATATAATTATAACCCTAATACTAATTGTAAATATTCATCTCATCTATGGGATCTAATGCGCGCGCTGTTGCTTTGTCTCTGCGTGTAGTAGTTGAGAGAGCCAGTTTAAGGGCGGAGTAGTTGGAAGGCATACTTTCTAGGAAAAATGGCCGCTCAAGGAGAAGAGCCAACTCGAGCGGCTTTAGAGGCAAGGAAAACTGCCTTAAAATATTTAGACTTGAGGGAAAGCTTCGTTAACAAACTATAACACGGCAATCAGCACTCGAATACGACGAGAGAAATTACTGAGACGTGGAAAATTCCCTTGAAAAAAAAAAAATCTGGTTTGCTAGGCAAATGCTTGTATGTATTGAACCTCTTAAAAGATGAGGGGTGAAATATGCGCTCACCGAGAGGGCATCTTCGGCACGAGACATCCCCAAGGCACCTTACAGAGATGTGGAGAGCTTCGCGGCCGGAACGAAGCTTCCCTTCTCCGCCGGCCAAGAGGGGGAAACGCGCTTTCCGATCGCTCAAGGTTGCGCGGACAAAGCCTAACTCTAGCGTCTAGGAAAAGCTTAACCAGGTGCGATGGCGGCACGCATAGCGTGGGAAGCTAGCCGCCAGAATAACTATACCAAGGACTGCTGCTGATGAGGGCGAAATACCTTCGTGTAATTATAATAACCCTAATAGGACTACTTTCGAAAAAAAAGGAAACGGCCCAGAGGGCTATACTACGAGAGCTATGACTGATAGTTTTCTCTCTCTCTCTCTATATATATATATATATATATTCATCTCATCTATGGGATCGCATGCGCGCGCTGTTTCTTTGTCTCTGCGTGTAGTACAGTGAAGAGAGCCAGTTTAAGGGCGGAGAAGAAGAAAGAAGAGAAAAGCAAAAACTGCAGCGCCGTGGTTTTAAAGCGCACCCGTGGTAGAGAAACGGAATGCGATATAAGCGTGCGTAGCCATGATACGCACACGACAAACTGCCTTAAAATATTTAGACTTGAGGGAAAGCTTCGTTAGCAAACGATAGCACGGCAATCAGCACTCGAATATAATTATAACCCTAATACTAATTGTAAATATTCATCTCATCTATGGGATCTAATGCGCGCGCTGTTGCTTTGTCTCTGCGTGTAGTAGTTGAGAGAGCCAGTTTAAGGGCGGAGTAGTTGGAAGGCATACTTTCTAGGAAAAATGGCCGCTCAAGGAGAAGAGCCAACTCGAGCGGCTTTAGAGGCTAGGAAAACTGCCTTAAAATATTTAGACTTGAGGGAAAGCTTCGTTAACAAACTATAACACGGCAATCAGCACTCGAATACGACGAGAGAAATTACTGAGACGTGGAAAATTCCCTTGAAAAAAAAAAAAATCTGGTTTGCTAGGCAAATGCTTGTATGTATTGAACCTCTTAAAAGATGAGGGGTGAAATATGCGCTCACCGAGAGGGCATCTTCGGCACGAGACATCCCCAAGGCACCTTACAGAGATGTGGAGAGCTTCGCGGCCGGAACGAAGCTTCCCTTCTCCGCCGGCCAAGAGGGGGAAACGCGCTTTCCGATCGCTCAAGGTTGCGCGGACAAAGCCTAACTCTAGCGTCTAGGAAAAGCTTAACCAGGTGCGATGGCGGCACGCATAGCGTGGGAAGCTAGCCGCCAGAATAACTATACCAAGGACTGCTGCTGATGAGGGCGAAATACCTTCGTGTAATTATAATAACCCTAATAGGACTACTTTCGAAAAAAAAGGAAACGGCCCAGAGGGCTATACTACGAGAGCTATGACTGATAGTTTTCTCTCTCTCTCTCTCTCTATATATATATATATATTCATCTCATCTATGGGATCGCATGCGCGCGCTGTTTCTTTGTCTCTGCGTGTAGTACAGTGAAGAGAGCCAGTTTAAGGGCGGAGAAGAAGAAAGAAGAGAAAAGCAAAAACTGCAGCGCCGTGGTTTTAAAGCGCACCCGTGGTAGAGAAACGGAATGCGATATAAGCGTGCGTAGCCATGATACGCACACGACAAACTGCCTTAAAATATTTAGACTTGAGGGAAAGCTTCGTTAGCAAACGATAGCACGGCAATCAGCACTCGAATATAATTATAACCCTAATACTAATTGTAAATATTCATCTCATCTATGGGATCTAATGCGCGCGCTGTTGCTTTGTCTCTGCGTGTAGTAGTTGAGAGAGCCAGTTTAAGGGCGGAGTAGTTGGAAGGCATACTTTCTAGGAAAAATGGCCGCTCAAGGAGAAGAGCCAACTCGAGCGGCTTTAGAGGCAAGGAAAACTGCCTTAAAATATTTAGACTTGAGGGAAAGCTTCGTTAACAAACTATAACACGGCAATCAGCACTCGAATACGACGAGAGAAATTACTGAGACGTGGAAAATTCCCTTGAAAAAAAAAAAATCTGGTTTGCTAGGCAAATGCTTGTATGTATTGAACCTCTTAAAAGATGAGGGGTGAAATATGCGCTCACCGAGAGGGCATCTTCGGCACGAGACATCCCCAAGGCACCTTACAGAGATGTGGAGAGCTTCGCGGCCGGAACGAAGCTTCCCTTCTCCGCCGGCCAAGAGGGGGAAACGCGCTTTCCGATCGCTCAAGGTTGCGCGGACAAAGCCTAACTCTAGCGTCTAGGAAAAGCTTAACCAGGTGCGATGGCGGCACGCATAGCGTGGGAAGCTAGCCGCCAGAATAACTATACCAAGGACTGCTGCTGATGAGGGCGAAATACCTTCGTGTAATTATAATAACCCTAATAGGACTACTTTCGAAAAAAAAGGAAACGGCCCAGAGGGCTATACTACGAGAGCTATGACTGATAGTTTTCTCTCTCTCTCTCTCTCTATATATATATATATATTCATCTCATCTATGGGATCGCATGCGCGCGCTGTTTCTTTGTCTCTGCGTGTAGTACAGTGAAGAGAGCCAGTTTAAGGGCGGAGAAGAAGAAAGAAGAGAAAAGCAAAAACTGCAGCGCCGTGGTTTTAAAGCGCACCCGTGGTAGAGAAACGGAATGCGATATAAGCGTGCGTAGCCATGATACGCACACGACAAACTGCCTTAAAATATTTAGACTTGAGGGAAAGCTTCGTTAGCAAACGATAGCACGGCAATCAGCACTCGAATATAATTATAACCCTAATACTAATTGTAAATATTCATCTCATCTATGGGATCTAATGCGCGCGCTGTTGCTTTGTCTCTGCGTGTAGTAGTTGAGAGAGCCAGTTTAAGGGCGGAGTAGTTGGAAGGCATACTTTCTAGGAAAAATGGCCGCTCAAGGAGAAGAGCCAACTCGAGCGGCTTTAGAGGCTAGGAAAACTGCCTTAAAATATTTAGACTTGAGGGAAAGCTTCGTTAACAAACTATAACACGGCAATCAGCACTCGAATACGACGAGAGAAATTACTGAGACGTGGAAAATTCCCTTGAAAAAAAAAAATCTGGTTTGCTAGGCAAATGCTTGTATGTATTGAACCTCTTAAAAGATGAGGGGTGAAATATGCGCTCACCGAGAGGGCATCTTCGGCACGAGACATCCCCAAGGCACCTTACAGAGATGTGGAGAGCTTCGCGGCCGGAACGAAGCTTCCCTTCTCCGCCGGCCAAGAGGGGGAAACGCGCTTTCCGATCGCTCAAGGTTGCGCGGACAAAGCCTAACTCTAGCGTCTAGGAAAAGCTTAACCAGGTGCGATGGCGGCACGCATAGCGTGGGAAGCTAGCCGCCAGAATAACTATACCAAGGACTGCTGCTGATGAGGGCGAAATACCTTCGTGTAATTATAATAACCCTAATAGGACTACTTTCGAAAAAAAAGGAAACGGCCCAGAGGGCTATACTACGAGAGCTATGACTGATAGTTTTCTCTCTCTCTCTCTCTATATATATATATATATATTCATCTCATCTATGGGATCGCATGCGCGCGCTGTTTCTTTGTCTCTGCGTGTAGTACAGTGAAGAGAGCCAGTTTAAGGGCGGAGAAGAAGAAAGAAGAGAAAAGCAAAAACTGCAGCGCCGTGGTTTTAAAGCGCACCCGTGGTAGAGAAACGGAATGCGATATAAGCGTGCGTAGCCATGATACGCACACGACAAACTGCCTTAAAATATTTAGACTTGAGGGAAAGCTTCGTTAGCAAACGATAGCACGGCAATCAGCACTCGAATATAATTATAACCCTAATACTAATTGTAAATATTCATCTCATCTATGGGATCTAATGCGCGCGCTGTTGCTTTGTCTCTGCGTGTAGTAGTTGAGAGAGCCAGTTTAAGGGCGGAGTAGTTGGAAGGCATACTTTCTAGGAAAAATGGCCGCTCAAGGAGAAGAGCCAACTCGAGCGGCTTTAGAGGCTAGGAAAACTGCCTTAAAATATTTAGACTTGAGGGAAAGCTTCGTTAACAAACTATAACACGGCAATCAGCACTCGAATACGACGAGAGAAATTACTGAGACGTGGAAAATTCCCTTGAAAAAAAAAAAAATCTGGTTTGCTAGGCAAATGCTTGTATGTATTGAACCTCTTAAAAGATGAGGGGTGAAATATGCGCTCACCGAGAGGGCATCTTCGGCACGAGACATCCCCAAGGCACCTTACAGAGATGTGGAGAGCTTCGCGGCCGGAACGAAGCTTCCCTTCTCCGCCGGCCAAGAGGGGGAAACGCGCTTTCCGATCGCTCAAGGTTGCGCGGACAAAGCCTAACTCTAGCGTCTAGGAAAAGCTTAACCAGGTGCGATGGCGGCACGCATAGCGTGGGAAGCTAGCCGCCAGAATAACTATACCAAGGACTGCTGCTGATGAGGGCGAAATACCTTCGTGTAATTATAATAACCCTAATAGGACTACTTTCGAAAAAAAAGGAAACGGCCCAGAGGGCTATACTACGAGAGCTATGACTGATAGTTTTCTCTCTCTCTCTCTCTCTATATATATATATATATTCATCTCATCTATGGGATCGCATGCGCGCGCTGTTTCTTTGTCTCTGCGTGTAGTACAGTGAAGAGAGCCAGTTTAAGGGCGGAGAAGAAGAAAGAAGAGAAAAGCAAAAACTGCAGCGCCGTGGTTTTAAAGCGCACCCGTGGTAGAGAAACGGAATGCGATATAAGCGTGCGTAGCCATGATACGCACACGACAAACTGCCTTAAAATATTTAGACTTGAGGGAAAGCTTCGTTAGCAAACGATAGCACGGCAATCAGCACTCGAATATAATTATAACCCTAATACTAATTGTAAATATTCATCTCATCTATGGGATCTAATGCGCGCGCTGTTGCTTTGTCTCTGCGTGTAGTAGTTGAGAGAGCCAGTTTAAGGGCGGAGTAGTTGGAAGGCATACTTTCTAGGAAAAATGGCCGCTCAAGGAGAAGAGCCAACTCGAGCGGCTTTAGAGGCTAGGAAAACTGCCTTAAAATATTTAGACTTGAGGGAAAGCTTCGTTAACAAACTATAACACGGCAATCAGCACTCGAATACGACGAGAGAAATTACTGAGACGTGGAAAATTCCCTTGAAAAAAAAAAAATCTGGTTTGCTAGGCAAATGCTTGTATGTATTGAACCTCTTAAAAGATGAGGGGTGAAATATGCGCTCACCGAGAGGGCATCTTCGGCACGAGACATCCCCAAGGCACCTTACAGAGATGTGGAGAGCTTCGCGGCCGGAACGAAGCCTCCCTTCTCCGCCGGCCAAGAGGGGGAAACGCGCTTTCCGATCGCTCAAGGTTGCGCGGACAAAGCCTAACTCTAGCGTCTAGGAAAAGCTTAACCAGGTGCGATGGCGGCACGCATAGCGTGGGAAGCTAGCCGCCAGAATAACTATACCAAGGACTGCTGCTGATGAGGGCGAAATACCTTCGTGTAATTATAATAACCCTAATAGGACTACTTTCGAAAAAAAAGGAAACGGCCCAGAGGGCTATACTACGAGAGCTATGACTGATAGTTTTCTCTCTCTCTCTCTCTATATATATATATATATATTCATCTCATCTATGGGATCGCATGCGCGCGCTGTTTCTTTGTCTCTGCGTGTAGTACAGTGAAGAGAGCCAGTTTAAGGGCGGAGAAGAAGAAAGAAGAGAAAAGCAAAAACTGCAGCGCCGTGGTTTTAAAGCGCACCCGTGGTAGAGAAACGGAATGCGATATAAGCGTGCGTAGCCATGATACGCACACGACAAACTGCCTTAAAATATTTAGACTTGAGGGAAAGCTTCGTTAGCAAACGATAGCACGGCAATCAGCACTCGAATATAATTATAACCCTAATACTAATTGTAAATATTCATCTCATCTATGGGATCTAATGCGCGCGCTGTTGCTTTGTCTCTGCGTGTAGTAGTTGAGAGAGCCAGTTTAAGGGCGGAGTAGTTGGAAGGCATACTTTCTAGGAAAAATGGCCGCTCAAGGAGAAGAGCCAACTCGAGCGGCTTTAGAGGCTAGGAAAACTGCCTTAAAATATTTAGACTTGAGGGAAAGCTTCGTTAACAAACTATAACACGGCAATCAGCACTCGAATACGACGAGAGAAATTACTGAGACGTGGAAAATTCCCTTGAAAAAAAAAAAAATCTGGTTTGCTAGGCAAATGCTTGTATGTATTGAACCTCTTAAAAGATGAGGGGTGAAATATGCGCTCACCGAGAGGGCATCTTCGGCACGAGACATCCCCAAGGCACCTTACAGAGATGTGGAGAGCTTCGCGGCCGGAACGAAGCTTCCCTTCTCCGCCGGCCAAGAGGGGGAAACGCGCTTTCCGATCGCTCAAGGTTGCGCGGACAAAGCCTAACTCTAGCGTCTAGGAAAAGCTTAACCAGGTGCGATGGCGGCACGCATAGCGTGGGAAGCTAGCCGCCAGAATAACTATACCAAGGACTGCTGCTGATGAGGGCGAAATACCTTCGTGTAATTATAATAACCCTAATAGGACTACTTTCGAAAAAAAAGGAAACGGCCCAGAGGGCTATACTACGAGAGCTATGACTGATAGTTTTCTCTCTCTCTCTCTCTATATATATATATATATATTCATCTCATCTATGGGATCGCATGCGCGCGCTGTTTCTTTGTCTCTGCGTGTAGTACAGTGAAGAGAGCCAGTTTAAGGGCGGAGAAGAAGAAAGAAGAGAAAAGCAAAAACTGCAGCGCCGTGGTTTTAAAGCGCACCCGTGGTAGAGAAACGGAATGCGATATAAGCGTGCGTAGCCATGATACGCACACGACAAACTGCCTTAAAATATTTAGACTTGAGGGAAAGCTTCGTTAGCAAACGATAGCACGGCAATCAGCACTCGAATATAATTATAACCCTAATACTAATTGTAAATATTCATCTCATCTATGGGATCTAATGCGCGCGCTGTTGCTTTGTCTCTGCGTGTAGTAGTTGAGAGAGCCAGTTTAAGGGCGGAGTAGTTGGAAGGCATACTTTCTAGGAAAAATGGCCGCTCAAGGAGAAGAGCCAACTCGAGCGGCTTTAGAGGCTAGGAAAACTGCCTTAAAATATTTAGACTTGAGGGAAAGCTTCGTTAACAAACTATAACACGGCAATCAGCACTCGAATACGACGAGAGAAATTACTGAGACGTGGAAAATTCCCTTGAAAAAAAAAAAAATCTGGTTTGCTAGGCAAATGCTTGTATGTATTGAACCTCTTAAAAGATGAGGGGTGAAATATGCGCTCACCGAGAGGGCATCTTCGGCACGAGACATCCCCAAGGCACCTTACAGAGATGTGGAGAGCTTCGCGGCCGGAACGAAGCTTCCCTTCTCCGCCGGCCAAGAGGGGGAAACGCGCTTTCCGATCGCTCAAGGTTGCGCGGACAAAGCCTAACTCTAGCGTCTAGGAAAAGCTTAACCAGGTGCGATGGCGGCACGCATAGCGTGGGAAGCTAGCCGCCAGAATAACTATACCAAGGACTGCTGCTGATGAGGGCGAAATACCTTCGTGTAATTATAATAACCCTAATAGGACTACTTTCGAAAAAAAAGGAAACGGCCCAGAGGGCTATACTACGAGAGCTATGACTGATAGTTTTCTCTCTCTCTCTCTCTCTATATATATATATATATTCATCTCATCTATGGGATCGCATGCGCGCGCTGTTTCTTTGTCTCTGCGTGTAGTACAGTGAAGAGAGCCAGTTTAAGGGCGGAGAAGAAGAAAGAAGAGAAAAGCAAAAACTGCAGCGCCGTGGTTTTAAAGCGCACCCGTGGTAGAGAAACGGAATGCGATATAAGCGTGCGTAGCCATGATACGCACACGACAAACTGCCTTAAAATATTTAGACTTGAGGGAAAGCTTCGTTAGCAAACGATAGCACGGCAATCAGCACTCGAATATAATTATAACCCTAATACTAATTGTAAATATTCATCTCATCTATGGGATCTAATGCGCGCGCTGTTGCTTTGTCTCTGCGTGTAGTAGTTGAGAGAGCCAGTTTAAGGGCGGAGTAGTTGGAAGGCATACTTTCTAGGAAAAATGGCCGCTCAAGGAGAAGAGCCAACTCGAGCGGCTTTAGAGGCTAGGAAAACTGCCTTAAAATATTTAGACTTGAGGGAAAGCTTCGTTAACAAACTATAACACGGCAATCAGCACTCGAATACGACGAGAGAAATTACTGAGACGTGGAAAATTCCCTTGAAAAAAAAAAAATCTGGTTTGCTAGGCAAATGCTTGTATGTATTGAACCTCTTAAAAGATGAGGGGTGAAATATGCGCTCACCGAGAGGGCATCTTCGGCACGAGACATCCCCAAGGCACCTTACAGAGATGTGGAGAGCTTCGCGGCCGGAACGAAGCCTCCCTTCTCCGCCGGCCAAGAGGGGGAAACGCGCTTTCCGATCGCTCAAGGTTGCGCGGACAAAGCCTAACTCTAGCGTCTAGGAAAAGCTTAACCAGGTGCGATGGCGGCACGCATAGCGTGGGAAGCTAGCCGCCAGAATAACTATACCAAGGACTGCTGCTGATGAGGGCGAAATACCTTCGTGTAATTATAATAACCCTAATAGGACTACTTTCGAAAAAAAAGGAAACGGCCCAGAGGGCTATACTACGAGAGCTATGACTGATAGTTTTCTCTCTCTCTCTCTCTATATATATATATATATATTCATCTCATCTATGGGATCGCATGCGCGCGCTGTTTCTTTGTCTCTGCGTGTAGTACAGTGAAGAGAGCCAGTTTAAGGGCGGAGAAGAAGAAAGAAGAGAAAAGCAAAAACTGCAGCGCCGTGGTTTTAAAGCGCACCCGTGGTAGAGAAACGGAATGCGATATAAGCGTGCGTAGCCATGATACGCACACGACAAACTGCCTTAAAATATTTAGACTTGAGGGAAAGCTTCGTTAGCAAACGATAGCACGGCAATCAGCACTCGAATATAATTATAACCCTAATACTAATTGTAAATATTCATCTCATCTATGGGATCTAATGCGCGCGCTGTTGCTTTGTCTCTGCGTGTAGTAGTTGAGAGAGCCAGTTTAAGGGCGGAGTAGTTGGAAGGCATACTTTCTAGGAAAAATGGCCGCTCAAGGAGAAGAGCCAACTCGAGCGGCTTTAGAGGCTAGGAAAACTGCCTTAAAATATTTAGACTTGAGGGAAAGCTTCGTTAACAAACTATAACACGGCAATCAGCACTCGAATACGACGAGAGAAATTACTGAGACGTGGAAAATTCCCTTGAAAAAAAAAAAAAATCTGGTTTGCTAGGCAAATGCTTGTATGTATTGAACCTCTTAAAAGATGAGGGGTGAAATATGCGCTCACCGAGAGGGCATCTTCGGCACGAGACATCCCCAAGGCACCTTACAGAGATGTGGAGAGCTTCGCGGCCGGAACGAAGCTTCCCTTCTCCGCCGGCCAAGAGGGGGAAACGCGCTTTCCGATCGCTCAAGGTTGCGCGGACAAAGCCTAACTCTAGCGTCTAGGAAAAGCTTAACCAGGTGCGATGGCGGCACGCATAGCGTGGGAAGCTAGCCGCCAGAATAACTATACCAAGGACTGCTGCTGATGAGGGCGAAATACCTTCGTGTAATTATAATAACCCTAATAGGACTACTTTCGAAAAAAAAGGAAACGGCCCAGAGGGCTATACTACGAGAGCTATGACTGATAGTTTTCTCTCTCTCTCTCTCTATATATATATATATATATTCATCTCATCTATGGGATCGCATGCGCGCGCTGTTTCTTTGTCTCTGCGTGTAGTACAGTGAAGAGAGCCAGTTTAAGGGCGGAGAAGAAGAAAGAAGAGAAAAGCAAAAACTGCAGCGCCGAAGTTTTAAAGCGCACCCGTGGTAGAGAAACGGAATGCGATATAAGCGTGCGTAGCCATGATACGCACACGACAAACTGCCTTAAAATATTTAGACTTGAGGGAAAGCTTCGTTAGCAAACGATAGCACGGCAATCAGCACTCGAATATAATTATAACCCTAATACTAATTGTAAATATTCATCTCATCTATGGGATCTAATGCGCGCGCTGTTGCTTTGTCTCTGCGTGTAGTAGTTGAGAGAGCCAGTTTAAGGGCGGAGTAGTTGGAAGGCATACTTTCTAGGAAAAATGGCCGCTCAAGGAGAAGAGCCAACTCGAGCGGCTTTAGAGGCTAGGAAAACTGCCTTAAAATATTTAGACTTGAGGGAAAGCTTCGTTAACAAACTATAACACGGCAATCAGCACTCGAATACGACGAGAGAAATTACTGAGACGTGGAAAATTCCCTTGAAAAAAAAAAAATCTGGTTTGCTAGGCAAATGCTTGTATGTATTGAACCTCTTAAAAGATGAGGGGTGAAATATGCGCTCACCGAGAGGGCATCTTCGGCACGAGACATCCCCAAGGCACCTTACAGAGATGTGGAGAGCTTCGCGGCCGGAACGAAGCCTCCCTTCTCCGCCGGCCAAGAGGGGGAAACGCGCTTTCCGATCGCTCAAGGTTGCGCGGACAAAGCCTAACTCTAGCGTCTAGGAAAAGCTTAACCAGGTGCGATGGCGGCACGCATAGCGTGGGAAGCTAGCCGCCAGAATAACTATACCAAGGACTGCTGCTGATGAGGGCGAAATACCTTCGTGTAATTATAATAACCCTAATAGGACTACTTTCGAAAAAAAAGGAAACGGCCCAGAGGGCTATACTACGAGAGCTATGACTGATAGTTTTCTCTCTCTCTCTCTCTATATATATATATATATATTCATCTCATCTATGGGATCGCATGCGCGCGCTGTTTCTTTGTCTCTGCGTGTAGTACAGTGAAGAGAGCCAGTTTAAGGGCGGAGAAGAAGAAAGAAGAGAAAAGCAAAAACTGCAGCGCCGTGGTTTTAAAGCGCACCCGTGGTAGAGAAACGGAATGCGATATAAGCGTGCGTAGCCATGATACGCACACGACAAACTGCCTTAAAATATTTAGACTTGAGGGAAAGCTTCGTTAGCAAACGATAGCACGGCAATCAGCACTCGAATATAATTATAACCCTAATACTAATTGTAAATATTCATCTCATCTATGGGATCTAATGCGCGCGCTGTTGCTTTGTCTCTGCGTGTAGTAGTTGAGAGAGCCAGTTTAAGGGCGGAGTAGTTGGAAGGCATACTTTCTAGGAAAAATGGCCGCTCAAGGAGAAGAGCCAACTCGAGCGGCTTTAGAGGCTAGGAAAACTGCCTTAAAATATTTAGACTTGAGGGAAAGCTTCGTTAACAAACTATAACACGGCAATCAGCACTCGAATACGACGAGAGAAATTACTGAGACGTGGAAAATTCCCTTGAAAAAAAAAAAAATCTGGTTTGCTAGGCAAATGCTTGTATGTATTGAACCTCTTAAAAGATGAGGGGTGAAATATGCGCTCACCGAGAGGGCATCTTCGGCACGAGACATCCCCAAGGCACCTTACAGAGATGTGGAGAGCTTCGCGGCCGGAACGAAGCTTCCCTTCTCCGCCGGCCAAGAGGGGGAAACGCGCTTTCCGATCGCTCAAGGTTGCGCGGACAAAGCCTAACTCTAGCGTCTAGGAAAAGCTTAACCAGGTGCGATGGCGGCACGCATAGCGTGGGAAGCTAGCCGCCAGAATAACTATACCAAGGACTGCTGCTGATGAGGGCGAAATACCTTCGTGTAATTATAATAACCCTAATAGGACTACTTTCGAAAAAAAAGGAAACGGCCCAGAGGGCTATACTACGAGAGCTATGACTGATAGTTTTCTCTCTCTCTCTCTCTATATATATATATATATATTCATCTCATCTATGGGATCGCATGCGCGCGCTGTTTCTTTGTCTCTGCGTGTAGTACAGTGAAGAGAGCCAGTTTAAGGGCGGAGAAGAAGAAAGAAGAGAAAAGCAAAAACTGCAGCGCCGTGGTTTTAAAGCGCACCCGTGGTAGAGAAACGGAATGCGATATAAGCGTGCGTAGCCATGATACGCACACGACAAACTGCCTTAAAATATTTAGACTTGAGGGAAAGCTTCGTTAGCAAACGATAGCACGGCAATCAGCACTCGAATAAAATTATAACCCTAATACTAATTGTAAATATTCATCTCATCTATGGGATCTAATGCGCGCGCTGTTGCTTTGTCTCTGCGTGTAGTAGTTGAGAGAGCCAGTTTAAGGGCGGAGTAGTTGGAAGGCATACTTTCTAGGAAAAATGGCCGCTCAAGGAGAAGAGCCAACTCGAGCGGCTTTAGAGGCTAGGAAAACTGCCTTAAAATATTTAGACTTGAGGGAAAGCTTCGTTAACAAACTATAACACGGCAATCAGCACTCGAATACGACGAGAGAAATTACTGAGACGTGGAAAATTCCCTTGAAAAAAAAAAAATCTGGTTTGCTAGGCAAATGCTTGTATGTATTGAACCTCTTAAAAGATGAGGGGTGAAATATGCGCTCACCGAGAGGGCATCTTCGGCACGAGACATCCCCAAGGCACCTTACAGAGATGTGGAGAGCTTCGCGGCCGGAACGAAGCCTCCCTTCTCCGCCGGCCAAGAGGGGGAAACGCGCTTTCCGATCGCTCAAGGTTGCGCGGACAAAGCCTAACTCTAGCGTCTAGGAAAAGCTTAACCAGGTGCGATGGCGGCACGCATAGCGTGGGAAGCTAGCCGCCAGAATAACTATACCAAGGACTGCTGCTGATGAGGGCGAAATACCTTCGCGTAATTATAATAACCCTAATAGGACTACTTTCGAAAAAAAAGGAAACGGCCCAGAGGGCTATACTACGAGAGCTATGACTGATAGTTTTCTCTCTCTCTCTCTCTATATATATATATATATATTCATCTCATCTATGGGATCGCATGCGCGCGCTGTTTCTTTGTCTCTGCGTGTAGTACAGTGAAGAGAGCCAGTTTAAGGGCGGAGAAGAAGAAAGAAGAGAAAAGCAAAAACTGCAGCGCCGTGGTTTTAAAGCGCACCCGTGGTAGAGAAACGGAATGCGATATAAGCGTGCGTAGCCATGATACGCACACGACAAACTGCCTTAAAATATTTAGACTTGAGGGAAAGCTTCGTTAGCAAGCGATAGCACGGCAATCAGCACTCGAATATAATTATAACCCTAATACTAATTGTAAATATTCATCTCATCTATGGGATCTAATGCGCGCGCTGTTGCTTTGTCTCTGCGTGTAGTAGTTGAGAGAGCCAGTTTAAGGGCGGAGTAGTTGGAAGGCATACTTTCTAGGAAAAATGGCCGCTCAAGGAGAAGAGCCAACTCGAGCGGCTTTAGAGGCTAGGAAAACTGCCTTAAAATATTTAGACTTGAGGGAAAGCTTCGTTAACAAACTATAACACGGCAATCAGCACTCGAATACGACGAGAGAAATTACTGAGACGTGGAAAATTCCCTTGAAAAAAAAAAAAATCTGGTTTGCTAGGCAAATGCTTGTATGTATTGAACCTCTTAAAAGATGAGGGGTGAAATATGCGCTCACCGAGAGGGCATCTTCGGCACGAGACATCCCCAAGGCACCTTACAGAGATGTGGAGAGCTTCGCGGCCGGAACGAAGCTTCCCTTCTCCGCCGGCCAAGAGGGGGAAACGCGCTTTCCGATCGCTCAAGGTTGCGCGGACAAAGCCTAACTCTAGCGTCTAGGAAAAGCTTAACCAGGTGCGATGGCGGCACGCATAGCGTGGGAAGCTAGCCGCCAGAATAACTATACCAAGGACTGCTGCTGATGAGGGCGAAATACCTTCGTGTAATTATAATAACCCTAATAGGACTACTTTCGAAAAAAAAGGAAACGGCCCAGAGGGCTATACTACGAGAGCTATGACTGATAGTTTTCTCTCTCTCTCTCTCTATATATATATATATATATTCATCTCATCTATGGGATCGCATGCGCGCGCTGTTTCTTTGTCTCTGCGTGTAGTACAGTGAAGAGAGCCAGTTTAAGGGCGGAGAAGAAGAAAGAAGAGAAAAGCAAAAACTGCAGCGCCGTGGTTTTAAAGCGCACCCGTGGTAGAGAAACGGAATGCGATATAAGCGTGCGTAGCCATGATACGCACACGACAAACTGCCTTAAAATATTTAGACTTGAGGGAAAGCTTCGTTAGCAAACGATAGCACGGCAATCAGCACTCGAATATAATTATAACCCTAATACTAATTGTAAATATTCATCTCATCTATGGGATCTAATGCGCGCGCTGTTGCTTTGTCTCTGCGTGTAGTAGTTGAGAGAGCCAGTTTAAGGGCGGAGTAGTTGGAAGGCATACTTTCTAGGAAAAATGGCCGCTCAAGGAGAAGAGCAACTCGAGCGGCTTTAGAGGCTAGGAAAACTGCCTTAAAATATTTAGACTTGAGGGAAAGCTTCGTTAACAAACTATAACACGGCAATCAGCACTCGAATACGACGAGAGAAATTACTGAGACGTGGAAAATTCCCTTGAAAAAAAAAAAAAAAAAAAAATCTGGTTTGCTAGGCAAATGCTTGTATGTATTGAACCTCTTAAAAGATGAGGGGTGAAATATGCGCTCACCGAGAGGGCATCTTCGGCACGAGACATCCCCAAGGCACCTTACAGAGATGTGGAGAGCTTCGCGGCCGGAACGAAGCTTCCCTTCTCCGCCGGCCAAGAGGGGGAAACGCGCTTTCCGATCGCTCAAGGTTGCGCGGACAAAGCCTAACTCTAGCGTCTAGGAAAAGCTTAACCAGGTGCGATGGCGGCACGCATAGCGTGGGAAGCTAGCCGCCAGAATAACTATACCAAGGACTGCTGCTGATGAGGGCGAAATACCTTCGTGTAATTATAATAACCCTAATAGGACTACTTTCGAAAAAAAAGGAAACGGCCCAGAGGGCTATACTACGAGAGCTATGACTGATAGTTTTCTCTCTCTCTCTCTCTCTATATATATATATATATTCATCTCATCTATGGGATCGCATGCGCGCGCTGTTTCTTTGTCTCTGCGTGTAGTACAGTGAAGAGAGCCAGTTTAAGGGCGGAGAAGAAGAAAGAAGAGAAAAGCAAAAACTGCAGCGCCGTGGTTTTAAAGCGCACCCGTGGTAGAGAAACGGAATGCGATATAAGCGTGCGTAGCCATGATACGCACACGACAAACTGCCTTAAAATATTTAGACTTGAGGGAAAGCTTCGTTAGCAAACGATAGCACGGCAATCAGCACTCGAATATAATTATAACCCTAATACTAATTGTAAATATTCATCTCATCTATGGGATCTAATGCGCGCGCTGTTGCTTTGTCTCTGCGTGTAGTAGTTGAGAGAGCCAGTTTAAGGGCGGAGTAGTTGGAAGGCATACTTTCTAGGAAAAATGGCCGCTCAAGGAGAAGAGCCAACTCGAGCGGCTTTAGAGGCTAGGAAAACTGCCTTAAAATATTTAGACTTGAGGGAAAGCTTCGTTAACAAACTATAACACGGCAATCAGCACTCGAATACGACGAGAGAAATTACTGAGACGTGGAAAATTCCCTTGAAAAAAAAAAAAATCTGGTTTGCTAGGCAAATGCTTGTATGTATTGAACCTCTTAAAAGATGAGGGGTGAAATATGCGCTCACCGAGAGGGCATCTTCGGCACGAGACATCCCCAAGGCACCTTACAGAGATGTGGAGAGCTTCGCGGCCGGAACGAAGCTTCCCTTCTCCGCCGGCCAAGAGGGGGAAACGCGCTTTCCGATCGCTCAAGGTTGCGCGGACAAAGCCTAACTCTAGCGTCTAGGAAAAGCTTAACCAGGTGCGATGGCGGCACGCATAGCGTGGGAAGCTAGCCGCCAGAATAACTATACCAAGGACTGCTGCTGATGAGGGCGAAATACCTTCGTGTAATTATAATAACCCTAATAGGACTACTTTCGAAAAAAAAGGAAACGGCCCAGAGGGCTATACTACGAGAGCTATGACTGATAGTTTTCTCTCTCTCTCTCTATATATATATATATATATATTCATCTCATCTATGGGATCGCATGCGCGCGCTGTTTCTTTGTCTCTGCGTGTAGTACAGTGAAGAGAGCCAGTTTAAGGGCGGAGAAGAAGAAAGAAGAGAAAAGCAAAAACTGCAGCGCCGTGGTTTTAAAGCGCACCCGTGGTAGAGAAACGGAATGCGATATAAGCGTGCGTAGCCATGATACGCACACGACAAACTGCCTTAAAATATTTAGACTTGAGGGAAAGCTTCGTTAGCAAACGATAGCACGGCAATCAGCACTCGAATATAATTATAACCCTAATACTAATTGTAAATATTCATCTCATCTATGGGATCTAATGCGCGCGCTGTTGCTTTGTCTCTGCGTGTAGTAGTTGAGAGAGCCAGTTTAAGGGCGGAGTAGTTGGAAGGCATACTTTCTAGGAAAAATGGCCGCTCAAGGAGAAGAGCCAACTCGAGCGGCTTTAGAGGCTAGGAAAACTGCCTTAAAATATTTAGACTTGAGGGAAAGCTTCGTTAACAAACTATAACACGGCAATCAGCACTCGAATACGACGAGAGAAATTACTGAGACGTGGAAAATTCCCTTGAAAAAAAAAAAAATCTGGTTTGCTAGGCAAATGCTTGTATGTATTGAACCTCTTAAAAGATGAGGGGTGAAATATGCGCTCACCGAGAGGGCATCTTCGGCACGAGACATCCCCAAGGCACCTTACAGAGATGTGGAGAGCTTCGCGGCCGGAACGAAGCTTCCCTTCTCCGCCGGCCAAGAGGGGGAAACGCGCTTTCCGATCGCTCAAGGTTGCGCGGACAAAGCCTAACTCTAGCGTCTAGGAAAAGCTTAACCAGGTGCGATGGCGGCACGCATAGCGTGGGAAGCTAGCCGCCAGAATAACTATACCAAGGACTGCTGCTGATGAGGGCGAAATACCTTCGTGTAATTATAATAACCCTAATAGGACTACTTTCGAAAAAAAAGGAAACGGCCCAGAGGGCTATACTACGAGAGCTATGACTGATAGTTTTCTCTCTCTCTCTCTCTATATATATATATATATATTCATCTCATCTATGGGATCGCATGCGCGCGCTGTTTCTTTGTCTCTGCGTGTAGTACAGTGAAGAGAGCCAGTTTAAGGGCGGAGAAGAAGAAAGAAGAGAAAAGCAAAAACTGCAGCGCCGTGGTTTTAAAGCGCACCCGTGGTAGAGAAACGGAATGCGATATAAGCGTGCGTAGCCATGATACGCACACGACAAACTGCCTTAAAATATTTAGACTTGAGGGAAAGCTTCGTTAGCAAACGATAGCACGGCAATCAGCACTCGAATATAATTATAACCCTAATACTAATTGTAAATATTCATCTCATCTATGGGATCTAATGCGCGCGCTGTTGCTTTGTCTCTGCGTGTAGTAGTTGAGAGAGCCAGTTTAAGGGCGGAGTAGTTGGAAGGCATACTTTCTAGGAAAAATGGCCGCTCAAGGAGAAGAGCCAACTCGAGCGGCTTTAGAGGCTAGGAAAACTGCCTTAAAATATTTAGACTTGAGGGAAAGCTTCGTTAACAAACTATAACACGGCAATCAGCACTCGAATACGACGAGAGAAATTACTGAGACGTGGAAAATTCCCTTGAAAAAAAAAAAATCTGGTTTGCTAGGCAAATGCTTGTATGTATTGAACCTCTTAAAAGATGAGGGGTGAAATATGCGCTCACCGAGAGGGCATCTTCGGCACGAGACATCCCCAAGGCACCTTACAGAGATGTGGAGAGCTTCGCGGCCGGAACGAAGCCTCCCTTCTCCGCCGGCCAAGAGGGGGAAACGCGCTTTCCGATCGCTCAAGGTTGCGCGGACAAAGCCTAACTCTAGCGTCTAGGAAAAGCTTAACCAGGTGCGATGGCGGCACGCATAGCGTGGGAAGCTAGCCGCCAGAATAACTATACCAAGGACTGCTGCTGATGAGGGCGAAATACCTTCGTGTAATTATAATAACCCTAATAGGACTACTTTCGAAAAAAAAGGAAACGGCCCAGAGGGCTATACTACGAGAGCTATGACTGATAGTTTTCTCTCTCTCTCTCTCTATATATATATATATATATTCATCTCATCTATGGGATCGCATGCGCGCGCTGTTTCTTTGTCTCTGCGTGTAGTACAGTGAAGAGAGCCAGTTTAAGGGCGGAGAAGAAGAAAGAAGAGAAAAGCAAAAACTGCAGCGCCGTGGTTTTAAAGCGCACCCGTGGTAGAGAAACGGAATGCGATATAAGCGTGCGTAGCCATGATACGCACACGACAAACTGCCTTAAAATATTTAGACTTGAGGGAAAGCTTCGTTAGCAAACGATAGCACGGCAATCAGCACTCGAATATAATTATAACCCTAATACTAATTGTAAATATTCATCTCATCTATGGGATCTAATGCGCGCGCTGTTGCTTTGTCTCTGCGTGTAGTAGTTGAGAGAGCCAGTTTAAGGGCGGAGTAGTTGGAAGGCATACTTTCTAGGAAAAATGGCCGCTCAAGGAGAAGAGCCAACTCGAGCGGCTTTAGAGGCTAGGAAAACTGCCTTAAAATATTTAGACTTGAGGGAAAGCTTCGTTAACAAACTATAACACGGCAATCAGCACTCGAATACGACGAGAGAAATTACTGAGACGTGGAAAATTCCCTTGAAAAAAAAAAATCTGGTTTGCTAGGCAAATGCTTGTATGTATTGAACCTCTTAAAAGATGAGGGGTGAAATATGCGCTCACCGAGAGGGCATCTTCGGCACGAGACATCCCCAAGGCACCTTACAGAGATGTGGAGAGCTTCGCGGCCGGAACGAAGCTTCCCTTCTCCGCCGGCCAAGAGGGGGAAACGCGCTTTCCGATCGCTCAAGGTTGCGCGGACAAAGCCTAACTCTAGCGTCTAGGAAAAGCTTAACCAGGTGCGATGGCGGCACGCATAGCGTGGGAAGCTAGCCGCCAGAATAACTATACCAAGGACTGCTGCTGATGAGGGCGAAATACCTTCGTGTAATTATAATAACCCTAATAGGACTACTTTCGAAAAAAAAGGAAACGGCCCAGAGGGCTATACTACGAGAGCTATGACTGATAGTTTTCTCTCTCTCTCTCTCTCTATATATATATATATATTCATCTCATCTATGGGATCGCATGCGCGCGCTGTTTCTTTGTCTCTGCGTGTAGTACAGTGAAGAGAGCCAGTTTAAGGGCGGAGAAGAAGAAAGAAGAGAAAAGCAAAAACTGCAGCGCCGTGGTTTTAAAGCGCACCCGTGGTAGAGAAACGGAATGCGATATAAGCGTGCGTAGCCATGATACGCACACGACAAACTGCCTTAAAATATTTAGACTTGAGGGAAAGCTTCGTTAGCAAACGATAGCACGGCAATCAGCACTCGAATATAATTATAACCCTAATACTAATTGTAAATATTCATCTCATCTATGGGATCTAATGCGCGCACTGTTGCTTTGTCTCTGCGTGTAGTAGTTGAGAGAGCCAGTTTAAGGGCGGAGTAGTTGGAAGGCATACTTTCTAGGAAAAATGGCCGCTCAAGGAGAAGAGCAACTCGAGCGGCTTTAGAGGCTAGGAAAACTGCCTTAAAATATTTAGACTTGAGGGAAAGCTTCGTTAACAAACTATAACACGGCAATCAGCACTCGAATACGACGAGAGAAATTACTGAGACGTGGAAAATTCCCTTGAAAAAAAAAAAAAAAAAAAAAATCTGGTTTGCTAGGCAAATGCTTGTATGTATTGAACCTCTTAAAAGATGAGGGGTGAAATATGCGCTCACCGAGAGGGCATCTTCGGCACGAGACATCCCCAAGGCACCTTACAGAGATGTGGAGAGCTTCGCGGCCGGAACGAAGCTTCCCTTCTCCGCCGGCCAAGAGGGGGAAACGCGCTTTCCGATCGCTCAAGGTTGCGCGGACAAAGCCTAACTCTAGCGTCTAGGAAAAGCTTAACCAGGTGCGATGGCGGCACGCATAGCGTGGGAAGCTAGCCGCCAGAATAACTATACCAAGGACTGCTGCTGATGAGGGCGAAATACCTTCGTGTAATTATAATAACCCTAATAGGACTACTTTCGAAAAAAAGGAAACGGCCCAGAGGGCTATACTACGAGAGCTATGACTGATAGTTTTCTCTCTCTCTCTCTCTATATATATATATATATATATTCATCTCATCTATGGGATCGCATGCGCGCGCTGTTTCTTTGTCTCTGCGTGTAGTACAGTGAAGAGAGCCAGTTTAAGGGCGGAGAAGAAGAAAGAAGAGAAAAGCAAAAACTGCAGCGCCGTGGTTTTAAAGCGCACCCGTGGTAGAGAAACGGAATGCGATATAAGCGTGCGTAGCCATGATACGCACACGACAAACTGCCTTAAAATATTTAGACTTGAGGGAAAGCTTCGTTAGCAAACGATAGCACGGCAATCAGCACTCGAATATAATTATAACCCTAATACTAATTGTAAATATTCATCTCATCTATGGGATCTAATGCGCGCGCTGTTGCTTTGTCTCTGCGTGTAGTAGTTGAGAGAGCCAGTTTAAGGGCGGAGTAGTTGGAAGGCATACTTTCTAGGAAAAATGGCCGCTCAAGGAGAAGAGCCAACTCGAGCGGCTTTAGAGGCTAGGAAAACTGCCTTAAAATATTTAGACTTGAGGGAAAGCTTCGTTAACAAACTATAACACGGCAATCAGCACTCGAATACGACGAGAGAAATTACTGAGACGTGGAAAATTCCCTTGAAAAAAAAAAAAAAAAATCTGGTTTGCTAGGCAAATGCTTGTATGTATTGAACCTCTTAAAAGATGAGGGGTGAAATATGCGCTCACCGAGAGGGCATCTTCGGCACGAGACATCCCCAAGGCACCTTACAGAGATGTGGAGAGCTTCGCGGCCGGAACGAAGCTTCCCTTCTCCGCCGGCCAAGAGGGGGAAACGCGCTTTCCGATCGCTCAAGGTTGCGCGGACAAAGCCTAACTCTAGCGTCTAGGAAAAGCTTAACCAGGTGCGATGGCGGCACGCATAGCGTGGGAAGCTAGCCGCCAGAATAACTATACCAAGGACTGCTGCTGATGAGGGCGAAATACCTTCGTGTAATTATAATAACCCTAATAGGACTACTTTCGAAAAAAAAGGAAACGGCCCAGAGGGCTATACTACGAGAGCTATGACTGATAGTTTTCTCTCTCTCTCTCTCTATATATATATATATATATTCATCTCATCTATGGGATCGCATGCGCGCGCTGTTTCTTTGTCTCTGCGTGTAGTACAGTGAAGAGAGCCAGTTTAAGGGCGGAGAAGAAGAAAGAAGAGAAAAGCAAAAACTGCAGCGCCGTGGTTTTAAAGCGCACCCGTGGTAGAGAAACGGAATGCGATATAAGCGTGCGTAGCCATGATACGCACACGACAAACTGCCTTAAAATATTTAGACTTGAGGGAAAGCTTCGTTAGCAAACGATAGCACGGCAATCAGCACTCGAATATAATTATAACCCTAATACTAATTGTAAATATTCATCTCATCTATGGGATCTAATGCGCGCGCTGTTGCTTTGTCTCTGCGTGTAGTAGTTGAGAGAGCCAGTTTAAGGGCGGAGTAGTTGGAAGGCATACTTTCTAGGAAAAATGGCCGCTCAAGGAGAAGAGCCAACTCGAGCGGCTTTAGAGGCTAGGAAAACTGCCTTAAAATATTTAGACTTGAGGGAAAGCTTCGTTAACAAACTATAACACGGCAATCAGCACTCGAATACGACGAGAGAAATTACTGAGACGTGGAAAATTCCCTTGAAAAAAAAAAAAATCTGGTTTGCTAGGCAAATGCTTGTATGTATTGAACCTCTTAAAAGATGAGGGGTGAAATATGCGCTCACCGAGAGGGCATCTTCGGCACGAGACATCCCCAAGGCACCTTACAGAGATGTGGAGAGCTTCGCGGCCGGAACGAAGCTTCCCTTCTACGCCGGCCAAGAGGGGGAAACGCGCTTTCCGATCGCTCAAGGTTGCGCGGACAAAGCCTAACTCTAGCGTCTAGGAAAAGCTTAACCAGGTGCGATGGCGGCACGCATAGCGTGGGAAGCTAGCCGCCAGAATAACTATACCAAGGACTGCTGCTGATGAGGGCGAAATACCTTCGTGTAATTATAATAACCCTAATAGGACTACTTTCGAAAAAAAAGGAAACGGCCCAGAGGGCTATACTACGAGAGCTATGACTGATAGTTTTCTCTCTCTCTCTCTCTATATATATATATATATATTCATCTCATCTATGGGATCGCATGCGCGCGCTGTTTCTTTGTCTCTGCGTGTAGTACAGTGAAGAGAGCCAGTTTAAGGGCGGAGAAGAAGAAAGAAGAGAAAAGCAAAAACTGCAGCGCCGTGGTTTTAAAGCGCACCCGTGGTAGAGAAACGGAATGCGATATAAGCGTGCGTAGCCATGATACGCACACGACAAACTGCCTTAAAATATTTAGACTTGAGGGAAAGCTTCGTTAGCAAACGATAGCACGGCAATCAGCACTCGAATATAATTATAACCCTAATACTAATTGTAAATATTCATCTCATCTATGGGATCTAATGCGCGCGCTGTTGCTTTGTCTCTGCGTGTAGTAGTTGAGAGAGCCAGTTTAAGGGCGGAGTAGTTGGAAGGCATACTTTCTAGGAAAAATGGCCGCTCAAGGAGAAGAGCCAACTCGAGCGGCTTTAGAGGCTAGGAAAACTGCCTTAAAATATTTAGACTTGAGGGAAAGCTTCGTTAACAAACTATAACACGGCAATCAGCACTCGAATACGACGAGAGAAATTACTGAGACGTGGAAAATTCCCTTGAAAAAAAAAAATCTGGTTTGCTAGGCAAATGCTTGTATGTATTGAACCTCTTAAAAGATGAGGGGTGAAATATGCGCTCACCGAGAGGGCATCTTCGGCACGAGACATCCCCAAGGCACCTTACAGAGATGTGGAGAGCTTCGCGGCCGGAACGAAGCTTCCCTTCTCCGCCGGCCAAGAGGGGGAAACGCGCTTTCCGATCGCTCAAGGTTGCGCGGACAAAGCCTAACTCTAGCGTCTAGGAAAAGCTTAACCAGGTGCGATGGCGGCACGCATAGCGTGGGAAGCTAGCCGCCAGAATAACTATACCAAGGACTGCTGCTGATGAGGGCGAAATACCTTCGTGTAATTATAATAACCCTAATAGGACTACTTTCGAAAAAAGAGGAAACGGCCCAGAGGGCTATACTACGAGAGCTATGACTGATAGTTTTCTCTCTCTCTCTCTATATATATATATATATATATTCATCTCATCTATGGGATCGCATGCGCGCGCTGTTTCTTTGTCTCTGCGTGTAGTACAGTGAAGAGAGCCAGTTTAAGGGCGGAGAAGAAGAAAGAAGAGAAAAGCAAAAACTGCAGCGCCGTGGTTTTAAAGCGCACCCGTGGTAGAGAAACGGAATGCGATATAAGCGTGCGTAGCCATGATACGCACACGACAAACTGCCTTAAAATATTTAGACTTGAGGGAAAGCTTCGTTAGCAAACGATAGCACGGCAATCAGCACTCGAATATAATTATAACCCTAATACTAATTGTAAATATTCATCTCATCTATGGGATCTAATGCGCGCGCTGTTGCTTTGTCTCTGCGTGTAGTAGTTGAGAGAGCCAGTTTAAGGGCGGAGTAGTTGGAAGGCATACTTTCTAGGAAAAATGGCCGCTCAAGGAGAAGAGCCAACTCGAGCGGCTTTAGAGGCTAGGAAAACTGCCTTAAAATATTTAGACTTGAGGGAAAGCTTCGTTAACAAACTATAACACGGCAATCAGCACTCGAATACGACGAGAGAAATTACTGAGACGTGGAAAATTCCCTTGAAAAAAAAAAATCTGGTTTGCTAGGCAAATGCTTGTATGTATTGAACCTCTTAAAAGATGAGGGGTGAAATATGCGCTCACCGAGAGGGCATCTTCGGCACGAGACATCCCCAAGGCACCTTACAGAGATGTGGAGAGCTTCGCGGCCGGAACGAAGCTTCCCTTCTCCGCCGGCCAAGAGGGGGAAACGCGCTTTCCGATCGCTCAAGGTTGCGCGGACAAAGCCTAACTCTAGCGTCTAGGAAAAGCTTAACCAGGTGCGATGGCGGCACGCATAGCGTGGGAAGCTAGCCGCCAGAATAACTTTACCAAGGACTGCTGCTGATGAGGGCGAAATACCTTCGTGTAATTATAATAACCCTAATAGGACTACTTTCGAAAAAAAAGGAAACGGCCCAGAGGGCTATACTACGAGAGCTATGACTGATAGTTTTCTCTCTCTCTCTCTCTATATATATATATATATATATTCATCTCATCTATGGGATCGCATGCGCGCGCTGTTTCTTTGTCTCTGCGTGTAGTACAGTGAAGAGAGCCAGTTTAAGGGCGGAGAAGAAGAAAGAAGAGAAAAGCAAAAACTGCAGCGCCGTGGTTTTAAAGCGCACCCGTGGTAGAGAAACGGAATGCGATATAAGCGTGCGTAGCCATGATACGCACACGACAAACTGCCTTAAAATATTTAGACTTGAGGGAAAGCTTCGTTAGCAAACGATAGCACGGCAATCAGCACTCGAATATAATTATAACCCTAATACTAATTGTAAATATTCATCTCATCTATGGGATCTAATGCGCGCGCTGTTGCTTTGTCTCTGCGTGTAGTAGTTGAGAGAGCCAGTTTAAGGGCGGAGTAGTTGGAAGGCATACTTTCTAGGAAAAATGGCCGCTCAAGGAGAAGAGCCAACTCGAGCGGCTTTAGAGGCTAGGAAAACTGCCTTAAAATATTTAGACTTGAGGGAAAGCTTCGTTAACAAACTATAACACGGCAATCAGCACTCGAATACGACGAGAGAAATTACTGAGACGTGGAAAATTCCCTTGAAAAAAAAAAATCTGGTTTGCTAGGCAAATGCTTGTATGTATTGAACCTCTTAAAAGATGAGGGGTGAAATATGCGCTCACCGAGAGGGCATCTTCGGCACGAGACATCCCCAAGGCACCTTACAGAGATGTGGAGAGCTTCGCGGCCGGAACGAAGCTTCCCTTCTCCGCCGGCCAAGAGGGGGAAACGCGCTTTCCGATCGCTCAAGGTTGCGCGGACAAAGCCTAACTCTAGCGTCTAGGAAAAGCTTAACCAGGTGCGATGGCGGCACGCATAGCGTGGGAAGCTAGCCGCCAGAATAACTATACCAAGGACTGCTGCTGATGAGGGCGAAATACCTTCGTGTAATTATAATAACCCTAATAGGACTACTTTCGAAAAAAAAAGGAAACGGCCCAGAGGGCTATACTACGAGAGCTATGACTGATAGTTTTCTCTCTCTCTCTCTATATATATATATATATATATATTCATCTCATCTATGGGATCGCATGCGCGCGCTGTTTCTTTGTCTCTGCGTGTAGTACAGTGAAGAGAGCCAGTTTAAGGGCGGAGAAGAAGAAAGAAGAGAAAAGCAAAAACTGCAGCGCCGTGGTTTTAAAGCGCACCCGTGGTAGAGAAACGGAATGCGATATAAGCGTGCGTAGCCATGATACGCACACGACAAACTGCCTTAAAATATTTAGACTTGAGGGAAAGCTTCGTTAGCAAACGATAGCACGGCAATCAGCACTCGAATATAATTATAACCCTAATACTAATTGTAAATATTCATCTCATCTATGGGATCTAATGCGCGCGCTGTTGCTTTGTCTCTGCGTGTAGTAGTTGAGAGAGCCAGTTTAAGGGCGGAGTAGTTGGAAGGCATACTTTCTAGGAAAAATGGCCGCTCAAGGAGAAGAGCCAACTCGAGCGGCTTTAGAGGCTAGGAAAACTGCCTTAAAATATTTAGACTTGAGGGAAAGCTTCGTTAACAAACTATAACACGGCAATCAGCACTCGAATACGACGAGAGAAATTACTGAGACGTGGAAAATTCCCTTGAAAAAAAAAATCTGGTTTGCTAGGCAAATGCTTGTATGTATTGAACCTCTTAAAAGATGAGGGGTGAAATATGCGCTCACCGAGAGGGCATCTTCGGCACGAGACATCCCCAAGGCACCTTACAGAGATGTGGAGAGCTTCGCGGCCGGAACGAAGCTTCCCTTCTCCGCCGGCCAAGAGGGGGAAACGCGCTTTCCGATCGCTCAAGGTTGCGCGGACAAAGCCTAACTCTAGCGTCTAGGAAAAGCTTAACCAGGTGCGATGGCGGCACGCATAGCGTGGGAAGCTAGCCGCCAGAATAACTATACCAAGGACTGCTGCTGATGAGGGCGAAATACCTTCGTGTAATTATAATAACCCTAATAGGACTACTTTCGAAAAAAAAGGAAACGGCCCAGAGGGCTATACTACGAGAGCTATGACTGATAGTTTTCTCTCTCTCTCTCTCTCTATATATATATATATATTCATCTCATCTATGGGATCGCATGCGCGCGCTGTTTCTTTGTCTCTGCGTGTAGTACAGTGAAGAGAGCCAGTTTAAGGGCGGAGAAGAAGAAAGAAGAGAAAAGCAAAAACTGCAGCGCCGTGGTTTTAAAGCGCACCCGTGGTAGAGAAACGGAATGCGATATAAGCGTGCGTAGCCATGATACGCACACGACAAACTGCCTTAAAATATTTAGACTTGAGGGAAAGCTTCGTTAGCAAACGATAGCACGGCAATCAGCACTCGAATATAATTATAACCCTAATACTAATTGTAAATATTCATCTCATCTATGGGATCTAATGCGCGCGCTGTTGCTTTGTCTCTGCGTGTAGTAGTTGAGAGAGCCAGTTTAAGGGCGGAGTAGTTGGAAGGCATACTTTCTAGGAAAAATGGCCGCTCAAGGAGAAGAGCCAACTCGAGCGGCTTTAGAGGCTAGGAAAACTGCCTTAAAATATTTAGACTTGAGGGAAAGCTTCGTTAACAAACTATAACACGGCAATCAGCACTCGAATACGACGAGAGAAATTACTGAGACGTGGAAAATTCCCTTGAAAAAAAAAATCTGGTTTGCTAGGCAAATGCTTGTATGTATTGAACCTCTTAAAAGATGAGGGGTGAAATATGCGCTCACCGAGAGGGCATCTTCGGCACGAGACATCCCCAAGGCACCTTACAGAGATGTGGAGAGCTTCGCGGCCGGAACGAAGCTTCCCTTCTCCGCCGGCCAAGAGGGGGAAACGCGCTTTCCGATCGCTCAAGGTTGCGCGGACAAAGCCTAACTCTAGCGTCTAGGAAAAGCTTAACCAGGTGCGATGGCGGCACGCATAGCGTGGGAAGCTAGCCGCCAGAATAACTATACCAAGGACTGCTGCTGATGAGGGCGAAATACCTTCGTGTAATTATAATAACCCTAATAGGACTACTTTCGAAAAAAAAGGAAACGGCCCAGAGGGCTATACTACGAGAGCTATGACTGATAGTTTTCTCTCTCTCTCTCTATATATATATATATATATATTCATCTCATCTATGGGATCGCATGCGCGCGCTGTTTCTTTGTCTCTGCGTGTAGTACAGTGAAGAGAGCCAGTTTAAGGGCGGAGAAGAAGAAAGAAGAGAAAAGCAAAAACTGCAGCGCCGTGGTTTTAAAGCGCACCCGTGGTAGAGAAACGGAATGCGATATAAGCGTGCGTAGCCATGATACGCACACGACAAACTGCCTTAAAATATTTAGACTTGAGGGAAAGCTTCGTTAGCAAACGATAGCACGGCAATCAGCACTCGAATATAATTATAACCCTAATACTAATTGTAAATATTCATCTCATCTATGGGATCTAATGCGCGCGCTGTTGCTTTGTCTCTGCGTGTAGTAGTTGAGAGAGCCAGTTTAAGGGCGGAGTAGTTGGAAGGCATACTTTCTAGGAAAAATGGCCGCTCAAGGAGAAGAGCCAACTCGAGCGGCTTTAGAGGCTAGGAAAACTGCCTTAAAATATTTAGACTTGAGGGAAAGCTTCGTTAACAAACTATACTTCTTTGCAATTCGAATTATTCTCCACGGTTTCCTATATCACCGCCGATGAAGGCGATAGGTTGGGACGTCACCAAAGGTCATGTTAACTTGAGCGAACAGCCCGTATACCGATTGTGGTAAGGCGTGAAATGAACTAGAAAACAGCAGACGCTGTAAAAGCCTTATTGCTTCATGTTTACATGCCATCTATAGATTGACTATAGACAAAACTCGTTAATCTCAGCCCAAACCGCGTACGCTGTAACCAAGCGCAGGTACCGGCGAAGTACGTTAGATATAAGCCACTGGAGCTCTGCTGAGATTGCATTGGAGCCTATTTGTAGACTTTACTATACACATAGTCTGTACCTCCGCATTTGTTGACAACATATGACCTACGTAGTCGCTCTCGGCAATCCCAAGGCAGTCGTCACAGTTGTCGTAGCGTGACTTTTTCGGCAGTAGAATAAGGAAAATCAAACGCCGATCCAATCGTGGTAATAGATGTTATGAACGACAACTTTAGCTACAAGCAAATTTCAAACAGGCATTAAGCGAACAGCACAGAGACTAGTAATGTTTGTCGCTTACAACCCAGATTTTGTGAGTGTGCGATGAACTGATGTCGCGCATGTGATGTGCCGGGGCAGTTGGAGAAGTATGGGAGAGGCCTTTGCCCTGCAGTGGGCGTAACAAGGCTGATGATGATGATGATGATGACGATGATGTGATGTGCGCGTGGTGTGTCGTCCGATTCTCAGATACTTTTCACATTGTCTTCATATCTCGGCTGTATCCCTAACATCGCGCGGTTTTTCGTTGACTGATATCCTGCACTATAAACTCATCAAAGTTTCTCATTCACTTAAAGTATGTGCCAAATTGTCTGAGCCCACCCAGTATTTCGCAGGCGGTATGATTGCGCGGCCGATCATATGTGTACGTCATTCCTTTATTGATTGCTTTGACTTATCATCGGAACAGAAAATTTGCACTAGCATATGTGCGGGTATCACATTTGGAGGTACGCTGGAAGATATGCTAGAAATGCACTGTATTACTCATCATCGCTGGCGATAGTGCAAACGCCTAACAGGCCCTGTAACGGCTTTTACAAATAGTGCATTCATTTAAATGTGCCTTCCAGTTCCATATGATAGCCCACATCGTTTGTAGTAACACAACGCGCCAGCGTATTTCCTTCATCCATGAAAAAAACAAACAAACTGAGAAATCGAAAGAAAAGCAACCCATTTCGCGCGCATGCATGGCGCGCAGAGAGAGAGAGAAATGAAAAGGGAAAAGATGCTCGGATTTCTCGGAGCGCGTAAAACCTCGTCGCCCTAAACGCCTGCGCATGCGCAATGGCAGTAACGGCGACGCGCCGTCGGCCCGTATCAATTTGAATTCTCAACGACTGCGCCAGGCACCCAAAGGCTTGTTGCAGCTACGTGCGTTGTCTGCCTGTACCTTGGTGTCTGTGTATTCATCTCTTAGCGGCATCACACATCAACTACAATGAACGGTAAGTTTTAGCAAAGATGCTGTGAGTCAATAGCTCATGATTAGGTGAGCGCATTTCGTAGCGCGAACCAATTGCATGCACTGTAGACGACTCGGGCATAGTGTCGATTTGTCGTTTACATGATTTGATAACGTGCTGTTGTCCTCGCTTCTACTATAAGGAAAGCTTTACGGTATGCGAGCGCTCACGCTTGTTGAATTTAGCGTCATGTTTGATGAGCGTAAAAAGGAAGATACACCGTGTTTTACCTTGATACTGAGCTGCCATTAAGTGGATTGTGTGTGTTGAGCAGCCAGTGTGGGTGGATCTCGTTTCGTGGCGCTGGATCGGGCCGCCATGAAGGCTGTGCCGAATATGTAGTGAAATTCTCATGACACCCTTACGCATATACCTGAAAATTGTATTAGCGTGAGGAATTTTCAAACAGAGAGGTATAGTTGAGTAAATGCCAGCTTACTCGGATGAAAGGCCGTGTTTGCGGGGCATGCATCAGCAGTGCTTGTGCTGCCGTTTTCGTAGAGGGTATAAGTGTGTGTGTGTGATAATTTTATTGGGAATCCGGTAATTTGGAGGCACGGGCCTGGGGCCGCCTAGACGGCCACTGGGAGCTGCTGCTCCCGTGCGGCCTCCATGGCTCGCCGGACGGCCCAAAGTTGGTCTTGGAGTTCTGAGCTGAGCAGCGCGGCCGACCACCACGCCCGTAGGTTTTCCGGGGAGACTTCCTTTTATCTTGATATATTTCGCATCCCCACAACATGTGTTGAACGGTGGCTTTAACAGACTTGCATAGCTTGCAGATATCGCTCTCGTATATAAAAGTAGAAGTATACTTAAGGCTCCCAGCAACCAATCTAAATATATGCTACCGTAAAAGCTTTCGGGGCACGAAAACTGCGATAAGTTCAGTCATTCGTAGCTTCGCAACTTAGCCGAAAAAGTTAGAGGACAATAAGTTAGACGCCTGGGGAAGCATTTTTACACGCTTCGATCTGAAGGCACTGGGTTCGACGATAGTTGGAAAATTTTTTTTCGGGTCTCTTTTATGAACAGTTTAGCAGTAGGAGTTATTTTCCTGGCTACTTGAAAAGCGTTAAATGCCTTCCGATGTTTCGGCGTTATGCAGTTTACGTGCTGTTATTCGCTAGGCAGCTGCTGGCACTGATTCGCATTTTGAGAGTCGGGCATGGTACGAAGTCCTTTTCGTGAGTAATAAGTGTTCCGGTGTTCATTACTGTTGCATTTATTGCCGTCGTCTTGGACAAGATGTCAGCGATCTTGTCCAAATTTGTCGTTGGATCATTACCTGAAAAGATTCTATTGGGACCTTCGCCTGAACCTCGTCATCAGCCTGATAGTCTGAAGGCTCTCAACAAATTTTTGTATAAGAGCGGGCTGGACAAGAGACTTTGAAGAGTCTTGGAGCGCGCAAGATATTTCCCACCATTTCCATCCTCGTAATCAATGTCTTCTCTATTCTTTCTGTCTGCACTCTTTCCCTTCCCCCAACGCCGAGTAGCAGGTCAGAACATTGATTCAGGCCGACCTCTCAGCTTTTCTATCGTAATAAATGTCTCTCTCTCTCTCTCTCTCTCTATCATCTTGGACAGACTGTATACTACATGCGCTGTACAAAAGAAAAAAGAGCCAGATTATCCATTTGGTGGTCTTTTCTTGCGCAGGAATACTAGTTGAACCGAGGGCTGCGGCAGCAGAGCGCGATTGGAGGAGGCAATTGAGTTTGGCAATCAGCATGTCGGTTATACCTTCGGCGAAAGCGTTAAAAAGTCGCTCCATAACTATTGGGATTGCCTTGTCAATAGCTGCGACTACTGCGGCCGAAATTGTGGCTTCTAGAGATGTGGACTGACGGGATGCAGGATGTTCTAACCTCGCGCTACATGCACATGAGCCCTCTTCTTCCTCCCCGGCTCTGGAGGCGATATTCGCGTGGCTACAAGTTCAACGTTCCAAGGCACCTCTCAAAGACACACACATACACCTACACATTTCCTGCTTTTGGGTGCTGGGCAGGCCATGAAAGCCATTGTTGCTTTTACGCGAGGAACCGAACCGTTACTTTTAATTCTTGTTTAAGTTACAAATCCTCGAATAGAAACTACGACGAGATATGTACTAGCCAATGTAAAAATTAAGGTTAAAACAGAAATGTGGGTCAGTTACAATTGCGCACGGGGGCACATCGCCTTTCCCTCCCGAATCGTCGCTATCGTCATTCTCTCCATTTCAGCAAGGTATTGGTTTTGTACTAATTGGTAACTCATGGCAACAAGTCGACAGCGCGAGATGAGACGGCGAAATTAACAAAGAAACGACAGGACCAGCACAGGTCCTATCTCCTTTCTTTGTCAATCGTTTTTTTTTTCTTTCTGGCACTGTTAACTTCTTATTCTCCCCCATTTTTTTTTTCTTCTCTCCGCTTACCTGAGTCGTCTCAGTATGATTTTCTCTCTCTGGGAGAGGCCTGGCATATATGCAAAGACAATCACAAACAAGAGCCGTCGAACTAGCTGCGTTCAATTACAACAAAATTTATTCTCTCCTTTTTTCGGGTCGCTATAAGCGGGCGCCACTAGAGGAGTTCTAGCCTCTGCGTCGTTGCACAGCTGCGGCGTTTCTCCTTGCCGCCTGGTGCTGTTGGCCCGGTTCCAGACGGGGCATGTTGTTCGGAGGAACGGTGCGGTTGTCCCCGTTGCTGCGGCCGCTGACGCCGCAACAGGTGCCGCTGCGATGCTGGTTTGCCTGACGCGAGAGACAGACGAAAAATACGAGAGTGCTTCGATAAACAACCATAGCCCAGAGGGATGCAACTGACCACTTGATGAGTCAGAATACTTATTTGTGGTCACGGCGATCTCTACATTGCCGACAACGACTTAGGAGGACGGTATAAAAAAGAGACTACGTGTGGACAACATGAGCGCAGAATTTTAAATACTTCCTCTTACGAGGAAACTTTCTTATGGTAGAACGTGATTATCATCAGACGGAAAAACGATTGCACCAGACTCAGGAACGATTAGACATATATAGCAGTCAATTCCTTTTTGTTATTCGTAAAATAGGCGAAGTTTGGTGGCAGTAAGGAGCGGCTTTCTAAAAATATCTTAGTGAAGAAAAACAGCAAAAACAAGAAAAGAAGGTAATGAAATTACAAAAATTTGTCGGAAGTCTATAGTCAAATAACAAAACACAAGGACAGCAAGTTTATGAATCACAGGTGAAAAGATATTAAATTTTAAAAATTGATGAGAGTAGAAGAAAAGCACAAGCGTGAACAAGTCAAGGGAATCCCGAGAAAATTAAGAGGCACGCAATATATACTATTCACAAAAAAATATCGAGACACTGTCCACGAAAGAATCCCGTAGAGCCTTCAGAGTTAATCTCTATTTTTTTTAGGGGGGGGGGGGGGGAGGGAGGGCGCGACCAGGCTTCAAACACCTTTTGAGTTACAGAAAACGCCCAGTCGCAGTAAGCACATACATATATATGAGTCGTATCGTAATGCACTGAAACGCTGACATTCCATCACATTCTCATAGACATCATATATGGCTTCAGCGACAATCTCTTGCTGGGTGCAGTCTTTGTAAACCGCAGCAGATGCTCATGCCCAGCAACGTAGCTATTATGGTCAGGCTGCTATCATGACCTAAACATGTGTCATGGAATACTCAAGTTGGTAGACCGAACGAGGGACACGTATATAGAGCGAGATTACGCCGTGGATATCGCGCGGCTTAAAAATGGATGCATGGATGCCGTGTAACACCACGACAAAAATAGGATTCCATTTAGTCGCTGTGAAATGTGGTATTGAAAGAGAATAAGTTTGCGCAAGCGCCAATGCAGCACGGTTTTCATCATAAGTTCTTGCCTAGCTTGAACGCCTGAGCAAACTGTCGTACAGAACTTTACAGTGGTGACATAAAGGCATCGATTTTAATGGCCTGCTATGGCTTGCTATGTTACAATGCGCCACCGTCACTCACCTGAAAATCGAAAAAGAAGAGAACGCGCCAAAAATCTACGCATACAGTAACAACTCATTTCCGTACGTATCTCAATAACTCCATATGTTTTCTGTATGATTCATATCTACATCATGTGAACTGCAGGTTGACTGCGCGTCATATTCGTAATAATGTGGAAAATATATGAAATTATTGGATGCGGATAAGGTTATTTCGGGGGAAAAGAATGCAAATCTCTGAACGATCAAAAGCAGTGGCCATTTTTGCCTCAGGATAAACACAAAAATATGAAAGAGAGATGACATGTAATTTAGCATTGACTATGGAGCGGCAACAATGCCTTATTTTATTCGCCACTGCGCGTTTTCTTTTACCTGGTGATTCGTCGCCTGATGGCTGTTCGATGTCGTTGTCGAAGCAGTCGATTTCCTCAATTGACGCAATCGGTGCACGCGTCGCTGGTGGTTGTGGGCGACCAGGCACCCCAGTCTTCCGACCATCATTACCCTGTGTGATACTTGAGATTAGCAGTGGCGTGTAGCCAGGGGATAGTTCCAGTGGCGCTAACAGCAGCGCTAACAGCGGCAAAAATTATGAACGCTATAGACAGTCTCCTAGCTGCACTACAGTAACTTCTACCTCTGCCCGCGAAGATGACTGTGCTGTGCTGTGAAGCGTACACGTACGCATTCCACAGAAACAGTATGCTGTGCAGCCCTCATCTTGTTCACCATACCACCACCCTCCTTCCTCTTTACATCCTACCTCTGTTATTCCCCAAACCCCTTCCCCAGTGTGGAGTAGCAGGCTAGAGGCACTTCACTCAGGCCGACCTCTCCCCCTTTCTGTCATTAAATATTCTCTCTCTCTCTCTCTCAGGGGGTGGCACACCAAGCATGCCCCCCTCCCGGCCGTGAGAGAGAGAGAGAGAGAAAGCGAGGAGAGAAAAGATAGGGAGGGCAACCAGACGAGCGTCCAGTTTGCTACCCTACACTGTGGGTAAGGAAAAGGAGGAATAGAAATAGGAAAAGATGAAGAGGGACCACTGAGTGGCACGTGGGAAGTTGCACAGAGGCACCACACGCCTAAATTTCTGTGTTAGTATGCGGTCTTCCTTGCCCACTGCCCCCTTCCTCTCCCTCCCCGCGCCCGCGGTAAGTTGCGTGCACCCCGCCCGTTCCCCGCTCCCGCCCGAACAAAAATTTCTGGCTACACCACTGGTGATTGGAACACGTGCATGAGGTCCGATCGATCAATCAACTATTCAATAACTTACTAAAAGAACGAATTAAACAAGCGTATTTCAGTACCCACGAACAACGCTTTCCACAGGAGCACATTTGCACCAAACACCATATGCTGCAGCTTCGCGTATTCTGGGAATACTCGACGCCATAAATGCATCACGACGATGGAATGAATGACGGCGATGGTATGGCCATGACGGCATCATGATGACCACGGATGCATGACAACGATGTAGACGACGCGTTGCCGACGTGACGAAGACAAAATGACGACAACATGATGACGACGGTAAGACGACTACAAAATAGGGACGAGTGTGTGACCACGCTGGCATGGCGACGACAAAACGATGGCTGCGGAATGACGATGATTGGTTAATAATGATGTGACATCGGTGGCATGCTGACGACGACATGTCAATGCAGTGACGATGGCAGAGCGAAGACAGCGGAGCGTTTACGATGGGACGACAACAAAGGAATAACGAAAATGAAACGAATCGATGAAACGTCGACGGTGGTATGACGACGATGGCGAGTTTATGTCAGAGCTCACGTGCATGCTTACGTGCATCAACTGCTCCCCCCAGGCCGCCTCTGTTTGCGCTATATCCGGTGCTCGTTTGCACTATGCCAAGTAATGGCCAATCGGCAAAACAGCAGCGTCAGCTACGGGAAAGTAAAAGAAAGAAGCTGAGAAAGCTTCGGCTTAAAAGAATGGACGCACGGACAAAAAATTTGCAGACTCCACCCACATTTCTGAATATATGCGAAGCGAAGTTCTCATGAAGTGGTTAATTAAATGCCATAAAATTCGGTAGAACCACTCCACGATGACTGCCGACGTTAGTTCGATTATCATTCAACCAATGTAGAGACACACCGTATTGCTAAGACACTTTTATGTAATACTGGTAGGGGCCATTTTGAGATTTCCGTTGCTTCAGCTATAAGCAGCCTACACTCTTCCGAGTTCGGCGTACTTTCCTATGACACTGACTCGCCACAGTCGGCGAGTGAGTGTACAGTCGTTGTCATGACCATGACGGTACGACGACGACTGTACGAACATAACGCAGTGACTGCGATGAAACGAAGAAGGAACGATGGCGATGGAGTGATGAATGTGGTAGGTAGGACAGGAAAGATGAGATGACGCTTCTGAAATCGTGGTTTTATAACGACGACCGCGTGACGACAACCGCATGATGACAATGAAATGACAATGAGTGTACGACGACAATGGCGTGACGAAGACCGTATGACGAAGCTAGAATGGCGGGAACGGAACGACCACGACGGCATCATGACATCGGTAAGAAAACGAATGCGTGACGATGAATGTAGGACGACGACGCAATGACTACAATGGCCTGACAACGGCGATGTAATCACTATGGAACGACTATGAAGACAATGGGAGGACTTTTATTAAGCGACGACGATCGTACGACGACAGCGTGATAACTACAGCTTGACGGCACTGGGATGACGACGAGTGTATGACGATGATGCCATGACCATGATGGCCTCGGGACGACGGTATGCCAAACTTGGATGACGAAACTGGAACGGACGATGATAGAACGACGCCATCACGACGGCGGCATGACAACTAATGCGTGACAATGACTCTATAACGACGACAGTGTGACAATGACGACGACGGTATGACGAGATCCGTATGACAAAGCTTGAATGAGGGCGATTGGACGACCACGACTTTCACCTCGACGATGGTATGACAACGAATGCATAACTACGATGACATGACAACGGCGGCATGATCATGATGGTATGATAAAGACGACATATTGACGATTGAATGAGGACAGCGTGATTAAGACTAAATGACGAAGAAGGAATAAGCTATAACGACGAAGGCCGTATGATGACAGCAGCTGGATGACTGGAAGGCGCTTCTGAAATTGTGAACGACGGTACGACGACGGCAGCGTTACGACGATGGCATGATGACAGTGGAATGGCGACTACACTGTGACGATAATGACGCGATGACAACGGCATGTCGGGAGTCGGATGAAGAAACTGGAATTACTGTAGTATACGATGAAACGTCCACGATGGCATCACGACCACGATCGCATACTCAGCGGCATAGGCTAGCAGACAACTTGGGTCACTGGATCGAAGTAAGAGGCTAGATAAATAGATAGACTGAAGGTGCCTAAAGTAGGTAAAGTATAATGATCGCATTAACTGCCTTTGCGGGCACTGTCTGTGAAGGAGGAGCATAATCACATCGTCAATGCCTCAGTTAGACCTACAAGACACGTCGCGCAGTATTGTGCCGTGTAACACAGTCACAATATATCGCACCGTCCGGTATCGATTAGGTAACCCAGCAGCGCATTTATAGTGGCTGACACTAATGCCCTCGTAGGTTAGTTTGCAAGAATTTTGCTTTCCGTAAGTGGACGCTTGTCACCAGCCTAGTGTGGAGGATAGTGCTGCTCTTGGTTGGTTTAAACGAGGGAACTTACAAATTAAATTATGGGGTTTTACGTACGTGCGAAAACCACTTTCTGATTATGAGGCACGCCGTAGTGGAGGACTGCGGAAATTTCGACCACCTGGGGTTCTTTAACCTGCACCTAAATCTAAATACACGGGTGTTTTCGCATTTCGCCCCCATCGAAATGCGACCGCCTTGGTCGGGATTCGATCCCGCGACCTCGTGCTCAGCAGCCCAACACCATAGCCACTGAGCAACCACGGCGGGTCGGAACTTACAAAGAAGATGCGCAATTGGTCAAGGGTAAAACGGACGCCTACCAAAAGCATTAAAAGAAAAGAAACCAAGACGTTTCGGCTCCCATACGGGGGCCATCTATTCACACGTACATAATCATCTCCCCCTTTTCGTTTACTTTCATTGTGAACAAGGCCCCCATATGGCAGCCGAAACATCTTGGTTTCTTTTCTTTTAATGTTTTTCGTAGGCGTCCGTTTTACCCTTGACTGCGAGCAATCCCGACCAGACGAGTTTTCGTCGAACTCTTGATTTCAACATGCGCAATTATTTTGCTGAACCCACAAAAGTAATAAAATGGGCTGTTGGCTACTGCTATGACACAGAGTATGCATTTAAATTGTTACTTCAGGACACAGATGGTATGGAAGGATGCAGTCATGTAACTAACTAAACCAATAAATAAAGTACTTAGAAAGTACTTACTGCGCACGTATAGACGTATACGTACATTTTGACTGTGGTTTCCCCCGCGTTCTTCGTCAGATTCTTCCGAGTCCTCTTCAAGCGGAGTGTAATCTGAAACTATACGAGACTCTTTGATGTTAACCGCTCTGACTAATTTAGTTATTTGGTGATGTAAGAAATGTTAGTGACTTTCTTCGCCGACTGTTCCACATCATTTGATTGTGGAATGAACAGACATAAATGACATGAGGGGAGTAAGAGAAAAAAAAGAGCAAGCAGCTTTCATTTACACGTGCGCCTAATATTGTGACTCGTTATCTGTATTTGCTTAAGCATTTGTGATACCTTCAGGGCCAGAGGCATTAAAGCAGAGAGTGGTTACAAATTTAGAAAAGAATCCAAAACAAATGTTTTTGAGGAACACGCCATGTTCCAAATTGATGTGAAGCGCAACTTGCGAAATCGTATTCTGACGAATATGCCTGAAAAGCGTTATAACTTCGAACGGATAATATTTGCATTGTCGGATTTTGGAAGCCCGGCCATGAAAAACGCAATCACACCTGCTTCTTTTCTTTCAAACAGATTTTTAAAATTGTCGGTGTTAGGTTGTGTTATTCTTTCGCTTGAGCTGAAATACTTCAAAAGGTGACGAGTTCTTATGCAAAAAATCACGATAAGTAATGAGATAATTAAAATAAAGTTATCTTGAGACACATGTCGCAGTCGAGTGTTGCAAGTAACGGAGTGTTAACGAGCGCCACCACACATAACCATGGCAGTGGATGTAGAACATCCTATCTATCCTAAATAGTCCATGAACTTTTTCGGTTGAAGGTAACTGGTCAATAGACCAGCCCATACTACCTGAAGGCATAAAAGCTGTCGGATTCCAGACCCTTGCTATGTAATGAACGAGAAGAAAGAAAACCGAGGGGCCCAGAGTTAATTCTATCTAGTAGACAAAAATAAATACCCCTAAATATGGATGGGAAAACGGCGCCACGGTAGCTCATTTGGTACGGAGCATCTTACGCGCAATGCGATGACGTGGGTTCGCATCCCACCTGCGGCCAGCTGTTTTTCATGTGCTTTCATTTTCATTTATTTGTCACTTTTATTCTTCAATTAACGACTATCCTTCATGCCATTGTTTGTTGGCTGCTTATGATTTCACTAATAAAAATCATGCCCCTCGGTTTCCTTTCTTCTCGTTCAATATATAATATATATAAGGGTCTGCGGAGACCCTGTTGTTGAACAGGCACTTTCATGTTGATTGCGGACGCACGCACGAAAAAAAACGATGCTTTCTTTCCGACGTTTCGGCGGGGGTGCGGCCTTATGCATATATGTATTGTAACGAAGAAGTGCACGGAATATCAAGTGGGGAAAACAAGGAAGAAGCAATAATTAAGATAGGCGTTCTGGCGGATGGCCGAGTGTCTGCTTGATTACACTTGGGCCTCCAACGAATGTCCAGTCACGTGACTTACCGTCCTTCCGCATCGTGACGGTTATTCACATGATGCTTTTGATTTTTCGCGGGCTTTCTTTATCAACCGGAAAACATAAACAGACAAAACGTACCTGGCTAACAGCATGCCAGCTTTAACTTTCTTGCAATTCCCTACAAATTCTTCATTGACAGCATGGCATTCAGAGCAGTCATTAAAAATTAGGAAATTGCAATTAATCATTAAATTGAGTGGCATCAACAAAAATATTAATGGCGGTTAGTCTACTCGGCTGTGAACAACATGTAATTTAGAAGTACTAACTGTTGGGCGTGTTGGTAATCCATACTCAAATAAGAATGGCGCACACGAACAGGGACAAGATAAAAAACACGGACGAGCACAGTCCGTGTTTTCTATCTTTCTATCTTGTCCCTGTTCGTGTGCGCCATTTTTATTTGAGAACAATATGTACTTGGTTATTTAGCATTTTCAAAAACGCGATGGATGATTGCTGGGACACCCTATGTAACGTATGTGTGCGCGCGCGCGCACGCGTGTGTGTGTGTGTGTGTGTGTGTGTGTGTGTGTGTGTGTGTGTGTGTGTGCGCGCGTGCGTGTGTGTGTATTCTTTGGTCGTACCCTGCGGCTGCGGAATAATTTTGACCACTTGCGATTCCTTAACGTGCGCCTAACTACGCGACAGTTGCTGCATTTCACATTTATGGAAAAATTTGAAAATGTTTCAGCAGGACGACGAGAAGGGGCATTTAGGAGAAGCCTTGCAGGAACCGCGTAGAATATGTGTCGGTACTCGTGAAAAACCTTGAACAATGCATGTTGATATTGTAAGACCTCTAACGATTTGTCAAAGTTGCAATAATTTCAGTTAAATCTAATGGATTCGTACGCCCTGGGGTGCGAAGACAATTACAACAGACAAGTTTATAGATGTATTTGGTTGAAACTTTAAAGGTGGCTAGTATAGAATTACGTACAAGCTGATGTGAACTTTTCATTTATCATGTGCAATTTTAGACTGTGTAATTAATTGACAAGGTCCATTTACCAGATTATGATATGCGTAATGCATTTGCTTGCATGCAAGTGCTAAATTGCCCGTTTTGGTGACCTTCGCATCTTTCGACGTAATTAGTTTCGTGTTTATCAGCGCTTAGGGAACGTCACTGCCTGAAAAAGGCGCCGACTGTTTTCTGTAACATGAACAAAACAAGTGAAGGGCGCAGCCATCGTTTTCGCACAAATGGTTTTGTTGCATAATTGTAACTGCGATCACATCCAACAACTGAGTAAATAGAAGACACACGGCAGCCGCTGTCGTACTGGGATGAGCTATGGCACATAACACAGTGAGAGTTGTAAACGGCGGTTAAATGATGTCGTGGCTCGCAAGTGCAGCCTTCTTCAAATGTGGCAAGGCCGCCACCCTCGCAACATGGGCTGAAACAATAGCTCCCCTATATGCTATCTGCAGGAACATTAAAGAACTACGGTTGATAAAGAATTCATCTAGGGTTCTGTTCTACGATGTATAATATATCATAGCTAAGCGGGTGATTTGAGATCCAAAATCCAGCCCATTATCAATGTATTTCTAAGCTCCAGTGGTCTGTAGGCTGAGGATAAAGATCGTGTTTGAATTAACTTTTGCAGCTTTAAAGTGCCATAAGTACCAATGGACCACGGTTACGCCACCCTTGCTGCAACTACACTTACACGATCGATGGATGAATTTCTGGATGGAAAACTTTATTGAGAGTCCTGAGATGCGCGATTAACGCGCAGCGGGCCGCTCTCACGTTGTGATGGGCCGGGTAATGATGGCTAATGAAAATATTAAAAGGTTTAGAATACAGCGCAGTAGAGTTAACACAGACACACAACGTGAACACGAACGTGTCTTAACTCTGCAGCGCTGTATTCTAATTATATCACTCCAAGTAGCCTCAGCGCAAGTCTTAATTAAAAGAGATGGGCCATAATTTACCAGGCAAGTATATTTAATGTAAATGCCTAGTACATGTACTTTTGTACCCAATAAAAAAATCACGTGAGAGTGAACGCTGAATGGCCAACAGTTAAAAATTCAAAAGAAAATGTTCCGAGAGAGATCCTTTAACACCAAAACTAAGCATGTTCCTTAGAATATATCCGCTCAAATGAGGTTCGAACTCTCGCTACAGCCATAGTCGTCACTTGAATACGTGCTAGAAGTTTCCTTCCATTCTGGACCACACTGTAAGCGTGAAATCGAAATGATTTGTGCCTGCGGGTACCTATGGAGCACTTGCACTTAGTTTTGACGTCACAAGCGCATAAGCGAAAAAGCATTCGGACTTGCGTACTCACGCAGTGTAAGCAGTAGTGCTGCGGCCAACAGTGCGGTGTCGCTACAGCCTGTGGGAGGAGGCTCGTTGACGATACGACACGCTCTACCCATGGACGTCACGTGGTGTGTTGCACGGCCTCTGGTCCTGCAATAGAGGTCGTCGCCTGCCTAGGGACAAAGGAAGTCTGAACCTCGGGATCTACTTTCTCACGACGCGACAACAACAGTGCCGAAAGAAAAGGAAAAGAACGAAGACGAAGAGTACAAAAATGAATCAAAATACATTACGCGAGAAAAATTAAAACGTTAAATATGTACTGAGCCATAGCACCTGTGCTTCCACTGGCGCTTTCAGCGCCGCCTAACGGGCTCGTGTGCTTGCAAAAAAAAAAAAAAAAACAAGAAAGTGACAAAACCAGATCAAGATGAGTGGTGACATAAACGTGACTGCAGCTGTCATCGCCGTGCGTCGAAGCCCTATCTACGTCCTCCTTTCGGCACCTGTGAGTCAACGCTCCAGGAGTGATTCGGATGAGGCGCAAAACAACAACAACAACAAATATACCGAAATGAATACGGGTTACCAATTAGGCCCCCGTTTTGCTAACCAGGTTATGAAACCTGAAAACCTTATCACCGAAAGCATTTTACAAAATTATTACTGCACTGTAATAAAGTCAAAATATATATACATCAACGGCAAGCCCACTCCCGACTAGCCCTTACTGAATTCGACGCAATGTGAGTGTGCCGGACTCGGGACTTTGTGCTGGGAGCACGAAAATTGCTACCCCGTCCAGTGGACACTGACATCACTTCCGTAACAGATGACAGATTAAAAATTAGTCATGACAGCGCTAGGGCCCATGAATGACAAAAGAAAAGAGACAGCAAGACGACCATTCGTGTCAACTAGCGCTGTTTGCAATCGTGACAAATCCACTAGCCCAACAATATATTTTGCTTCTAGCCACTCGTTGGAGCATCACCCTGCTTTTGTGACGAATCTGTCGTCATAGAATGATGGTTACAGGTGTATAGGCTCGTAAGCATGAGATTTGTTTGGGTACGTGAGGTACGTACGTGGCATGTGCGAACGTGAGCGCCTGTGAGTTTCGGTGTGTGCTTGTGTTTGACAGAAGCTGCTTCATGTCCAAAGTTTATGGTCATCATGCTTGTTAAAACAGTTGAACACTCGACTAGCCCGTCTTTTAGGGCGTTTGTACTTCAACCCCCCAACTGACATAAACCACTCAAACCGACACTTGCATATTACTCGCAATCGATTCGCGTGAGTTGCTTGCATGCGCGAACTTTGCATATGCGAAACGGAATGTTTATTGTACGAAGCCAGTTTAGACATATCTACGGCGATTTTACGCAGCACTAACTTCGTAATGCAACTTATTCTTTATTTCGTCTCTTTATAAAACATGCCAAATTGGCGAATCGCCCAGCATTCCCATCTTGCAGAGAACCTTGTGCAAGCGTTCCTGAACCGCCTCAACTGGACGGGAACGGTTCTGCAAAGGCATTGAGGATAATCGCCGCTCATATCTTTCATGTTTTCTTTCAGCAAAAAAATGGTCAGCATTGCTTTTAAATTTTTTTTGCTTGATTCCCTTGCAAAGATTGTACGCTTGACATTCTCATGCATTTTAGCATCAAGTATTTGAATGCAATAGAAAGTCAACAAAGACGAAACACAATTTATGTAACAGCTTTTGTAAGGGCTGCGCCGATGGCCTTCGTTCGAACAATGGTCAACGAGTGCTCTTCTGATGCCCACAGGAGGCCACATCAACAGTCGTTCGCATTGATTGTTCGGCTGTGTACATCACTGTTGATGACACTGACAAGACGCAGAACATGTATTGTGCTCGGATCTATAGGCGGCTCTATATATATGCGTTAATCTTGCGTAGGAAGCTTACATGCACAACACTTGAATGGAAGGTACCTACAAACTTGCGCTGCTTTTTATTCCGAAATTATTGAATGTGATAGCCTGTGGCGAGTCTCTCGCTAAAAGGAAAACAGCCCACAAGAGACAATGGCAACGCCTGAGCGCCATGACGCCGTTTCTAACTATATGTATCATACGCCGTGCACACCGGTGCATCCGAGCACAGTAACGAAGAAGGACAGAAATGATTTGCCTTCGGCTCTCCTCCTTCCTGTTGATATGTGACTAACGGGAATACAGTTTGATGCCGGAAATGTTTGAGGAATTAACCCTGTTTTCCCTGAGACGCTTCAGTGGCGCACCCTCGCGTGGAACTTCATGCATACGGCGGACACGGCTGCCGCGACGAGTGCTCTTGCTAATCAGTTGGAATTCTCTATAGAACTAGTAGCATTCTGGACCACTCTAAGCTCCGTTTGGCACGCTGTCACGTACGTACACCTGGAAGGAATTATTTAGTTTCCGTCCTAACAAGCCCACTGGATATGATGGAATATCTTTACACAGCATCAAAATGAATTTCAATGCGCTGTCAGATATTATCTTGCATATACTGAATGGTTTTTTGAAAGGTGACGAAATTCCAGAGTGCCTAAAAACTGCAGTTGTTTTACCACTTCACAAGTCAGGGAAGAAAGATAGTATTGAAAGCTATCGGCCAATTTCTATATTGCCTGTTATTGCTCAGGTCTTAAAAAATTTTCTTTTCCACACTATGTCTTCTTTTCTTAACAAATTTTCCATCCCAACTGATCGACAGTTTGGCGTTGTTTCAGGGCGTGGTACTGTGGCACTGCTTGAGGAATTTTTAGATTAACTGTTCTAGGCTTTCGATCAGAATCTTTTCACGTGTGCGCTGTTCTTAGATGTAGCGAAAGCGTTTGAATCACTTAATCATCAAATCTTCTTAAGTAAACTGCATTTTTGTGGATTACGTGGGCCTTTTTATAACATTCTCGAAAATCACTTGAGCAACAGATTTCAAGTGGTCGCTACGGATGATAAGGGCGTTTTTAGTTCTAAGCTGTCGTTGAAAGCTGGAGTTCCTCAGGGGTCCATTTTATCGCCATTGTTGTTTAATATCTTCGTTAATAATTTTCCTTTGGAAATTTCCAAATGTTCTGCGTTCCAGTGTGCGGATGACACTGTGTTTCTGGCAAAACACCTTTCTTACAACATCTCCACCGAAATATTGCAAAATGACGTGTACAAGGCAATGCTTTGGTTCACTAATAACGGAATGGTAGTTAATGCCCAAAAAACGCAACTTGTTTGTTTTCTCTCTCTCCACTCAAGACTACTGTAATTAACACGCCTCTCTACTTACGTGAGTCAGACTGCGTTTCATCTAAATGTGCGCTTATCCCATGCGTAGACTCTGTGAAATATCTCGGAATCTATTTCGATAGTACCTTATCGTGGCAACATCATTCATCACTTGTTTGTTCTGAACTGAGGTCAGTAGCTTGGCTGTTGTTTAATATCAAAAGTTTCGCACCCCTGTCTGTAAAAAAGATGATTGTACATGCTCTGGGCAGTGTGTTGAGATACGGCATAGCAGTCTTCGGCTTCTGTTCGGATCGTTGGACTTGTAGGGTAGACAGGATTATGAAAATATTCTTAAAAATGTTGCTTGCAATTTCCCAAGACTAACACCTCCAAATATCTTCCGTGCACTTGGTCTACCAAATTTTCATTCATTGCTTATAGAAACAGTTATAGTCAAACATTTTTGGAATTCCTCATTTAAACGAAAAAGAGCCGCCGCAAGAGAACTTAGAAAACACGTCCGGTATGTAGTTCCTCGTTCAGCCACAAGGTACGGTGCCGCCAGACGCTGTGCACATGTGCCGGACATATTTAACAAATTACCAGCTGAAATTTTTCATGCGACTTCAAAAACTGCGCTAAGAGATATAATAAAGCAGAGATGGTGAAATTAAGCTCCACATCGTTTTTTGTGTCATAATAGTTACTTCAAATTCCTTCGTTTAAATAGTATAAACAGATGTTATCTTGTTCTTCTCCATTTTTTTCCTTAATTTTTTTATTCTACGTGTCTCATCAATTTATGTATTTTTTTTCTTTCTCTCCATATGTATCATATTCATAGGCAAGGTCCTACAAGACAACTGAGGCTTAGACCGGCCTGTTTACGTTGTTTTGTGTTTTTGATGGCAATAAAGATTATTATTATTATTATTATTATTATTATTATTATTATTATTATTATTATTATTATTATTATTATTATTATTATTATTATTATTACGCATTTAAACCTATCTCGTGCCCAGAAAGTGAAGAAGTCAGCAATATAGTAGCTGCTTGGACTTCACTTTGCTGTCACGGCGCTTTGCCTCGAGCGTTCAATGGTTTACGGACATAGAAACACATGGAAGCGACCATATTCAAACATACATAAAGATTAGAGGAGTTGATCAACGCACCTCTACTGTCTTGCGTACAGCTGATTGGCCAAAGGTTAAGAAGGATATGGATGACGCATGTCGGGAAGGCCTTTCACACACTATCGAAGATGCAATCGCAGAGGCATTGAAAACATCCATCTGCTTGCTTAAAAGCTCAGCAAGGCGAACAGACTTGGACATGGAACTGGACAGGCTGCGTACGGCACGCCGACAGCGTAAGAGGAGGTATCGTCGCACGAAGTTCGTCTTGGATCTAAGGGCTTCACGACGCATACAAAAGAAAGTCCAGCGTCGTATGGATAAATTGAAAGACAAGCGATGGAAAACTTTCTGTCAGTCGCTTGGTCCCCCAAAATCGCTCTCGCGCATATGGATAACGGTTAGGGGTCTTCGCTCATCTCCGCATCAAAGGGAAGCCCTTTGCTGCTCTGGCCCTCTATCAACTCCGCTCGGAACTTCAAGTGGCTGGAGAGTTCTGTGCACGGGTTGCTGGGTGCGTGGCCATCATTACTGACACAGCACTACATGACATCCCTGATGCACGTGTACTAGAAATGAACGTGCTATTTTCACTCGAAGAGCTCGATGCTGCGTTGGCGATCTGCAGGCGTTCTTTCTCACAAGGACCAGATGGCATCACGTATGCTGCCCTATGCCACCTTGGACATGACGCACATGATGAGCTGCTGAACTACTACAATGAGCCTTTTCAAAACGGCGCCGCTCCTAAACAATGAAAATCGAGCCGCTTGATCCCCATTCTGAAACCTGGAAAGTCTCCGCTTGAGCTTTCATCACATCGTCGGATAGCGCTTTCGAGCTGCGTCGGCAAAGTGATGGAAAGAATGATTCTTGCTCGCTTGGAATGGTACCTAGAGCGATTCAACACCTATCCGGACACCATGACAGGCTTTCGTCGACGTCGCTCGTCCATCGACGACGTCATTGACATCGTAACCTGGGTCCAAAATCAAAAAAGCCTCAAGACCCTATCAGTGGCACTTTTTCTAGATATGAAAGGAGCATACGACAAGGTCGCTCATGAGAGCATACTGAACTCACTTGAAGCTGTGGGAGTTGGTGGCCAGAGGTATCAATGGATTCGGGACTATTCGACTGAGAGGTGCTTTTTCTTACAGACAGATGACAGCCCTACTTCAGAACGTTACATATGCCTTGGTGTGCCGCAGGGTGGAGTGTTGGGCCCTATTTTGTTCAACCTCGTCCTGGTAGGACTAGCGGAGTACTTACCGCGGACAGTTCATGTCTCAATATACGCCGACGACATTTGCATCTGGGCCTCTGCGGTGACTCGCCCTCAAATACGAGCCAGAATTCAGCGGGCGGCAACCATGACGGTGTCTTATCTCCGAGAACAAGGCCTCAGTGTGTCCTCTGAATAATGCGCATTGGTTGACTTTGCGCGCAAACAAATGTAATTTATCCTGTTTCAATCAATGGCCAAGCTGTGTCCTATGTTATGACGCATCGCTTTCTAGGTGTCATCACTGACCGCAACCTCTTGTGGAGCCCTCACTACGTCTATCTGAAAAACAAGTTAGTTGCCATTGCTCAGGTCTTCAAATTTCTCTGCGGGAAAAACTGGGTTGCACCAGTCCATCGTATAATGCAGCTGTGCAGGGTGCTGTTTCTCGGACTCCTACGTTACAGTCTACCAGTTTTGTCAAGTACATTCAAGACGAATATTCGCGATTTGGAGAGCATACAAGGTCAAGCCCTACGCACGTGTTTAGGGCTGCTTCAGTGCACCTCAACAGCGGCAACAATTGCCATCGCGGGAGACCATATGTTCCAGACACATGTAGCTGTCGACTCTCAGAGCGCACATTCGCCATCTGACAAGGACCCCGACCATCATTTGGCCTTCATACCAGCCGAGAGACCGCAAGCGACCTTTTCAAAAGTGATTAGCGCTCATCAAGAGTGCATACCATCATCTTTTACACCGGCGGCGAAGCCTTCAACTCGCCTGTGGTGCCTGCGACAGCCTCAAGTGAATTTTGCTATTCCTGGAATTACAAAGATGGCCAATCATCCATCGCAGGCTCTGAAGCAACTTACGCGCATATTACTGCACCAGACGTATCATGACCACATACATATATATACCGATGGTTCGACCTCACCTACCATCTCAACAGCCGCATTCGTCGCTCCAGCTAAGCAGGTTACAGTTAGATTCAAATTGTCACACACACAGTGACCATAGGATGACAAGAACTCGAATTAGCCATGACTTGAGGAGGGAAGGGAAGAAACTGGTACATAAGAAGCCGATCAATGAGTTATCGGTAAGAGGGAAAATAGAGGAATTCTGGATTAAGCTACAGAACAGGTATTCGGCTTTAACTTAGGAAGAGGACCTTAGCGCTGAAGATATGAACGACAATCTTATGGGCATCATTAAGGAATGTGCAAAAGAAGTCGGTGGTAACTCCGTTAGACAGGATGCCAGTAAGCTATCGCAGGAGACGAAAGATCTGATCAAGAAACGCCAATGTATGAAAGTGTCTAACCATACAGCTAGAATAGAACTGGCAGAATTTCCAAGTTAATGAACAAGCGTAACACAGGTGACACAAGAAAGTATAATATGGATAGAATTGAACATGCTCTCAGGAACGGAGGAAGCCTAAAAGCAGTGAAGAAGAAACTAAAAATAGGCAAGAATCAGATGTATGCGTTAAGAGATAAAGCCAGCAATATCATTACAAATATGGATGAGATTGTTCCAAGTGGCTGAGGAGTTCTATAGGAATTTATACAGTACCAGTGGCACTCACGACAATAATGGAAGAGAGAATAGTCTAGAGGAAGTTGAAATCCCACAAGTAACGCCGGAAGAAGTAAAGAAAGCCCTGGGAGCTATGCAAAGGAGGAAGGCAGCTAGGGAGATTTATTGAAGCATGGTGGGCAGATTGTTCTAGAAAAACTGGTCACCCTGTATACGCAATGCATCATGATTTCGAGCGTACCGGAACCTTGGAAGAACGCTAGCATAATCCTAATCCATAAGAAAGGGGACGCCAAAGACTTGAAAAATTATAGACAGATGAGCTTACTGTCCGTTGCCTACAAAGTACTTACTAAGGTAATTGCAAATAGAATCTTATAGAACCTTACATAGAACCTTATATATAGCTTTCATTGATTACGAGAAAGCGTTTGAGTCAATCGAAGTCTCAGCAGTCATGGAGGCATTACGGAATCAGGGTGTAGACGAGCCGTATGTAAATATACTGAAAGAAATCTATAGCGGCTCCACAGCCACCGTAGCCCTCCATAAAGAAAGCAACAAAATCCAAATAAAGAAAGGCCTCAGGCAGGGAGATACGATCTCTCCAATGCTATTCACAGCGTGCTTGCAGGAGGTATTCAGAGACCTGGATTGGGAAGAATTGGGGATACGAGTTAATGGAGAATACCTTAGTAACTTGCGATTCGCTGATGATATTGCCTTGCTTAGTAACTCAGGGGACCAACTGCAATGCATGCTCACTGACCTGGAGAGGCAAAGCAGAAGAGTGGGTCTAAAGATTAATCTGCAGAAAACTAAAGTAATGTCTCAGAGCCTCGAAAGGGAACAGCAGTTTACGATAGGTAGCGAGGCACTGGAAGTGGTAAGGGAATACATCTACTTAGGACAGGTAGTGACCGCGGATCTGGATCATGAGATTGAAATAATCAGAAGAATAAGATTGGGCTGGTATGCGATTGGCAGGCATTCTCAGATCATGAACAGCAGGTTGCCATTATCCCTCAAGAGAAAAGTGTATAACAGCTGTGTCTTACCAGTATTCACGTACGGGGCAGAAACCTGGAGGCTTACGAAAAGGGTTCTACTTTAATTGAGGACCGCGCAACGAGCTATGGAAAGAAGAATGATAGGTGTAACGTTAAGGGATAAGAACAGAGCGGATTGGGTGAGGGAACAAGCGCGAGTTAATGACATCTTAGTTGAAATCAAGAAAAAGAAATGGGCATGGGCAGGACATGTAATGAGGAGGGAAGATGACCGATGGTCATTGAGGGTGACGGACTGGATTCCAAGGGAAGGGAAGCGTAGCAAAGGGCGGCAGAAAGTTAGGTGGGCGGATGAGATTAAGATGTTTGCAGGGACGACATGGCCACAATTAGTACATGACCGGTGTAGTTGGAGAAGTATGGGAGAGGCCTTTGCCCTTCAGTGGGTGTAATCAGGCTGATGATGATGATGATTATGCTGCTGATGATGATGATGTCACACAAGAGTACATCTACGTCGGCCGAACTTGCAGCTCTCCATGCCGCTATGACGTACGTCACAGAAGAGCCAACAGAGAAATGGTTCGTATTTCGTGATTCTAAGTCAGCTCTTAACAGTATCAAGTCTGCATTACATCACAGAACTTATGAGCAGATGATATCTGACATCAGGGAAGTACACCACCATGCTCTGGAAAGAGGGCGCAACGTTATATTCCAATGGATTCCGGTTCACTGTGTAATCGTCGGAAACAACCTAGCTGACAAGGTTGCCCGGTCTGCCTACGAAAGTACCCAGACGCGTGCAACACTTTTGGCGCGGTCGGACGCTGCCAGGGAACTTCGCCTACTTGCGCGCAAAAAGTCACAAGATCTCTCGAGTTCAAGTGCCTTCAATTGCCGATTACATAAAATGGGCCCTACGCTACGGCTACAGCAGTCATGTAGCCTTTCCCGCAGCAAAACAACCTTGCTGTGCTGCTTATGGCTGGGAGTGGCGTTCACGAACGCATAATGCTATCGTTTGGGAGTGGCCGAGAGCCCAATGTGCGACTCCTGTGGGTGCGAGGAAACCATCGATCACCGATTGTGTACCTGCCCTCGTTACGATGTACAACGCCTCTCTCTGCTGGAAACTTTACACCAACTGGACGCAAGACCGTTCACCGAGTCAAAGATACTCGGACCGTGGCCGCACCCGTCACGGGCACGAAAAGCAATTCGTGAACTAGTACAATACTAGAAGTGCACCGGCTTAAGAGACCGTTTATTGTATCCCTGTGTATAGTGTCCTTCCCACACGCACTCAGTGCTTACTCTCTCCCTTTTTTCATCTTTATATTCCCCTTTCCCCCACCCCCAGTGTGGGGTAGCAAACCTGGTGTTCTTTTGGTTCACCTCCCTGTATTTCCTGTCCTTGCTTTCTCCACCTCACGATTTAAAAGAAGGAAGAGAAGCACACTGCGTTTAAAGCGTAAAGAACAGGCTCGAGAAAATGGCACTTGGTGAAACGTTTATTCCTCATAGGCGTAAAATACAGTGAATATCAGCGTAACCATCGTGACGAAGCGCGCACGAAGGATTCTCAGTCAGTTGCACGACATCTTTTTCATGAATTGCATAGAGAGTGTTTCGGTAACGCTGTCATCACGTAAACATCGTGGCGTCATTCGTCGTCGGCAAACGTAATGGCTGGACATCAAATTTTGAGGACAGAAACCAACAAATGATTTGAGAAGAAGCTGGGTCCATTTTCACAAAAAGCTATTAGGTTAGATTTTTTCGTAAAAGAAAATCCCAGCTAATCGTGATGCTGGACCTATAATTAGTGAAGGGCGCTTAGGAGCTCTTATTAAAGAAAAGCTTCGTGGATTCGGCCCCTGCTGTTTTAAGATACTCAATGCTACCACCTGTTCTTCGACACACCTGACGCTTCATGGTTTCGGCCAACTAGTAGTTGTGAGGGTGTTCATGAGCGAAAGCCGAACAATTAACTGTCGCGCAATACATATGTGTTCACATTTTCGTTCACTTATACATCAGCTGGAGTATGCAGCACAAAACACGTAAAGCGTAACAAATGGTAATATTAAATAAGATACGAAAACACTCTAATATACCATTTACACGAACACACATAATAGCGGTGGATCACAGCACAAAAGCACTCGAACAGACCACAACACTATCGACGAAAATGGTAAAACAAAAGGCAGTCAAACATTAAGCACCAACGTATGTGCGTTACTGTTATGATACAGTAGATTAGAGATAGCAGCCAGAGAGCCCAATCGCGAAATGAAGATGGTAAGAGGTGAAGAGCCTCATGCTGCTTCCCTAAATCTTAATAAAAGAAATATTTGGAAAACAAAACCCAGAAAATTGAAGTCGTTTGCATTCTTCTACTAGTTAGTATCCCTGTATGACTTGAGCAGTATGTACAGTAAGCTGTAAGTGGTCATTATCACAAAAGTAGAACTACATCTGAATAAAATCCTTTTCAAGAAGCTCAGCTGTGGCTATATACAATACAATAAGGAATTCAGAATTCAGTACTCGCTTAATCTATTAAAAACAAATAGTTGAGTAAATAAACTTAATTACGGAGACCAAGCTGTTAATGCCCAAAGGTGGGCGGCTACCCTATTTCAGGTAGCCGTGGCCCTGTGCTGACAACCTAAACCTGTTCACCAGCCGTAGCTGGTCCTCAGGTCTAGGACTTGTCAGCTCGGCCTCCCCTGGTCTTTTGTGCGTGCTCGGATGGACGTTCTCCGCGGGTTCTTTTTGCATTCCCAGTCTGTGGGGTTAAGGGTGTTTGGCGTATTGCAGAATCGGCAGTCTCTGGTACACATGTTGAGCGGTACGTCGCGTGTATACAGTATCGTGCCGTGGAAGTAATTGCCCATCTGAAGTCGGCGTAGTATGACGGCTTCTTCTTTGTTAAACTTGCAGTGTGGTGGCAGATATTCTCGGCTGTTCTTCTTGCAATGTTCTAGAATGTTTTAGTATTTGCTTTGCGTCATTTCGCCTTCGTGTGGCGGCAGACGATGTCCTGGTGGGGTTGTCCGGCGTACATGTTCTTGGGTGGCGGCGTAGGCCGCTTGGTTTCCCTCCAAGGATTCGTGTCTCGAGGTTCAGTCAATGTACGTTTGAGGAATATTTGTTGTTGAGGATGTTGAGTGCGGTCTTGCTGATTCTTCCTGCCCGAAAATGGCGACAGCCTGCCTGCGAGTTTGTGACGACGATGACCGACATGTACCATGGCAGGTCCTTGTGGCCATTGCTGTGGCGACCTGTTCGGCTGCATCAATGTTTCTAGCAACTAATGATGCAGCTGCTGTCTCTTCGTTCTGCGTGTTACGCAGGTTTAATATCTCCCTGCCTTGTATCTTGCATCATCTGTGTGCCTTATTTCTGCCTTGTTGCTTTCTTCATTTAGTATTTTTTTTTTGTAACGCCGCGGCTCTCTTCTCTCTTTGTTGTATTCTGAGTGCATTTTTATTGGTATGGGTGCTACGTGTATCCTTGCTGACAGGGTCGGGAGTACACGCTGTGAATGGTTGTATTCTTCTTCGAGATGCTGGCGGCAGTGGTAAGTTTTACTCTTTCGATTTCGTTCGTCTTGTGAGCCTCCGTCAATTATTCCCGGGCTCTCTGTACTCCTAGTTTCAGCAGTTTTCCTGTTGACATGGTGGGTGGTAGTCCTATTGCCAAGTTGTATGTCCTTCTTGTCAATATATTTAATTTGTCTTTTTCACTATTCTTCATGTCTGCGTACGTTGTACCGTAGATGATTCTGCGGATGACCAATGATTGTATGAGTTTTGGGGTGTCATCTCCATTTAATCCTATTTGTCTTCTAATTGTGATCGTTTCTTGAAGTCGCAGTACTGTGGCATGCCTCGCTCCATACTCCTGGAAGACCATTCCAAGGATACGAAGTGTATAACCTTTCGGATGTAGATTTCATTCAGCGTTACATCAAGATCTGGAGTTTGTTGTGGGGGGCGCCCTCTTGTTCTCATTTTCAGAATAAGGAGCTCCGATTTCTCAGGGGCACATGATAGTCCACAAGCACCCAGGTACCTCTCACTCCTCTCTATTGACTTCTGTCTTTTTCTTGCTTCTTGCTGTCTTCTAGTCGATCTCCTAAGCCTCCATATGGGTAAGTCATCCGCATGCAGGGCGTGTTCAATTTACTCCACTTCACCAAGAACGTTCGGTAGGGTGCTCAACACCAGGTTGGAGAGCAGAAGGGAAATGCGTTTGGCCGGGACCTTGATTTTTGTCGCATCTCAGATTTCCTATACCCACCGTTGCCATACACTCGGATAGTAAGTCCTCTACATAACAGCAAACGCTCTCCCCGTAGTTGAAGCTGCTGGCATGCACAAATCTCGCTTTATGTGAGACATTGTCGAAAGCCCCCTTTACGTTTACCGTTACGATGGCTCTGTTGTTGCTTGTGCTTAACTTATCTATTACCTCCTCCTCGATGTGACGGACGATATCTTGTGTTGATATGCGCTGTCTAAAGCGAAACATCGTGTATGGGAAGTGCCCGTTGTTTTCCAGGCACAGCGAAAGCCTGTTGAGCATCATATGTTCATATAATCTTCCCGCGCACGAAGACTGCCAAATCGACCTCAATTTCTATATGGCTAACGGATTTCCAGGCTTAAGAATCATGGTGACGTCGGCGTGTTTCCACTCAGCCGGCATCTTGTCCGCTTCCCAACAATCATTGATAAATTCTAGGAAGGAGCTTATCGCTGTGGCTTCTAGGTTGCGTAGTGCCTTATAGTTGATTTTGTCTTTGCCTGGTGTAGTGTTTCTGGTCATGTTGCTTAGGGGCTCTACCACTTCTGCTCTTGTAAAAGCCCGGCCCAGTTCTGGATGACGTTGCCTTTGTGTTCTCGGAATCCCGGGTGGACATGTCCTAGATTGCCGTCTCCCAGGAACATGCTTGTGACTGCCTTGAGGATATCCTCCTACATGCCTTGGAAGCTGTGGATGAGTCGTCTTCAGTGCAGGCGTGTGATCGTCTTCGCTTCCGTCTTAGCCAGCAGCGATCGGAGTATAGCCCGTCTTTTTGCTGGTCTAAGTGCCTTGTAATCTTGTGCATACATTATTCCAATACTGCCTGCCCAATGTATCGGCGTATACGTCGGCTTCTTCCGTAATCTTGGCTATCCTGATTTTGATTTATTACACTTTTGCTTCTTACAGCATCTGGTGAGTCTCCGGTGAGCTGTAATTATTGCCATTTTACCGCTTCCTGGCGTGTAGACAACACGCCTCGTTTCAGGACAATAACACAACTTTTTCCCCACGAGTTTGTGAATCTTCAAATGAGAAGTTTTAACTCTAAGCACAACATGAAGCTTCCCATCTTTAGGAAACCTACGTGCACATATACAAGCAATTCTTAAAAAAAATCCTTTTCCAACTAAGTACTGTGGATAGGAGTTACAGCGATAATCCCACATTGTCGATGAGGATTCACCGAGTGAACCATACTTTAAAGTAGAATCGCTGCGGCTATTCATGTCTACGCATAAGTCCAGGAAGCCGCTGGCTAGGAGATCTTGCACTCGCAAATCTCTTTCTAGGAAAGCTGCGCTTGAGAAAGTACCGAAAAATAAAATAAAAACGCTCCATCGACGTTCTATCAGAAGAAAAGTCAGCGGCAATGAGGATTTCCTTATTCCAGAATGTTGTTAGTATTACAAAGTGAGCGCAACTGCAACACAGTTTTGCCGCAAAAGAAAAGCTCATGCTAATGTAGGTCCTGTTAAAATTCTTAAACATTTGTTTGTGCGACCAGCGCAGACTTCTTTGCAATAAAAAAAAAGAGAGCACCCACTGGGGCGCATCCTTCTTTAAAAAAAAAGAAGCGAATTTCAAAGATCCTAAAAGGGCGCGACAGTGGGGTCACGCCGTGAAGTTGACGTTCTGCCGTATCCAGTCGAGGTAAGAGTCCGTCCGCGTGTACACTCCCGGAAAGTTTGGGCTTGCGCACGAGTGGCCGAACGAGACGATGCCCACCAGCGTCCACCTCTTGTTGCTGTCTAGCACCATGAGAGGCCCACCGGAGTCACCCTGCAGGTGCAAAGAGAATTGCACTTGTCATCGGCCTATTTCAAAGTGCCGAAAGATCGACAACCACATGAAGCGTATTTCACGCGTATTTGCGACTCGACGCTATTACGTCTCTCTTTACGTTGGTCACTTCTCGCGGCCAAAAAGTTTCCTACAGAGAGAAAAAGAGAGAGACAAATAGAAGACAAGAAAGGCAGGGAGGTTAACAAGACGCATGTACGGTTTGCTACCCTACACTGGGGCAAGGGGTTATAGGGGTGAAGAGGGAGAGAGAGGAGAGAGAGAGCCCAGTTTCTCGCACAGCGGAAGGTTCGCACCGAGTCTACACACGGTTCCCAAGACCTGTCGACTTGAGGTATTTCAAGCGCGCCTTCGTGGCCTTCTGTAAATTACTATTGAAATCCGCCACTGCAATCATTCCGGTACCATGAGAGCGATAGTCAGCGCATGGATATGTCTTACCTCCGTGCTCGATCATGGCTGCAAACGCTTTTTTTTTTTTGCGATCATGGTTTCAAATGCTTCTTGTGACATTACGTTTCTCGATTTCTGAGCACTCATCTAAGCACAGCAAGACCATTCGACTCTGTCTACAAGCGTAACAATTATGAATGGCTGTATTTATGGCGCAACATTTCTTTTTTCTAAATAATAAATTTGCAGTGTCAAGACCTACACGCTTGAAGCCAGAAAAAGAAGAATTTTCGGCAAATACATGTACTTCCCATGACTCCTACGCCGGCTGAACGCCATACTTGCTGCTTCCGCAAAGATACTAGCGTCACAGTTCCCTCAGGTAATTTTCGAAGGCATCTCCATGTTCACGCAGATGTGACAGTTGAAATGGGTCACGCGCATGGCTGTCCCTTGAGGCGGAGCTCACGCGCAGTGCGTTTGGCGAGGCTGCCGGATATATCCATCTTTATTCCCCGAATGGGACGTTTCGGAAAGCTATGTAACCCAACGTTACCACGAAACCTGGATTGCGGTTTGCCTCAAGCGCTTTGGCGAAGTACTGAAGTTGGCGAACGCTGACGAGCACTCGCCTGGCACGCGTCGACGCCGCCCTCCTTGCGACCCGCGCAGAGCTGTTCTTTCGTGATGCCCCGGTCGATGTGCTGTGAGTTGAGCGGGTCGTAGACCTTCTTGCACTCCGAGTTCGACCAGATGGGCAGCGAAACTTCGCGAAGCTCCTTGCTGCTGGGCCCACCTGCGGTGGCGCGCGTAGAACAAAGCAGTGGTTGTTGAAGTTGTTGTCCTGAGTGGCCGTGGCACATACCCACAGTGGGGGATTGGCCATGAATCGGGGGGTTAAATTAGGTGCATAAAAACAAGGGAGTAAACAATTTGAACGTTGGAGTTTAAAAAGTAAACGTTTTGTGTGTGGAGTGGTTGTTGTTGTTGCCTCGAAACATCGCACGTACCCAAAGGGCGGGGGGGGGGGGGGGGGGATTGGCCACATTAGATTGGCTGAAGAATGCATCAAATAAAATATCGACAGGGGGTAAAGGCATAGATTCAAAAACAAGCATTAGGCAACTAAATGTTAATATAAATTTCTTGAGGGTCGTATACATAAATTTAGGATAGAATGAAAATAAAGTAAAGCGTTCCACAGTTGGCACCCTAGCAGCGAAGCCTTCCTGACGCTTTAATGAACTTGTGTATAGCAGTAATTGACCCATGGATTGTGCCTAATTGATTGGCGCCAAAGGTCAAGATGTTTGGTGTAAACGCCACACCCAGTTTACTAGTTGGAAGTAAGAGGAACATTCTGCGTAGGGAGGAGGTGCGGCGACAAGAAAGAAAGAAATTGTCAATAGCTTCTGGGTCATTACAAAAAGAACGGGAGTTAGTTATGGATAAACCAGATCTATGAAGGTAATAATTTAGGGGAGGAACTCTAAAACGGAAGTTCGTTAAGGTCACCTCGCATTGTCGTGAAAGGCATTTGCTCACGTTCTACCGGAAATTGAGATGTAGAAAATCATCTATGGAAAGTAGGGATGAATCATTACAACTTAAAAAAAAGAAGACGTTTATTTCTAGCTCCTGTTTTAAAAGCGAAATGAGGAAGAATATTTAAGACTAGGCCATTTAGTGGCGCGGATACGAGCCAGTCAGCTGATTCATTTTAAAAGATTCCACTATTACCTGCGACCCAGACAAAGCGGACTTGTGACAAATTACTGGGGCACGCGTTGAACATATATTCAGAAGATGTGACCGATTATTAGAAGTTAAATGCGTGCAAACCGAAAGCGCATCTGCGTCAACTATTACTTCATAATTCTGTGGATCCGATTTCCTCATGGCTAGAACAATTGCCAGAAATTCTGCAAGAAATATTGCGGTATAATCAGCGAGACAGAGAGCGTACATTTTGTGTTGCATCCGCAGAAATAACCAAGTGAGACGAAAATTTACTAAGATGTTTTTGAAGGAGACCTTCAAGTATGCGCGCTGGAAGAAGTTTTGCGTGTTTTGGAGAAATGTCATGATAAATAAGCTTTACCTTTAACGGATTAGTTTTTGGAGAAATCAGGCACGGTAGCCGAACATGAAGTTTTGATAAACTCGTCTGAACAAAAACAACTTGAGGTTGTCGATAACGTCGCCAATGTGTCCTGAAAGATGAATCGGGAGAATTGATGAAGATGTATGGCAAACGGGAGATGGGTGCCTCGTATAGCTTCGGGAAAGTCAGGGCAGCAAGTCGCTTAAATTTGGCGAGAAAAGAAGTTGTACTGCAACAACTTCCTTTTCCTTAGATGTGCGTGACTTATAAATGCGTACACCCAAAGAGACAATGGACTTTTCAGTGATAAAGAGCAAGCTGAACAAAAATCACACACTCACACTCTTTAATACATACATGAACATGACGTTCACTACCACAGCAGCTATTTACAGAATATCACAGAAGCCTGTATGCCGCAGGAATGTCAAAGTGCTTTATTGGGGCGCAGTTCAGAGCCATGACACCACCGCGACCCGAGAATGTCCCGTAGTTCAATAGCTACATGTATACACACCGAATTTTGTGGACCCCCATCCGATGACGTACGCCTCCTGATCTGTGAGGGCTCGGCCAGTGAAAGTCGGCGTGGGCAGGCAGATCGGCATGAAAGGTCGCAGCAGGTCACGGTTGAAACGTACCGCCGCGATGTCATAGTAGTGCGAGTAGCTGTTGTACTTGTCGTGGATGATGATCTTCTCCACGATACGCTCCAGCGTGAAGCCCGGCCGGGGCGAGAAGAATACCACGCGGTAGTTCTGTGCTCGCCTGCATATGGTGGGATTGCGTTTCGTTTGTCAAAAAAGAGAGTTGTTTCAATAAATCTTGCTATGTGAAGGCGTGAGTGACCCGCTAGTCCTGTCACAATAACGTTGCCGACAGGAGCTTTCATGTCGGATTGCTTGTGAAAGCGTGGCATCTTCTTTTAAATATTTTTCACCAGTAACCTGCAGCTATTTCTATTGTGTGAGTTGAGAACTCGAGTCCTCTCGTTCATTTTCTGAATGCAATGTAACTAAATTGTTATTAAATGAAATATAACGTTACTCCGCACACACACTGCCGAAATATGAGGCCATCATGTGACGCAGAAATGTCAAGGCATCCTCATCAGACGTCTTTACTGTTTACCTCTTGCATACTTACGGAAGGCTGATTAAACCAGCCTCTATATAACGCCGAAACTGTAACCTACCAATAGATCTTAAGTAACTGCTACTTTTTATAGTCTACTTAGAACTATGATGGACGTATGTCAATGAGAGATCTCGAGAGTTCCCGCGTTAAGCAAGAAAGGTAGTTCTAGATGTTGAAACGTTTCATATTCTTTCTTGGCTTCTCGCGAAGAATTCGGTTTTATGTGATGTATATTGTTGCAAGCGTAACTAATATAAAAATATATTAAGGGGCTCTGCTAATATGTTGTCAATTTAACATTGGTATTTCCAATCTAGAAAAGGAAAAAAGAACGAGAAACTTACTCTGGTATGGGGCTGAAGCAATGTGCAGCAGTGATCATGTAGCGGGCACTGATGAGGCTGCCCCCACATAAGAATTTGTATGTTATCTCATCGGGATTGAGCACTTCAAGTTTTGCCTGCAGGAGAGAAAAATGTTTAAAAACACTCGTTGTCACTGTGAGCTCTTACGCGCTTGCTGTACGTGTCAAGGCAACGCTGTAAATGCTCTTATGTAATATCGAGGCTCTCTTGTAAGGTTGAAGCTGTTAGAACGTCCTTCTTTTAACCAAGTAGAATCCTGTACATATAAAGTAAGAACTCGTATTAAAAAGACAGCAGAACAGTTAGACGTTTAGGCTTCACGGAAGCTTTGATCACAGGGTGAACAAGGCTTCGAATATTTTGTCCATCGCTCGGACGCCAGTTTATCTGTGTGACGTATCTTCTTTTGAATGTGCCCGATTGTCCTTAGATCGTGCAGTTTTAGCGTTCGAGTGGCCTATTAGAGAGGCTATAGTATTACCGGACGTTTCCGACCTCCTCTATTTTTTTTTCAGCCATTTGCTTTATCTCTCCGCTATTGCTTCAGTGTTTCATTTCTCCTTATCCTTCCCCCCGTCCATGGTAGCAAATCGGAATTTCTTCCGGTTAGACTCCTTGCCTTTCCTACCCTGTTTTTTTCTCGCTCTCTACCGTTATCGTTACAGAAAAGTGTGCAATTCTACTAGCCTATGAAAAAAAAAAGGAAACTGGTGGTTAACAAAGAGAGTGGAAAGAAAATATATGTAGCACACAACGTGTGATGGAACGAAAAAAATCAGAAAGATAATTGAGGCGCCAGGAGATGCGAAGACGACGGTGTGGATAAGAAAGCAAAGAGGTGCAGCTGTTTTCTGATTAAGATTCAGAGAAAGCATGGAGCTGGGCAGGTTGTATAATGTGCCGAACAGATAACAGCTGGTCTCATAGATTTACAGCATAGATTACAAGGCACGAAAAACATAGTCGAGGCCGGCAAAGGATTAACTAGTATTATGGAAACTGAAATATTTGTATGCTTAAAAAGGAGATAGCTGGTGCAAGACAGGGTTAAACATAGATAGCTGGAAGCGGTCTTCGTCCTACAGTGAGCATAAAAGGCTGATGACGATTACAATCGTAATGATGACAATTGTGTAGTAGAAAGGTTATTCTACAAGCATAATGTGTCGTTCTTGTATCCGAATATATGTTCGTCGTCAGAATTGAGCCGCTTCGGCCTGCCTCAAGAAACGAAGTACCAGAGCCGCTGGTGTCGCAATATCATGTATACTCGCTCACAGCTCTCCTTGAGCGCAAAGGTCTTGTTTGTGCGAACTGCTTGCAAGGAACAGCGCTCGCTCCCAGGAAAACGCTGGGAGCGAACGAAAGTACATATGATAAAAGAGAAAACTGCGCCTTGTGCAAGCTTTCTTCCGCGGCAGGCCGTTCGTGAAAGGAAAGGAGCAGTGCGATGTAACGCAAGCTCGCGCCGCACCGCGATGCAGGCGCGAGATTCGGCGAAAAGGTTACGTCGCCAGATCCGGCCACTTCCTTGCACGTACCATCCATGGCCAGCTCCGGTGGGAGGTCACGTTGCCGCCCACGATGAAGGGCACAGTCTGGTAGTCGCTCGACTTGTCTTCGGCAAACGCAAGACTCCGAACTCCGCACACTGGGTAGACAAAAAAAAATAATAAAAATAAACCACCCGCAGCTCCGTTTGCATAACAGTATATTCACAACGTAGCTGAGACACTTTATTTGGCCCTTATGTGCCCTTCGGTGAACTATTAATGCGTATGAATGTCTTGAGATAACTGTGTCTGTATCGACCAACATGGAGGGCAGATATTGAATGACGTCTGTCACCCTTCGGATTTCTCTATCACTATACAAAAATTCCATCTAACGTAGAACTGCCGCTATATATGAAACATCCTACTTGCTTGTTCACGCGTAAAGTATGTCATTTAAAGTAACCAAAAGATTTTAAAGCGAAGCTTCCTTAAGAAACCCTCGTGCACATTGCTGACAGTGGCTGTGAATGCTGGTCACTTGCGGCATTAATGATACGCATAGAAAATAAGCAAATTATGTGTCCTAAGGTGAGGTCGAACTATGCTCTCTCACATGGCAGCCCGATGCTCTTACCTTTACGCCACAATTATTATTTTTAATTAGGCCACCGTCAAACGCATGCTTCCCTCGTGCCAAATTCAAGTAGCTCTTCTAGATGATTAGCGTGTGTATCACGTACGTCACGTAGCACGTGTACGTGAGAGAACCGCTTAGCGAAAGCTTCGCTTCACATATATTCTAACATGTGCGCCAATATTATTATCATTATATTATTATTATATTATCATATTATTATATATTAATATATTATTATATTATATTATTATTATTGTTATTATTATTGTTGTTATTGTTGTTGTTGTTTGCAGTTGAAACGTTTTATAACACAGAGCTACAGTATTTAATTTAGGCTACGTGGATGCGAAACTTTCGTCCTTGCGCCATTTTTGTGTATTCGCCGTCATGAAGCGCGCACTGCAAGATACTTCCTGTAATTGCTTGAATTCGGTCACACTGCATTTCACTTGGTCATTGAAAACGTTGCGTGTACAGGAAGAACGCAGAATTTTATCGTGTTTTTTTTTCGGACGTATTGAAATGGATTGATAATTTTATCATTACCAAAGGTTGCGGCCTACTGACACTTGTATTATTCACGGAGATAAAATTCTTATTAGAATTAAAAGGGAACGCATCTAAATTTGTGTGGTGTTGACCGTAGGGTCACGTTCTGTTCCTTTTTTACTTGCGCTGATTTGCACAAGATGTCAGCATTAATGTCGCTGAGGGGTGGACCTCTACTTAAGGACAATGTAATAGGAAGAAAAAATAATAATGCCAACTCGGTGCCGCTTACACAAGGTTATTTTTGCACAGGATATAAGTTAATAGCACTACTGTCTGCTTCCGTGACGAATCTTATGAAGACTAAAAACAAAGAAACATTATTTTGTACAAAACAAGCTGCATTGGAAGCCATTAAAATGCTGCATATTTTAGAGCGGGGTTCCTTGACTTCTTAATAAATACTGAGTGCTTTCGTAGTAAGCAAACATATCATTAGGGCTACACACCCGTTAATACCATTTCTTAAAATAGCGGCGCCGAATTCACAAGTTTTTTTCGGGCGTTAGAGGTACTCCATTACCATTATTTAAGTCTTACCTTACTAATCGAAAACGATCAGTATGCATTAAACATGAGAAATCGTGTTTTCTTCCTTTCCTAAATGGCGAGCCACGAGGGGGCGTACTAGGTCCTATGCTTTTTACCCTCTACATTAACGACATTACTAATATTGATACAACTGTAAAATTTATCGTGTATGCCGATGACACTACTCTTCTTATTTCCGGACCAAATTCACAAGAATTAATGGAAAAATGCAATTATCTACTCACTAAGCTATTTGAATGGTCAATCGCTAACTGCCTAAAAATAAATTTCGCGCAAAACATAAAGCTCTTACTGTTAATCTAACTTTATTGTGTGCTGGTAAAGAACTGCAAATTGTTGATGAACATAAAATATTAGGCGTCGCTTTTTCTTCGCACCTTACTTGGGATAGACATATTTAAAACATCTGCAGAAAACTGTCTGCTATCACAGGGTTTTTTTCTCGATGTCAGTACCTTCTTCCACCCAAAGCAAAACTTAACACTTATTACGCCTTATTTTCTTCCCACTTAAATGGATGCAGCTTAGTGTGAGCGACTGCAGGAAAGACGAAAATCATAAAAATTCTTTCTTTGCAAAAGAAGATGATTCGGCACATTGACAACATGGGTTTTCTGGAGATATCCATTCATTCATTCACAAAACTTTATTAGTGTCCTGAATCCCGGTCTTTTCAGACCGAGGCGGGCGGCGTCCACGTCGGCACCGCCAGGCCGAGCCTTATGGCATCATCGTGGACCCTCTGGACAGCCCGTAGTTGATCTTGATAAGAAGAGCTTGATATCATCTTGTGCCAGTAAAGCCATTTTTCTTCGAGGTCGGCGAGAGTCGCAGGACAGCCCGCCAGCATGTGTCTGATGTCAATGATGCCATCGCACACGTTACATTCTTTCCTAATTTCTCTTTCGGGGTGAATTTTACACGGCCAGCTTTCTTAAAGCATAAAATTATCAAAATAGAATATTTCTTCACTTTTCGCATTCTAAATTTAATTTATTTCTCAAATACTGCCTTCAAAAATTTTCTAGTGTCTACTGCATTTTTGACACCAAATTCATTTCTGCCAATACAGGAAATAGTGATAAGTGATATGTTACGTGGTTTCGTAATAAATGTAGCCTACAGTCATTACAACATAGTCTACCGTACATTTTAAATAAATATCAAGGTACATATACTTCCTCATCCAAGGAACTTCGAATGCATTGTGTAAACATGTGATCACTGATTGTTTATCGTTTTTCAGAGCCAATTGTGTTAGCTTTTTAGCAACCGTTACACAAATATTTCTTTTTTTCTGATGTACCAAATATGTTTTCTTTTAGTCTCTATATTATTTTCGGTCTTGTTATTGTACATTTCTGTAAGTAATTAATTTACTGTGAGTGTCTAACAATGTTACGATTTTCGATGCAACCACCATGTATGCTTGTAATGGGCCATCGGCCCAGTCAAGCTGTTTTTCCAACAGCTTTCAGTTTATGCTACCCACCAGAACTCTTGTATTTCTGGAAATAAATTTGTATTGTATTGTAAGGGCTCTTTTCTATTGACCAAACGCCTTCGCTAATTATATGCCCAACAACACGATTCTCTGGCGCACCTGCCTACAGGAATTGTTTTAGCGTAAGAGCTGTTTATGAATACAATTCTGGAATATTATATAATTATTAGAGCAACGTAGATGATTTCAATCGTGTTGGTCCTTTTCTTCGATCCCGATGATCCCGATATTGCCTGGTTGCCTTTGCCTGGTTGCCTGGTTGCCTTTGAATATATATTTATTGGTCTTCTGTGTTTGTAGTGATGCGTGTTAATATTGTGATGGTGTGTTGTCCTTGTCCCCATGTGTCTATTTCTTTGTCTATATGTTTTAATTCGTGCTGTTGTGACCTTGATGCAAAACCAACTGGCCCAATCTTTCACCTTACTAGGTGTGTTGACAGCTGTTTTGTGGTGGAAATACCGAAGCTTTTTGAAGGGCACTTGCATACTGTGAGCGTTACTGAACCCTGTGGCCGAACTACTACGCTGTTCTGTGCTCTCACACCGTCCCTAAACTGTTTTACAGTGAGTCAATGATACCAAAACGCATTATAGAGTGCATAAGGATGATGTTAGTGAGAGCGACAATGTCGCCAAGACCAAGTTCCCCCAAGCAGATAACTTTTTGTAAACAATTATGTCCCGCAGATGTAACAGCGAAATTTCGGATACACGATGAAAGCGTATACCAAAAATAAAAGTTTTGCTTTTGTTGCTGTGGTGTGGCAGTGCCATCGACAAGATTTTGTTTGCGGGCAAGTGTTAGGCCAATTTGTTGGCCATTGTGATATAGTCGTAAGAAAACAACATTTGCGAATTGTAGGCTTGAACTCTTGTACTTCTTTTTCCATGCCATCCTGACTAAGCCTCTAACCACGATGATTGAAATGTTCGGCAACCATGTAATATGTTCCATGGCAGGTTCTCCAAAGAAAGTTGTCGCCAAAGAAAGAGCACTTTGCCGCTTCTGCGACGTGTTCTTTCGCGGCTTTTACCTGAAAAGGTACTCACGTGGCTGCAAGTCTCGCAGGTTTGGACTCTGCGACGGCTGCCCGGCTGCGGGGCCGTCCTCAGGCTGTTCTTCAGGTTCGTTGGGGTCGTACGGAAGAGGCGGCGTGGGTCTAGGTGCCGGCGGCCTCTCCCGTGGTGGCGGAGGCTGGTACTGGTCCTGCGTCGGCGGAGGGTGCTGTTGTCGCGGTCCTTCTTCGGAAGGTGGCCTATGTTGTGGTTGATGTGGTGGTGGCCGCGGCTCACGGTGCGGTTCTTCTGGGTAGCCTCCATGCGGCGGAGGATGACCGTGGCCTCCATGTCCCGGGTACGGACCATTGGGATAGTCTTCACCACGGGGAGGACCGCGACCTCCGCGGCCTTCTTGGGTGTCGTAGTAGTCATAATCACGTTGGCCGGGAGGACCGCGTCCACCAGGTCCACGACCACGGCCACCACCGCGGCCACCGCCTTTCCTCCCTTTGCCACCACCTCTCTTGGCATGGCCAGGCGGAACGAAGCCTCCGCCTTGCCAAGGGGGCATGCGGGGTAACCCTGGTGGTAGAGAAAGAGAGTTTTGATGTGAGCCTGTACCTTTTCAGAAGGTCATATTTTTGGACGTAGAATGCGCACCATCGTCACTACAAGCCCAACTTTACTACACGATTGACTAAGCGATGATGGCTAACACACATATTTAAGAAACGCTACGTAGCCTGTTAATCTCTGCATCAGGAGTTAATCATACCACGTGATCATCTGCTGCGATTCTCATAACTTCGCCTTAACCATGTTCTGACTCTTTAATTTGAATCTATTTTGGGTTTTTCACAAAAAAATGTAGAATGTTTATTTGTCGCTTATAAATGGGGATTCACTGTTTGATATCGTGGGTCTATGTCTACGTATTAAGGTGAAAAACGCGATGCTAAACATTACTGTACTAATGCTCCTTTGAACACCGCGTGCTGCGAGTAAAGAAGATCGCATCCCCGAAAGCAGCCAAGCTTTAGCAATAATGAGCACGATGACCCAGTCAGCATGACCACAAGCGCCCTTCTATGGCAATGACTACAAAGCACAAGCGGCAGCGGCGGAAGCAGCAGAGTAAAGCGTCGCGCGAAGCCCACAGCCGGGACAGAGACAAGGCGGAGGCGCCCACACAGCAGCCGTAGCGAATGAACAGCAGGCTGAGAAATCTCTTCTCGCAGTAACCTACTTTCCTCTTTCTCATCTTCCTCATCTTCCTCCTCCTTCGGGGGCACTGCCTTCTTGAAAGAGAGCACCAGCTTCGGCTGTACGCCAGCCCTGCCGTTCTGCATGTCTTGCCTCGGATTCTGTGATTTCTCGGGCCTATAAATATCCTGCTCGGCTTCGTCCTGTAAGGTAGCCGCAGTGTCTGGGATTCCAACGACTCCCGGAACGGGCTGAGCACCGCTACCCACTCCGTACGGCTGCTGTGCGGGTGCTGCTGGTTGGCCCGCTGGTCCTCCCCCTCCGACCGGTGACGCCGGAATTACTTGGGGTCCAGGTCCAGCCGGGTTCACCGGCTGCACGGCGCCAACTATTAGCTTCGTTAACGCGTCCTGCAAACCTGGGGGAACCACCGAACCCGGAGGCAAGGGACCACTCGGTCCGTTGACCCATGCGATCGCCGGGGCCGACGGCGGGAGATGACCATTTACAGTCTGACCGCTAGTAATGACCCGGCCCGATGAGTCCGTGTACCAGGACTGTTGGATGGTGTCCGTTTGACCCTGGTACTGTGTCCATCCGACCCCGACGGCTGGCGGCGCTTGTCGCGCCCACCTATATGGTAATCTGCGCGTGCGCTTGACCCGTGACTTTGACTCACTGTTCTTCCTCGGCTCAGTAGTGGCCGGCGGAGGGTCGTCGTCGCTGCAGAGCACTGCTGAGCGCTCTACTCTCGTAGCTGGTCGGCTTTCGCTTTCCTTCGTTTTCCGTAAGCCTGTGGTAGCGAGAGAGACAAGACAGCTTTGTAAACATATCATCGATGAAGGTCATTCGGCACATAATGCATCTCTCCTGGACCATTATGAGGGCATCTGACAAGATTGCAGGGGCCCGGAGTCAAGCTTAGTAAGCCAATAACACATATAACGCTCCGTGTCTCGTGTGTACACACTGTAGGTCGCCGCCTTATCACGACCATGATATACAGACACATACGTATGACCTCGTAAGAATATGGCATGTTAAGCCATTATAAACGCAGACAAGACCTTATATAAAGCTAGGATACCAGATGATTCAAATTGTGCGCGTGCTTACTCAATTACACCTTCCAATTGACTCACATATAACACGTTGGAGAAAAGGACGCGTCCTCCGTTAAGTGGTCTCCTACATTACGCAGTGTAGATTCAGAAATTGAGACATTGAAGATCATGTAACTTACTCTCCTCTGTTTCAGCAGCAGACGGTTGGCAGGTGAAGAGGGCAAAGCCCACGATAATGGCAATAAATAGGTGTTGGGTGAACAACATGACTGCAAGAGGATAAGAAAAAGAAAAATAGCAGCATGTTAACGTGATAAGATGACAACACATGAAAGAACTTATGGGCGTGCCATGGTAGATGGCTGAACAGACTAAATGTGCAATCCGAAATGTGTTCTAACTTTCATGCAACACGCTTTTAGTCAATCTTTCCCACATAATGAGGGCAGGACAGCACGCGCTGATCCTGCGATAGTAATTTATGTCAACTCACATGTCAAGCTGTGCAGTTTTAGCGGGGTATATGGTCTGGAGCTGCAAGCATTCGCATATGATGCATATTAAGAGTGCTTCGCTAGAAGCACGCTGATAACAGGAAATCGGAACTTTAGCGCAAACGTTTACCCACCATCGTCGATTGAGGCCCCGACTCGATCATTGTTGAGCTTGTGAGGTGTGAATGCAGTCCGTTGCAGCTAGCACTCTACTGTGCTTAGGCCTTTTGAAGTAGATGGGTTGTTTGGAATAGTAGGCAGAATTTTGCCATTACTAGCGTTACTGTTCAAATGTTAACCGGGTTAGAAGACAATTATGTATTAAAGAGGGGTCACGTATATGGGAAAGAAAAGTTTCCTGATAAACTGGAATACACGTGAAAATTTATCATTCAGAAAACGTGACTTCTGAACAGTTGACTGACCATCACAGTAATATATCGCTAAAGGGCACTGGGCAGCTGATGTATGCGGGACTGCGCAGAAATGCATACATCGAAGGAAAGTGCAAAATATTAGAACCACTCAACAAGGCTTGAACGCTGAATTTCGTCGTTGAACGGCTGGAGAGCCAAATGGCTCGCATGTAATCCCGAATATTTATAGATTGATTTACCAAAGCAAGAAAATCTGTGAAGGAACAGCGTGCCCGGTCTTTTTTAGAATGTCGCCTCATTTCCAATGGTGACCAAGCGTTTGCCACCGGCCGACATCGGAGAAGTACACAGAAACAGCATCGGCACGCCATGATGTCGCCAGTGAAGGATACCTGTGTACTCGTATTATTATTTCATGTATGTTAAAATTAATAATATACGAATGTTACGCGGTTCGTGCATATACCGTCTAGTCCCCCTACTCGCAGCCCCCATTTTTCTTCACATTTGCAATCCCTACCGCTTGAAGTTAATCAATGCAATTTTATGACCAGCGAAACAGAGGATACAGAGCGCCACGTGAGAGAGAGAGAGAGAGAGAGACGAAGATGGAGCTCCCAATGGTTTCAAACGCACAGACACGTTCAAGAGAAGGTATTCAATACTGGTAACTTAAGACACTACTACAAAGAGTCTAATTTAATCTATCAGAACTTCTCCCTTTTATTGCTTTATTATATATCAGCAATAACCGCTGTAATATTTGCGTTTAAGTGGTATTTAAAAGAAGAAACAACTTTGCACTGGTATGGCCGAACGCTGCATTTCCTTCGGTGCGGTTGCGAAAGAAAGGTGGATGGCGAATGACAAATAATAACGCCGGAATCGTTGGCGACGACATTCACACGTTGGGGGCCGCTATTTTATTGCCAAGACAAACATTTGTGAGTTGGCAGTGTTTTACATTGCAACAGAAATTCGTACTACAGGACAGAAAATTCCCTCGTCATCGGGCAACCGCATGGCAGCAGTACTTACAAATCTTGATACTTCCAGCTTCAACGCCAATTGCGATCTATGTGTTAGCGTCAGTGCAATGGGGGTTTTCTCAGTATATTACTGCTGGAAATGAAAGAAACAGAAACGTCCCGACACTTTTTTATCAGCCACAAGTTTCTCTTAACGGCAAAATTAGGGTGATAAGCGTGATAAATGTCAGTGCGTGGCATGGTAAGGTGTCGTACGATGCCTCGTTTGCTTGTGTATTGTATTACTATCGAAGTTTTCATGCCTAGGAATTAAGCGTTCTCATAAACTTGAATTGGTCTACACGATGCGCCTGAACACTGCGGTAGGCACCTGCCTAATCATCACAGAAAAGCAAAAATCGGGTTTTAACTGCACTGCATGTGGACTCTCTGACGTCTGACTAACGCTAGGACGCTGCGATCAAAAAAAGAAAACTGCGATTGCAATGCAAGGACATTTTCGAAACGTAGCAGACAAAGGACCATTCACCGACCGTAGAGGTATGTAGCAGTGAACCAGCCACTCCGGAGGTCCCATCCATTAGCGGCCGGGACATCTGAGTAGGCGCCATTTCTCTTCCTTCTTTCCCTCTGAGTCCCTCTTGCGCAAAAAGGCGGCACCCGCGCCTCTTGGATAGAAAACAACCTAGAAGCCAGCACGCGCGAGCATCATCCTTGGGCGGATTGGGAGATGTCCGAGGAAAGTACAGGGTTAATATCGGAGTCTAGACACGTAGAATATATCCAGCATGCAGCGCATCCAGCCGCCATACACGAGTGTACGCAACGAATGGCCGTTGAGCGACGCATTTGTGGAATGCTCGGTGCAGAGGAAAATGTGGCCCGTTCTTTCGCTCCCGCTTACACGGCAAAATTCTTGTTACACTTAGTCAATTTCTGCTCTTATTCCTGTTGGTTGAATTCCTGTCCATTGCACTGCAGGTGTATAGGCCTAGTGCGCACATCTTTTTTCCGTTGATTTATTTGTTTCATTAACAAGATATTAAATTATGGGGTTTTGCTTGCCAAAACCACAACCTGATTTTGAGGAACGCGGTAGTGGGGGACTCCGGGTTAATTTTGACTACCTAGGGTTCTTTAACGAGCCCCTAAATCTAAGAACGCGGGTTTTCTTGCATTTTGCCTTCATCTAAATGCAGCCGCCGTAGCAGGGATTTGATCCCACGACCTCGTGCTGAGCAGCGGAACACAAAAGCCACTGAGCAACCACGGCGGGTCATTATCAAGATATGACAGACACGAGTATCAAGACAAACGTTAGCGTCAGTATTCACCTGAATATAGGCCTCTTGCAGCAGACGATACGTTCGACAAACGCAATGGCATTAGAACAAATACATCTTATTGAAATTGACAAATGGGGCGAGAACTAAATAACGACAAGGATACCGAGTAAACGAATCTCCGGCACACCCAGGAATGCAACACAATAGATTTTATAACTACCGAATAGTTAATTTGATTGCCTGTGGTAGTTTTTTTCTCAGTTGTACGTATCCTTCACGTGTATTTCTATGCATTAAACGTCGCGTATGTAATGTTATGATTCGTTTATATACCACCGTATTTGTGTTATCTGTTTGCCTAATTAGCAACTAAGATTTCTGTAAATCCCAGCTATCTGCATAGTGCCCAATAACTGGCAATGTATCGTTCTGGTGGTATTCTGTCGTTACTGTGGCTCGTAAAGTTCGTATCAGTATTTCTGTGAGAAAGTTTTATTTCGAAACACACGCACTTGAATGCACGAGAGAGACGAAATTGGTGGTGATAAATTGGACTTTGTATTTTAACATGCCCTGTTCAATTTGACCCAGCTCGAATTTGAATCAAGTTGATCTAATTTGCGATGGAGTATTTCCAAAGCACGCACCTTCTTCGCTTACGTGTGGTCATGAAGTTCTTTTGGAAGCTGACGTTTTGATCTCCCTCTGCTTAATTATACCCAATTCTTCTATCAAAATTTCTTGCAGTTATATTGGCCATCGCGAAGTTGGTTCCTCAGCAATCTAAGGTATAATTTTTAAAGATGGCCTATTGGTTTGTGTTTATACTACCTCTGCTAAGGGGGAGGGGGGTGCATGGGTCAGGTGTTAAGGCTTCAAAGTAACTTCCGCCTGTGTGCTTGTGTGTTCTTTAGAGGACAGCTCTTAGACACCTGTTCCTGTGGCGAGAGTCAGCGTCCCTCGTAACCCAGCAGACGAGCACGCCCAAGGATGAAATAGTGAAGGTGGAGCGCAGCGGGGGATGAAAGACTGCGATAGCGAAGATACCGTGAGGAAGTAAGCGGTGGAGGTAGGTATGGCGAAAGCGTGAGAAGAAAAGCGTACTGCCATGCAAGACGGGCTCTGCGGCGACGATGGCTACGAGATGGCACCAGAGTAGCGCGCATCGTATGTATGGAAACAAAGCGCTGCATGAGCGGAAGTCTATTTGCAGTGGCTGCTGTTAATCGCGCCCACGCCTCATCCACGCGCTGCCTCTCGCGATCTCTAGATTAGCGAGGCAGTGGCGCCACACTTCGCTCCGTTTGCAACGTACCGCACTAGACACATTGTCCGCACAAGGCAATATATCGCGAAATGAAAACACGTACAAAGCTGCACTCAAATTTCGTATTCGAGAGTATCATATTCGTCGGTGAATTTTGCGACGCCAACTCTCCATCTATTTGACTACAGAAGCTTCGTAAAGCCAGGCTGGGCAGCCCAAGGGCTTCGCGTTGTCATCACCAGTCAGCTGCACCATTGCAGCAGTAATACTTCTAGTTCATTGCACCTGGAGAAACTACTGCCAACTATATTATTAATGCTATCGAGGATGTCGTATAGTCCCAAATTCACGTGAGCCTCCACCACCTGGTAGGTGTGAAATTTTGCTCAGCCATTTCAATTACTAGTCCAGCTGAACAGTTTGTTTCATGTGAATTCATTCGTTTCAAATGGTGGGTCAGTTCATCCGACCCAACTTGGACTGCTGACTGTTTACATGACGCTTTTCCCTGTTTCAGCGTTCGTCGGAGACACTGTTGTCACTGAAACCCTTGGCCTATTAGGTAATAAGCTCTTGTCCATTCAGGATCCTCGCTTGAAGAACCGCTCTCACTTTGGAACGGGAGCGTATATCTCATGAATATATCAATGCAGTATGCAGACTTCATCTTTATCGAAAAGTTACGTATACACCGCAGAATAGTGAGTGAGAGAGAGAAGCAATTTTATTTACGGCATCACGAGGTCATTAAATTAGCTTGCCGGTGGTCCGAAGGGTGGTTGTAAATTGCGTGCCACCCCCGTTTCGGCCACGTTAGTTACTTACCAGATTCAGAATACTCAGAAGTTTGTCGCGTCTGCGCCTAGTGCGGCGTAGAACCTGATCTCATAAAGTTGTCTGGCCACTCAGTAGATGGCCGTAAGGCCTCTAGACGAGGCTGTGTGGATAAGCAAGTTCCTGTAGACGGCCTTAGGTATTGCTTAAGTTCAGTGGCGGTCGGGGCTACCGAATGATCAAGGGTGGTTGTGATGGCGCGACCAAAGGAAATCAATGGGGTTTCTGTTGAAGAACCTAGAGCAGTAAATATTCCTTCGAATGCAGCGAGCTACACTTCGATATCCTAGTAGTTTCTCGCGACAGCGGAGGAGTGTCGGACAGCCACGATGGGGTCGTTTTGTGAAGACTTTCCAGCACTGCAGGGCTCATTGGGAGGCTTAGCCAGCCCAAGTGCCATTGAAGATGGGGAGAGGACAGCCGTGCTACTTTTCGGAAGCAGTCGAATGAGCCACCTGAGGTACTTTGCTTGATAGGTGATGTGACATGTGAGCGGCGGGACGTTACTCCAAAAGGGAATCGCTCCCGCAAGCTGTCTGCGACGTGGAACAAGGCGTCTTCACATCAGCTGATTATTGACTTCAACAGAAAGTGCGATGCTAGACTATCAGCAAAATCAGCCGAGATGCAGACCTACTTGTTCTGTGATACGTAGAGACGTATACACAATGGACAAGGTCACTGCAAAACGTGGTCATTAATGCCGATCTGAGATTGTTGGATCTTCAGGTGGCAGCTGCTGATGTCACAAAATTAGCATCTTGGCTTCTCCGACCCTATCACTTAATTTACAACAAATTATCATTCTAATATTTCATTCTGCTACTGAGTGTTTGGTGTACAAATTCTGAATGTTCAGGGCATTTAAGAGTGTCAGTAAACAGAGACAGGTTCTATATTTATCCCGTGGTCAGAGCGTTAGCGCTCTTACAGGAGTGTAAATTTCGTATACAAGATTACTGCTAAAATTTTCTGTGATCAGTTTTCTGTTGACGTTTTCTTTTATCTTGCTGATATTGCATCGTCAGGTGTGGCAGATATTTTTCTTGCAAGAGCATATCGACGAAAGGCACGTTGCGTTTGTCGAATTGGTGGGTGTGTTATAGCTTGACCTACATTTACACCAGTGAAAGGTGCACTGCAGCTGTGGTTTAGGATGCCCCAAAGTGGCATAAGGGCTATGCAGGGTTCTTGGAATCACTTGACATTTACTTATTAAAGAGCATGATTGTTCCTACTGTAGGCGAGCGTGGGCCGAGGCAAGGGCGGCCGTGGTTTGGTGCACCTGCCCTGAGAGACTCAAGTCATACAATTCGAGATCCCTGACGCATGGGTTATTACACGGTAATATGCTTTCTGTTACATGGGAGCGCGAGATTGCCGCTAATAGACGTGACGGCCTCAATACTTTCCGGCTGAGCTATCAGCACGCCTTCAAAGTTTCTCAGCACTGCACATTCGGCGTGGGATGTTTCACAATTGTTAACATTATTCGGTCTGTCGGTTGCATTTACAGAGAAGAATTAAGCCGTGTAACCATCGGCGCTTCTATGTGAGACTGTTGCACGATACTAAAAATGTGTTTGCCCTGCGCGAGCACCTCGAAGATTAATTTCTTTCTTGGTTGGTGCCTGTGGCTCGGGGATTTACTGAAAAGCCAAGGGCGAGAACTCACAGTGCTAGAAAGGCGCTAACGCAATACTCATGACATAGGGCAGTTGAATGATATTTTTTAAAGAAAGGTTTATAATATTTTAACGAAATGCTTGGTCAAATAAAGAATAATGGAAATCAGAGATTAGCTACTAAATAAGGACATGGCAGAAGAAGGAAAAGAGAGGTCTTAAATGCTACTGTGCATCAGCAAATTTTTTTTAAGCACCAGTGAACAAAGACAATGAACATCATGACCAACACCAACAACACACGATACACAGACCTCACTAACAGTGCGTAACAACGCGAAATTGCTCTTAACTGCAACGAAACCTGTTAACCAACGATGAAGACATCCTTGTTCCCCCAGAATAACACGTTCATTGTCGAATACTCCACGAAGCTTACGTCTAGGCGCAACATCAGATGATACGTGGCATAATGCGCTTAAATAATGTTTCTCAGCGATTCCTTAGCTAACGCTTGGCAATCGTGCACTCTGAGTCTGTCTTTCCATGAGCAGCGCTGTGTTGCACTCCGAGAAGTAGAGAAACATTTTCCAGGAAAAGCTTACTTTTTTTTTAATTCTCAGGTTTTACATACCAAAACTAAGATATGATTAAGATGCACGCCATACTATGGGGACTTCCCATTAAATTTGGACACCTGAGGTTCTTTAACGTGCACCCAATGCACGGTACACAGCTGTTCTTGCATTTCACCATCATTGAAATGCGGCTGCCACGGCCGGGATTCGACTTCGTGCCGTCGGGTTTTGCAGCACAACACTAATGCTACTAAGCCACCACGGCCTGTGAAGCAAAACGCGTTTGTGAATACGATAAATGTGGGCATAGTACTTGGACAGTTGAGAACGCATCCAAATTAATTTAATATATCTCATCACAATTTCATTCCAAAATAGTTTGAAATATGGGGCTTAATGTCTAAAAGGCAACTCAGGCACAGAGAAACCTTATTCTAGGAGGTTGCGGGATAATTCCTACCTCTTGGTTTTCTCTATTGCACTCGAGAAAGATGAACGTCAAAGGTATGCTATAGGAAATTTCCACTTCTCGCAGGCGGACTACAGCCTCGTGCTGATGGAGAGGTCTGAAACTGACTTCTAGGAGATTTTGAATTCTCTATGACAGGCCAGCCGCACAGCCAGCACTTGCTCGTGTCAACGTCAAATAATTGTGATCGACAAAGTGACTGGAGTGAAGCGATACCTCTAGCTAGGCGCACCGCGTGGAAATCCGTTGTTTTTGTTTCCTCCGATAAGTTTTTCTATGGAGACTCTGCGAGTTTGTTAATGTCACAGACTCAACTACGACTGGTTCTGCTTATTCACGACGAATAATTCCACTTTACGACCTCGATATTCACAAGATGTCATTGTTTTCGGCGAAATTATATGGTTTAAAAACATAGAATGATGCGTACTCCAGCAATGATATGATAAGAGGCACCAATCAGCAATCAGAGGCCAATGTAGCTACATCGTCCTGAAAAAAAAAAACATAAGGTATTTGCCGAATTCGAACCATCTGGCGCGACACCCGAATATTTGTCGACCTCCAGTCATTGCCGAAGCCATGAACATTGCCTCGTCGCAAAAACTGTTTGTACTGCTTCCCATCTGCTCAAGCACAAAGAGAGTCTCTGTAGCTTCACGTCGCGAAGTGGTAAATATTTTGGTCGTTCGTGAACTTTGCCGACGACCGAACAGCAATCTGAGCGCGGGAATTAGGAGAACCAATGCAATCGGGAAAACTATATTACCTGCGAAATAAAAATGTGATATGACTCTTTATTCTCCCTGCAGCCAGGCGGAGTTCTGAGGGAGTAATGGACAGTGTTGACAAACCTAAAGCTTCCAACGACATTTAGTGTGTTTATTGGTCTATGCAGTTAATGGCCTCGGACATTACTGCGATTTTAGCTAGACACCGCATGTAAGAAAGGTCTAGACGCGGCAATGTAACGCGGTCCGCAGAACTGATGACGACAGCGTGCTGACGTCCGTTAAGTTTGGCATTTTTCAGCGTCAGTGACGACGGCAATACGTGAAGCAGTCATTACGAAAAAAGGGCATTTCGCGGCAGGTAAACACGATCCAGCGTCGCAGGCACCCGCTGCGCTAACGCCCTTCTCTCCAGTGCTATCGGAAAATGGTCCCGACCGACACACCAGAGAGCAAATGGGCTTCACCGCGTACGTTTTGCTTATGTGTTGCGAACGCTGCGCTTGCTTCCCGTACACATTGTTCTGGGTTTCTCCAAGGAGGTCATCGCATTTCTTTGCATTCGGCCCGCAAAACGCGTAAAGCTCATATAGTGTTCAAGGTTAACAATTCTTTTCTTTCTTTATTTTTACTCCACGCCAACAAACGTGCCGCAAAGTGCTTGTCTTGCTTGAGCTGTTAACTTCCAGATCCCTACTTATGCTTCTTCGCAGGCATCCTTCTTCGGAACGCATAACGATTTGAGAAGCCTATGCGAAGCATGAGATATGTTTTCGCAACGTTGATGGATTAGTGCTGTTGTACATAGTTGTGACGTCATCTAACGTTATCGTTGACGAGTGTGCTTAGGTCAAATTTAAGAAACCTTATCTGATCCGAATGCCTCATGCTTGCTGAAAGAGTCGTGTCCTCTAATATTTTTTTTTTTCTGCTAACCGCGGAGCACGGAGACACCTCTTATTCTGGACGTGGCGTTCACGTTGACGCAGTGCGTCAGAGTATTAATATTTCTCGGAGTATTATTCTGACTGCTGTTCTGAATGTGGCTTCGCAAGTAGGAGGCGGTGCGCGAGGGAAAGATGGTGGTTCGATGTATCCTACATAATTCGGGTCTCACATGTACAAACCAGTTCTAGCGTATGTAGCGTGTGCAACAACTGCAAGCCAATCGCGATATTAAATATATTAGGAGTGAAATCGGCCTACAAATGGCAAACTGCTCTTGCGAGTGTAAAGCTTGGGGAATTAGGCCACCCAGGTGCGATCAAACAAGCCAAACATAGTTTTAATGCTCAGAGAAATGACGTCGTATTTACAAGTAACCTCTGTAAATGCAGAACTTGAGGGCTATACCATAATTTTATTTTGGCGGTTTGTCGTGTTCTTTGAAAGATTCTTCCCAGGTTTCTGGCCGTTCCTGGTGCCAATTTTTGTTAAATTATATCTACACTTAAAGAAAATCAATGGCGAACAGTGCATAAAGACGCAATTGAATATATTAACTTGTTGGACCAGCATGATGTGGCTCACAAGCTGCACCATGGCTGTCCCCTGTTACAAATGCCAACGTTCTTGAAACCTGACGTGCTCTAAAATTCTTGCGTTTTCTAAGATTTCTTGCAGATCATCCGCGCTGCGTCGCTTATTCCATTCAATTTTTTAAGATCCGAGCACTGAACGCATATGAATACACGTGGCGTAAGCCAGTAGGAATTTGAAACGCAGCTCGTCTTACTCCTTTGGCGGTCACATTAGCTTAGTCGTTGCCATTCAAGGCCCCCTCGGAGCGTTTATTTTTTGTTTTTATTCCTTCCATCACCTTCTATTTCCTTAACCCTTTCCCCAGCACAGGGTAGGCGGCCGGTACTTACGCTGGCTAACCTCCCTGTCTTTTCCCCACTTTTTTTCTCCTATCCCCTTGCAACAACGCAGCACTGTTTCTCAGAACTGCACCCAACTATGTAACGTTCTACCTTCAATTTTTTTTTCTTCTCTTAATTGCATCTATGCGATTCGCGCGCAGCGCAGCCTCTCAAGTGGCCTCTTGCGAGTCGCAGCCGGCACTGCCTGCTTACATTTTCCGAGAAAGGCCAAGGTCTTGTCCACAGCAGCGGCTCGTTCCAAAGCTCAGCGTTGTGCGATCTATCCTAATCTGTCCGTCGGTAGGCGAAGGGGGGCGTATTCCGCATGGAAATTAGTTCCGCTTCAACTGCGAAGGCGGCCCTTGCGCAACCATGCGATCCAATCGGAATCCACGCCAGAAGTCGCGCTTCGCATGGATCTCGGCTCTGTAGAAATGGATGGGCAAAGTAACGAGATGTGCGAACTCGAAGATTGAAAGTTTGTTCGCGGCATACTTATTTACATTGCGGTCCGTCGCCGTCTCGACAGCAGGCATCACTCACTTCCGCGCGTTTGTGACGGAAGGCTGGAGGCCTCCTTTTGTTTTTATCGAGCCAGCAGCGTGACTGCCACTGACATCTTGATGCTTGCGTAAGCTAACTTATTGAAAGGCTAACGATTCGTTTCTTCTTTTACTCGTTTGTGCTAGAATTTATGGTGATAGTACGGCTTGCATTCTGGCCAGACTTCTTATACGAGGCTTTTACGGGAAATTCAAGGAGTGACAGGGTCTTTTTGAACGACAGTAGAACGGGCTTCATGCTTTCATCGAGTAACTAGTCAAATTCAGGCCAGCCTGTCAGCTTTTCATTTAAAATAAATCACTCTCTGTAAGCTGTGAGATAGAGTCATACGCTATATTCTTGTTTTTCTTTCGCGAGCGCCAAGTGCAGCCATTGTACCCCCGTCTGCTTTTCGTCTAACTGCAAATTAAAGACATGGTTTAGAACTTGGCTGGGGGGCTATAGTCGATTGGCTAGGTTAGGTTATACTACTATCTGAAAAAAAAACGCCTATTTCAACCTCACGGTGCAAAGAGAAGTCAACGTTGTAGTGGACGTTGCATAGGACGCAGGACGCTGAACATCGCTTTTTGTTCGGTTTGTTCGTTGTCGGTAGGTGTGTTAAGATACTTAATACCGCATTCGGTGATGCACTTGACAAGAATGTTTTCGTCGCTGGTTGTTGTTTTTGTACAACTTAAAAACAAGAACCACAAATTGAGGTTTCCAAGAGTAAAATTAGATTCAACTTAACCAATACAAGGTACGCGATTAAATGGGCCAGTTTTCGACAGTAAAAATAGCGATAGAATATCGAGTAAATGCAAAAACAAAGAAAACACATTGTAGTCATTTTGTCGGGTAATTCAACTCAGCATATATAACTGACTACATTAAGAACGTGATGATGCAGTAAGTGGATTTATTTTGATCCCCTGTGTTTCTTTTACGTGCACCGTATAAGTGCGCGAGCGCTTTTGCATTCCGCACTCGTCGAAGAGCTCTCTGATGTGGCTGGGAATCCAAGTTCTACTAAATTTGCTTTCACTGAACCTTTTCCGTTAAAACCGCATTCCTGAAACCACTGAAACCAAGGAGGTTATACACTTGGAGGCTGAAAGCAACAATGCTGAACCCTGTGTATATGATGCTTAATGGGACTTCCTCATGACCAAACTCTCGCCGTAGAGAAGGCAAGTATATGCAATAAAGTCTGATTGAGAAGAAAAGCATGTGGGTTTTCACAGCTGTGACTATCGCCACGAATTTAGAGCCACGTGGGTAGGAATGATAATTCGTAACGCTATACTTGCTGCAGCTGCGTGGGGACGGTGGGATCATCAGCCCGTCTTATGCGAAACACGTAATCCGTGAACATACCTCGAATCACTTAAAAAACGAGCTTAAGTTTGATTCTATCACTTGTATATTGAGCATGCGCCTTCTCGCATACATTTTTTTTTTCTTTTGTGCGCTGTCATAAGAAAAGTTGAGAATTTGCACCGGTGCAAGTTGCTGGAAAAGTTCGCTGCAGTGTAGCTCCTTTATAGCACAGCCACTGATGGCCTGTCTCTCACAGATGACTCAGCGTAGCTGAAGCCATAAGGTCATCCAGGACGTCTCTGGCACTTTCCGTCTGCTATAAGCACCGACGAGGCGCCTCATAACGACCAAAGCCGAAGGCCAGGACCGAGGAGCGCACATCACAGAAGAAACGAACGACTGATGGCCCTAGGCATTTCACCACTGAATAAGGGTGAAGACACGCGGAATAAACAACAGATGAACGCATACGTAGCTTGGAAAGAAGCCGCAGGAAGCGAGCGCGTTGAAAAGACTATAAAGAGCGGCACAGAGATAGCTTAGACTTGCAAATCATTCTTTCAAATTCTATTTGCCTGTAGCTGGCGGAAAAGGGCTAATTACTACGGGAAAAAAATTAACTCTAAGCTGAATAAAACAGCAAGTGTGGCAGTGACGCGAAACTGAAAAGAGAGGACATCAAACCAGCTAAGAGCCTGTATGTTGATGTACGTGCTTCGAGTCAATTATGCTCTGTAGAAAGTGAGACTTTGTGATGACGACGAGTTCAGGGGCGCTATAACATAAAACTATTTCATTGTGACTTTAGTTCAAACTCCTGGCGTCGGATTTCCCTAACTACTGCGTCGGCGGAGACTTGTGCGGTGACTCGGAGCGTCGTTTGAACAGCCCAATCACACGCTTTCTTAGTTTACGGGTCACCTTTATTCTCTTTGAAAGCAAATAGCATTGTCTACCTCGACAAGTTTTTCTTGTCGAATTGGCTGACGAGAGGCGAGACGTGCGCAGAAGTGTCGGTTTCGGTGGAGCCAAGCTAGCGAAGTGAAAGTAGGTAACCGCATGAGGATGGCGGTGCGAGCGTCTGTGATTGGTCCGCTTCCCCTTACTTAGCTTCCGGTGGCTGGTAGGAAATCGAGGCTGCGTGCAACGGAAGGTTAAAATTCAGCGAAATAGAATCCTCAGTGAAACAGAGTTGGCAAAACGATGTCGTATACTTGCCGAAAGGGCTCAGTGACGTTATGGTGCTAAGCAAAAAAAAAAAATTATTACATGCATAGAAATCCATTCTCCCAGGCAGCTCAAGGTAGCCAGTGCCAGAGCGATCGACTCGTATACTTTATTTCTTTCGGAACGGGGCAGTAAGTTGCCGACTATACTAAAAAAAAAATCCAGCTTTGTTCGACATGGATCTTTAGGACGTACGCGCCACTTTGATGTGAACACTTTTGGCGTTTTTGGGACGTCGTGTGACAAAACAGGCGAAGTGGGCATGGCACGAAGGATTTTGAACAATAGCGAAGGGCTAACAATGAAAAAGGCGTAGACTAGAAAATAATTATTTTGTTGTTGTTTGGCCTAATCATGCATAATCAGTGTATAGACGTCATATCAAATGGCGAGTTCTCGCGGCTTTCGTGACGTCGCGTAACAGGCGAAGCGGGGGTGGCCCAAAATATTTTTGGCCAATCGTGGAGGGCTAGTGGCAGAAATGGAATAGAAACAGTTTGCAATAGCTTAGTGTTACAGCGCCCCGGCAGCGCGGTCCAACACATTTTCTATACGTTAGCATGCTTTCTATAAACTACACTGCCCAATGACGAAAGGCACATCAAAGGGCGCTTCTCTTCATTAGACGCAACCAAACATCAGACACTGTCTGGACTCAGTTTCAAGGGTTTATTCAAAATCTTTTGCAATACGTTCCAAATCGATGTTTCGTCTTAGCAACTGTGTTTTTTTTTATTAGTTTGAGAAGTGCAAGCATAAGGAGCACGAGTATTGGCTCACGTGGCAGCCATTTTGGCGCGCTACAGTGTGCAGAAGATTTGATTACTAGCAAATTGTAAACAATAGTAAAAATTTAGAAATCATCATACGTGTTCTTCTTAGAGGATTGTTTGCGCTAAGACTCTAAGTAGCTTTATTAATAAATGAGAAAATGCGAGAGAAACAGTTAGCCGACGATACGACACGGTAGAACGGGAAATTTGAGTGCAGCTCCATACGTGTTTTCATTTCGCGATGGCTGGCGTGGATACTCTGTCTCGTGCGGCACGTTGCAAACGGAGCGACGTGTGGTGCGACTATCTCGCTAATCACGAGATCGCGAGGGCCAGCACGCGGGTGACGCGTGGGCGCGAATCACAGCAGCCGCCGCAGGCAGACCTCCGCTCATGCAGCGCTTTGTTTGCTTATATGGTAACGGTGAAAGCGCTCGCCCCATGCCTTATCGATGGCGTCAACGGTGAACAGATGACACGCTACTCTGGCGCCATCTTGCAGCGATCGTCGCCGCAGAACACGTCTTGCGCGGCTCTACGCTCTTATCACGCTTTCGCCATACCGTCCTCCTCCGCTTTCCTCCTCGCGCACTCTTCGCTATCCCTGTCTTTCATTCCCCGCTGCACTCCGTGTTCGCTCTTTCACACTTCGCTGTGCTCGTTCGCTCGGTTACGCCGAGGTACGCCGACGCTCAACGCGGGAACGGGCGCCTAGGAGCCGCGCTCTAAAACACGCCCGCAGAGACATCTGAAACATCGATGAGTATAAAGCGACACGTACAACGTCACCCACCACTACTTACGCAGGAAATTCAAGAGCACGTATATGTACTTTAAAAAATAAAATACGCGTCAAATAAAGCTTTCATATACCCGGCTGCTTTGATAAGCTTAGCTTTGCTGGCAGCCGTCTTTAAAATTACGTCACTTTTTTTCCGGGCATAAGATCACCGAACAATTCCCTTCACAAAATAAGCCTCTATCACGTGGTCTCAGCGACAGTGCACGAATACGAAACCATTACCACTGCCCGCCTAATACCTTGCTTCTGTGTGATCAGCTGTTGGAAATACAACTGAGTTTTCGCTAATGCACTGTGCTCCAATCGCGCTGCAAACACTGGAGTGGTAGATTGAATACGTGTGCAGCAGTTCGCTGATAAAATAGTGACTGGCATATTAAGAAATGGATCTGTGTGACCAAGCTCACAGACCGCTGCTACATAAGGATAGCCGGTGTTGCCGACCCTTCGCGATGCACGACTTTCTCTGAGAATAAAAGACTTTACTCATCCGCCAGCGTTGTATCGCTAACCTCCAAAGAAAGGACCTCAACCCCAGAACGTCGGCAACAGTGATCACCGCTCGTTAAACAATGACAAAGGAAGTAGCTCCGTCTCCTGTCATAGTAAGTTTCGTGCACTTTATCTACACACATCTACCCCTACTGGCACGCGAGCCTACTCACGCCCACTCTGTAGCCAACGTATCAAGAATAATTGAATGGGCGCATACTTGAATGTGTGCGCACTTCATACGCACAATTAATGACGGACTACTAGACAATGTGTTATTAGGCGACAGTATCGTTTGTGCTTTTGGGACTTTCATCTATATAAGTGAGGAGACATTTACCTTGTATATTGTATGTACCATGTGTTCCTTACGTCATGGTCTTCCTGTAAAAACGTTGCGTGATAGGTCCTGGTGCTTGTGTGAAAAGATTATTTGATATGTAATCTTGAACCCTGTATGACGTATGACGGAACCACCCAAGAGATAAGGCGTAGCCGGCGCCTTAAATTGTGCGCCAACATCTCCTTATATCATATCAATAAAAAAAAACCGACAGCACATGAATGGTTGAAGCTGAATATTTCGCGGTGGTCCACAAGAGTAAGCGAATTACTAGGGGTAATACATCTTTGGAGGGGGGGGGGGGGGGGGTTAAAAGGTATTGCGTATTGCAATGTACAAAACGGCCAAGTTTCAAGCCTTGTGCGCAGCAAGAACAAATCTATCGGAATTGAGCACACCCGCGAGCGATTAGGCACAAAATAATGAGATAGTAACCGCACCGAGGAACTTTGCTGAGTCAGAAACCTGACAAGCCACTGCTTCAAATTATTTGCCAAATAAAGGACGAAGAGAAAGACACGCTGATCCTGATTCAATTCAGAAGTGGAAAATTTGGATAGCTTGGAACAGATGTTTAGCTCCGTATTTAGAACAAGCACCATATGCGCTGCTCACGCGGTTCCGGCATAGCTTAATAAACTCCGAAAGCGCTTTTACGTGTTCTCTGAAACTGTGGCCAAAGCTTCCAGTTACCGTCGGCGCTAATATATATCCACACTGGCGTCGGAGGCAATGGAGGCAGCTGAGCCAACCAATGGAAGCGCCACCACGTAATCAAACATGGCATCACCTACAGGATCGTTCCCAAAGAGTCATAACAATTTTTTCCGCGGGCGTGAGTTCGATGCGTAACACACGCAGCTGCGGGCACACTCGCATCTACACACGCAAAAGGAGGGAGATATATAGATTCGCGAAAACGTATATGCACGCGCGCGCTCATAACGGAGAAACAAGCAGTCTGCGACATAATTGCCACCACAAAGGACGCACGCAAGCCACCGACAGGAAAGAAAGAGTTGCCTTTTAGCGGCAATTATGTCTCAGAGCACCAACTATGCCAGCAACAAGTTCTTCATATACGCGCTCGCCACGCTGGAACAGACGCATGCAAACGCAGATGCCTAATAATTGCAATCGGCCATGAGAGGAGATAACCGATTGCCTACTCCGTCTGATTATTAGCATCCCAAAACAGCTACGGGACGGAAAGAAAAATTCATGCACAGCGCATTCCTGATTTTTGTCCATGTTCTTAGTTTTAGAGAACGGAGCTATGAAATACAACACATGGTATGTACCACGAGCAGGTCTATTTATCCATGGTTACGACGTGTCCGTCGTTTCGTATCATAATACGAGTCTGTGGACAGTAACGGGAAACGCGTACGTAACGACTTCCATGTTGACAATTTCTCTGCTCAAGACGTAATTCATATATGTCCACCAAGTCTCGACGGATGGGTATCGCGTCGTCTAATACTGGCGAGCAGCTGCGAAACGTACCTGCGCTTGCTACCAGCCGAAAGACCCGTGTTGATTTCCGCGCGCTTAAGTCGCTTGCTACTGTGCGCATGAGTCATAAATCACGTGAGCGAGCTAAGAACACATGTAGCTTACACCTTTAGTGAAACGCCACACTCCGCCGAGGCTGATGAGGTATACCCATGAGATTTAAGGGTGTGGAAAGGCTGCAGAATGTGTGGTTCGAATTAGGCACAATCGAAGCTGATACAAGACTGTAGGTATACCTTGTGGCTGTATCTCGTAGTACATCTTCTAAGTTTCTAGTATAGTTTCTAAGAGTTCTGGGAGCATTGTGCAACTGCACAATCGATAGCGGTTGGAAATGGACAATAAAATGGGGGCAAGAGGTTAAGAAATATACCCTTTAAGAAACAAGACTGTGGAATTGCCTACATATATATGCCTTCAAGGACTTCAAGATTTGATGACGAGGGCTCGCGTGAACCTGTACACTAATATCCCGTCAAACAGCCAGTGCAAATGGTGTACTAATACCGATGAATAGCGGAAAGTTGCGCTCGCACACAAACATCGGGTATACGTCAGCGACAGCCCCATCCTTCGATGCCGTAGGGCAGAAAATGATCTCTGAACAGCTCACAGTTGGTTGACTGTTACGCGCTGGAAGAAAGTACCGTGCAACAGGTTAGCGCCGTTCCCCTTACTTCACACTCGGACATAAAATGCTACCGCAGGTAGGAATAACCGGCTTAGAGTTAAAGCACGTTAGACACTGCTCTGCTTTGTAAGGTTGTCTTAACGACGCACTTGGATGTTGGACAGCAGTGGACACTAATACGCTATGCTCCACTGTTTCTAGTGCGCCTGTGAGAAGCTTCCAATGACATAACTGCAGAAAATGTATGTCTTCAACGTCCCGGTAGTGTCCTTAGATAACGCACAAGGAAAAACCAGTGCGGGCGGTTGATAAAGTACTGCGAACGTGCCGAGCATCGAAGAAGCTCTTCTAGGGCGAGAAATTTGCAACATCACCCGATGAAAAGCACAGCGCGTTGCCTCGACAGCGATATATATATTCAGACCATACCGACGCGTACAAGAGCCAGCTGCCACTGGCGCCGCAAATTTCGCGCAATCCGCATAACGCGCGTACACCATCTGTACTTGCTCAGTCCTTGATGCCCCAAAGGTCAGAAAAATAAAGCAGAAGCAAACGAAAGCCGAGCGATCCGTTTCAGAGAAGATCGCCCCGGAGGAGGAGGAAACGCCGATCGCAGGTTTGTCGTTAAGGGGTTGTGTAACCGGCGACGGCGTCGCCATACGCGCGCGGACAGCCGAATGCACTTGCCGGGTTTTTCCTTATTGTCACGTCGTCAACGTCTGCGACCGCATAGGAGCTCGTGACGCGCCTTTGCTTCGCGTCCTAAGCATCGTCTAAATGCGAAGGAGAAACAAGCAAACACGAGTTACCTTTTGCATTTTTGGATGTCGCCGCGCACGCAGACTTCATGTAATATGCGCGTGACCATCTTGAAGCACGCAACTATCCGATCGCTGCGCCGTTGGAGCAACAGGTCCCTTAAACATACAACGGCGACGCCAGATGGCATATGCACGCGCGCGGAGTGTTTTTGAGTTAAAGGAACCTTACCCTCGCAAGAAAACTACTTTATTTACAGGGAGCTGCGTCCCCGGTACAAAGTCGAGCGTGTTCCTTTCCTGACAACAATAAACAGGCTGCCGTCTCAACCACTTTTTGGAAGTCCTTGGATATGGCCGCGTGCGTACACGGCACAGAAAGCAATGAAATCGTTATTGCAGTACAAGTCGACGGCTCTCTGCGTCCGCTCATACATTCGGTGCGCACGTTCACAGGTGCGCGAAAACTGCGATCTCATTCATTTCTCTCTTTTCGTCCCTCTATCCCCATTGCTTATTGCAGGGTAGCAAACCCGACGAGCGTCTGGTCAACCTCCCTGCTTTTGTTCTGTTTTTATTCTATCTCTCTCTCTCATATGTATGTATGTATGTATGTATGTATGTATGTATGTATGTATGTATGTATGTATGTATGTATGTATGTATGTATGTATGTATGTATGTATGTATGTATGTATGTATGTATGCATGTATGTATGTGTGTGTGCGTGTATGTATGTATGTATGTATGTATGTATGTATGTATGTATGTATGTATGTATGTATGTATGTATGTATGTATGTATGTATGTATGTATGTTTACAATGTAAGATGGAGCAGATGGGTCCAGCAAAAATTTTAGCTCAGCGACTTTTTCTACGGGGCTCGAGAAGCTACAATCATACTATTCTTTACGCTTTTTTTAGAATGGGGATAATTTATTGCTTGTCACAAACGATCATCTCTAAGGACTTTAGAATATGAATGACTTCACCAGATCACATGTTAACGTCCTCTTTATTCAAATAAGCATCGGTAATATAGTTTTGGGTGCTGAAGAAATGTTTTTCTTTGGAATTTTCAGTGCGCATGTACCTCGAGGGAGAGAAACCATGCCTCGTCAAATGCCAGTTGCACCTTAAACATGAATAATGTGAACATGTGAATGGTACAGCGGTGCTTATTAAGAACGAATGTATCGCAATAAACGGGATAAGACAGAGAGGCAGACACTAGTTTGCTGATGACTTGTACCTCATCGCTTCAGAAGCCCATTGCATAACTGTTTTAGGCTTGTAGCGCAGCTCAGGACGAGCAAAAAAGGAAGGAGGTAGGGGTAATCAAAGGGAACGGAAAACAGGGTGAGCGTTCCGTTCCCTTTGATTACCCCTACCTCCTTCCTTTTTTGCGCGTCCTAAGCTGCGCTACAAGCCTAAAACAGTCATGACATACCAACTCGCCCAAACTGCCACGCTTTTGACCCATTGTATAAGCTCGCGGAGGTCCACCTAACCACCAAATTTTCGGACATCATTTAACATCAGGACCAAAATGATATGGACATGACAAGACCATCTAAGCAAATGTGAAACAACTCAAATCATTAGCAACAATGAAACGAGCATGCTCAAAGGCGCTGGGACATGCGATCGCATAGGCGAGGCACCAATGTGCCAACACAGCATTGTTCTTGATGCTTGATGGGGACCGTGCACTCTCAACGCAGGCATCTAAGAGTAAAGGCTCGGTGGAATAACTCGGTGGAAACAGCTACTACTGAACAAGCAACTTTTGTCTTTCAAAGAACATACGACTTATTGCAATCTCCTGCACAAAAACCCGAAGGTTTAGGTGAAGCGCGCGGCGTTGGCAGTAGGAGAAGAAAAAGGACTGAGAAGGTGTGTCTCCGGCATAGGAAAGATATTGTACAACCGAGGAGATGTCAAAGCAATGCGAGAATTGCAGTGGCACGTTGGATGATACGAACACTGACGCTCTTGACTAAGAAGCATTCTCAAATATGGTCTTTTCTTTGCCGACTCCCACAGTTTAGTGACCCGGACGTGAATACTACCACTGGAAGTGCGCCATGAAGCAAAAAAGAGCCGCAAGGACTGCTGCACAGTGTGACAGGGATTCGCCAGGAGCTCAAATTTGAGAGAATACCAGAGGAGGCCAATGAAACCAGAAAAGCAACATGTATCCTTGTGATGGCGATTATACAGATGATTCTGATAAGCCTGTGCCAACATTGCACGCAGTACTGTGGTAGTTAAGAAAATGCGCTAATTATTGCCACCTCTGCTAGTTTCGTGCCACGGGGCTTTTTAACGGCATTATGCATACACATAAAGATGCTAAGCGTCACAAGTCGCAAGCGTTAGCGTTGTCGTTTATTCTTGGATTGTTCCTGCAATTTACAAGTTGCAGGTACTTCAGATGCTCGCTCGTTTCGTGACATGACGCAGCAAAGTCATGGTATCTTTATTTGTAAATTCTGCCAAGTCGCACAGCACGATCTCGCATTTCAAGGACTAAGGAACTTCTGCAGCGTTTGAGATAGTCCTGGCAGACATCCAAAACTTTAGAACAATCATAAAATCGTCAAGCCACTTTTAACCAGCGCACTGAGGCGAAACGAAGATTTCTTGCCTTGAATATTTAAAAGGCACTTTATAATAGCTCCTATTACTTCCTTTTGGCAAGCTTGCTTGAACTATAAAAAAAAAATGTCAACTGATTGTCAGAAGTACCCAGTTAACCAGGGAATCACGCTTACGAAACGCGAGCTTGTAACTTCGGATGCATGCAGATATGATAGGCGCCATCAAAATGTTTACATTCCACTGGGTTAAGAAGCCCCTTCTGGCCAGGTTGAATCGTGGTTAGGTGACTCGTAAGAAACAGGGCTAGGTATTCATTGCAGCGGCAATAACTGGATGTTTTGCTCGCTTGCTTCCCTATTGTTGCGACTATTATAGACCATTCTCGATTTCATTATTAAAAGTCGCAAGACCGCCCATCCACTACCTGACAATTATCTCACTCCCTCCCCGCAACGCATAGCAGGAACTGCTACTTTAGCGTGGCGAAAAAAGGCATGTGGAACATAATTTCACTATGACAGGCTTTATTGCATAAGTATATAAATAATTGGAAGGTTTGAGCTGTTCTTGGTCGATACTGTTCGTCTCGTAGAGCTTTGTTTAACAGGTCGGAATGTAGAATTACTGTTTTATGAAGCGTCGTAACCTCATCACATATTTAGCATAAAATTGTTAGTATGTCTGATCTTTAGCAGATTTTCTACAAATTCCACTCCTTGATAGAATGCTGAAAACATTGCTCTGTTTAAAAAGATGGTTGTAATGAGCGGACGCACAAATACGTAATAACCAAACAAGAGTGTTCCTCAGCTGTTACATATGCGGCCAGGAAAGACGGGGTGCCCCCATGTAACGCTGCAGCGCTAGCCCAAAACCAACAATACTGGGTGGCCTGGTGTATAATTTCTATGCAGAGAGCACAGTGCCATCCTGTTAACGTGCACTCTAAGCATTTCTCACGCTGCTCTCAGCATTGGGATTTGCCGTTCGAAAAGGTTGTTTGACAGCAGGCGAAAGCGCAGTTTGAACAGATGGAACGTACTACTTCCTTTGTTGCTACTCGACAAATACATTCACTGATGGCCTCACTCATTACTCTTGGGCGTTCCACTCTAAGACAAAATCAGCGGGTATACTCCAAGGAATGTCCTGATGCGATGTTCCGTGACAGTGGCGATGTAGCCACAACAGCCACATTAGTACAGAGGCTACATTCATTTCGTTCTTCGGAGATTGCCTTAGCAAACCTCTATCGTACACATTGGTGGTAGGTACATAATTTCACGGTTTGCGCTCGCTTTACTTGCAGATAATTGTAATCTGCAATTTTCGTACGCATCCATCATGTATGTTAACATGTAGCAAGCGCCACTTACTAGGTGCGAAGATTTCTAAATTATAATCTATAGTGTTTGCACTCATTCCCGTGCATCAAACAGTTCAAGCTTTCCTAGCTGTCGAACCGAGGAGATGAATACAGATTCCTGGCATTATTTCGCGCTAGCATTTTTTAATATGCAAGAAGCAATACTAGCCTAAATTTTATGCTTAACTTGCTTCATTTCCATAGGAGGTAAATCATGCATTCTGGAATGTAGAGTAATATGTTTAGCACTAAGAATTTGCTCAAAATATATTTGGTTATAAAAGTCTCTTCTTAGCAATTTTGCTATTTTTCATGCAACATGCAGACATGAATGTTTCTTTTTTGCTGCACTAGGAGAAACATTGCAACTAGCCGTTGGCCTGTCCCAAGCTGACCGGTCTCAAATGATCACAGCCAGGTAAGCGATGCAATCGCCTTCGCGTTAGCGCCACGGCAGCGCTATAAAACGACGAAAGCATCCTGATTTCGTAGCGACGAGCCGCTATTATAGTTGTGGCTTCGCTCTTCGCGAGTCCGCAATAATTTATCTGACCCCATGTAATCCTGAACTATGCTGTACTCTGCTTGCGAACATAGCGAGCTCAGCTCGGAGCTTCGTCCGTAACCGTTAGCACGTGAACGAAGTGTTAGTAGATTTATGGCGTACTATGTGAAGACTAGGCAAGAGGGATAAGTAAATCCGCGTACTTTTGATATAAGGGATATATGATCCACAGAAATCGAACGCTGTTAACGGCGCAATAGCGCTTGCATGTAGCCGTTCCGGCTCCCCGATTTCTCACTTGTGCCACGCCATTCCATGTTTCCCGCATCCTATTTACGTGAGCCGATAAACGACTGATTGTCGTCTAGCTGTCTCGCATTTGCTTTGGTTATCACAAGATGTCAATGTACGCACTCGAAATTACGGGCTCCGACGTTCGAGACTTACGACAGTACGTACGGCTCGACAAAGACTACTGTCGTTCGCAGTCGACCAGTGAGTCCATAGATGAACGCTGGTAGATGGCACTCACGCGAATTGTGTGTGGTATCCTTTCAGCTGTGGTGAGCGGGCAGCGTCAGGCGACGAATCATCGAAGCGTTGAATAGCGGAAAGCACCGAGGGACACTGGGATAGTGGATCACGCACGTCTTTCTGTGTGCTGTGGTGGCGCCGGCACTTTCTCAAATGAGTTTGAGGAAAGAGAGAGAGAAAAAAAGTGAGCGGTGTCGCGAATGCGTGCGATTTCTTCGGCGATGTCATGACGTCATAACCGGTTGGGGCTGGCCGCCCGAGCAGGATGCCCAGGAGGCAGCCTTGAGAAAGAGATGATCTTTTGTTATGGAGTCCACGCGCGTACGAACGGCTCTGTGCCTACCGGTTCGCCAAGCGCGTACAAGTATGCGCAAGCAGCCCTTGCACTCGACGACGATCGCATTTCGAAGCGACAGCGCAGGATGACAATTATGCGCGCCTTCGAACTGCATTGGAGCAACCACGTGCAACGACAATAAACGTCTTCGGGGACGTGGAAGCGTCCTAGTGTTTGCATAACATTTTGCTTTGTTTTCATCGCTGTAGCAAGCTGTAGAACCACAGCATTTTCATGCAGGGGATACAGCACGACGGCATCCTTCGGTTTCTGTGTAGCTTCTTTATAATCAATGACGCCACTCCTTTCCTGCTTCGTTGCTATCGTCAGTGTCATTGTTATCAACCGCCCTATCGCGCCTGATGCAGATGAAGCCTCTCTCGCATGTACGGCACCACGCCAGCTCAGTTGTCGGAGTCGTCCACACTTTTCCACCGGCCATATCATGTTGGATAATCTGGACCAAATTCACAAAGCTTTTCGTTCGTTAAGTACTTTTTTGCCATTGGCCACCCGCTTTCTCTAATGATAACTCGGCCTCATGATGGGCTAGCAGCTACTCTTATTGACAGCTTTAACGCAAAAACAAATTTGTGAGCACTGGCCCTGGTTATCGTCAGAGCACGGATGCAAATCCCTATAGGGCTCGGTCAGCTCTTGCGAAGCTGACCACCCGATAAAGGTGTGACCTCATAGGCGTGATAAAGGTGTGACCTCATCCTCTCCCATGGAATGATTGAGGTGTAAGCTTTGAGAGAGACAGTTGCGGTTTCCGAGGCAGGGGATTCCCCCCACAGCGGTAATCATCGCGACCAAATTAAACATGGATCGTGGAACAAGCGCGATCAAAAAAGAAACTGACGCTCAAGTGCGATGAATTTTATCCCGGCGGTAATTGACATCTGTCAAGTTATGTAACAAAGCACGGTGGATCCCACTGCTCGCAGTACGTTTGCTTTTCGCTTTGCGTTTTTCTGCAATTGAAGAACATGCGTGATTGTTACTCATTGACGATGACGTTTTATTTCTTTTTGTTTTGTATGTACAGAATTTCTTCTACTTCATTTGTTTATATATAACCGCGCCACCATAATGGCTTCTTGATGCATATACTGATCTTAATAAATAAATAAATAAATAAATAAATATGAAGCAGAAAGACAGTGAAGCCGATGAAGACACTGAAGAATAACCTAATTTCCTAACTGAACCATTGGAAGGAGATATAAGGGTTAAAATTTAGGAGAAATATCAATATCATTGTTAACGAAAAAATATAAATAAAGTTTAAAGAAAAGGTAAGTTTGGTGCGGATGGGACCTGCCTCTGCATGATAATTGCGGTGCTTTTTGGACTACGCATACGCAGTTTAGAATGTCTCGCTCAAACCGTTAGGCAAACATTATATATATATATATATATATATATATATATATATATAGCGCCGAAGCACATATATAGCGCCGAAGCTCCTAACACGGTGTTCTAAGAGTACGCAGAGGCGACCCGTTGGCGCCACAGAGCGCGTGAGGCAACTGCTATGCTGCGCAGAAGAAACAGCGTCCTGGCAGCTACCAGGCGGCTCACAACGCTGGCAGGATGGGGAGCGCTGTCACCGGCGTTGCAGGTGTGGCACCACAATCGTGCACGACGTGAGACCGAAAGAAAACCGCCAGCCTTTGTAGCTTGAAGTGTATTGCCCGTTCCGCTCGGACCATTGTAAGCGCCACGTTGGACTGTATGTAGACACATATGCTCAGCAGGAAAGCTAGTGTTTATGCACACCAACGCTCATGCCGCCCGCAATGGGAGGTGTAAGGCTGCCCTGGCTCCGCTGCAGACCCCATTGGGCGGAGCGCGAGGGTGCGTGTGCTTGGCCTGGTCGTTTTATCAACCGAACACACTGCGCGCCTTTTGCTTCGCTGGAGACCAAACCGTCATCGTACGTAATGTGTCGTCAATGGCCGGATAACACAGCGACGGCACTGACGGTGCGAACGTGCTTGGTGTGTCCACGTAGTTGCTATCGTAATAAAGAACAGCAACACCGGTTTCACACGTGCACTTATGATCGCGATCGGCGCTGATCCAGATTAAACTGGATGCGGATCCGCCTGCTGCTACACGGTCACTATGGGATCGTGATCGCGATCCGACGATCGCGATCGTGGGATCGCGGATCGCGGTCATGTTTCTTGATCGCGACCGCAGGCGGACTTGTGCGCCCTCTAGCGCAATATTCTGAAAACGCTAAAAACAAAAATGCAAGGCAGCTCCACAAAAAAAACTGTTTTAAAAACCTTTCTCTCACCAACTGTAAAACTGAAACATTAAAAGCTGTAAAACTGAACTATTGTCCAAATTGTCCAAACAAAGAGCTTGCAAAGCGTATTACGCGCATTACACGCCACTTGGTGCATTTGATCTGACCCAAACTCGAATTGGATCGTCGAACCTTGTATTAGCGACCATTGTTGATAGCGATCGAGAAATCCGATCCGGATCCTCCCAATTGCGATCATAAGTGTACGTGTGACACCAGTATAAGAGCGACCGAGAGGTGAAGCGGTGAGAGAGAGAGAGAGAGACCATGCATAATGATGGAGTCTGAATTTTTCAGCTGTGTTGCGACGTGTCTGAGGCGGATAGCGAGGCGCGAGAGAATCCAAGCGAGCCAACTACTACGTTCTACCAGGGTCTTCTATAAAGTATTGAAAGACCCTGGTGATGCTCATGGCGAATATGTCATTTCTTTCTTTTTTTTTGGGGCTCGCGCGTAAAATCCCGACTTTAGTAGTAACAATACTGTTGCTCCATAACTGCTCCAAATGTTTCCAACACTGTTCCCGCTAGGTTTTTGCATTGCTAATGTGCACCAGTGACGTGACGTGAGTAAAATTGACTCCGCATTTGCTATTGCGGCTATCATTACCAGAACGTCCAGTCACCATCCTAGACGCCAAGGAATGCAGCTATTCTCGCATGTGCAACACCGGACATCGCCGCGAGCTGTAGATGTATAGAGCGTCCGTTCAGCTTTCAGGCCCGTGAAGAAATAGGAATTTATTCTCTCGAAGTACTTCGACCTTGAACCGGAACTTTCTCTCGTGCATTAGAATACGCCGGTCTAATGCAGAACAAGAGTGCTTCACGAGTGCGCCGGTATTCCGTGGCGAAGGTCTATATCGATTAGGAGAACACACTCTGACGTCAAATGAGCAAAATTTATATATATTGTGGCTTCTGGTAATAAACTTAGATATGCGTCTCCCTTTGGCATATAGACAAAATTATCAGCCCATGCACTTTCAATCCTCCTCCTGTGTGACTGTCCTCGTTTCAGTGCAAAAAAAAAAAAAAAAATCGCTCACCACACATCCGACAAGCTTGAGAAGCGTCCCCTTGCGCAAAACAGAATTATTGAACCTCAGTAACAGTTGACAGTAGCCCTAGTTTCTGTAGAAACAGTGCGCGTGCGAGCGCACGTGTGTGTGCGTGTGGGGGGGGTGAGGGGGTGGACCAGCCGCATCTTCGTCATTTGCTTATTATATCGCTGGAGTATGACGAGAAGTACACTTCGCTGAACATTTTTTGTGAAATCAGAGTAGCATATTTTAACCCGGTCGATTGTATGGTTTCCTTCTTTAAGGTATCCTGTTTTTAATGCACGCGTGTCTAATAATCTGTCAGGGTCTATGTGTCAGACCAGAAGGAGACATCTTGTGATTCCTAGGATCTGTCCAGGCTTGTTTGTTTAACTGATATTTTGAGTGGCGTGCACGTGTAAATCTTTCTTTTTTTCGAAAGGATAAATAGGAGATGTTGGCGCCTATATGGTGGCACCGGCTACTCCTTGTCACTTAGCGAAGGAATCAAATATGCACAAAAAGAGTGACAAGTGTCACACAATATGACACTCAGTAGAACATCAGAAGTATGAACACAATACAATCCAACAGTACATGAATCGCAAAGTTTTGTCCATGAATTCAGTACACATGCGCATATATAAAATGTAATATTTTTACGGGCCAAATCACAGAATGCAAGTAATCAAGCTGTGAAGCTCATAACAGATGTAATTAGACATAGCGTAAAAAACGCGATCACCTCATAAGCCAATTTTGAACACAGAACATTTGTATCACACATTTAGCTTATTAGGATAAACTGAAATTTCATATTTCCCCAGAACGCTTGTGTCTTCGAGAAGCTTTGTAAAATCAAGAAGTTCTCTTTTCTGAAGGCCCGCTCTTGGCCATGAACCAAGTATCTTTTCTAGTGTGAATGGTCTTCTATATAAATTTAACAAATTTGCTTGCAATACTCTTGGTGGTGAGTCATACTTTATGCACTCGAGGAGGAGATGATGCACATATTAGTCTGGATGGCCATAAGAACACAATGGACTAGAGGTATGTCTTGTATAAAAAGTGTAACGTAAATGAAGTACCAAGCAGCAGGCGGTGCACAAATGTTTCGAACTTTAACGAAATAGCGTTAAGGGCCCCGTTTTGCAGAAAATCTGGCGTCGGCCATCCCGCGTCGACTTTCGTTTCGGCAAAAATCATTCCAAACTATGTACGGCCAACCACGCAGACCCTCCGTGTTGGGCAAGGATGATACTGAATTAAATGAATTTATCAAAGTAAAATGCATCAGAAAAATCGTAAACTACAACTTACACACATCCTACAGACATGAAGCATCGGATTGTAATTTGAATATACGAGAAAACAATTATTACGCGAAAACTCAAACAAACCCCTTTTCCTGCGTTTCTACTATACATAGGCCGACCACGGCGCCCGCAATTTGCGCAGCGCCGGCGCGCGCAAATCTTGGAGGCCACGAGGCGGCACGCCCGGTTGCTTGCAACACTTCCGGATTGCACTCGCCTCTGCCGCCTCGCGGCCCAAGCAAGAGGCAACGTTTCTACCAGAAAGCTCGCTTTCATACATAGCGTTAGGCGCCAGCGTTTCCTGGTAAAGATTACGGTTACTGGGAAGCGGCTGGGAAGCGCGAGAAGCAGTCCGGGATCTTTGAATGATATCGCATTCCACTCTTAAAGGCGAAGGTAAACCATCCTCCAAGTCTTTCTGTTTTCTCTCAGATTTGATGGAATTGATAGGTTTATACAAGGGTCTAGAAAGTATAACTCCGAGTTTTTAGATTGCTGATAAAACCAGGTAGTTTTGCTGAGACGGCAGGATATCTATCAATGCTTGTTGCTGGGCTAGTTGATTCATCTTATTCGGCGAAGTTAAGACGCAACCAAGGGCGGAAAAACGCTTTAGGAAGGAAAGAGCGTCGCTTGCGACTAGTTTATTGAAAGCAGACTGGGTGACATTTGTAGGAGAAGCTGGCCATGTGCGCACGTACGTTTGAGCACAATATTCAAAGAAAGTTTGCATCGTTATCAAATCATACAGTGCAGATACTGTCGTTCACTGCTGCGTAAAGCCACTGACGTATCGCTTAGACAGACGTCACGTTTCATGTTGATCAAATAGGCCTCCATTAATTCCCGTGCAAAGGGATCTTTGCTTGTACTAAGAATGCGGATATGGAAAAGATCTGGCTCGCACTCGCAGGAATCGCAATGCACAGGGAAATGTGCACGCATTAATCTTATTCTTGACAGACAGCTCGTGTTTTCTTGCCCTATCATTGATGCAACAGCCTGTCTGGCCGATATGTAACCTGCCGCAATTAAGTGAAATTTTGTACACCCCACCAACCGCACAAGTCACGCACGGCTTTGTTTGGTTTTTGTCACAAAGGGTCAGCTTCGGCGGGTCTGAGATGCGTGGGCACAGGCCAGCAAGCTTCCGTGGAGCCGTAAAACAATAGGTACTTTGTACTATGATTCGCTCACGCCGACACCGACGTATTTTCGCGTAATGGGCATATAATGCTTTCGCATTAACAACATGCAAAAAAAAAATTCTCGAAGGACTGAAAAGACACTTCATTGTCGCAGAAAGGTAAATGAAGGAATGAGAACATGAAATTTCCGGTCGTGGGGGAGATATGATTGGCGCATACAATGGTAATCTAAAATCGTTTCAGACCTTTGTTCGGAGTCGAACCCACAACCTTTGGTGTTAATTAGGACGAAATAATTAAGGAACGATTTATTAGGGCAGCGTCAATAAAGGCACTCGAACCCACCACCGTTGGTGGGTAAAAGCAAGTATTAAGAAGTAACGACGCATTCGAATTAGAATGTCAACTAATTTAATGAATGTTGCTTGACTGTCTAAATGCTAAAGTCACTGTCATTTCTTACGACTAAACACTGCTATCTGTTATTTTACGTTTCTGCGGTCCGTCACAATCATACTGCTCCAGATGTTTCTAGCAACACGGGATCTGCAGTGCCTTAGAAATTAAAGATCACTCACATAAAACCAGATATGATGCTACAGTTTCACAGCTAATGCCATGGACTAAGGGGCAGCACTATTTTTAATGTTTCGCCCTTAGGCGCACGTTTCTGCGCTGAGCGTCTTAGGCGTAACCAAACGAACAAGCTCAGCGCAGAATGAAATAGCGAACGCGGAGCGCAGCGTAGGATGAAAGATGGCGAAAGCGGAGGAGGAAAGGGATGGCTAAAGCGTGAGAAGAAAAGCGTAGTGCCGCGCAAGACAGGCTCTGCGGTGATGAGCACGACGAGAATGATGACAATGACGCCATCGACGATGACGCCATCGATAATACATGGTGCAAGCGCGTCCACCGATTCCATATATGGAAACAAAGCGCTGCATGAGTGGAAGTCTGTCTGCGGCGGCTGCTGTGAATAGCGCTCACGCGTCACTCATGCTCGGCCCCTCACGATCTTCCTATGAGCGAGGCATTCGCGCCACACTTCGCTCCGTTAGCGACGTGCCGTACGAGACAGATAGTCGTTGCCAGCCACGCTACTCTGGGTGTTCTCTGCCTAATGTAAATGGTCTACCCATATAATCATAACACAAAACATTGTCACGCATAGTTCTTTCACGTATAGAGCTGCACTCGAATTTCGCGTTAGGGAGTATCGTAACCGTCGGTGAACTCTTTTTTAGTTCTTTTTGTATGTTGTGTGTTGTTTACGATCTGTTAACCATTTTTAAAGCCAAGCTTTTTTTGCCTCCCATCCCATGGCTTTGCCTGGATCGGTTGGTCGGTCGCTGGTCGGGTTGTCGCCGATTCCTCCTCACTTAAAAAAAAGAAGAAAACGACTGAACTGCAGCGAAAAATAAGAAATGGAGAAATGTAGGACAATATAAGAGCTGTCGCATCTCGCGCCATGGGTGCGCCAGGGAACACGCGCTCCCGCCAGTTTCCTTTACGCCAAGGACGCAGGAATGGGCAGATTTATAGCATTTCATTAACTGCTTCCCGAAGGCTTCGCTTCACATCGATTTCAAAATGTGCGCTGGATTTGCATAATCCTTTTTCTCCGAACTCGCTGGTTGTATTCTAGAATTGCAGTTCACACAGCGCAGCTAACTGCATCAACGTCGTGCCGAAAAGATTCACCCTTGTCTGGCTGGTAAGACAATAGCGATATATGTATTTGGCTGCTATATTGTTGCGGTGCATTCGTCAAATTTACATTATGTCAACAACAACAAAAAATGATATACAGAGTAACAAATCAAATTCGACTTCACTTTCTTATAGAAGGGACGCTTGCGGATTGATGAAATGCCCCACTGACATCGTTCTGAGCGATTTTAAGATTTCGCGCTCAGTATTTGCCTTGGCGCGGCTCACTACTTCAGAGTTTTCGGATAGTAATCACCATTAAAAGCCTGATTTCCTGAGAAAGTGATCTTGTTGATGAAAATATTTTGGTTTCGTTCTTACTCATATTCCTTCATGCGCCGACGTTCATTTTGGATCAACAGGAAAATAGCGTATACAGTTAACCGGTTTGCAATGAACCGTTTTTTTTTTCACGTCGTTAGCACTGTGCGGGCTCACTATTTCTCTGTCTTGCTGGTCGTTTTATTCTGGCGACCACATTCCGCTGGCTTTTTAGCTTTTGCGCAGTTGCAGGAGACAACTTGTGCTATGTACTTCGCACCTACTTTCTTTGTAACCATACATCAAACGTTCTTTTTTATTAGCTTATGGAATTTTTAAATATCGTCTGAGGGATATATAACAAGTTTACTCCTTCAGCTGGAATTTTAGAAGAGGCTGACACCAAAATGCATGAGTGATAAATTATCAAAAAGTTTAATAATAAACTTTCAAACTAATTACTATGGGGTACATATTGCAATTTACCAATTGAAGTCATTGAGATTTCAAGGCACATTTACATGGAGCAAATTTTCAGTCTAGTACTAGTTCTGAGATAAGCGCCGTAAACTTACGATGAAAATGCATTGTTGTTCCACTTTGATTTTCTTTAAAAAGCACGCTTTTATAGAAGCATTGAAGTATAATTTTTAGCAAATAGTCGAATATACATTTCGATTTCTCGTGAAAGTTCTGTCCACTTTTTAGACTAATCCAGCCCATCGAGAAGAGAATTCTGCTACATATACCAAAGGCGACCTCTAAAAATTCTCTCCTACAACAACAAGAACAACAATTACTACTAACACTACGGCGACGACGATGACTACAACGAAAACGACACCCATATATACAGGGTATGCGCCATGAATGTAAGGACTGTCCTATTTCGTGCATTTCTTCCCGTCTTTCTTGGCACTTATGAGTTTTTCCTCATAAACAATTTGTCAAGCGTCTTCTCAAAAGACAATAGGACCTCGAAAAGTACTGATTTTCGTTGCTAGCATTCCCGCCATGTTGGAAATTCCGTGATATGGGGAGCGGGAATCACAGCCACGAAGAGCACGCCTGTTGATGTGCGCAGGAAAGCATAGCAGCCTCTTAAATTCATTATGTCTGCATGACCGCACCGGCCGCACAATGCGATAAAATCGACGATCGGCTTGACTTAGAACAAGTCCTTTTCCTCTTGCAGGAGCATGCCGTTTTTTTTTTTAATTAATGGAATAAAACTGGTTGTGAGACCGATTATCGTGCTCTTTCCTTATTGATTAAAATAATTGCACTTATTCGATTCCAACCGCGATGTTCTTATTGCTGTGTTGACTCAGTTATTTATTTATTTATTTATTTATTTACTTAGTTACTCTCTATGTCATTGCGGCATTACAGAGAGGAGTGGTGTTACAAGTTAAAAGTGGCAGTTTTGAATGATGCATCCACAGGGTTGCTAGAGATGGAGGCGGGGATTCCATTAGGATGATGTCTTCAGCACGTAGGAGTGGAAGTACGAGTTGGTCCTGTGTTAGAACGTGTTGGTCCTGTGTGGAAGTACGTGTTACACATGGTCCTGTGTAACCTCGGTCAAACAGCTAGGCGGGTCCTAACCATTAAATTTTGGGGTTTTACGTGCCAAAACCACTTTCTTATTACGAGGCACGCCGTAGTGGAGGACTCCGGAAATTTCGACCACCTGGGGTTCTTTAACGGGCACCTAAATATAAGTACAGTGGTGTGCTCGCATTTCGCCCCCATCGAAATGCGGCCGCCGGGGCCGGGATTCAATCCCGCGACCTCGTGCTCAGCCGCCCAACACCACAGCCACTGAGCAACCACGGCGGGTACGGGTCCTAACCATATACAACTCGTGGTTACAACCATATATACTCGTGGCGAAACAGATTGGTTCCTCCCTCGTGTAAGTGAACCTTGTACGACCTTGTACCTTGTACTTCCACGGTCCGTGTATCTGTCAATCTACGCAGACGAAATCTGCATCTGGCACCAGGGGTGACGCGTCTACACGTACGTGCAAGGCTTTAGAGAGCGACTACACTGATGTCAAAATACCTTCAATGACGTTGACTAGACCTGTCATCTGAGAAGTGCTCGCTGGTGGCCTTGACGTGTGAGGCGATGGGCCCATATGTCATTAAATTCAATGGACAGCCTATTAGTTATGAGAAGGCCCACCGCTTTCTGGACGTAATAATAGATTGTGACCTTTCCTAGAGCCCTCACATTGCCTACATGAAAAAGAACCTCATCATGATCACCCATTTGCTAAGATTTCTTACGGGAAAATCGTGCGGTGCATCTGTACGAGCGATGCTTCAACTTTATACTGTACTTTTCCTCAGGTTCATGCGCTACAGCTTACCTGTGCGGGGCAGAACCAGAAAAACAAACGTACACGTCCTCCAGTCGATTCAAGCTCAAGCACTGATAATATGCTTTGGCCTCCCGAAATGCGCATCTTCAGCAGCAACTGTTGTCGCCGCGCGTGATCACCCAATCGCAACATATATTCGCATCGAAGTTTTAAGGATGCACCTCAGGCATTTCACTCGACTTCTGTCACACCACCTCGCCTCACATCCTGCTGCTAGGCCACACTCTGCGTTCAGCAATATTACTGCTTCGCATCGTTCAGTGCTTCCCTCGAACTTCACGCCTGCAGCTAGACCAACACTGCCGTTGTGGTACCTACATCCCCTCGAAGCAGTCCCAACCGTTCCTGGAATACAAAAGGAATGACAATCGTTATTTTCAGCCCTACAACAAGCCACACTACTTCTCCTGCATGAGAAACACAGAGGACGTTTTCACATTTACATGGACGGTTCAGTTTTCTCTGCAAGCTCAGAAGGAGCAGTGATTACTCCCGCGAATTCCGTCACCATAAAATACAAGACACCGCATTTTACATCATCGACAGCTTCAGAACTCGCCGCCCTCCTTGCGGCTCTAGAGTTCGTAATTGAAGAACCGTCACAGATATGGTCAATATTCTCTGACTCCAAGGCCGCTCGCGAGTGCATTATGTTGCCATTTCGTCATAGACGGAATGAACAATTAGTCACTGACATAAGACTTCTTCACCACCACGCAATGGAGAAAAAACACAACATAGCATATCAATGGATACCGGGCCATTGCGGTATCTACATGTACGACCGTGCTGATGAGGCTGCCCGATATGCTCATGATGGTCCCCACTGTCTAGCTATACCACTAGCGAGAACAGACGCAGTTACAGGGCTTTGTTCCCTCGCACGTGGGCTTACACTTTCTCAATGCAACTCCACGTAAGTTACCAACGCTCGTCTCCACAACCTGGATCCGAATCTACGGCTCCGCCTTCTGTCAGGACTACCTAGAGCTGAGGAGACACTCCTGTGCCGCTTGTGGCTTGACGATGCCTTCACGAATGCGTAATCATTTCAGATCGGAATGGCCAGCCGCCCTACGTGTGATAACTGTAGCTGCGAGGAAACAATCGCCAACATTCTCTGTGAATGTCCCCGCTTCAGTGCGCCCAGGCAAGAACTTTCAAGAGTCCTAGATAGTCTTGACAAACGGCCTTTGTCGGAAGAAAAAGTCCTGGAACACTGGCCGAGACCGTCCTCTGCACAGAAGGCTTTGAAGGCGTTGTTGCGCTTCTTGCGGAGAACTGGTCTTAGAGACAGTGGTTAAGTTGTGTCGTATTCTCCTTTCCTTTTTCCCTTTTGCTTTTTGCTCTTCTTTCCTTTTTTGTAACATCTGTTTTCTTTTATCTTTTATTCCCCTTACCCCCTTTCTCCAGCATAAAGTAGCCAGCCGGTCTGTGAACTGGCTAACCTCCCTGTCTTTCTATTTCTCCTCCCCCTCCCCCAATGACACACATTCAGTGGTGGCCCCAGGTGCGCAACCCCAACAGCACCAGTTGCGCATATCCAGTGCCACTTAATCTGTGGCCTCAATGGTCCTAGGTGCGCATACCCAGAGGCACATATCCAGCGGCACACAGACTGCACTATCTCCGGGATGGTTCCGGGAAAACCCCAAGATTCGAGCCTATAACTGTATTGATTTGGAGAAAACTGCTTCGCAATAAAATGTAATAAAGAGAGAGAGAGCGAGGGATATCTTTATTGAGGAAAATAGATTTATGGGGGCCGGAGGGCGGGTCCTCAGTCAAGAACTCCAGTGACCACGGTGACGCAATAAAGAGGATTTCGAACAAACAAACACTGCACCTCCCCTCACTCAGCACCTGTTTTCTCCTCGCTGAAGCTGCGCCTCCTCCTTTATGTGGTATACGTCCAGGGAGGCCTTATGCGACTATTTATGAAAGTTTCTCCATCTGGTTGTCACCGGTAAATTAACCGAAGATGTGCCACAGGTCTGTGAATGGCAAAAGCTTTATTGTAGTGTCATTTGTAAATGTCTCCTTGGCTTTCACGGTACTGATAACATTTGCGAAGTTTGCTATAATACTTCTTGCAGCAGCAAATTGTTTCGACGCCTGTGGTGTCCGACTGTTTGTCGTAGTAATCGCCAATGACAACTCTCTTTTTCATTCCAGAATATTTATACCCTGCATATCAGCGGATTTTGAGGAGTGTTATTTCAAGTTTACCCTGAAAAATTTTTCTTCCTTTCTTTCGGTTTGGAGGTTTCATAATTTGCGCCTGCGTGTTGTTCTCAACGTTCTCGACCACTGTTTAGGCTCAGAAGCACACAATTTGCCTTCGAAACGGTAGGTATTCAACAAACTTAAAGAACATACATGTTTACAATAAACGTCACAATATACACGGTATTTCCAGTGCTCATATGTGAAAATGGAAGCAGTTTAGTTTTCCAAACCACGATTTGCTTAATTAGGTTCATCAAAGGTACAACAAAGGAAATTCGCGATTATCCCTGTACCGTGCCAACATTTGCGCCAATTTTCTCTATTATTCCCTCCGTCTAGTTTAACCCCCATGACTGCGTTTCCCTCTCCTTGACATGCACTCTGGGTTTATAATAGAACTACGCTGATCTTTTTTTACATCTTACTTTGCCTGCAAAACTGCACAACTTCCTCTTAACCTCCTCCGTGTTATCACGTTTACTCGTCTCTAGCACTGGTAAATCCTACAGCCGAAGAAAAACGAACCAGTTCCAGGAAAAAAAGGTAATGTGTGGTTCTGCTATTGGAAATATCAGAGACAGCGGATCTGGGGGAAGTTATGGCTTCAGAAAAAGCCATGCCGTCTTCCTCTGTGGAGCTTTTCGGTTGGGAGGGCGTGCCATTTGAGGTGGCCGTCGTGACAGAAACGATTTGCTGAGACGCGATACGCGTCGGTGTCGTGTGCCAGACGCTGCACCGACGCGACGCGGCGGCAACCGCCGCGCCTTAGCTCTGATCCATGCTAGCTCCGACGCCCTGTATGTAGCTGTGTCCACCTGTCGGCTTTGACTCGGCAACTCGGCTTTGACACTTTCTGAGCGCTCTCTCCCCCATCTCAGTGAAGCAGCGGACGTCAAGAGAAACTCAGCGAGGTTGTAACTGCTCCATTGTAAAAAACCGGACACGCTGCTCTACCAGGAGTAAAATCCGAGGACATTTAAGCGCTTGATACGAGTTTGGAAAAGGACAACATTAATGTACATTTGAACGCCGCTGAGCGGTCCTTTGAGTTATGACTCCTCGTGGGCAAACGAGCGTGTCGAGACGCTTGGAGCGTATTGATATGGCCCTACCGAGGCGCAGTTATAACGAAGATGACAGCTTGCGCGGACGAGGAACGTGCTTATAACACAGCTATAGGCTTCCGAGAGCGAAAGCGGTAGTGACGTGGCGTTGCGGCAATGCCCTCTTCCCTCACACAACACATGGCGCTCTATTGCGGCAGCAAGCTGTCGCTTTCATTCGCTCTGCTCCGTCGAGGCTCGTGCCAACATGCACGAGCCGGCATCACGAGCTCGCCTCGCGCGCGCTCGTGGCGTCGCAACCAATGGGATGTGCCGTTTTGCTGCTACAGAGGCCACCGGCGTTTTCGTTCAATGGGCCATTTGAAGGGTTCGCATAAAAACGCACCATCCTAGCCCCATGAGCAATGGAGCGAGCTCACGACCGTGAAAATTTCCTTGGGAAGTTGCGGAGGCGGCTTTTTTCGATACCGTATCTTTCTTTGTCGTGAAGCTCCTTAGCGGCGACAGAACGACTGACGTCATGGAGGCAACATTGCATTGCCACCGATTCTTAGTTCTTCACGTTAACATGACCTTCAGGATGTGACCAAAATTTCCCCAAAGGGGCAGAAAATCATCTTTGCGTAAGAGCTATGGAAATTACGTTTTGAACACGTTTCGGCACCGCGCTAGCTAGGTGGGACGCGGCTGCGCACACGACTGTGTGCGGGGACGTGATCCAACTTATAACTAGCTGTCTCCGGATAGCCACAGCCCTCGCACCCTGTTTGACATTGGTGTTTTGATTAATCAGGCGACCCAAGCGAGTTTTGTTTCGCTTTAGTAATGGGGCCGTCACCTTTTATGCGCTGACACTGTACAGGCTATATTGTTGTCTCTTTATTTATCCACTATTGGAGCCTCACCCGTCGTTTTTCAAGTGCACAGCCGTGGCAGCTCTCCAAGCTGCTGTCTCGCCTGCCTGCGTAATAGACCTCCACGAAATGTGCACCGATTTCTCGCTGGTCTGTTGCCTCGCGATTTCTTTTTTTTTTTTCTTCTTTTGCTCAAGCGTTGACAGGCGAGTGAATCGAGCAGAGGGAGAAAGGAGCCGATAGTGATGTCATTCCTCTAGATAGGTGTTTCCGTGTTTCGGAGTTGCGAAGAACGCAAAGGCGGATTTCGCATTTCAATGCTTTGCTTATACTTTTCCCCTATCACTGGCCGTGTAGGTGACACACTACTCGGAACCATTAGTGCAGAAGAGAAGGAAGACAGCGCCCGACTTGGCACCGCGTGTCACCGGCTGCTGGAATAGGCATTGGCGGCGCGTAAGTTGCGAAAGAGACACGGGAACGACAGTAAAATGTCCTGCTTGTAACTTTGCACTTCTAAATGCAATAAAGGGTGCGATTGAACATATTCCTGCATCCTCTGTGAAATTAAAGCTCAGACATTTTGTGCTGGGTGCTCAGGTACCTTGGCATGTGTATGACTCGATCAGGCCTTTACACGGCTCGGGCGTTCTCCATGGCGCTACAAGTTTAGCCGTGGGCAGTACACATTCCAGCGCGTTCAGGTTTGGCCTTCGCTTGCGTAATAAGTGAAGCCGTCCCTTTTTATGCATGCCGATAGCTTTATAAAATCCAACGTGATGTGGTCGGTGCAAGAAAGCCAGAGTAATTTAATACGCTGGCCGATACTACGCGTTGGAAAGAAACAACATGGTGCGTACAGCAACGGTGGTCAGCAACCAGAAAGAGAGGCAGACCATTTTTTTTTTTTGCCAGTTGCCGTTCCATACCCAGACCTCACCCTGACCGCAGGATGATTGTTTGAGCATATGTTGAGTGCTCATATATGTGGGACTGAATTCATAAACATTCTTGTTCGTAAGGGGTTCTTGCCATTGGCCAACCACCTTCACTAATACTAGGTCAAGCATCAGGATTGGCTGGAATTTATCTCATGCGAACCATTCTAGAAAGCTTAAAGCTTTTGGTCAATCCGGGCTCTGGACTTTGTTGTAATGCGATTATCATTCTTAGCGAACTTTACATATATGTATGTATGTATGTATGTATGTATGTATGTATGTATGTATGTATGTATGTATGTATGTATGTATGTATGTATGTATGTACGTCCGACCAACTGCGGTGGCTTAGCGGCTATGGTGTTGCGCTGCTGAGCACGAAGTAGGTCGTGGTGCCAAATCCCGGCCGTGGTTGGCGCATTTCGATGGGGGCGAAATACAAAAATGACCGCGTCTGTGCATCGGGGGCACGTTCGCGATCCCCTGTGGGCAACATTCATCCGGAATCACCCACTACGGCGTACCTCATAATCAAATCGTGGTTTCGGCAAGTAAAACCACAAAATTTATTCGTATATGTATGCATGTATTGGGTACGGCCGTGTCTGAACTGTTTCACGTCATTCCTCAATGAAAGAATCCTTTGAAATTTACTCGGTGCTGGGCGGAAACCAACCAGCGTCACACGGGCTGATCAAGCGAAGCAACATGACGCTTTACCATTGAGCCTCAAATACGTGCGGCCAGTGGCAGAACAACTATCAACGTTCGCACGCACTGGCGCGCCACGCATGTCGTAAGCCGCGCACGAACGTCACGGCGGCTCCGATAGGTAGCGCCTCCGTAATGCTATAAACTGCACTTTAGGTCCGACAGCCTCTGGCACCTGGAATGATGTGACGTACAAGTCTGGCTCCGTGTCGGCAGCTCACCACGTTGCAATCCCAGTTACAAACGACGCAGCAAACCATACCAACTATGCAAATTTCCATTAACCCCCTTCCCTCTGCTCAAGGTAGCAAACCGGAGGTCTGTCGGGTTGATCATCCTTGATTTGCTTTTTTTTTTTCTATCTCTCTTTTGAAGGAAGTGCACTTACAGCACTACGTTGCGAACGCTAGGACGTAACCTCTGTACAATACCGCAACCGTTCCGTGCTGCATATTAAAGTGAAGACAGAAATGCGCAGTTGAAATGTTGTTTCATGCTGCATTGGAATTTACGTTTGCTGCTGCTGTGGTGTTAAGGAGCTTACTCGACGCAACATCCTGTCTTTCCGAAGAAGGTGGTCCGGAGCAGACCACCGTCAGTTGTACTAATGATCTATCTATCTATCTATCTATCTATCTATCTATCTATCTATCTATCTATCTATCTATCTATCTATCTATCTATCAGTGATCGCCTTTCCAAACTTCACATACACTTTTTTTCCGCTTTGACACTCCTAATGCTGACTCATTAAAGGATGCATGCAAGACCAAGCCCCGTATTCTATAACGTTTCTCCCTTCAACACTCCTCTTCGACTCGAAAAAGTGGATGGCAGCGCCGTCCCTCGAGTGATGTGGTCACTGCGCCCCCTTGACTCTCCGCGACAAATCTTGGGAAGCGTAGCGTCTTCTTCAGTCGAATGGTGGCGCTGTGCTCAACTGGGTGAAGGGGAGGAAGAGCTTTGAGTCAAGGATGAGTGCACGCGTTTTCGTTGTTTGATAAGCGATGTGAGCTTGGCAAAACAGTCCACCGAACGGCTGGCTGCCCCGTCATTCACACTGTTATTTGCTTCTCGACGTGATTACGGAATTAATCGGGGTTGTTAGAATACACGGAGGAAGGAAACTGAGGAGAGGCCCTATCCCCTCCGCGCGCTAGGAGAAAAGTGTGGAGGAAATGACGTAGTAGGTTCTCCTTTTTTTTGCTGATGTTTTATTTCTTTGCTGTAGCGGCCACGCCTTTCGGGCCACAATGGCGGCTTTGTTATTGTTCTGTGCGCTCACACGTGTTGCTCCGTAGGTTTCGTACCGTGGCAAAGACGCCGTGCGGGCAGGTTTGCGTTGGTCTCCGTGTTTTGTTGCGCTGCGTTATCTGAACCGTGCTCTACCGGATGTTTCTGCGGCCAGGTGGGACATGAGGAATTAAAGTTCGTGAAATGAACGCGCATGTGACGCTGTACGCAATGTACCGCGCCACGGCAACGGCAACGGGCGAAGGAATATCCGCGGGAAATTTTGCCCTCTTGGGCGGAATCATGCTAACGTGCTAACGATTGTTTAGTATTGCTGCGGAGCGCGCGCGTCCGAGAAGCCCGGTTGCGCGCAGCGCGGCGTGGTTTCGCGAGAGATGTAAACAGGAGAGGAGAGCTGGCCCGATAGGCGGAGCAACGCCATGAACAACGTCAACTTCCGGCTTCACTTTAGCTTCACAAAGAGTGACGTCAGGGCCTCTCCTGGGTTTCCTTCCTCCGTGTTAGAATATGTTTGGTTGGCAACATTGTGGTCAGAGGTGTCGGTGCTTCGCACGTTAAAGAACCCCAGATAGGCCAAATTATTCGGGAGTCGCCCACTACGGCCTGCCTCATAATCAGATCGTGGTTTTGCGCATAAAATCCCATAATTGAAATATTTTTTCAGTGCCTCATGATATTTCACACCCCTTCCCTGCTGAATAATCAATAATTTTTCACAAACATTTACCAGAAGAGGCTAACCGTACACGCGTTATCGTTAAACACGACTTCCGGCAATATTTAATTGATTTGCACATATATTTGGAAAAAGGGAACGCTATCCTCATTATCACTTGAATTGGTCTCATAACTGCGCTTGTCTTCGTTACTGCTGGCCCACAACGTATTTAAAGCCTTGTTCTTCAATCCACGGTATAAGGTGTCTTGCGCATTGGATGATAGGAGGCAAAAAAAAGGAAAAATCCTTTATCGTACCCACACTCAATGGTTTCAGCATGGTACCGCAGACCAGCAGAACGTCCGGCGGTAAGTAGCCCGTAATACTAGCCTTGAAGCTGTATGCTGCGTGGATAGAACTTGCTGATCTAGCTGAGGAGTAAGACGCAAGGAAAGTGGCGTCCTCCGGCGACGATCACACGTAATTAGAGGGCGAATCACGTGGACAGACGTTCCAACTCTTCGCAGAGATGGCGCTGCCCGGCACCACTCCCTCTACCATCTAACTAAACCAAGTGTCCCTGTATATGCTCCTGCTACGACGAGCTAGTTCCTTATTTTATGCTACAACTGCCTCAACCGTCAAATGCTTGTGTCCACGGTTCCGATGCAATCCTTAAAACATTTTTCCCCGCACACCCTAAGGAACCGTAACAAAGTAGCTAACCACTTTAACGTTACGCTGCTCGATGGAGCGCTTCGTATACGTTGCCGCTGCCCGTCGAATCACGGCAGATTTACATGAGCATAAATTTGCAGAAGCCTCCAAGAGACCTCAGCAAATGTCTGTAACAGCTGTGTACTGTTCTATATGCAGGCTATTCAGAAGCAAGTTCCCTAGTTACAAATTATTCTTTTTTTATTCATTGCACAATCCTTGGTCTCTCATTTCCTGAAAGAATAGTGGACGAGATATGCATTGTAGATAAGAATAACTATTTCTTTATATTATTGAAAGTGCGTCGCATTTGCAATGAATGTTTTAATGTCGCATGTGTGTCGCGTAATCAGATGGTGGTTTTGGCACGTAAAACCGCAGAACTTAATTTTGATTTAACGTCGCACGTTCAAGAAAATCTCAGAAGTGACAAAGGGATTAAGTGTACCGCGAGAAAGGTGCAATAGAAAGCAGCTTTTTCTACGCGTCATTATAATTAGAACTTGCGAGAACCACTCGGAACATCGAAAAGAATTCCATGCACTGGTTTCTGCTATTCTCGCTATTGATATGCGCACGGCACGTAGCAGTGACATGTAAGGAAAGGGTGGTGTTATCCACAAGTTTTCTGCAACTGTTCATCTCTTGAAATTGCATGGCAATCCTTGATACGATACCGGTCAAGGCGTCTTGTATCCTTTTTCTCGTATATTAATGATAACCTCTGTGACTTTTTATTTTTTCATGGTCGTACCGCGATTAGTTATTTCTAATGGTCCATGTCAGCATTCATAAACAGCTTCTCCATTTGAACGGACCTCTATGAAGCCAATTCTTCGAATTCGAGACCTTTATATAGTTCCCCAATGTACCTTGAACTGCACGGTAGCGCGTTGGTAGCATAATATTTGCCTGCAAAGACTTTAGTTTGACCTGAAGTACATCCTTAAGCCTCAAGTAATTCGTGGTTACACACCATGGCTTAGAATGCACGTTTCACTAGTTGTTATCAAAACGTTTCGATCTGGACTTTTCCTGAGCAGTCAGAAACGCGTTTACTTACCCAGATTGACTTTGAACAGTGCACTGCGCACGTTTTACAAGTAATACACTGAACAATGTTTAGCGGACGAAACACGTAAAAGGATCGACATGAATGCAGGAATAGTACAAAAACAATTCCCTTAGTGTAGATTTTGACGTTTCTGGCTAAGGCCAACAACACGGTAAATATTATTTAACGAACACGGGTCAATATTATAGGCAATGTGGGATGCAACTGAGAAGTAAAGCGCATGAACTAAGGGCGAAGAATCATACAATCTCGATTTTTTCAAAGCATGAAGTAGTCCGCCGTTTAGCAATGTATTGAAAGTAGAGAGCACGATAATCTAATCCGCAGAGGGTGTGAAAGCAATCTGTGACTGCACTGGGGAAAGTGTGGGTGCTCAGCGATTTTTTTGACAATTGCACCGTTATTTTCCGTAACGAGGACAAGTGCACTTGGGAGATTATACAAGCAACGGAAATTTATTCTCAAGCAAAAGACTGCATAAGTGCTCCCTGCTTGCTTTCATCGAACAAAAAACTCTAGCACCTTGGCCACGCGGTCTTAACCCCGCTCACGACAACATTATCTGTTGTGTCTGCATATCATCGTGTGTTTCTTTCTGTATATATTGTTAAGCTTTCATTAAATGGCAGTTAGAAATAGCGCCTGGCTTGTTGTACACATTTATATGCCTATGCCCCATTTTTAATGCGCTTTTGCAAATTCACAGGGAAATGGCCGCCACGGCCTGTAATCATGAATAGCTGTTGAATCTATTTCTTCGCTATATTTGCGTCTAGAAGGGCAAATCATAGCAACTTGCACAGTTAACCCATCGCTATTTGGTAATACGTGTCTGATATTTAGTACATTAACATCGTTGTCATGCCTGATGAAGGCAACCAGCTCCTTGCCTCTTGTACTGCAAACCGTTTAAAGAAAAGAGTGATAAAATTAACTTCTCGTGTTTCACGTGCCTAAAGCACGGTAAATTAGAACACGAACACATATGCATTCCACCCCCATCTATATGCGGCTGCTGCTGCCGGGATCGCACCCGTGACCTCAAGCTGAGCAGCGCAGTGCCATAGCCACCGGGCTACCGCGGCAGTGCATCCGCAAGGAAATTGAGCAAACAGGGATTGTAACGCGTCGCAATGATGCACAGATATCACCAGCTTGCCATGCATATTCGCTATGTAAACAGTGCATAAGCACACAACACGAGTAACGCACAAGTCCTCAAAAAAGCCTTCTGATTTGCTCGGTGAAATGAAATACCCAGAAGAGTTAAGACCAAACTTCTGAATGAATAAGGCCAATAAAATTACAAACAATGCCCCCTCACCCCCCGCTGAGCAGGCACACACGCTTGCATTTAAATAATACTGATAGTGATGCAGCCTGCGCTCCATTTTAATGCCAATAATTAGCGATGTCTGGGTAACGTGCATGACATGTTGGAGCCCATTTTTATCGTGTCATGGTTCGGGTAGGAATTCGGTAGAAAGTGCTCACTGCGCTCAGATACTAAGGAAAAGAGGGCAGGCAAATGAAAGATTGCTGCTGAAAGAGCGATGCAGAAAGCTTTCGTAATTTAGTCTTGGTGTCCTTTCTTGCTTTTAACATTCCGGTTACGGCACATAATCCTTGGTCAATTTTTTAGCCAGGGCTAGCAATCGATCAATACGAAATTGCGACAGCTAGATGACCATACAGGATTTGTGGGCTAGAACTGCCATTGCTTTCTGTGGTGGCTTCTACCTGGCTTGTAGGGCAGCTGCCTTCAGTGCAGTCATTTATAGAGCAACCTTTTATATTCGAGCACGCCCAGTGTTTCCAGGTGAACTGTCGTTGAAGCCTTCCGACTTTGGATGAATTCGATGCCACCCGGGTCATTTACGTGATTTTTCCCTTAATTTATTCCCTTGCGTCACGCTTTTCTACGGTGATACAATCCTATATGAAAAGGCCAGGATTTGGAGTTCTTCTGTTCAGAAACAAAGTAGAAAGCAATGGGCAACTGAGTTATTTGTTGGCTTTTCACATATAAGCATGATGAAAAAGATGAAATGATGTTGCGAGGTTTAATGTCCTGGAGTTGTACTGCGGATTACATGCGGGGGTCACCGTATAGTGAAAGACTGCACGTCAATTTTGTCACCTGGTGTTTGTTAACGTGCACCCAAGGCACGGTACATGAGCGTTATTGCATTCCGTGCTCATGAGAATGCGGCTGCCGTTGCAGGGAAATGAACCCACGGCTAATGTTCAGCAGCACAGCCTCATAGGAACTGCGACAGCGCGGGGTATAACTCTAATGTTAAAACAAACTGACCAGGCGATAAATAGCTTGCGAACTCGGGGAACCAAAATGTTGGCGCCTGAATTGGCGTTGTATAATTACGAAACTGCGCTGCGAGGAATATCGCGGGAGATCAGATCGCATATAGGGGCAGCAGCTGGAGAGTCGAGTAGTCGCCGAACACACGTTACTGCGGACGCCTTTACAGGAAGGTACAGCGGTGCGGAACTGAGAGATAACCTAATGGGAAGGTTGTAAGCCTGTCTAATGGATGTCCTCAAGTGGTTTTGTTTTGAAACCGGGAAGAGAAACATTGGTGGGCAGGGAAGCGCGCTCACCAATGTGTGACCTAGATAATATGAATAAAAACTCAGCACAACTTACCAAACCTTACAGGCATATATCCCACATAAACATGCATATTTAGAGAGGTACCAAAGGAAAATTAAATCGAGCTAGATTGATAGATTAATCGTTTAGAAGTCTATCATCGTGTTGTGTTCGTCTGTGTTCGTGGTGTGTGATTGCGTGCGCGGTTACGTGACACTCGAGTACGGTATACGGGACGGTGCGATGGTGGCGGCGCCTTCCGTGGCGCTCCGGAACTAATGGCGCTTCTGATGATCGCCGGCACATGACGACTGATGCGGTAATGGCATTCCGCCGCCCGATCGGGCTTCTGGCGGGACAAGAACTGAAGTGTACGTACTTCTGTGCGATTGGACGTGGTCGGTGCGGTCGCCACCCTGGCGTTGTTCAAATAATAAAAAAATATTCTTGACCTGACACGTAGTTTTCTGCGTCCCAATAAGTCAGTTTTTGGGTAGAATATTGTCGCCGAAGCTCCCACTGCTGCTCCTGAATATGAAGCGCCAAGTCCACAAAACGCAAAAAAAAAACAACAAAAAAAACATACAGGACGAGTTCACATAGTATTCACGGGGCCTTCTTCCACGGCGATCTCTGTGAATCCCCGAAAGCTGACGTCAAAGGAAAGGTACCATAGTCCACAACAGGAGCCGCCACTCCTATTTTTCTTTTAATCATTTTCTCGCTTGCAAGAGCTTTGTTAACGATACGAATGACAATTTCATCATTGCGGAAGCCTAATGTTTCAATATACTGCCACTTAATATTTTTCCTTTAGCATCCAATTGAGAGTAGTTCTGTTACGATCGTCACTGCTGGTGCTATGATCACATGAATAGGCACAACTTCTTAACGTTTACTGTTCAATGTACAGCCGAAGTCCTGTTAATAATTCTCGGTTGTTCGGTTTACTTCGTTTCTAAGTCGTATTTGCAGTGTCTTGACTCAACGCCGTCAAACACCTGGCTTCATATCTGTTACACCTTCTCGACACTTAGATATTTTAGCCGTACTGCAAAAAACGCCAGTCAGCGGTGTTCTATTACACTGAACTGACACTGCCGAAAGGCACCCGAAGCGTAATCCCATCTAGAACTCTACTTGTTTGAAAACATCCAAGCTGCCATGGGCCAGCGTGCGCTGACTATCGCTGAAAACACACATAAGCTGCAACTCTTTCAGGTAACACAAGGTTTGGTCAATGGGTCACAGTTGGCGGCAAAAGTCAATTATTGAAAAATAAACTACAAACACAGTCAAACTTTATTGGCGATTGTCATGGCACGTATTGAAATGCCATCGCCGAAGCAATGGTACATTTAACACCAGTAATGGTTGGTTCAGGAGCTAGCTTCCTTCAAGCGCAAACTTGAACAGAACAATGTACAAAGCAAGCCACGACACACAGCGCCTCCTTCACACAACTTAGTAGTTCTTTGCACAAAACACCATATAAAAAATGTTTGACACCATTTCACAGCACAAAAACACACTGACGCACAGTAGTTGAATGTCCTCACCGATGTGGCTTGCAGTATGGTTCATTGCACTGCCTGCAGCGCTAGCTACAATGCTTCACAGAGCCCTAGTCACCACAACAACACGCACTCACTGCGCGCTGCATTGATCCACAGGGAATGTACCGGTGCCAACAAAACAAAAGAAAAACACCGCCAGTTTTCGAAGCACAAGACGTCAATGACCAGTCGCGTATGTAGCTGCTTTCTGCTTACCTTGAAGACACGCAATAACTTTTGCCAGACGCTTGTCACTCCCTTGCTTTCAGTGCGGTGGCGTAAGTACATTCCTTCCTTTGAAATATCGATATCTTTTTTTTTTCTCGGATACGGGACCTATACGGAGTGACAGTTTCTCAACTGTGCTTGAAGAACCCGGCCTACTTATTCTCGACCATGGCTTGCTTATCCTTCACCACTGCTTGCTTGGCCACGCGCTTCACTTTTTAGAACTTCGGATCGCACCATAGTGGTTATGCAGTCCGAGTTTAAGCAGCTGAAAATTAGTTGACATAGCCGTAACCTCGAAACTGTTCTGGAAAATGACGTACTTTCTTCGTGTTTGCTTGCCACAATGACACTGATCATGCGGACTGAAGCAGCACTTTCTTACATCATGGCGAAGTTACAAACACTGACTGGTATCTTGTAATCATTATAAACGCGCTCCTTTTCCGCTCGTCTTTTTCGCATATAGTTTTGACAATCTGCGCACTCTCCTCCAGTTTGGTGAGGTCGGGAGCCTCTAAAAAGGACTTTGACATGAGCGCTGTGTAGTTCTTTTTTCTTCTGGTTCCATAGTTTCTCTATATAAATAACATTATTCTATCACTTCTTCTTTGTGCCAATCTTGAAGACAAATCGTCCATTCGGCAAATCGAAACAGCACTTAGCCGGTGTGTCCCTAGAAGACCTCGATCTTAGCAGACTTCCCTCATCTAAAGGCAGCTGCGCACCGCCAAACTGAAGCGGGTGAAGATTTGTGTTGAACAGAGCCATTGGGTCCGCATTCAAACTCAGTGGCGTATTAAGGGAAGTCGCTTGAAGAAGGTGAGCAGGGGTGTTCTGTTGAATTGCGCGTAGTCGGTCGACGAAGAAGCCCTGCTGAGTCTGAAATAGTGGCGTTGGGTTCGTGGAATATTGCTGGGTAGTGGTGAAACCACCGCTCGAAATGGAAGGTCCAACTTGTGGGCCATGAAATTTTACAGCCTGCTTGCCGGACGGTGATCTATCTGAGGTCATTTTTTCGGAAGACGTGCGCTCCGGTTTAATAAGACGATGGAAGCTCTCGATGGCTTTCTCGAGCTCCGCACTGTATTCCTCTTCGCTGGTAGGCAGGGGTGGCGCGCTTGTGGTTGGCCTGGGCCTCCGAGTTGGGTGCCCACTGCTGTGGCCAAAAAGGTGTGGAGGTGGTGCCAACGATGAAGGCGGAACTGTGGTGATCGCGGGTGGTGGGGGTGGAGTAGCTGTAGTAAATATGTCTTGAGGCACGTACCGAACCTCGGTTGCAACTGGGGCTTGCGATGTCAGTTCCTGCGACGTTAGAGTTCCAGCATGATGACCATCAGCGAAATAGCCACCCGTAGAAGGCTGCTCCGTGACGATATGTTGCGCTGTCGTTGTGTGAATATTCAAATTCCTTTCTGCAGAATCCTTCGATACTTCGCGAGACGAAGGTCTGTCGAAAGTTCGCGCATGTTTAGGGAGCTCACTAAAGCCGCTCGAAACGTCCGAAGGGAACCTAGTAGCCGGACGACTTGCAAAATCTTTCGCATGAATAATTTCCTCCGAATGTCCGGCCGTTGAGAAATCGAGAGGCTTGCCCTCCCCATGGGGCAATTCAGTGGACGTTTCAGCCGAAGTTGTGGTCCTGAACTCCTGAGGTCTTCCAAGCTGAGGTGGCACAGTATGAAGCTCCTGGCTGTCATGGTAGGCCATGAGCGATTCGGGGAAAGCGTGCTGCTGAGGTTGGCTAGGCACGGAAGGTGATGTGTCTTGCATATGCACGGGCTCTACCGTAGGCGCGGTGTCACCGCTTTCAGTGTGAGCTGCGGTATTTGGATGACGCGCTCCATCCTGGTGATTACGTGTGCCATCTATGAGCGATGTGCTTAATTGCTGTTGTGATAATGGATGGATATGTGACAAACCTCCGGAGCCAGAAGTGTGAGTGACAGTTTTCGGTGTCTCAGCAGTAGTAGGTCCTTCGCGAGGTGAGCCCACGTTAGGATTGCTGTCGGTTTCCGCTTGAGTGCTGTGAGGTGGAGTCGCCTTGCCTTCCTGTGGTGGTCCCGAACTTTCACGACTCGCGTCATCCGGTTTCTTGAAAGAGGATGTTTTTAGAAGCAGTGTAATGGCCCTGCGCAGTTGTTCAGGCGTGAAATCTTCAAGAGTAAGGCCCACCGGAATGTTTGTCTCAGTTGTGTGATGCTGATTTAGAGGCATGTGCACTCCTGGACTGTCTGTGGGTCCCCGAGCCTTCGGGTACATGGATTGGGTAGTGTGGTGTTGTTGGCCATGTAAAATTTGTCTTTCCTCTTCTCGTTGGATAGTACGTTCGTAATGTGCTGCCGTAGGATTCCCTGTCGATTTTTCATAGTGAGCTGCTTGTGTGGGTATTGTCTCTGTGAGCGAATCTTGATGAAAGTTCTGGGGAGTCTTAGCTGGTGCTGTCACTAGCGCCATGTCCTCAGAACGTCCTGTATTTCTTGAAAGCGCATGATGTTCATTGGGCGTCTGTGGTTCGTTAACAACTAATGAATTTTGAGTTCTCTCTGGAAGTGTTTGGCTCTGCTCTACAGGTGTCGGAAAGGTGTTAACGCCTCCAGTACCCCCAGTAAATGTGTGATGCGTCGCCTTGATGTAATCTCGGGTTTTGGGATCGTATTCGAATAAAACAGGCGTCGTTGAAGGACGAATCTGGAGCTTTTCTTCCGGCGCTTTCCTAAAAGGCTGGCGTTCTGTTCCGTAAGTAGATTGCGTCATAGATGGCTTATCACTTATCTGGGGCTGCTGCCGCATCTCTTCAGGTTTTTCTACGTGCGACGCGACCACTTGTGGACTGTGTAGTTCGTGCTTTGTCGTGAAAGTGTACACATTGCTCGTCCTTGGACCCGAAGTGGTGTTTGTTAGATCTTGTTGCCTCTGGGTCACCGTAAATGCCACAGTGTTCGGCTCGTTAATCGCGCGCAGCAAAGCCTTTCTCAGTTCTTGAGGAGACATTTGAACGCTATGGTCTTGGGACATAAGATGGGGAGATTGAGGGGGCCTAATTGTGCGAGAAGTAGGTACTAACCGTTCTTGAGCCGTGCCGCTCAACGTTTGTGCAGCTCCAACATTAGTGGATGCTGTTCCTATCGCTGAGACGCCAGAGTCAGTTGATTGTGGTTGCAGTGCAGTCCCTTGATTACCCGTAACTGGCACCGCAGTTTGTTGGAATGGAGCGGCTTGTGTCTGCGTAAAAACTTCAGTGGTCTTCGGAAGATAGGGATGGTCGCTGTAGGAAGTGCTGGCGTGCTGCTGATGCTCGTGACTTGGGCTTTGACTAACATGCCTTTGAGTCGTAATTAAACCTTTCGGTGCAGCCTGTACGCGATTCTTATTCGTTTCAAATTGTGGTGACACCGCCTGAACGCTGTAGGTGCCTTGGTCAACAAACTGTAGCTCATCTCCACGAGTTACAGCACTGGCTTTTGGAGATGCATTTAACGTTGATTGCGTTCTGTCTGTTTGTAATGGTCTGAGAGAACTGTGCGGCTTATGTATGCTTGATGTTGAGAATCGCGGCGGTACTGTAGGCTTATGAGGGCGATTTCTACTGGTCTCAGTGTAAAGCGGCGGGCTTTGCGTCGGTGGGATTATCGATCGTGGAGGGGCCCTGGCTGGGAAAATACGGTGGTCGTTTTCATTTTCTGGCACTTCTGCCGCTATTTGTTGACCAGTCGTAGTATGCCTAGATCTGTAATCGAATCTTGTTGGTCTTGGAGTGAGCGTCACACCTCCAGTCACACCGGTTGTCGTATCTTGCTGTCTTAGATTTGCATTTTCCAGCGTTACGGTCCCTTGAATCTTGAAGATCTTTTCTGGATGACTCGCTACCTGTGATGCTGTTAATTCCTTCACTACCATTCTTCCAAGCTGCGTCGGCTCTCCAGATGTTATCGGTCCGTCTAACGTTGCTGCAGTCTTTTCGTGAGTGAAGGATTCTCGCGAAGGTTGAGGTGGTTCGCTTGAAGTTCTTGGTCTCATAAGTTGCTCTCTCGGCCTAACAGGAACCGTGACGTGTTCTCTCGGCGCCGGTCTTGGTGTACCTCGCTCAGATGTTACTAAAGCAGGCTGGGGAGCCAGTGATGGTTTGTACGACGTGGATGTTCCCGTCCCCGTTGCGACAGCTGGAGTTGGCAAAGGTCGTGAATTAAATGTTTCCTCAGACTCAGCCTTGTCAGTAGGCATGTCTAGATCAGCTTCTGCCCTGACGTTGTCTTGACCTACGGATGATGACGTTTGTCTCCCATTTGCGAACTCCTCCTGAATGTTTGAGTCAAGAACTGTGTGAGGAAAAGATTTTGGAGAAGTCGAAAGTGCCTCGCTGACTGCGACGGCATCCTGATCGTAACCAAACGAAGGTCCAGAACCCACGTGGGTGGCTTCTGTCAAGGTCTGCTGTGAAGGACGAGAAGTTATAGCTTGATACGGAGAATAACGCTCTCTGTGAGGCGTAGTGTACGATTGTTGCGACACCTCTGTAGTTTCAGTGATACGCTTTTTTGAAACGTATGACGAGTCTTGCGCTGTTGGGAGAACCGTTCTCGGCCTCGCCGTCAATGTTGTCTGCAGTGGCTCCTGACTCGGTGCGTTTTCCTGTGCTTCCGTAAGAGCATGCTGTGGACGTTGTGGCCTGTTAGTTCGTCGCGGCTGAGGGGATTGAGGATCCTGAGGTGACGCGAAATCCGATCCCTGAGTTGTAGGGACATAGCCAGCGTTCTCCTCTGATGTTACGTAAACTACAGGCCTTTTGATAGGCCTGACTGTTTCTGTTTGCGCATGCTCCGGACGCCGGGACCTGTGGCGTTCTGATGTGGCTGGAACAAAACTCTGCGTCGGGTCTGAGTGTTGTACGGAGCTGCCAGACACCCTTGTGGATGGCGTATATGTTGCGCCTTTTCCCGTAGGTTCTTTTGCTGTCACTAGGCTTCCTCGTGCAACAGCCTCCTGTCGAGAATGAGACACATAAGGGAGTGAGTGGGCCAATTCGCTTTCACTTTTCCGTGAATCTTGTTTCGCGACTTGCTCAGGAGATGTTGGCTGTGATGATCTTGTCTCGACAGGATTCGTGATTGCTTCTGACACTTCTGCTCGCTGCGACGTCTGCACCTCCACGGCTTTTTGTGGAATGGTTGAACCAAAACTTTGATTGTTGTCTTGCAACGAAGGTACGCGACGAGTGGTGGGCTCGTTGGTTGAGTGGGACAAGTGTGCGCCTCTTGGTGGCTCTTCCGTTGGTCGAATGTATGGACGTCGAAGATGGCTGCTCCTCATTGGTTGAGGAGCAAATGTTTGTCTGGAATTCACTGAATATTTCTTTGTTGGGGCGAAGTACCTGGTACTTGGTGCTGCCGGAGTTCGCTCGGTGTCCTTGCTTTCAGTCGGAGTGAACGACCTTGATCGCTGATCCTGGCGATCGTCACTACCTTGAGTGGTGGGAGCGTGGTGCACGCTAAGGGAACTGGGCACATTTTTCTCAGTGCCGTAATATGAAGACGCCCCACTAGTTTGTGCTGTCGGTTCTGGCACATCTAGTACAAGCGTTGGCGTCAGTGGTTTCTGTGTATGCACTGTTGTTTGGCGGTACTTCAACGTGGTTTGCACAGGCTTCGCCTGAGTGATTCCTGCAGCCCGATGCGTTTTCGAATCTTCATGGCGGCTTCTTGGTGTTTTTGTAGTTTTCGGTATTCTCCTAAACGGCTCATCATCGAAGTCCACAGCGGAAATTCCTTTCGGCGGATCTGCATGTGGCGGAAACGTGCCGTATGCGACTTTGCCTACCTTCGCCCATGAATAAGGAGACGTGCTAGAATTCGATGTTGGTGTCCGTGTCGGGAAGGTCGAATTTTCTTTTCTTTGTCGCATCCGCTCAAATACTGCGGTAGGAGAAGGCGAGTGTGCGTGTGGCAGACGACTCTGAGGTTTGTTCTCCGGCGTGATTTCGTACTCTGGTTCACTTGTATCCTGTTTTACGGCGCTCTGAGGTTGCCTACTTGTGGCTGTAAGTGGCCGCTGTCCTTCTCTGGCTGCAGTATTTAGCGTCGGCAAGTTTACAGCGTGTTTGCGTTCTTGGTGTGCCGAAAAACGCGAAGTGCCCTCGTGCGTCGATGGCCTTCCAGTAGTGACTGTTGTTCTGGCATAGAAGCTAGTTCTCCCCGCTGAAAGTGAATGTTCTGGATCGTATTCAACGCTACTAGTCACAGTCTGATCGTTCGAGTGAGTCTTTTTGGTAGGCCTGCCTGCCATTGGCGCGTGAGTCGCCGGGATCGCTGTAGGCGAGGGTGATGCGAGTACCTGTGTTGGTGTTTCTGCGACCGGTTGACCTCTTGGTCGGTTTTCTGGAGGAGGTGGGAAATGCGTCGTAGATTCTGGACCTTGTATGTCTACCGTACTTTTTTCCGGTGCAGACGATCGCAAATCAGACTCAGGGGCGGCGAAATCTGACGAGTGTTCTTCGGGCCTCGTAGTATCGCTGGCAAATATAGAAGTGGGCAACGTGTCTTGGTGCGACATACTGACCATGCGATGCGACTGCGAACTTCCTCTATGTGTACCTGGAGTGTAAGTCGCCTTCTCTGGTGCCTGTCTAACCGGTGCGGCATTGAAACCTTCACTGACATCGGTGTGATGAGCCGTTGCACTGTTTTCGCCATTGACTGCTACTGTACCTATAGCCGTTAGTGTGGTTTTAGAGATATGTGGCATGCTTTGCGTATCAACATCGACTGCGACGTGGGTAATGCCTCCAACATCACTACGTGTAGTGCTGTGCGTGCCTATATTTTCGGCATACTTAGCAGATGTCGTCCTTGTGCCACGTCCCGTTGGTGTTTGCTCGTATTGAGTCACACCGGGCGATGACACCGTCATTTGGGTGCTATATACGGGAGGCTTTGTGGTCTGTGTGGTCGATGGGTGTTGCTGAGTCCGCGACGTCGCTGTGTAGTTTTCGTCCAGTTCAAAAGAAGTAGTCCTCGCTGGCCCTTTTTGTCCACTGACGTGCACTGTGTCCGTCCTGAGGGTCATTTCCAAAGGACCACCGGTGACCCATTTTCCAGAGCTGGAAATCGATTTTTCCGGCGGCGTTCTGGTAACGGCAGCGATATCTTCAAGCACGTCGCCGCCACGGATTGGCGCATTGCTCAGTGTTGCTTCATGATTCTCGGTCGTCGTGATCCCTTGGTTCTGGGTAGTTTCAACGTTTGAGACAAAGACGGTGCGTTCTTGCGCGCCATCATGGTCAACGCCCTCACTGGGCTCTCCTGGCCGTTGGTAGGGCGGGAGTGATGTGGGAGCAGGAGTCGTTCTCGGAACAGCCGTCACTGGATAGCTGTAGTTCAAAGGGTCCTCAAGCTGAGTGTTTTCGAGGAACTCCGGTTCGTCGTCGACAGATGTGCGACGTTGGATTGTTGTTGCGCCAATCGGACTGCTCCCGTCGGATGTGTATGCTCGTCTCTCTAGTGGTAACTCCTGGAAATCAGAAGGTCCGCCTCTATGTGGCTGTCCGTCGACGTCCCCTGGCTTGTGACGCGCTCCTCCGGTTGACAGAGTTCGTATCGCTTGGTACAGAGCGCGATAGTAGTCGGCAATTGACTGGGACGGAGCCTCTTTTTCGCGGAGCTCTTCACTCTTGCCTTGCGAAGCGAAGGACTCCAGGTTGTTAAAGTTCGGAGCTGCGAGGGAGTTGTCTGTTGTGTCGACATTGTATTCATCTTCGAGGTTGGGTTTGTTGTTGGTCAGCAGGTTACCATGTGTCTGTACAGATTTATCGTACTCAACGTCAGATGAGTAGTAGGAGCGGACCTTGCGAACCAGCGTGATGTTTACGACAGTTGTCTGGCCTTCGACGATCTGGACGGGTACCTCAACGTCATTGTGTTCTGGAGACGATGCCTGGAAGCGCAAGAAAAAGACGACAATTTAAAGATTGGCAATATTAGTTAAATGGCTAAATTGCGGTTTGCAATTACTAACTATAAGACATTGCCGAACACAGTTTTGAGTTTTAATGTACAGTTATAATATATGTCCGCAGCTTCGGTATTCATGAAGTGGCGTGTAGCTGTGCATCTGTAAAACGACAGCCTGATGAGAAATCTCCTATCCTACTATCACATGTTTACATCTCTACCTCATTCTATTACTGGAGTTCAAACTCTACTTGCCTCGCGTGAACGTGAACGTGAATCAGTGGCGAGGTCAAAATGTAGCGTAAGTAACAAATAAGGCCATGACGCATCATTTCCAATTATGTTTCACTCAATCATATGCGCTTCGTTAACATTCGATTCATGCATGACCTATGCTGAATTTTAATTCATTATATTTGCTTTTCATTCATTGTATATTGCCTTAGTAATGAAATAAAGGTTATATAACTTTCTGCCTTGCTAATATTACCTATTTTGCTATTTTAGCCGTCAGTTGGAACATTGTCATACCGCACTCAGAATTATTAGGTTCGTGTTGACTCTTTCATTAGTTTTCATGAGAATTTTGGTAGCGAGTACAACTGGTCTGTTTAATTGTCGCAGTGAAGCCAAGTACAGCCACAATTAACGAAATGTTTATAATTATTTCGCTAATTATTTCAATAACAAGATCTGAGATTTGGGCCGCCTCGCTCACCATCAGCGTATACGTCCCGGGGAGCAAGATCCTCCAGTACTCGCCCTTGTGGCTTGTTTTGAACGGCATGTAACGCCCTTTGATCATGAGCCTTGCATTCGCCACGGGGTATCCTTCCTCATCGGTGATGATTCCGCGCAGACCTAAGCCGTAGAACACAGAAAGAATGTTAGTGTTGCTTATGTGCAACCCATAGGTGCCGCACATCTTATTCATGTCATACTAATAGTTGCCCAGAGACTCGTGTAAATTTCGACAAAAACTTTTGCTGTGTTGCAACATCAATACCGAGGACGCCATATCGCCACCATTTTATTAATAATGAAACCAAGACATTCCAGCGTTTGGATATTTCCCTGCGACGGTAGTTTTCTTCGGCCCTGCTGGTGATGTGGTGATGTGATGTGGTGGGGGTGGCACCTACGATACGGAACATGCTGAGAAGAGGAAAGAAATATATTACTTGCCGTTACGCAGGCGTAAGCTCAAGAAAAAACAGTGGCAGTCACTGCGCCGTCGTGGTGCCACCATCAAGCAGCATCGGCCATTGTTGCCATACATTGATTAATCTGATGGCATTCAGAAATATAGAAAGGCAACCCCTGTCTTTCTCATAGCGGGGGGACAAAACTGGTGCCCATAAAACTGATTAGCTAGCGAGCTCGGTTTCACAGCTCATTTATGACGTTATCTGCTGGACGTTGCCTTATCCCGGAAGGCAACGATAGAAGACCGCAATGGTTAGACCTTCACTAAAAACTCGAACAGTCAATATAGAGCAGGAGATCTTGTCTACGTATTTCACAGAACAGTGTGTCATGCTCGAACTCCCTTGTCTTTCCAAGTGCGCGTTAACGCGTTGTCCTATACGTTCGCGGTTTGTCTGCAGCCATTCGCTGCAGACGCGTTCAAAACTGTGTTCCGTACCTTCGCCAGCCACACCGTCGCGTCAATAATGTCTATTTAAGGAGTACGAATATGACAGTCCTCTGTGCCATATCCGACCATTCGGTGGCGCTGTACCTCATCCATTCGCTAAGATGTACACTGGTGTCATTTCTACGACGATGCTAATTCCGCGCATTCTCACGAGAAAACGCAGCTGTGGCAGATGCAGCTGTGGCAGAGGTGCAGGTGTGGCAGAGTGAAACATTGCGTAACTAGCACATATTCATGCCCCATTATGTTAATGTTTGGTTTCAAATGATATTCAAATAACTTAATTTGAAATCATTCGACTTTAAATCGCGCGATTGCTGTCGATATCTGACCTTGTGTGTCGAGTTCCGCAGCAATGTTTACTATTGGGCGTTAACCAATATAGCTCCTCTCTGCCTTTTGTTACAAAGTTTATTTGTGTTCAATGAACACGAAACATAAACTGAACATGATCAGTGAAGCACATGAATCGCTTGCTTTCCGTTGTCGATATCTGGCTTACTCTCTTATTCTAACTACGCAAATAAAACAAAAATGGTTTCTCACCTCTCTGGGATTCCTCTATTAACTTCATCAGGGGCTTCATATTGTCCATCCAGAAACGTCGTAATTGATACGACAGAGGGTACTTGCAGCACGAGAGCTCGAGAGTGACTTCCATGCAGCCTGCTTGCACGTACGTGTAGTCCGGCATGCTACCTGCGTGCGTTTTTCCCCAATGATTTGTAAACGAGATGCCGTGAATGAAGACCCTGCCTCGGCAAGTAGAGAAAGAGCGAATCTTTGACGGGAAGCTGAGGACGCCGCACAGCCCATAGGCTATTGATGTTCTTTTTCAGCTGCTTAATACACAATACACACAAGTAGAAATGCCCGTTTACCAGTCATGACTTAGCACAAGTAAGAAAATGGGGATAAATGCTCGATTTTGAGTAACAACCACAAAAGAAGCCAACGAAGGATGAAGAAAGATGAAGCTTAGAATTTTTTTCATGCTATCCTCGGCTTCCGTTTTAGTATTGCCTCCTTTTGTCCATTACCATTCATTACCATTCATTGGATTCGGAGTAGAAGACGAAGTGATTCCTTGACAGAACGCTTGTGCTTTTGTCTCCGCTTTTTCGCTTTGTTTCCCTGCATTTCTGGGAGCTGCCGCTCCCTCCTTGCGGCAATGGATGAAGAAATCTCCGAGGACTTTCCTGGTGTGCAGCCGTCAGGTCGGCTAGCGTCCAGGAAACGTGGAAGTGCGTCAAGCGATACAGACAGCGAGGCCACTGAGATATGTTCGGACAGCTACGACTCGTCGGACGATGACTTCCAGGTCGTGATGAGTAGATCAGCGAAAAGAAGACTACTGCAGGCATCTTCGTCGCCAAGTGCTTCTACCGTGAAGAGTGCACCGCTGCGCTGGCCGCACACTGTGCTCTTTATGCCCGTGGACCCGGCGACCAATTTGCGGCTCCTCAACAGGCAGGTCCTCTCTTCCTTACTCGAGAGAATCGCACCAAATGAAATTAAAGACGTGCGAATTAACTCGCGAAAAAATGTCCTGGCAGTTGATGTGCTACATCGCAGTGCCCTACAACACCTACGTAATATAACTGATATCGACAAGGTAAAGGTGCGATCAATGATCCCTACAGGCGGCGATGGTACTGCGGGCGTCATTTATGACGTCGACGTTGCCATTCCTAATGACGACTTGCCAACGCTGATAAAGCCAACGACAGAAGGCAATTTGATTACAAGGATTTCCAGATTGGGAAACACACGCTGTGTGAAGATTTTGTTTGAAGGAGACAGCCTTCCTTCCCACGTCAAAGTAGGACATGTCCGCCATCCAGTACGACCTTTCGTACCGAAGCCCCTCCAGTGTTTCAAGTGTTGCAAGATTGGCCACGTGAAGGGTGTCTGCGTGAACAGCGTAGTGTGCCCGCGGTGCTCTGAGTCTCATTCAGAAGACGCCTGCAGCGCACATGTTCTAAAGTGCCCTAACTGCAGTGGTCCTCACAAGGCCTCATCAAAGGATTGCCCGCGGATGCGGAAGGAATTCACGATTCTAAAACGCATGGTGCGCGACAATTCAACGCATCGAGAGGCTGCTACCGCTGTTCGGCGACGTCGGCATCGGCAACGAAAACGTTCAAGAAATTCCGCTACTGCAAATAGGTACACGCCAGCTACAGTCAGAAGGGCTGCCGCATCTCCACACTGCGCCACCAAGACAGATACAAGGAAAGCGAACAAAGAGGAGAGGCTCGCCCGTCCTGAAGAATGGCCTGAGCTACCGAGGGCCCAACTCCCTGCTAAGTTACCTCAAAACGCACCGACTTCAACGGCTTCTGCAACTGTTGAAGCGACGCTGGCTGATGATCTCCAGGTCATCAACATTCTGCGGTCGCTCATGAGTGCCATTCGCGTTATACTTACCAACATGAAGTCTTCGTCTGCGCAAAGCGCACTACAGGTGCTGGACACTTTGAGTCCAGTACTTGCAGCTCTTGGTTAAAATCATGGCTCTCCAGAAGCCGTCGTTTCGTGACGAAGTCCGAAACGCGTCGATATTTCAGTGGAACGCCAGAGGATTGAAGTCACGCATGTCGGACTTTCGACAGTTTGTGTTCACGAATAAGTTCCCAGTCATCGTCATCTGCGAGCCCCTATCAGATAACATCAGACTGTCCGGGTATGAATGTTTCATGTCCGCCACCCACGGAGAATGCAGCAAGATCATCGTATTCATGCGACGTGATCTTACGTATGGCCATCACCCAGTGTCGCCTGACCAAGAAAACCAATACGTCTGTCTGACAGTGAAGAAAGGCAAGCTCACTTTCACATTAATTGGAGCCTACATATCGCCCTCAAGTCGGTTGGACTGCGAGAGATTACGGCGAATCACCACAGCGACTCCGCAGCCTTTGGTGATTACTGGAGATTTTAATGCCCACCACCATCTCTGGGGAAGTTCTAAGATAAACTCGAGAGGCAGAAGATTAGTGTCGTTTGCCTCCGAACAAGAACTGTGCTTGTTAAATGATGGAAGCCCCACCTTTCTACGTGGAACTGCCTACTGTAGCTGCCTGGACCTGACGTTTGTTTCACGCTCCTTCACTAGAAAAGTCAGGTGGTTTCCGGATATTGAAACGCGGGGAAGTGACCACCTACCCACTTATCTTAGGGTTGAAGGGTTGACGGACTCCAGGTTAGCCGCCGTCACACAATGTATCGACTGGCCAATGTTCAAGTCAATTGTCGAAGACGGCTGTCGTGATGACTTGTCCACTAGCCTAGAGGACATCATAAAAGGTGCCCTAGAGGCTACGAAACATTCGCTTCTGAGAACGTCTACACGCACCGAATACGACATTGAGCTAGGGAAGCTTCGCGCAATTCGTCGTCGTGCAGAGCGAAGGTACAGGCGCACGAAGTCTGTACATGACTTGAGGTTGGCCAGAAGAACTCAAAAGAAAATTCAGCGTCGCATGGACAAACTTGCATCACAAAGATGGAAATCATTCTGCGAATCTTTGGATCCACGAAAACCATTGTCTCACATATGGAGAACTGTTCGTGGTCTCCGTGGAACCCCTCAGCAGCGCCACCCTTTCAAGTCTTTGGCCCTTCACCAACAATGCAGCGAGATTGACGTAGCGGAAGCTTTCTGCAGGAGGATTGCTGGTGAAACTAGTTGCGCTGGAACAACGACGCTCCGCCACTCACCGATTTCACGCGACTCCCGCATGGATAGTCCTTTCTCCATGGACGAGCTCGAAGCTCCATTGGCCTTGTGCAAGCGTTCATCTTCACCAGGACCCGACGGTATAACCTACCGTGCCCTGTGTAATCTTGGCGATGAGGCTCGAAAAGTGCTCCTGCTCCTGTTCAACAGCTCGTGGCAGACAGGTACGATTCCCCAAGAATGGAAGTCCAGTCGCCTAATTCCACTGCTCAAGCCTGGCAAGTCGCCTGTAGACATTGCATCATACAGACCAATTGCGCTTGCCAGTTGCATCGGAAAACTAATGGAGAGGATGGTTCTAGCACGGCTAGAATGGTACCTCGAACATTACCAGGTATATCCAGATGCAGTGTCCGGTTTCAGGCGTGGCCGTTCTTCCATAGACAACGTTATCGACTTGGTGACGTACGTCGAGCACCAGAAGTCCTGCAAAAGATTATCTGCTGCCCTGTTTCTGGATATTAAAGGAGCGTACGATAACGTAACGCACGAAGCGATTTTCAACGCGTTAGAGGCAGTAGGACTTGGCGGCAAAGTATATTTTTGGATAAGTAGCTATCTACATGAGAGATCCTTTTTCGTACTTACCGAGGATGGCCCGACCTCCCGGCATTACAGTAACCGTGGGGTGCCTCAGGGCGGAGTACTCAGCCCAACGCTCTTCAGTCTAACACTCCTTGGACTCACCGACATCCTGCCAGGTACCGTTAGGCTCTCCATCTATGCCGACGACATTTGCATTTGGACGTCGGCTGTGACGCGACTGCAGCTTCGCGCGCGGCTTCAAAAGTCAGCTACTTTAACATCATCCTATCTTCGAGAACAAGGACTTCGTATATCATACGAGAAGTGCGCAGCGGTGGCATTTACCAGGAAATCAATGTCTCCATACGTGATATCCGTCGACAGACACATCATCTCGTACAGCACGAGTCACAGATTTTTGGGGGTGGTCCTTGACAAAAATCGCTCCTGGACCCCTCATGTGAATTATGTGAAAAAACGCCTGACAGGAATTTGCCATATGTTTAAGTTCCTTGCAGGAAAGACCTGGGGAGTGCCAATACACTCTATGCTGCAACTGTACAGGGTCCTCTTTATTGGATTCCTGCGGTACAGCCTACCTGTCATGTCCAACACCTGCAGAACTAACCTGAACACAATCCAAAGCATCCAAGCCCAAGCACTCAAGATATGTCTCGGTCTACCGCGGAGTGCGTCAACGACTGAAGTCATTGCAGTCGCTCAAGATTTCACTATTAGAACGCACATTAACATTGAAACACTGCGTGTGCACATAAGACACGTCGCCCGGACCCCTACCCACCACCTAGCAAGTCTCCCAGTAGATAGGCCCCACACGACATTCAGTGCGACTGTCTTCGCGCACCGTGCCTCTTTCAGGTCAGGTTACACACCTGCGGCAAGGCCTTCTATTCCTCCATGGTGTATGCGCCGTACTCAAGTGAACCTTACAGTCCCAGGACTTCAGAAAAAGTCGGACTTGCCATCATCAGCGCTCAAGCAACTAACTTTACTTCTGTTGTACGAGAAATACAGCGACTGCACACACGTCTACACTGATGGATCAACTACATCAACCAGTTCCGGCGGCGCTGTAGTTATACCAGCAATGAGAATAACCAAGCGATTCAAGACTTCCCATGTCACTACGTCTACAGCTTCAGAGCTCGCGGCTCTCCGCGAGGCGCTTCAAGTGATAAATACTGAAAGTCCGAGAAAATGGGCAGTATTCTGCGATTCAAGGCCGGCCTTGCAATGTGTGCATTCATTTCTCCGACATGGGAATCACGATCAGCTCACGTGCGAAATCGCGGAACGTGTCCATCACTTAAGAGAAAAAGGCCATGATATCTCTTTTCAGTGGATACCAGGTCATTGCGGTATCATTGGTAATGATGACGCCGATAAGGCAGCTCGGACGTCAAGCCAAGAAGACCGCTTCGTCCCCATTCCGCTCTCAAGGACCGACGCCGCGAGACAACTTGGCATTCTGGCACGCACGATCTCCTTAGCAGAATGGAATACCGTACATACAAGGCGCACAAGACTGCACCGACTAAACCCATCACTTCAACTCAGACCTCCAGCCGGTGTGCACCGGCGTGAAGCGTCTCTTCTGTGTCGGTTATGGCTTGGAGTGGCCTTCACGAATGCCTACTCAGCACTAATTGGAATGGCTGATAGTCCTGCATGTGATGTTTGCGCATGCGAGGAGAACATTGACCACATATTGTGCCATTGTCCCCAATTTCAAGCACAAAGACAGTATTTGTCCGACACATTGAGGAAACTAGACGATCGTCCTCTGAGTGAACAGACAATATTAGAGCACCGTCCCAACCGATCATCGGCTCAGAAGGCAGTGAAGGCACTTTTGTGTTTTCTCAGAACTTCTGGTTTGCTCGAGCGACTTTAACTGAAGTGCTGTCCGTACACGTACCTACACCTTCTCTCTCCCTTCTTTCTCTTCCCCTTCTCCCTTCCCCCAGTGTAGGGTAGCCAACCAGACTATTGACTGGTTAACATCCCTGCCTTCCTGTATTCTTCTCTCTCTCTCTCTCTACCATTCATTTGGCTTTGTGACTAAATATTACAAAAACTACGCAATCTGACAAGGGAACTGTGAATATATGGGACACACTGTCCATGCAGGTTTACTGAATTTTTGTTATTGAATGCATAATAAGTAATTAGTAAGCTCAATCCATCACCGACACAGCCCTGCACATAGTCGAAAAACAGTTCAGCTCAAACAAAGTTGAAGTCTAGAGGCCAAAGCAGCACAGCTGCTCCTCAAGGTGAAACACGGCTGTACGTTAACAGTAGCTGCAGCCTATATTAATTCCTCCGTTTTTAATAAGAACAACGTGCTGCAAGGCATGCGATAACGAAAGTGCGCAGCCATGCATCATGTAGATATGGAAACAATATTCGTACCGAACTTCTTGTCCAGGACGTTGACTACATGACACAGTTGCCAAGTAAAGACGCCTACAAAAGGTGTCATAATGCGGGAATTGCAAAAAGGCTGAGAATTTTAACCCAAGTATATGGCCTCCTATACTCAAAAGCGCATTTTGCATTGGAGTAAAATGCTTACGAATGCACATTTTTCAGTTCGTTTACAAAATTGACCCACCTTGCGAATTCAGCATGCCCCGCGAGCTCTGAGTATATACAAAACCAATCATGCCTTCGCCACGTCAGGCTCAACGGGGCGTAAACGAACTACATTAAAGGCAAATTACAGTTACAGGACTTGCAGCAAGTTATTTTATGTGTGGGTGCGTGCGTGCGTGCGCATGTGTATGTGTGTATGTGCGTGTGTGTGTGCGCGCGTGCGTGCGTGTGTGTGTGTGTGTGTGTGTGTGTGTGCGTGTGTGCGTGTGTGTGTGTGTGTGTGTGTGCGTGCGTGCGTACGTGTGTGTGTGTGTGTGTGTGTGTGTGTGTGTGTGTGTGTGTGTGTGTGTGTGTGTGGGTGTGTGTGTGTGTTTGTGTGTGTGTGTGTGTGTGTGTGTGTGTGTTTGTGTGTGTGTGTGTTCCACCACTGTTCTATTCCAGGCTAACATTCCGTGCTTTTATTAAAGGCATATTTCCAGGTCGATCGCATACGCCGCAGATATGTATATCGGACTTTCGCCTGCCTTCTCCTCACAAGACGCTTTTGTGGGGCACATTATAAGTATGCCTCTCTCAATCCGATAGCACAGTGTGAACGGAGCGAAAATTAAAATGTGCCGGTTCGGTTCTCTCTCCCAGCATCCAGCTATGCTGCGCTGTTCAGAAATTTCGTGTTTACAGGCGGTAGCAGAAAAAAATACTAATAATGAGATAAAGGGAAGGATCTGGCACATCGCATATACTCGCCCTTGAACGGGTACCACTTGGCCCCGTTGACGATGCCGTCGTGGTAGGTCTGCCGCTCGCACGAGAACCGGCGCATGGTCGGGTGGTTCAGAGAGTAGGTGCGCGCCAAGTGCTGGAACACGTCGTCGTCGGGCGTCCTCGACTCCACCGTGTCTGACGAGCGAAAGGGATCAAACAGGCAGCAGATTAATCATGTCCGCAGGCTTGACGATTCCAAAGCGGCATTATAATGACGCCACTTTTTATTTCACAATATCAGGCACAAAAGGCCTGCTATAAAACAATTTGCACTCTTAAGGGTCCTTTAATGTGTATAACTCGCACCCTTACCCGCTCATAGGTGTAAGGATGGAAGGGTATGAATTATAGACCAATTTTTACCCTTAAGGACCTTTAAGAGAAGGGGCGAAAATGGGAGAAGACAATACATAGCAGACGAGCCTTTGCGTATTTGTTTCGATGTGCCTAAGGTCGGCATACCGGCATACCTTTGCTTGCGAGTGACGAGACCTAGGACATTCTTCTTCAGTTTTTTGTAACTCTTTTGATTGTGCAACCTGCAGCACTTTTTTTCGTTCCCGCAGCTGTACTTTACTTCTTGCCCTTGTTTAGTTGTAAGTGTTCTGTCAGTTTTCCTTTAATTATTATTTTTTTCTTTCCTTCTTTCTATGTTCTATTTCTTCCTAACAGCGTTCATAAGTAGTAATAACCCGACAGAGTTTCAATTTGAACGTCTGGCGTCCGAAGCCCACTCACTCTGTCCGTACGTGTCGTCGTACGGGTACCGCACAAGCATGGCCCCTCCGTGCAAGTTGCCCGAGAGCACGAACGGGATGGTGTCAATCCACTTGCGCACCGCTGCCGTCTCCGGTTCCTCCACGTTTCGCACGGTGTGACTCGGGTCCGGGAAGTTGCGATTCAGGTCCACGCCGGCACTGTTGTACCTGCTCCGTGAAGAAGTTGCCAATGAGTTTGGTGTTCGTCATGGTAGAGCGGTTTAACGCAGCTGTTTGCACGATACTGCACTTCGCTTTGCGTAACCACGCCTTTTGAGCCTGATTTGCGGAAGACGCAAGGCGTCCTATACCATTCACTGACTCCGCCAAGGTTACAGTGCATGCATACAGGCTTCCTCCAGTATCCAGCCTATAGCGATGATAAAGATTCCCCGACGATTACGGTACTCCTTAATGCGAAATTTGAGCGCAGCTCTGTACGTGTTTTTTTTTTTTTTTCGCGATATGGCGCGTACAATCAGTCTCGTGCTGCATGTTGCCAACGGAGCGAAATGTGGCGCGACTGCCTCGCTAATCTGGAAATCGCGAGGGCCAGCGCGTGGGCGACGCGTGGGCGCGATTCACAGACGCCGCCGCGGATGAACCCAGACGACGCGCGACGCGTGCTACTCTGGCGCCATCTCGTAGCCATCGTCGGAAAGCCCCTCGTGCGTGGCACTACGCTCCTCTTCTCACGCTTTTGCCAGACCCTCCTCCGCTTTCCACCTCATGGTTTCGCTGCACCCTCCTCTCCGCTTTTCTCCTCGCGCCTCTTATTTCTCGCCATTTTTTCATCCCCCGCGACGCACCGCGTACGCTCTCATCTTGCGCTGCATGTGCTCGTTCGTTCGGTTACTCTGGGAACGCTGACTCTCGCCGCAGGAACGGGCGTGTAAGAGCTGCGCTCTAAAATATACGATTATTCCTGCAAAGAACAAGAAAAATAAAGAAGTTCTATTATGACGGGGACTTCGTGTAGGTGAGATGCACAAAAAAAAAAAAAGAAATTGATCTAGTCGGCCAAGTTGGGCCGTGTGTAATCGTGAATGTTTGTGCAAAAGCGCGGCGTGATGCCTTTTTCCTTGATGTCATGTGCGCACCCCTTTGCTCATATATGGTTGCAGTGTCGCCGCCTAAGAATAATTTCCCTGACAGCGCACGGAAATTCCTCTTTGTGTATTCCTGCATAGATGCGCGCACCATGGGAAGAGCCGCTGTGCAGCAATGCACACCCCTTTTCCTAATTCCGCTAAAGATGACATATATTTAGCTCGTAGAGGCAAGCTTCAAGTAGAACGCATATTAATATGGAACAAATATAATTTGGAAGATGATCAGGTGCATCGGAAGATTTACAGTGGTCTTGAATAATACACTGCAGTTTCTCATTTATTCTAGATCAAATTATCTCAATTGCATGCATTTGAGATGCTCGGAAGCTTTGCAGCTTGCTAGTGTGTCGCTGACGTCATCCTGTGAAAGCACCAAGGGAACGAGAGGCAAAGGGTGGGGGCGTTGCCAAGACGTTAGCTTTACTTCTTTCCCTCAACTGTGAATATGGAGAACCGTGAGCAGTTGGTCTCTGTATGGTTTCTTGTTATTGTAGGTGCATGTATGTATATACCCCTGCCAGTAGCAACGTACCGTCCACGAAGGCCGGCGCACTGTCCTTCCCTGGAAATGGACATGCCGTCGGGGTTCATACTGGGCATGATGTGGATGTTTGTGTTGTCCAGCAGCCATCGGATGCGCGGGTCAGTGTCGTACCCAGTGATCAGGTGCTCTATCAGGTGAAGCATCAGTTCCTTGCCCACGACCTGCATGCGTGCGTACAGAAAAAAAGAGAGATAGAGAGAACGCGCGCTGAGTTTAACGACCAGGCGGCAGAGGTTTTGCGGTAAAATTTGTAAGCTCGTTCGAAACCTTCTCATCACGAGAGGATTCTCACCATGTAGATCAAGTTCACGTTTGGCGCAAATATATCGGTTTATATGTTTGTCTGTATGTTCGGAATGTTTCATCCAAGAAGTGCGAAACGTTCTCTACAAATCATTCTTTTACTTGCTGCACGTTAGCAATTGACATCTTTCTAAATATCCCAATTTCTCGCTGACCGGTGGGGATTTTTAAATATAGCGTGGTGACATGACCAAAAACCTAAGAAGTGAGCCTGCTTGAAGTGAAAGAAATCATGAATAATCTAGGCGATGAGACGTGTTTATTGCTTTGTCACAGCGTAAAACACGAAATAAGGGTCATGAAATTATGCTGATGCAATAAGATGCACTTTGCTCCTACATCTTCTCTTTTTTTTAATATGGTGTACTCGATCATTTTTCAACAATAGCTGTGAGGGGGGCCTTCGTCCTGCATTTCTTGCAACCGTCATATTGTTGTAGTCGTCATCGACACAGATATTGTTTTTATGTGGGGCACCTCTAAAGCTTTCCCATTTGTGAACCATTGTATTTCCTTTTCTTCATAAGGTGGAGTCCAATTACAATGTTGATGTACCCTTGCCAGGATTCGCGATCACATTGGAAGAAATCCAGTAGCATAATACAATTAAATGTCATTGTGTGCGCCAATGACACTAGATTGCCAGTATGCACAGGGGTTACCGTTATCCCATGTTATTGGTGCGAAATGCCAGATTCATGCGAGAAAGGGAACTACAAAGTTGAAGAAGTGCCTGGCCTTCGCACTTGCGTGCGCCAAAAGCACTAAAGCCATTTATTGTGTCTCTCACGATTATAAAAGTGGGAATCATTCGCACTACGTACCTCGTTCCCGTGCATGTTCGCGACGTATTTCATGGACGGCTTCAATAGTTTGTTATTCGTTGAACGCGACGACAGCAGGAGAACCCAGAGCTCTCGACCTGCAATAATATAAGGACAAAAAAGGCCGGTGAAAAGGTTACTTCAGGGACTTCATAAGTGATAGTGCAACAATAGCATGGTGTAATAGTGCAACAGTAACAGTGCAAAATGGCTTGAACGATCGAGTGCGTATAAATATACGGGCTATGAGTGCGCCTAGATTATTCTAGTACTACTTTTTACCGCCACGAGTGAACTATACCACGTCACGCATGTACGGTGCACGCACGCCAGAGAGAGAGAGAGAGAGCAAATGATAAAGGAAAGGTAGGGAGGTTAACCAGGACTGAGCCCGGTTGGCTACCCTACACTGGGGAAAGGGAAAAGGGGACGGAAAGATTAAAAGAAGAAGAGAAAGTCTACTGGGTATATCGTTCGGTCACTCAGTTCGGATCACAAACGCTGACTCAAACCAGTAGCCTTCAAATATCGCAGCAGAGCTTTTGTGGCCTTTTGTAGCTGCGATATGCGAGGCCATGGTCCCAAGATCTTCTTCAAGGTGAACGGTGTTCTATCTAGCTGATTGAGAGCTGTGCAGTGGTCATGTCTTTCGTTTTGAAAAGATGGGCAGTAGCACAGTAGATGTTCTATAGTTTCCTCGGCACCGCAGGCATTACAGTTGGCGCTATCAGTCATTCCAATCAAAACCGTATATGCATTGGTGAATGCGACGCCCAAGCGTAAGCGGCACAGCATTGTTTCTTCATTTCGCAGAAGCCCTGGTAACAGCCGCAGTCGCATAGAGGGGTCGAGGGAATGCAATCGTTCTTGGGTGAATTCAGGTGTGTGCCACTTCTCTAATGTCATACTGTGTGCTACCTTGCTTAGGTGTTGGGCTGCGTCGGTCCGCGATAAAGGTACAGAAACAAGGGTTGCTCCTTCGTGTGCTTTCCTAGCAGCTTCGTCAGCGAGGTCGTTGCCGGAGATACCGCAATGGCCAGGCAGCCACTGAAACACGACGTCGTGTCCTTTCGCTATCATACGATGGTGCATTTCTCGTATCTCCGACACTAGTTGTTCACACGACCCGCGACGAAGAGATGACAGAAGACATTGTAAGGCCGCCTTCGAATCGCAGAATATTGCCCACCGATTAGCGGGTTGGTTGTTAATGTAATCAACGGCACCTCGGAGGGCAACAAGCTCCGATGCGGTCGATGTTGTCATATGAGAAATCTTGTATCGGACGCTAATTGATCGTGATGGTATAACCACTGCGCCGGTGGAGCTGGTCTGAGTGGAAGAGCCATCCGTATATATGTGGACTCGGTCAAAGTAGAAAGTGTTCAAACAATCCAGAGCTGCTTGCTTCAGGGCCAAGGTAGGCAGGTCGGTCTTCTTCCTTATCCCTGGAACCGTGAGACGCACTTGAGGTTGTTCTAAACACCACAAAGCTGAGGTTGAACGTGCTGAGGGTGTGAAGCCCGATGGTAGACAGGCACGATGGATGCTGACCTCGTTGGAGAAGGACGCCTGTGGTCGTCGTTCTGGCAGGCAGGCAAGAGAGCTTGATTGCATGCGTGAAACATGACGAACATGGGCCCTAAGCGTGTCGATGCTAATGTAAGTCGCGATCGGATGGTCTCGAGCCATTATGATGGTTCCTGCTGTTGAGGCGCTCCGCGGAAGTCCTAGGCAAACACGTAGTGCCTGTGCTTGCACGCTCTGTAGTTCTCGAAGATTTGACTTGCATGTTTTAGCAAGCACGGGAGAACTGTAACGTAGCAATCCGATGAAAAGTGCACGCACGCCAGGGTTGGTAACGCAGCAGTACACTAACATCCACACGTAAACATCTTCAAAATAATTTACTCACCGTGGTTGCTTAGTCTATAGCTTAATTTACTCGACGTGGCGCACTAGACTATAGCTTAGTGGCTATGCTGTTGGGCTACTAAGCACGAGGTCGCGGCATCGAGTCCCGTGCACGGCGGCCACATTTCGACGGGGCTGAAATGCGAAAACGCCCTCGTACTTAGAGTTAGGTGCACGTTAATGAACCCCAGGTGGTCCAAATTTCTGGAGTGCCTCATTACGGCATGCCGCATAATCAGACCATGGTTTTGGCACGTAAAACTCCATAATTTAATTTAAATAATTTACTCGGGGGGTACGTAACCAGGGGATCATAGTAGGAATTATCATTGGCATCGCCGACAAGTCTCTCAAATTCTTTTCCTCAGTATATCCCGAAATGAAAACATGTATAGAGCTGCGCTCCAATTTAGCATTAGGGAGTATCATACACTGTAAAATACTTTACATCCTTAAAAGTGAAAAAGGGTGTAAATGTGTCTATAACTCACACTTTTAGGGTGTGATTTATATAACTGACACCCTAAGGCTGTGAGTTATAGACACATTTACCCCCTTTCTCACTTTTAATGGTGTAAATTATTTTGCAATGTAATGGTCCGATATTTTTTTTAATTTTTCACCACGTCATATCTGCTATCAAATCGTTGCTCGACGCAAGACGCTCTTGCAACGTTCGAAGTTTTGTTAGCGTTGTCACGAATTTTATAGTAAAGTAAGCCTGTCTTGATCGGATTGCGCAAGAATCGCGAACACTGCTGTGCATTCTCGAATTTCCGCGACTACCCAGCATTTCTACCAGATGTCACGGTGTTGTGACGGTGAAGGATCGAACAGTACTAAAACTTTGGGTTCAGAACTAGAGTATTTATTCGCCAAATAAACAGTTGAATTCACAACGTAGTTTCTCCATTGTTTGATTCTTAACCGTCACTGTATACAACGTGAGAATATCTCCAGTTGGTAAACATATAAGGGCCCGTGCAACCCAGCAGATTTTCCGATATAAAAGAAGAGTTGGCACATAGCGAGTCCTACAGCTTATGCCAGTGTATGTCCATTGGTATGTACGACACGTAGTATGGATGAATGTATGTCCATTGATTAAAAGAAAGAAGAAGAATAAAAAGAGTCCTTAGAGCGATTACGTCACGCCAGCCGCCGATAGATGGCGCGAGTAGTCGACGTTCTACATTCCAATGTGCGTATTTTCTAACGGTTCACTACTATCACTGGGATCGGCCACACGGCGCGCGTCGTGGCTGCGTTCGAGTTGCGCCAAATCCACTGAACAATGCATTGACGAGGAGCGTAAATAGTGTCAAACGAAATGGGGGATGAATATTACAAAGAAAATCGTGCAAACACAGTCGAAAATGCCTGCCAAAGCAAATGAATAGCCCCTACGCAGACCGGATAAACCAAATGGACGCACTAGCAATACTTCAGAAGTTTACTGCGCACGTAACGCTATAGCGCTCTTTTGATGATGGTGGTGAAAGTCATCGTCCACTTGTTTTAGTAGGCATGACAGCTTGACGAAGGCGGTGTCGCGGTGATAGAATTATAACGAGGCACGATGATGACAGCGTGAAGACGATGACACGACAATGGTTGCGCACCTGGCCACCCCCTCCTCAACTCGCTCACATCATGGATGCCACATATATGCTCCTCGGACCATTCGCTTTAAATCTGTCCACGTCCCACCCACTGTGAGAGGCGGCTTAAGCGAAAGTGTGGTGAGCTGGCAATGCAAAACTGCGTATTTACACGGCGGCACCACGAAACCGCCATGGCTGCCACTGAACACAGCATCTTCAGACGCCACAAATCTGTCGCGCATCACCACGTGGTCTCATAGTTGACGTTGAGCGGAGAACGCGACCCACAACTAGCTCTCCCGTGCTGCCCTCATCCTCAGCCAGGCACCCGGCCAGCGCCCAACGTGCACGGTAGCCAAAGAAAGATTCGCCGTATAATTATTGTGAAAGACATCGAATATGGTGGTCAAGGCAAGGGAACAGCCCTATGAATTCGGACCGCAGAAATGGAATGGACGCATCGGCAATACTTTCGTCGTATATACTGCCACGTACCGCTTACGTCGAAGAAAGCTCTCCACTTTATTACTTTCCTTGAGCACTAGGCTGAGGTATTTATTGAAATTGAAAGTTGTCGAGCAATTTACTAAGTGCAACGTTCATCCCCCCTAGCACAATATTTATTGTTGCTCTGGCTAGCATTAAATTTCCGTAAAGTTAATTTTTCTTACGCTTTAAAATTTTTTCGCTGTCTTAAACGATAATGTAACTTCTTGTTCCGGACATATACGGTTTTTATCGAAAAATGAAAATCCGTAATTTAATAATAAAAAGTTTCACATTTTCTTGTCGCAATTGTGGAGCGCTGCATGTTCAAGAACTGCACTAAGACCGAGGTGCACGCTATCACGATACAAAACTTCATGGGCATACAAGTCGCGTTTACGGGATTTCGACAGAAGTGACTCGCAGTCATATGTAAACTGTAGAGTTTTATACAATGATTAATTATTGTAGGAAACCTTGTGATATAAACGGCGATGACGGGCTATATTCCGTTACACAACCTAGTTGCAATGCAACGGAAAGGGCGCGCGAGCCATTCAGGTCACGTGCAACACTGCCCGAGGCAATTTAAGTGAGCCAACAACAGGCAGAAGTATTTAAAGTGAGTGGTCGCCTCCTTCGAATCCGTGTAAACGTCTTGTAATCGGGACCAGAAAGAAGGACATAAGCACGACGCGCCGCCTCCACAAACATTTTCGTTCGTAAGTAACCTTTGCCGTTGACCCCCCGCCTTTTTGGAATTCGCTCTTACGAGTACTTTTAGTGACAGTGGATTGTATCCATATATGGGTTGAGGTTGTTGTTGCACTATAAAAATTTCAACCTTCCGCTATACAGCGCGCAACAGTTAGAGAACCCTGTATGTAAGGAGCGAGCTAACGAACGAAGACAACTGGTGTATTTTGTCCGCAAAACGAACGAAGAACACCGAACTAGGCACAGGATGACGCAACGATGTCGCGATGACGAAAGCAATGTGTGATGCTTCTCGAAGGAAGATGGTTACGCAAGAGGTGTACGAATTGAGAAGTGCGACGCATATCAACTCTTCAGGATTCCATTCCACTTGTGTTACAGTAGCGCGTACACATTCCGTTGGATTAGACATGAATGAACCCGTACGCCATGGTACGTGTCCAGTTGCACATCCCTAACGGTTCGAGACCCCAAAACACAAGAGAATCAAAGAAGCCGTTTCATTATGATGCGCTATTACGTTAAGAGGTCTGCGTGTTTTAAAGATGGCTATCCTGTCACCTGACAATGTATGTAAAGATTTTATGACATGGTTTATTGTTTTATTTCGCAAAACAAAGGTGCGCTCACTGGTACGGTTTTGTAAGGCTTTGTCCAGACAACGTAAGACGGTTTGCTGTGGCCTGGCTCGCGCACCTCTCATACGGGCAACCGACGACCGAAAACCACCGACTGACTACCCACACCAAACCCTAGGGAAGTGGGCAAAGAAAGCTTCGCTTTAACAATCGTTATCAATCGACCAAAGCCATTTCTTCTCCAGACAGCACTAACGAAGTCTGAGTAATGCGTAAGCCCTTACGTTTTACAGCGTCAAATGCTGCAGATATTGCTAGCTAATGCTCTTGCTAGGTACTGTTAACACTTGCTTCATTCAGATGCGCTAAATTTATTCAAGGTATAGGGTCAAGGAATTGCGTTCACTTTTGAAGTGCCTGCAAATTATGAGCTTCAGTTTACTTGATATTGCGCTTTCAGCCGGGACACATACATTGGATATATGCACGTACAAATGCTAGAACTCTGTTAAATTATAACTCAACACACTGCGAATTAGTGGATAACGCGCTTGCCTCTTCGTCCGGCTTACATGCGGCACAGGAGAGTTTCTGTAAACCGATGGGTAGCCTGAACTGTGCTGGCTTCGTCGTCACAGGTTCAGCAAATGCTTAAGAAAGGCTGGTTAAGAAATTGAAGAGCTTGATCTGTGAAACTTGCGCGTCGACTACTAGCGCCCCCAAAAATGTTCGTCCGTATTCAGTGGCTCTACGGCATCTCGCACCGTTCTAAGAAAGTTGCATAGCAGTGACCATGACTTTCTTTTTTTTTGTAGGCAAAAGGCTTGGCACTTTGTGTGCAGCTGTGAATAACAGGTCTAAAATATGGGCATGCAAGTCAACCATGCACAGTCAAACTTGTCAGTAGGTAAAGAAATCACATTAGTTCTTTGAGAAATGTACGGGGTTCTCATCCGTCGAGTCACTGTCGCCACAATGGTCAGTGCCGTCTCTCGACAGCACATCTGTAATCACGAGACAACCCTATCAACCCACGCGTAGGAAAGCTGAAACGTTTCACATTGTAAAACGAGAGGGCATGTACGTCAGTCAGACTTCGGTAATGCTGTCAAGGAAAGACATGGATTTTATACATGGCCCGTGATTTTCATGTTCATATGCACTTGAGGATACTTCTTTATTTGTTGCATTCATATTGGCACATGTTTCTTTTTCTAAAGAACATTGAGTTGATTGACAGTGCTTGTACTACGTTCTTTCGTAGTTTCCCTCGTGTATACTTGTTGCTTACAATTCATCACTCCCATATTAGCCGTTTCATCATCTATCCCCAGTTCAAATAGGAAACGTTCGTCTTGACAGCCCATCGCGCTGAATTTAAGTGCGCCCCTATTATTGATTCGCTGTACGCACGCAACATATTGTACCACGTGGTCAATCGAAATCAAACACGAAGAATATTTGCGAACAAGAACAAACAGTCGTTCTCGCTTACACGTTGCTATAGGCGGTTCGCAAAACCGCCAAGTGGGCTTAACCAAGATGGCGGGCCTAGGGCTACAATTGTTAACGCTTTCAGGTTGCCGCCTAGAGCAGCAGATTATACGAAAAACCTGCAAGTGCGTTCTTCCCCACACCTACTTTGACTCAACCAAGATTGCGGACCTCGGGCTGCAATCGTAATGAAGGCGTCAACGTTGCAGGCTAGTGGCATCATTCCTGCCGCCCTAGGTACCCTGCACCACCATGCTTTCGGAACGGCTTTCTCGGCTTTAATGGTTTTCACTAGCGGGAACAACGCCATTTTGGTAGGGCGAGCTAAATTTACGGGGAGGCCTGCTTGCGGAATATTGTATATCTGGTTAACCTCCCTGCCTTTCTCTGCATTATTCTCTCTCTCTCTCTCTCTCTCTCTCTCTCCTTTTACTGGCGCGATTCGCTTCTGCGGCTCGAAGTCTGTTTCCCGTTGTCGCGATTATGCGACGCATCGGCTTTCGGCTCCTAAATTATATTGGAAAGCTTAAGCGAGAGAAAGTCAGATGGTGACGTTATGTACAGTGGTACAAGATGTGGGTGTGGAAAGCTACTACTGTCATACTAAACAAGGTCGGGTTAATGTTACGATGTCATTCCAATTATCTTCCTTTTTGCGCTTATCCACTGGTCCGACCTGTGCTCCACCCACTTTGTGAGTAGGATCGGCCGGTCGTGAGTAGTGGATAAGTAAGAAATAATGACTGGAATCGTCCCATTACACCGGCCATATCTGCAAACATCTGCAAACGTATTTTGAGGTGGAAAGAAATAACTTGGGCGTCGGCTTTTATTAAAGTGAACAAACTAAAGTGGTCATATCTGCATTAACAACCGTTTAACAGGTTAGCGTAAGATGCAAGGTGCTCCACCTTCAATTCTAGTGACATGCTGTAAGAAATGGGTGGGTATTAGGGGTACTCGTACAGCCGTTACGATTTTTCGTAAAACGCCTGCAAATTTTGTGAGGGAGTGGCAAGCGTTCCAAAACTAATTCGAGCTGCCCTAAGCGTTATGTTTCTGGACGCTCTAACATTTAAATGCAATCCAAATGTTTTGTTTTTCTTCGGGAAAGAATATGCAAAAGTTCAGAAGATTCAGACACAGGGACACGCATCGAATTCCATCGCACACCCGATGTACACAAGGGCGGCACTTCAGTTAAAGTTTGTGCCTAAGAAACAAAACGAAATTGAAGGCGAGGCTCGCGTCCGCCCAATGAAATGTGTACATGGTTGCCAGCCTTCGCCTGCGTGACGTCAGGGCTCGCGAAGTGCTCAGGATTTGTCGAAAGCCTATCAGACCCCTTGCATACAATATCGCGCGTTGCCTCGAATTATTTTCAAAATTACTTCCTCGGAAGGGCCAACGCGAACGAGCGATAACATTTTGGAATACCGCGTCTCCGTATTCCGGCGCTGTATGCACCGTCGCTTCTTCGCGGCGTACCTTGTCTCGACTGTCCGACGGAGTAGAGCGCCGCCAGGTCCGGCCTGACGTTCGTCGCGTTGATGAGCACTCCCGTCATGGCCTCGTAGTCGTGGTACTTGAACGGCACCCGCAGCCACTGGCTTCGTCCGTACGGGGCGCCCAACGCGCCCGAGGCCAGGCACGACAGCAGCACCGCCGCTCCGAACCAATGCACGGCAATGCGCAGCCCGGCAACGGGCTGCCTTCCACAGTGTAGCCGTGGCGACGCCATCGCCCGAGGTGCCGGGTCTCTCTGGAGGCAACGCTGCTGTCGGCAAGCTCGTTGCCGAAGTGCTTATCTCGGCAGCATGAGTCTGGCCGGAGTACTCCTCCCGTCAGGAAAGTCCCTGCGAACGGTAAGGAAAGCAAACGTTCTGCTTATAATCACTTTTCTTAGAAACAACGTTCGTGTCGTCCTGTTGGTGCCTACTTATGTCCGTATTTGCACGCCTGTCTTTCAGTAACAGAAATGTAATGGTAGTTAGAGGTTAAGGATAGGGGACATCTCAGCCCGCGGACTCGGTGGCGGTTTTCTTTGAAATGCACTGCTGCTGAAACAACCCCGTGGGATCTCGGCGTTGAAACCAAGTCCATAGTTTCGGTTATTCGCGCACCGCATGACGAGGCTCACGTTCCGGCGTAGACGCAGCCCGGCGCAGCCGAAAAGTTGTGTTTTTCCACCGAGATGCGCGGCACAGCATCCACTGTGGTTTTGTCTGTTTGAGTGGCGTTTGCCTGAGTATATTTCTTGAAAAGTTGAAAACATCGAACTGAATAAAAGCTCTTTATTCGTGCTTATTATTTTTATTCATTTATTATAGCTTATTTATTTTTCCTGCCGCACGCTTTCTGAAGTCAATATCGATAGAATAAGCAAACAAAAGTTCGTAAAAACGGGATTTCTCAATACAAATTTCGAGGCCCTTCTATTCTTGCTGTTTGTACACGTCGAGACTGGGGCAGGACATTACTGTGGTGCCGCGCTAATGGTGTCCGTAATTGACAAATGCTCCACAAATAAATGAAGTGGCAACTTACGCTCGTAGTTTGCTCTTGCCTGCTGAAGTATATCTTCAGAACAAATGCGGACCATGACATCGCGCTTGCAAGCCATCTAGTCTACTCCTTTCAGGCGCTCCACCCACTGCGCGTCATTAGCTGCCGAGAAATGAATGCCGAGGTCGGTCATGGACGCATTAGCAATTCCATCTGATTAGAGTGAACCATGCCGCGCGTCTGTTAGTGTAGTGAAACGGCGGCCAACAATGCTCGGAATACTGAAGCGCTCTTTTATTATTGAGGCACCAACCTCGTTTGGACATAGTAGACTATCACTTCCGCAGCGCGTTCTATGTAGAAGAGCCACTGGCGCCGTCTCGCTCATATGACAAGCGCAATCTCCTAACTCAAGTTTTATTATCGTTCTCCATACACTCAGGGATGCGTATGCGCACTACGTGGCGCCTTACGCTCCAATTCTTGTCCGCAAACTGGAGGACACTTGCCGGAGATTCGATTTTATCGCTCCAAACGCGGCTCTTTGTCCTCGCTAAAGGATTTCGGCGCAAGCTTTGGCTCGAAGCATGCCCACCATAGGTGCGATAGAGCGGTCGCGCTATCATCTTCCAGTATTTATCACAGGCCTAAGAGAAGAAAAAAAATGAATAATTTTGGCATTAGGGCAACGCAATCGCGCGCGGCGTGCTGCTCTAACTTCGCTGTTTATACAAATGAGGGCGTTCCACTCGCTTGTGCGCGCTGCAAGATCAACAGCGTGCTGTCGCCGGCTTGTTTTTCTCGGGGCATCCTGCTTTGCCTGCGCGTGGCCTCCCGGTGGGGGGGTGTCGTTTCAATGTGCTCCCACGGGTCGCTCGCTTCGCCCATTTACGATTATCGTCTGATAGGCTGAGAAAAACCTTGAGGTGTCGCTGTTTCACGGTGATATATAAATCGGTCTCGGCAAAACTTGGCATCGCGCGCGGCCAGACTTCAGATTCACACAGAGGGTACGGCACACTAAAGTAGAAATCAAGCAATCTCTTCTCTTCTCTTCTCTAGCTCTCTCTCTCTGTCTCTCTCTCTCTCTCTCTCTCTCTCTCTCTCTCTCTTGATTTTACGTTTCATTGAAAATAGTTCTGCATAGACTCCAACCACTGACTGAATATTCCATTTATACGTTGCATTCAACAACATTTTTCTTATTGCATACGGGCACTTCTTTTAATACATGTTAAGCTTCGCTAACTGTACAAACTGGTCACGAACTGCCAAGTCCTTGAAGAACATACATAAGGCTTGTCGCCGGACACCTACCTGCGTTCCCCTCAATCGAAATAACTTTATTTCCCCTCGTTTTTCGACTACCATATTATGTCTCAACAGTTATTGTGTCTCCTCTTCCTCTGACGAAGTAAGCTATAACAGTTAACGGAAGTTGCGACGGAGCAATATAATCGTGTTCCAGAACATTCAAGGGCATCAGGCGAAAGGCTTTGGCAGCTCTAGTCCATGCGGTATTGAAACTTACAGCATTGGTTTTCGGACTACCGCGATGTCGACTGCTCTCATGAGCAACAGCAGTTCAGAACGTCTCTCTCACTTGCAGGCTGTAGTCGCACAATGTGCAACGAGCATGCCGATGAACTCGCTCGGTCTGCTGATAAGGAAAGCGTGCACAAATTCAGAACGCTGTTAAAAAAAGAAAAGATGCAGCAACAAATCGTGTGCTCGCTCGTCATGCGACACAGTCCTTGTAAACACACCGAGCTTCCAACCAACTTGTCTGCATCATCTCGACCCTCTCTGACTTCGTCTCCCATCTGGACTATTCCAAACCGAAAGAATCGTTGTTTACCTATACTGTGGCTTGTTGTATACTTTCTCCAAATATTTTGCTTGCCGCAACAAAATGGACACCGATGGTGCCTGTGACTGTTGCCAAGCTGTTCTGGCTGATGGGCACAACGTTAAAGAACGCGTGGAAAAATATGTGCGTACCCGTGGGCAGCATTAGACAGACCATTTATGCTTGTAGCTGTATAGTTTCGAAATCGAGCTGTACGGTCGTGTCCGCTTACGTGAAGTGCTGGAAAGGAGTACTTTTGTTACAGCTCGCTTCAACCGCGGTCAAGGAAGCTTCCGTGCACTCTGCAGATGTGCTTTCGTACTTTGCAGAAAAAAGATACTTTATCTTTAATGACGTCTACCATTTCCGTAGTTCTACATCAGTGTGCTATTCCTAACCGCTGTGAAACTTGAGCGCTGTTTGGCGAGCTCTGCAGCAAGTGTCACTGGCCAATACTTTGCTTGAAATGAGAGTCAAAGTCACTGAATGGAAGAGAGAGCAGAGGGAATAACTCAAGTTTGCTATAGCAGCGGCTGGAATGTGCTTTGTATTAACATTTCTGGCAACTATTACTATTCCCTTATGCTACCAGATGCCATTGTTTTACTAGACGGACTGTGGCGGGCTTCAGACCCTACACCGCGCTTGATAACTGGCGTGTGGGTGGAGCAATTGCCGGGAAATTTTCGAAAGGCTAGGACTACCTGCAGCAGGTGAGGCTGCTGCTCTACAGTGTGATCCATGCAATGTTGGAGTGAACTCGTAATTAAGCACACGCACCAGCACAGTCTCCGCTGGGCCACGAGAAGCACATGGCCCTACAACAGAAGACATGCGGCAGGCTGTTCTAACTAATATCTGCGCGTCTGCGCAATGCATAGGCACGGATTCCATTGGCATATAGCACGGTCCACCCCTAGAGAGTTTGGGCTACGCACTCGGTGTGGTCCCTTATATTGTGGGCCGCACCACACAGTACTCGAATGAACAGCAATGAAATCGAATATCATGGACCATTTAGAGAGAACATCGTACTATCAGTTTTATTTGTGCAGGTTTGACTTCACGTTTCTTGTCGTTCGCAGACACATGGTTGTCGCGCAAAGGAGAAAGAAAGAAGACAGGCTTGCGTGGTCGGGAACGGCACAATGTAACATGTACTTTTATACAAAACGGGCCAAAAATATATCAACACAAAGTCGACGCTCATAAGCCAACATACACTGTGCGTGTTAGATCACGTTCTAGAATATGTGTTTTCCCAACCACCTGCTAATCCTTTTTTCTAGCTGAGATAAAGTATTATCATAACATATATAGTTTGTGCCTACCATCAAAACTCATGAGCGTCATTTTGTATACGTTTGTGTGTCTCATCACGCATAAAATCATTTCTTCCAGACGCTGCTCGTGCTGTGCCCGTCCTGTCCGTACCTGTTTTCGATTCTTTATCTTTATTTTTCTCCCCCTTTGTAGGCTAAGTATATAGTGAAAAGAACATGCCACCGAGGCCGAACCTCAACCCTTGCCCATCGTGCGCAGTGCTTTGACTGGGCACCTTTCTTCTTTCCCAGCCAGCTCACGAAGAACAGTGAGGTGAGACGCAGACCCGCGAGACTTCCTACGATTTCCGATGTCTCCTTCTTTTTTTCTCGTCTGCATTTACCGTGGGTAAATCTTCTATCTGCTCGAGAGATTAATGAACTCGCCACCGCAGAAAACCGCTACACGGAGAGAAAAAGAAAAAAAAAGGAGAGGGGGGGGGCGCACGTCGGATGCCCGACGCGTGAGCGCTAATCGGCAAGGCGCGCGCACCTCCCACTGCGAGTCTCTGCGTGTATGCGAGCAGCGGCTTCACTCTTGTGCATCGCGCATCACAGTGGGGTGCATCGCTGGCCCACGCGTTTCCCGACCCCTGCGCAATGCACCGGCAGTCTGACACCGATTCACGTGGCGCCGTGCTCTCAATATCAATGCCCACGCGGATTGCTTTTTTTTTTCTTTTCTACGATGCAGACGGGATGTTGACTCCTCTTTATTTTTATTTTTATTCTCTAATTTGGCATAAGGTGCCCACACAGTTTAGTATTTAGGTGACACGGACTAAGCAAGAACGATAGCAAAAAAACAATGTTATGGGATAAGAATAGAGCTGCATTACATGCAAAGTTTTACCACTGCGTAAATTTATCGACAGGTGTTGCAGTAGCTGGCTAGTTCTTGCAAAACATAGCCCTCTTCTTTTTCTGAATAATAGAGCCTTTCTTCGTGCCTACTACCACACAAACAAACCACGTGATCTCATACCAGTGCGTACAGCTGCCTCGATGGCGGTCAGCACGATACCCACGCATTTCCCGCTAGCCACAGCGCAGTGCCAGACCTTGTCCGCAAGGACACTCTCGAAATAACGCGCCAGCCCTTTCACTTCCCCGTTATGAATACCCGAAGAAAATCGGTAGCCGCTCGGCCGTGTGTCCGGTCATGCAATCCCGTACTATACGTTGGCATCGTATTGAGCAGTTGCAATTACATCCGCGCGAAGCTTTCTCTCGCGTGGATAAACATCCGCCCGAGTACGCACGCACACGCACACGCACGCACACGCGGCAGACTCCCCGAACGCCATCGGTTCCAGCTCCTCAATTCAGCACGCCCATGACCGCGCCGTGGCCAATACGAAGCGATTACTGGGCGCGAACCATGTCCAAATGCATATACTGAGAAAACGAGAGAATGAGAGAGAGAGAGGGAGAGAGAGAGAGCGTACGTCGCTCAGGGTCTTGCTTCGTATATGTACTGCTCCGATCAACGAGTGCCGGACCGGACATAACGGGCTTCCTGTATTAAATGCACCCCACGTTCTCGCCGCAGTGACGCCAGACAGCGTGTTCGACCACGCGGGCGTCACGCAAATGTTTCGCAAGGTTTCTCCGCGGCGCCGTAATAAAGGCCGGCGCTCCCCGTTCGCTTGCCAGGTTGAGCGCGCCGCAGTCGGCTCACGTTTGCCCGCGAGGATGTCCAGCCGATTCTGCCTCAGCGGCGGGGGCCGTCGGCGAGCCACTTATCTTCATTTGGGAAGCCAACGGAAAGGCAAAATAGGGGGCTAAGAGAACGGCGCGCGCCACTATTTGCCGTGTCGACAAGCTGGCTGGCGGTGAACGACTACGACGACAACGACAACGCCGTGCCATTGTTCCTCGGCTCAACTTGGCGGTGCATCCTTCTGTGCCAACCCCAACTCCTCCTCCTCCTCCTCCTATAGCACATCTATAACACATTGTTTCTTCCCTGCGAGCACAACGCTTAGCGCGCGTTTGAGATCCTCGTCGAGGGCGGACAATGAATGTGCGGCGAGAAGGGTGGCCTAGAGGAAAGAGAAAGAGTGTGTGTGTGTGAGTGCTCTCTGTCTGATGGTGCCGGCGACGGCCTTGCTCGGAAGAACTGCGCTTGCAAGTACCAGTGACGCTTGGCACTCTTGAGAAACGCCCCGCGCCGAAGGCTATGTGCATAAGCGGTGTGCTTGCGCTCCGTGCGATGCCTTCACTTTTCGGCCTGCCCCGTTATTTCTCTCAGACGACGACGAACTGCGTTCGTGAGCTGAATCTGCAGGCACGTCCCAGACGGAGAGAGAGAGAGAGAGAGAGAGAGAACGCGCACGCTGGAATGAAAGTCGTATACGAGATTAGAACCAAGCATTGATATGTTAGCAAGCACCCCTCGCATACTTACCTACCCTATAGCCATACTCTTTTGAATTAATCGGTTTTACTGAATGCAGATGGAATCTGTGCAATATTGTATTTGTTGATTTGAGAGAGGAGAATAACGTTACATAATGCAATTGAGTGTCGGCCCTTTACTTCCCATCTCGTGCATAGTGTCCCACCCACACGCACTCAGTGCTAACTTTCTACCCTTTTCCTCTTTCTATTCCCCTTTCCCCCACCCCCAGTGTAGGGTAGCAAACCGGATGCTCTTCTGGTTGACCTCCCTGCCTTTCCTATCCTTGCTTTTTCTCTCTCTCTCTCTCTCTCTCTCTCTCTCTCTCGTGGAGCTCGTCTCCTGATCACCCAGCATTTAAGCGTATGGTTGATTAGGCGGTTCTCATTGGCGCTCACCGCACTTGTCATCGTCTGTGAAGTCGTTTGGTTTCTTTCTTTTTTTTTTTTATATCCACAATATGCTTTTTGCTGAATAAAGGCTGTCTTTTCTGCAGAATTGTGATAAAATCCTTGAGTTGCAGAGGGCCATTTGATGTACATATGCGATATTCTCTTTATTATTGCGAAGTTAAATAATTCGAGACCAATCGATCTAAGGGTTCGTTGCTTCGGAGCAATGGCGCCGCGCAAAGAGCACAACATAGAAGAAAAACAATGTTAGCGAAATGCAGAGCGGGGCCAATTTAATCGACAACGCTAAATGTGGCAAATCAGTTCTACGGACATCAGATAGTAGAGCGACCGCCCTCGAACGGCGTTGGTCCTGGGTTCGATTCCCGGGGCAAGGAAGAAGTTTTCTGTAACTGCGAAGCTTCCCTTTTTGAGAAACCAGAATAGGTCTTCTTCGTAGTTTGGTGCTGTTGTCGGATGGATGGCAATTTTTCATTTTATGAAACTTATTCCACGCACGTTGCGCATTTTCGCAAAACTCTGCACTATACACTACACTTGAACGTTCTACTATTTATGTACGTATTCATTAAACCAGGCCTAATGTACATAATCAACAGCAGCTGGATATTATTTTACGTCTCTGGACTACTAAGTGGGGTGAAATACACGGTAAACAGTATACAGTCGCGTGCCCTATTACGTCTCGATATATTATGCATCCGCATGCGATCTCTTGCTACCGTGCGCGGCTTGTTTCCGGACACACACACACGATTCAGAGTATATATGATATCTACGAGGGAAGTGAATGTATGCACGTGATCGCAAAAGAGCGGGTGGACAAGAAAATAACTTCCTACAATTTTCTGTCTTTTTTTTACCTGCAAGAAAGTTGCAGCAATGGAATGCTCGAAGGGGCGATTTTACTGCGTCCTGCAATGCGTACTACACAGTGCACGAACCGCGGCGTCGCTTCGCGAGGCATTCCGCGTTCGGTAAACGGGCCAAGGCGCCCATTGTGCATGCAGCGCGAGTCTGCAGCGACTAGATCAGATGCGTCGCTGCTGCAGCGTGGAGGAAAATGAGCTGCCGAGACAAGAAACGAGGGTGGAAGGAGAGCATGAATGAAGAAAGAAAAGAACAGTAATAAAGAAAATCTTGAAATAAAAGAGAGTCTGAAGGCACAGAATCCGGGATCCTTGAAAGCCCCCAGCGGTCGGTGCCTCCGCCGTAGGTGAAATCTGAATTTCCGTGTGCCCTGTAGATGGATGGCCGTAGGCTTAATCAAGTATTGCAGGCATTCTTTTTTTTTTTTCATTGGCAAGTAGTGCCGTTTGCAAATTGCCGCGATATGAATCACTGAGATTTGTATTTATTGCTCTTTTTTTACGCTGTTGTGGTAGTTGAGCTGGCACACGCACACGAGGATTCACTGCCTGAGAATTCGTGTTATTCGTAGGTGCGTTTGAGGATCACCACTTTAAGATAAATTAAATAGTATATGCCCGACCAATAAGTTTTCAAAGACACGGATTGTATCTTCAGTAAGGTTACAGGGCTGCATTTACTCAGCAGGTGTCGCTAAAAGTACTTTCGGGTGTCTTTTAGATTTACGGGCGTGCAATTTTCTCTGGTCTGACCGAGCAGCTGGTAGGCACCCACAGGGGACACCTTAGGGTCGATGGCTTTCTCAGAATGCGATCGGGCGAATACGCCACTGTTTAAATCAAAGATAATTTGTGTAAGCGCGCCACATCCAATTAAGTCAACTCATTTCCCCGAAGTCACGGCAGATACAACTCTCCTTCAATATCGGCGTTTCTCGGAAACTGTCAGGTGCAGTACGGATTTTGTGAATGGATCACGTACTGAATTCTTAGGTTGTCCCCGACTGTGCGAAAAGAAATGAATTGTAATAATTGTTAAATACGCTAAATTAGCCCCTCGAATCACACCTACAATTGTGAGCTTGCAACTATTTGCGCAGCTCTTGTACGAACATTCGAAGCGATGAACCAATCAAAATAAATCGCTCATTTTTCAGAGTTGGCATACGTAGCGCTCACTGTGTTTTCCAGCGTTCCCTGCAGTCAGTCACGTTGGCGTCAGTAAAAAAAAAATTTAAAGAAAGATTATGACAGCTTCCTTCGATTTACTTCACTCTGTGCTTTCCGGACCTTTAGTTCACTGGATCGTGGAATCTTCGCCATGTATTATGAAAAGACCCGCACGAGGACGAAGGAGCACACACGTTTATGCTCCTTTGTTTTCGCATGGGTCTTATCGTAATAATAAGCGCAGTTATCGTGGTGCCGTACGAACTAGCCCCGTTGTTTACTTTGCTCAGTATACTCAGTGGAATTCTAATTGCTGCATTCCTTCGGATTCTATTAAAACCGTATAGTTACTAGAAAGATATCGGACGCCTCAACGACGCAAACTCCGAAGCTACGAGCGAATCCCGAAACATGTATAAGAATGAATTTTCCAACGCGGCAGAACGCAATGGGGCGAAGACATTGGGCATCGACGCTCCCTTCTGCTTTTACATTCGTCCCACTTTCGTGTTAATGTAAAACGAACTGTATGTGTGTTTTCGACGCTACCGGATTAAACCGCCCTTCGGAGCCGGTCTTCCCTCCCTACACAGCCGTCTCTTGTTCCAATTCTTGTACAGCTTGTCGGACTGGGTTCTCCTCGCCAAGGATCTGTCTGGTTCCCTTCTTTCCTGGTTGCACGGCTCCTGAGGATTGAGCGTGGACTTGCCGCGCGAGGAAAAAAGAAGAAGAGAAAAGTCCAAACAATAACAAGAGACACGATTCGAGGCAGATATACCACGGAGGCACACCGCCCTCGCGCCGAGGAGAAATCCTTCGTGCCAAGCAAAAGGGCTCTGATCTTCCGCGTCTTAGCACCGGAAGGCCGCGATGGTGGTTCGGTACAGAAGGAGAGAGATTATAGGAGGGGGGGGTGGGGGCGCCACACCTGGCTTCTAGATGAGGTGCCTCGATTCCTGCATCACTGGCTCACCCACGTGCTCTCGATGCATTGGGGACGTCTCATATCCGCTTGCACACCGTGTTCTCGGCGCGTGCGTTCTTATCTTTCGGGAAGAAAAACGAAGACCGCGCCTCGCCTTGGCCGAGTGCGTTACGCGAACGCACTGTAACAGTGCAGGTCTCGGTTGGCGATTGCTTTTGCATCTCCCCGGCTAGTCGTCTGGTCTGTCTCGTGGCTGTCTTCGTTGTTGTTTTAAGTTTTCGGGTAGCTACCTTGGCAGCAGTGTTACGCTTACTGGAACAGAAATAGAGCGTTTCAGGACGCGTATTTCGTTCGCTTTCTTCTTTTCGTTCTTCGCTTGATGCGCCGCGAATAGAAAGACGTCAGCGTTATTGCTCTTTCGTCGCTTCCTTTTTCTTGAAAAGAAAAATATGCAAATGGAACGAAAGTACGATCTCAAAGCTCGAAGTTAGAGTATACTTGCTGATAGAGCCCTCTCTTTGATGAAAAGCGGCAGTGGTGAACGCCTCAATCCCTTCCCACTTGCAGACTTCTTTATATACCATCCTCTATGAATATTAGCGCATAATTTTATTGCTTAATTGAAATTAAAGTCGGCGCTATTTTCGCAAGCACGGCACTTCGCAAGAACCATTCAGCGTGGCTTCATGCATATGTTGGTCCCGACCTCGCGACCGACATTACTTTTCACTTTCGAAGAGAACGAGATGGGCGGCTGTCAGCTAAGCTTACAGCTGACAGCCGCCTGTCTGCCTATTTACAGCAGCGCATGCAACACAGCGTTCATCTTCAGTAACTCATACGACGTATGGTCCACGGTTCGAGACAGAGCTAATTCTTTATTGCAATAGCTGTCTTGCATACTACACGACGATGTTTTGGCGTCTGTCACCAGGTGTAATTAGTGTATTTTCTCGGCAAGATCACTATATATATAAAAACTACCCTTAGTACTTCGCACCGCACGTTTTGATCCACAGTTCCAGGGGCTATGCCGGATGGCCCGAGTTTGGCAAAATTCGGGATCTCCGCGAGCTCTGGTGACGCCGTCAGATAAATGAGCTAATGGTGCCTAGACTCAAGATCCAACCGTCGGCATTCCTTTATTTTCATTGGCTTATCTAGACTAACTCTTGGGTTATCATCACTTGGGCGTTACCTCCTGGACGGCCGAAAAGGGGCCACATGATCAAACCGTCGGTGCCTTCTTTAATTTGTTTACCGTCCCACCCGGAGCATTACCATGCAGTGCAAGTAAGTTACAGAAAAAAATTGTATCTTTTAACCAATTCGAAAGAACGGAAAAGGTTGGTGTCGGAATGGAGCCACGTTTAATTCCGCACTGTGCATTCGACGGTGGGTAGACAGATAATTTCCGAGAAAGTAGACACGCTCGTGACGCCCCCCCTCCCCCCCCCCCCCCCCGAGTGCATACATATAGATAGCGGGACAGTCGGGGTATAGCGATATTGCGTTGATAACAATAAGCGGCGCTGGCACGTAACATGGCCAAGTCGTATGTGCTCAAAACGAGTAAGCGGCATGCACAGGCGCACTGTGCATGGCTTGATGTGCAGGCACCCTGTGCATGGCTGTGCTGTGCAGGTACCCTGTGCATGACCTGGCTTGATCTCGACGTGTTATTGTCTGCTGCTTGTTATTGTCTGCTCCTTGGTAAACCTTTGTTTACCAACTGCCCTCGAGCAAGTTCAGGCGAGCGAGAAAGCGGAGGCAACCCGCCCCCTCCCCCCCCTGCCCCTCCCCCCTCCCCAAGCAGCCCAGAAAGTGTGAACCTTCGCGCTGTTGGGCCGTTGTATAGTACCTTTGTCGCGCCGTCGTTGTACTGTTGCCTTGCCATCGTGGTACCGCAGTGGTCTTACTGTCGTGCCATCGTCGTGCCGTTCTGACGTCATCGTTATACTGTCGTGGTGCCATCGTCGTCATCATGCCGTCATAATCGTATTTGTCATTTTATCATCTTCATATAGCGTTCCTCATTCGAGCCCGCTTCCCGGCAATGTGTGGCACTTTAAGTTTTTAGTTTTAGCGACCTGCCTCCACAATTTCTTTTCCTCAATCTAAAGCTCGTTTGGTTAGAAGGGAAGAATTCTACCGTTCTTTTTTCTCTGCAGAGCGGCTGTCATAAAACATTCATCGGTAGCGTCTCGTTGCAGGTTTCTTTTCGTTGAAAAGAAAAACGATGGGTGGGGTAAGAAGAACGAGTGTATAAAAAGGCCTCGAGAAACGTCCCGTCTGTGTCAAGGAGGAAAAAGAAATACCTAAGCGACTGCCACCATCGTTAAAAGAAGTACAGGGGATGGGCGTGGCGGTTTATTGAAAACCGTTTGTCGACTCCCACGGTGTACTGAATAGCAACGCGTAATGTCACTTAAAGCAAGCAATCGCGCGTGTTGGATCTCACCTTGGGGCGAAGCACTGCGGCCTTCCAAGCGAAAGCACGCGCATTCCGAAGGCGGCATAGAAGCGCGAAGTTCCCACCGTGGGCGAATCGTCATCCGAGCGCGAAAGAGAGCGGAGATCGACTGGTGCACTTTTGCACGAGCGCAGCTCTCAGTGGGTTCATTATATATGCAAAGTTTTCAGATAAGATAAGCTCTCCGTAAGCAAACTATGTGACGAGAACCACTGCAGTGGCGCCGCCGTTTTCTCTCGGCCTTCACGAGAGAAAACGCGCAATATCGTTGACAACGATGAGCATCATTTGTCTTTCCCTTCGTTCCTTTGTGCCGCGGCTTAAGGGTAATCGAAGTAAAACGGAATTCGACGGAGGGAACGCCGCGAATCGCAGCCGCTGCGATCGAACGATGTCGGGGAAGAAAGAAAATGGCCGCATGTACATATATAGCTCAAGTGCACCCAGCCCCTTTATGCAGGCAAAGCGACGCTCCCTGTCTTTATGGCCTTCAACGGCCATCGAAGTGGCCTTCGGTCTCTCCGATGTGTTCTCGTTCTCATAGCCTGCAGTAAGCTCAGTCATCGTTCGGCACGGCTATTCGCCTTTCAGCGCCCGTTTTTGTTTTCTATATTTAGGGTGTACGATCTTGCCAGCGCAATTACGCGTTGTTACTTTAACTTGAAACTAACCGCGGCGGGCTCGAAGTCTCAGAATCGAGCCGCATAAACAGGCGCCAGAGCGGATCAGATTGTTTGTTATTCAACCGCAGCACTTGCGGGCAAGGCACTCGTTCTTTCTTTCTGCCGAAGAAGCAGGGGCTTTTCTGTTGTGGTGGGGCGGGGAAATCTGGCAGACTCAGTCGTTCCTCTGGAGTGACCTCGATGAGATCTTAAGATGTCTAAAACGAGCACATCGAAGTCGTATAGTCGCTCAGACAGCTCCTGGATCACTTTATAAATAACGTGTTTCCTGTTAATCGTGTGGGAAGTCAGGTGATATTTTTTTTTCTTAGAGCCGGAAGCGTTGAAGTCGCACACTTTCTGAAACTTGCTCATGAATATGCTCAGTTTGCTCAAGTTCATCAGCTCAATTGGACGAGTACGGAGTTAAGTTTAAACGCTTATGCGCGAAGCCTACTCGGTGACCTTTAAGCGTATACACAGAGAGCGAATATTTCTTTCTTCTGTCTCCTTCTTCTTGCTAGTTTCTTTGCTCGTGCCGCGGCGCAACGCAAAGTACGGATAACTCTAGCGTAAATTGTAATATAACTGGCGTTAGCCTGTTAATTGTTTCTCCCGCCTTGCTGCTTGCTCAATGTAACTTTTGAACGTCGTAAATTCTGGTGTAGATACATTACGATACGAAACAACTTCTTATGATATGAGTAATCATATGAGTAATCACACACACACACACACAGACACACACACACACACACACACGCGCGCGCGCGCACACGCACACGCACACACACACAAACACACACACACACACGCACACGCGCACGCACGCACGCACGCACGCACACACACACACACACACACACACACACACGCACACGCACACGCGCACACGCACGCACGCACGCACATTATCCAGTGGCATGAGCCTAAACTCGTATCGCCATGAGAGACTAATCCAAGCTTTATTATATATTACATTATATATTACTGTACATAAGCGAATTTTTGAACAAATGTGGTGCGTCTTTGGCAATCTCGAGAGAAGCCTGCATCAATGGCAGTTCCAGCAGCTGATATTTCCAAAATACCTGGGTATCATCCGTTCAGTGATAGTAAAACATACTACAGCATGGAACAAACATTTACGAATCAATATTTACGAATCGATAATCGTCAAATGGGCACATATCATCGTCTTCGTCCGCAAACTCGGCCTTTTCCTTTCTTTTCCTTTTTTAACGTCAAAACTGCATGTTCTACAGGTCTCCTGCGGACTACCCTTCAGTGAAACTACGTCATTGCCCGACATGGCTCAACGCAAGAAAGCATACATATATTGAGTCGGCTTGTGCGTATAGAGCCATCTAATACCGCCACAATAGCCCCGTTTCTCTACCGAATTGCGCAACGAAACCAAGAAACGATATGCCCAAATATCCTCATTCGAATGACTACATGTCATCTAGCACGCCATTTCTTTTTCTTAACGGATTTTACAGTGCATTCAGCTGTGTATTGCTAAGATCCTGGGATTCTTTCGCGTCCGTCGACAGAAAACTCAGCAAAATTAACTGAAGCGAACAGTGCATACATTCTTTGGAATCGCGCATACAACATACAGAACAGCATACGTTTCAATAAATAATAAGCTGAAAACAAGCATCTGAACCACATAATTAATGATAAGGCGCTTGTGATAGCAATGTGAAGCACGTAGCGCTCCTCGCATAGTTTTCCCGGTAAAGATTACTGTTGCGCAAGCTGTCGTGGTGACGCCAGCTTGCGACGTGTGGTGTGACGTCCCTAGCCTTTCGCATATAAAATTACCAGACTATAGCAGCTGATTTCAATGTTCTTGCAGCACCGCTATGGGCGGCGGTGTGCTGTCAAAATTACCATTACTCTCATTCCTACCATTACTCTAATGCCATAAAGCATTGCATACTTCCCTCAGCAGTTGTAGTGTGGTTTTCAACAGCTTTGCTGGGCATCCCCTTTAGCAGGGCCGGGGTGGCGTGTTTATTTAATTATTATTTCTATGAGTGTCCCGTTTCAACGCGAATAGCGCTGCAGCAGCCTCGACCTCTGCCCGCGAAAATGCATGTACTGCGAAACATTTCCGTTGCACATAAACCGCATGCTGCGCAGTTCTCATAATCAAATGCACCTGTCCACTGTCCTCCTTCCCCTTTGCATCCTACCTCTGTAGTTCCCGCAGACGCCCTTCTCCCGCGTATAAAGTTGCTGTGGTCGGTGGCATATGTCGCTTTGTCATGCTTCTTCGCTGCCTGGACAGATTGTTGCAGGACGCTCCGGAATCCACTGCGCGTCTCTTGTCGAGATGCGTCCGAAATCTACTCTTGTTCCATATTTCAGTGCCATATTCTTGCAAATCCATTTCTTGCTACTTTCACTGTTCACATATGGCGCTCTGCGGTAAAAGTTACAGATCGCGCTGTAAAATAGTTTGGTTCAAATGTCAGAATCGTCCTATTTTATTTATTTTCTTTCTTTCGCGGCGGATACAAGCGATGAACGCTGCGGCCATATCGGGTGTACGCAAAGTCACAGCTTACACAACGATGCTGAAAGGTACGCCGCGAGACTGGCTTGCAAAGCAGGCATGAAAGAAAACAGTGCTGGACCACGTGGTTTCCCAGACCGCGCAACACGCAAGTAACGAACGGCGCGCACGACCTCGGTCGCCGTGCGCAGACTAAGGCAAAAAAAAAAAGGAAGAAAAAAACATTTATGAGCTTGCTTAAGTAGAAAAAATAAAAAGAAGCTTTCATAAAATGCGCGTGCGTGTATACACGCACGTGCATTTTCGGCGTGCTCTTGCTTTTGCGTAAATTTAGCCCAACAACTTGTTGGGCTAAGTTTACGTAAAAGCACGAGCACGCCGATTTGCGAAGTTTGAGCTGACGGAAGCTGGCTGCGTATGCGCACGGCCGTGGCAATATATATATATATATATATATATATATATATATATATATATATATATATATATATATATATATATATATATATATATATCGTCACGTAGTAGAAGCGACAGCAGTAAAACCGGTAAAACTGTGAATGGTGAGACTAACTCTTTATAGGGCGAACTTGTTCCCACAAAAGCAAGTTACGATCAAAGCACAGCGATAGCGGCGAACGCGGTCGGCGAGTCGGGTCAAGCGCGCCGGCTTTTATATAAACATCAGTCGTCGAATGTTCCAGCGTAATCGCTGGCGCCCACGCGGTTTCCAGAGACTACTACACAATTCGTGTCGCGCACGCAATAGGATAATACGAGGTTCGGCGAAGATATACGCAACAGATGGAACGAACGATAACATTCGCGTAAGTTCCGAATCATGAAGGCGCGCCTTGCGCCGAGCGATAACGTTTAACGTTTGTTAGCCGGTTAACAGCGGTCACCAGAGAAAGACAAGCACACGTGTCCTATGATGCACGATCTAGGACACGTGTGCTTGTTTGTCTTTATCCGGTGACCACTGTTCAACGGCTAACAAACATTAAACGTTATCGCTCAGCGCAAGGCGCTCCTTCATGATTTAGACCTTAGGCGACTTGCGCGAATGCTATCGTTCACTCCATCTGTCGAGCATATGTCCTCGCCGAACCTTGTATTCACTCACTTACTCACTACTAGGTCACACGTGTCAATATATATATATATATATATATATATATTCTGATTAAGATACGTCAATGAAGTTCACAGTGCGTCCACGTACATAATCGGCGTCACCGCATAAAGTGCGTCTCGGTATAGTTCCTTGTCGTTGGGCTCTTACGTGCAAAGACACTATACACACCGCTCTTACAAAAAGCCGGGTTGCGAGTTGGTTTCGCGTTGAGATTTGCCTTTCGAGGTCGTGCAAACAGTAACCGGTCGGAACTGAGCCAGCCCAGCTGTGCGGGGTGTCCTGAATCAACCAGAAACATTTGCACCGCGCATGTCAACGCGGACGGGTTTGTTTGCCTGTTTGTAGCCATGCAGCGATGACATCCGGTTATTTCGCCTCGCAGGAGGCTGCTTCAGCGATCTCAGGTCGAGATATTTCTCCTTATCCTGCTGAGGATTAGCTGCCTAGAGACAAGCGCTCCAGGCTGACTTCTCCTCCTCTCTCTTCATTAAAATATCCTCCTCTCTTTCTGAATTCGACAGATACAAGTTCATGTTAAGTGCTGTCGGGTCGAGCTGTCATCCAGACTTCTTCTTACTCGACCCACTGGCGTCGGGTTCGTCAAAACAAGGACCATTTTACTCATATTCGATGTTTCATTCGGTACGGAACGCGTTCGACTTCACTACATAGCGTGCACTTTCAAATACGTGCTGGCCACTAGTGCACTCGAGACGTTCGCGGAGCAGTGGCTTATTTCCCGTTTTTACCCATACCGATGACAACTCCATCGCATGTGTGACGTGAGCACCATTAATCACCATGTTGCGAATGCGAAAATAAGCCACGCCATATATCGCCGCACGTGAGCTATCGTGCACCGTGGCACACGCACGTGGTTTATTTGTGCGCAGGGACGAGGGTCCGTGCTTCATAAAATCACTTTCCTTCTTACTGCTCTTCGTCATTGGCTCGCTCGAAGTCGCGCCCCCGATATCGCGATGATCGGCCAATGAGTCGCCACGGATGATGTAAAATGAATGGGACCGTGAGGAGGAGATTCCTTACGAAATACAATCGCTGGGCCCCATACTCACACAGCTTGTCGGGCCGAATTTATGAAGGTTTCGTTTGTACGTGCTCTTTGTTATGAACCGCGGCCGCCGTCGCTAATAATATGTCGAATATCATGATTGGCCGATATCCCCCCTTACGTGAGGATTTAGCGCGAGAACGTCTTTGCGAATGTGGGCCCTGTTACATAAGTGCCCTCTGCCAATGGCAATCGCCGCGGTGATCGTGTCGTTTTCAGGCCGATTGCAATTGTGAGGTGTCCGAATGCAAGCCATCGAGGAAGAGCTGTTACGCGAAAGGAGAGCCGGTATAGCGTAATGATTCCATTTCTGCGCAAATCTTTTTTCGAGCTTCATAAGTGGTCAGAGTGTTGCCTCGCCTACGTAATCAGCAGCATTAGCCGGTCGTCAGCGGGGGATGACACAAAAAAAAACGAAATTGGGTGAAGAGAGTTCTTGCATTACGTACTGGCCAAGGTTATACCACGTTAGCAGTGTCGACGTGACGAGACTGACCATATAGTACATCTGCTATATCAAAGTTGAGTAGTCGGTCGTGTCGCACCTCCGTGCAGCGTTTGGTGAGAGATTCAAGGCTATAGAAGGCAAGGTATAGGCTTGCAATAGTCCTTGCGTACTTCTTGTCCAGCGCGATCTTAATTGCGTCCGCAGTAAACAGGTCGCTATTGTTTCGTCCCCGGGTGACGGACGGCTGAGCACCGGCTCCTGCATAAGTACGGGTCAGTTGTGTTTCGCTCGTAATCGAGCACGCGCACAACGTCGAAGCGGCGCGACAAACTGCCTCCTTCGTCTGCGCCAGAGCTTGCTTGCTCCGTGAATAATCGTGCCCATCGGAACGCGCTTTCCGAAAAGGCCGAGCGAGGCCAATTCTCGGCGAGAGCGCGTCTGAGTCGTGCGCGCGTCGTGAGGGAAGACTTCGTCACCAGTCGCGAGACAAAAGAAGGGCCCATCTTTGTGGGAAACGCACCTCTGACCTTCGATATAGCACCGCCTCCCTTGCATTGTCCAGGGATACGGCAAAGTTAGCCGCAGTGCTTTTTCTCAGATGGCTCGTGGGCTTGCGCTCAAGAAAGATGGCCTCTGTGTGCCAGTAAGAGTGTCTGAGAACGTAAGAGACAGGCGAGCGGTCGCGAGGCGGTCAAAGGTTAGCGCGTAGAGAAAGTTGAGCGAAGAGAAATACATGGGCTTGCGTTAGGACTCTTTCGTCACGAAATATCACGTGCGCCCTTCGATCGCGCGAGCTTTGCCGTAATTGTGCTCGCCATTCCTCTAGCTATAGCACAAATGAGCATGCGAAAAATATGAAACGGTGCTGTGGCTCAGCCATCATTTAGTGGCTTTCTTGTGAAGCCTTATGTGCGCAGGTGCCGGTACGGAAAAAGACGGAACCTTCCGCACAACTGTGGACGCCATTGCGCCAATCGCTTTATGTCGGCCATCCTCTTCGCCTCGTGATGCGCTTGTTCATGCAGAAAAAAAAAAAATGGCTGGCTAGCCGAGAATGCCGGAGAAGCGACAAGGTCGTGATGTAACATAGCGTGTGTTAATGACAGGGAAATGTGTTTGCCTATAGAAATAATGGCAAACACAGGTTCTCCTTAAACTTGCATGTGGTATTATTATAGCCTTCATGTATAAATATTGTACATGAACCTTCAACCACTGTACTTCCGGTGTATGTATATACTAAGCATGCAAATGCTACTTACATGACTTAATTGCGTCCATTTCGCCATGTTGCACAGGAGTTAAAGGGTTGCCTAATCGGGGATATATATATATATATATATATATATATATATATATATATATATATATATATATATATATATATATATATATATATATGTATATACATCCATGCGGCATTTACAGTAAATTTCGTTTATACTACATTCAAAAATGGTCTGCGAAACTCGATGGCTGTTCTACACAAGCATCAATTACCCAAGTTCCCAAACAAGCAAGTGGAACTCCATTCGTCCGAGGTGGGCTCAGAAAATCAGTAAGCAAATAGCTGACATATGACACATGAGCTTCTGCGCAAAGCTTTCGACGTGGTCTACTTTTTTCCCGACCAAAACAGGATCAACGTACAAGCAACTGACAGATGCCATCTCTACTGGCCTTGGGACTTCCACATCAACCCACTTTGATTTCGAAGAACATGTCGTTAAGCGAAAAACCATGTTCTCAGCATTGTCGGTCGTGTACTTCGTCGTACGATCAGGGAGATTGTTTTGCAGTACAGGCCCTTGGAAGCGTACAAGAGAGCGCTGATCCGCTTGCCTACAGATACTGTCGTAAGTACACGGCATCTTTTATCTCTTTTATTGTGTTCGATTCACTTTAGCTCTCGAAGTCGTCTGCATACTAAATCGATAAGCGAAGCCGCCTCTCTCGTCTGACAGTCAGGATGGTTGCTGTGTTTTGCCCTCCGTATCTCAACCTTCATGCACAATGGAAAAATAAGGACGAACGAGGGCAGTAACGTTTCCGAATTCTAGAGCTGATAACACCGCAAGCCACCTCGAGGCTGAAGTCTATAAGCTGTGCGCCGAGACAGGGCGGGGAACTTCATTCGCACAGACTTCCTCGCCGTCTTGTGCCAAGGAAAAACAAAACTTCCAGGGTCTCTGGCGCGTTGTTCGAAGATGTCCTTGTAGTTTCGCGCTCCTCCTTTTCGTAAACTCGATGCAGCAACGAGGGTAATGAAAAGAAAATGGCGCCTCGCGTCGCCTGCGAGGCTAAATTGGGCTGCAAGTGCTCCGTATCCTTAAGCCACCAATTATTACTGCTTAGTCTGGAAGTTATCCTTAGTGGCAACCTGATTCGATTAGTTTTTTTGTTTTTTATTTATGGTCTAGACTTCCTTGATTATGCAGGCGCTTTACCTTGCAACGTTCAGCCACTATTCATTTTCAGCACCGCGTGCTGTCTCTTTTAGTTTGCGATGTAAAGATCTTCAGCTTAACAAAGTTTCTTTTTTTTTTTTCGTGTGTTTATGTGTGTGTGTCTTATTTACTAAGGAAGCTACGTGTAATTCATTACAACCGTTTATAGGTTGAGGATAATTCCAAGGGTCCCTAAAACGCATTCTGACGTTGCCACAGTTTTCCTTCTTTCTGAGGCTTTTACCTCTTTGCCTTCGTTGCAAACGTGCTGACTGCCACAGAGAAGATATTGTACAACGCCAGCAGCGCTGGCCCACTCATTGGTGACTTTCACCTTTACCTACAGCCATTTCTTCGATGACACATTTCTAAACGCGTTTCGTACTGGCGTGTAGAAAATCCAAACTGTAGCGTCTCATTCTCAGTGACATAAGAAGTTCATTCTTGCCTAAAAGAAAAGAATCCAGTAATGATTGCGAATGATTGAAGCGACGCATAACCAAGAAAGCGTAGTTTCGGGATATAATGAACCAGCATACGCGCATTTCCTTAATGCAACCCGGGACAGATGCCTACCTGCATTGTATTCCATTCTGCTCGCAAGCCAGAAATCGCGTCTCGACCCACCCTGTCGCAATTCACGCGGCTTCAATCCGCGTTTAGGTCGACAGACATGACGTCATGACCCACAGATATTAGCTTGCTGTGTTAATTGTCACAACGTATGAAAGGAGCCCAACAATATACGGACTCGGAATCTCCGTACATAGTTTGCCTGATATACGTGACGGGCAAAAAGAAGTCGCGCGAATAGAACTCAGCCAACATGCTTTGCTGCTTTCGTTCGTGTGGCGATCGCATACACTCGCTTCACGCTGGAGTGCCCCTAAGGCAATATCTCAATTTATTCTGACTCAAATAGAAACATCCGTTTGGGCTACTTTCGGCTCGGTCCGACGTATATACTAAAGGGTCTGTGCGTACGGAACTAAGCAAGAAGTCCAGTGAAGGTTTTTAAAAGCTTGAGGCTTCCCGTCCACCATTAGCCAAGAGCTTTTGACGCGACGTCGGCGTTTTCCTTTTGTTACGTTGCACTTTTTTTCCCCCAGGGCATTCGGGCATCAGGCCAAGGTTGCTCACTCATTCACACGAAAGCAAACAAAGAGGCCCCTGTTGATCAATCGGGGTCGCTCTTTCCTCGTGTCCTGTTCTCCACCCCTATGACGACTGTCGCATTTCTTTCGCCGTTTTTTACAATGGATGCAAGAAACCTCTTACCGTAAGTTCCGTGCGAGCACATTATTTTGCATTCGCACGGGTGATACGTCGCGTGAAGCTGCAGCAAAGGACATATCGCGCGTTCTATTCGCTAAGTACGTCTGCATTTATGTAAAAAAAAAAAAAAGAATGATGTTCACTCACTCTACCTCTATTTCACGCGGGTTTCAATCAGCATGTCTTTCCATAATGCGCATAAGGAAAGCGCCTTCGACTGACCTTTTTTTTGTTCCCGTGGTTAAAGAAATAGGCATGAGCATTCTGCTGCGTTTCGTTAAAGTTCTGCTCGGTGAATCACTACGGACGAACCGACCAGAACCTAGAATTCAACGTACTTCAATAACGTTTTCCCAAAGTTCCCCGCTGTCTTTCCTTCTTTGATTTTGACGTGATTGGCGGAGTATAGTATTCGAACTAAGCTATGCCTGAACCGTAAGAGAAAGATCGCGTGGCCGAACTGCAAAAGCGGCAGGAACGATGACTGCGACGACAGCTTGATGGGCTGTGTATTCCTTAGTTCGATTCAAAGCCGTACGTTTTTATATGTATATAATGCAAATCGAAATAATTTTTACTCGTAAAGATGAGAAAGACAGTCGCGCAACGAAGTGCGTTGTCATTCTGAGGTTAAAGAAAGTGCTAGAGCACCAGTGGCAAAAAAACTTCAAAACTGATTTGCAATCTAGTCCCATTTCACCAGCTTTCCGGCCCCATATATGTCGCGCTGGCATGAGCGTGGACAGTAGGTAAGTTGCAACACCAGCAACTCTATACGACGCTTCGGAATGGCGACAAAATGGGGAGAATGACGCGCGCAGATTTTATCTCGTTAAAGATGGACTTCATCTAAATGCACATTTTCCCAGTGTGCGAAGTGCCTTTCGTCGTGTTCCGTGTGCCGAATAGTGGAGACGATTATACCGGGCATTTCGGTTTTATGAGTACCCTGACCGGTCGAAGAATGTGGGGCGGCACGCCGCAAGGCACAGAAGGAGATGAGCCTGCCTGTTCACGTGCTGAGATGTGAAATATATTGCTGACTTAATTGCCGCATACAAAACCAATGCAAGGCAAAATAAATCAGTTGTATACGTATGAAAAAAAAAACACCTGGAAATAGAGCACGACCATAGCAAGAAAAAAAAGAAAGAACTTTGGCAAACCGCCTTAAATCTAAGGCTGTTAAGTACAATATCTTGAACACCCTTCCTAAATCGATGTGGAGTGTATATTTTTATGTGTGACCTCAAGAATTCCTAAATGAGAATTTAAGGCCAGAGGTATTTTAAATCTTGCAGATATCTTGCAAACGTGTACAATGATTCCCGCCTTCTCCATCTCTTTACTTGATGTTTTAACAAAATTTAGGGGAGCACTTCGAGAGACAGTTTCCTTATATCATGCTTTCTGGAAGAGAAGCACATAGTTAAGCAATCGGTAATGTTTCTTAGGAAATATTTCGTTTGATGTGTTTTGTTATGTTTCAGCTGCATCAATGTTTAAGTTATTCAGTGATTGTGAAACGTCTGGTGAGCAAATCGTTTTCATGGTACGCCAAGTTAACTAGTAAAGCTAGTTGCTGTGTCACGGAATGTTGACCGTAGAAGTATTTCAGAGCTAAAAACGCTTCCTAATGTGGTATTGTTTGATTAACTGCACTATTAAACTATATATAACAACAAATTTTACGACACTCAACAGCTCTCAGCGAAAGTTTCGTTGCTCAAATCATTTGCAGTCTGTTATTGTTTCATTCATCGTTTACACTGTCTCCTCATCTGCGAGGTGAGTCCTACTGTCATCGAATGCTATTGAGAGCAAACAGTTGCTTCAGCAAAATGATCAACTGTAACAAAAATAATTAAGAAAATCATCATCATCAGTAGCTGCAGCCTATTTTTAATGTCCACTCCCTGTTATCTCCAATTACCCTTGTCTTGCGCTAGCTAATTCCAACTGGCGCCTGCAAATTTCCTAATTTCATCACCCCACTTAGTTTTCTACTGCCGTCGACTGCACTTCCTTTCCGTTGGCACCCATTCTGTAAATATAATGGTACACCGGTTATCTCAGCTATCTCCGTTAGCTCTCTGATCCACACCGCTCACTTCTTGTCTCTCAAAGTTATGCCTGACATATTTCTTTTTTTCGTTCCATCGTGCTTTACGGGGACCTTAACGTGCTCTCGAGTTTCTTTGTTAACTTGCAAGTTCCTGCCCTATATCTCAGCGCCGGTAGAATGCAAAGATTGTATACTTTGGTTTTAAACAGTGACAAGCTCCCAGTCCGGATTTGGTAATGCCTGCCGTATGCACCCAACCCATTTTTATTAAGAAAATAAAACAATAAAGACAATACAGACCTGCAAATAAGCTATTCCGACATCTGTCCAAGTTAGTCAACGTTCTGCTTTAACGAGCAAGATCGTAAAACATTGTTTGGGGAACCCCGCGCAGACGGACAAAGAAGGAAAGATAGGCAACAGAGATATAGGAGCTCACTCTTTTTCCACAGTGCCTGGATTCCTTTCGCGATTGCATTGCCTTCGATACGATACTTAACGTCTTGGTAATTTTCTATAGCGCGTATATCAAGGGATCCTTCCTTTTTCATAGTCATCCCTAGCGTGATACCAGAGTGCACTTACGATTGTTGAGTGCGCTACAAGGACAAGCCCTTCTTCAATCACACGAGCACAACACAAATGGAACGCAGTACGTTGAAGTGGAATGAAAGTGAAAAAAAAAATAAACAAGCAAGGAATAAACAGCCTATGCCGCAGCATTGCAGATCACCAGCGAGAAAAACGATAGCGGTGAAGAAATGGGGCCGCGCGCAGTGCAACGGTTTTGCATTAACGGCGACCACAGAGATGAGCTCGTTCGATTGCACCCGCCGCGCCAGCATGCCCCTATCACCTCCGTCCCTGCACGCAACGAACGAGTGCAATGCACTATGCAGTGCCGGAGATACGAGAAAAAAGGGGTGGCGTAAGCAAGGAGGCTACCACTGCGTCTATTCCCACATGCATGCGCGCGTTCATCTAACGTAACCCGCAAACCAGCGCCACAGATGTATACCAAACCAACCGCTGCCATCTCTGATCGCACGCCAACACGCAATCCCCCGCTTCGACGACTCCTTACTGAGGAATAAAGCGCCGGCGTCGTTGCAGGAGAATGTAGATTGAATACGCTGGGTAAGCACGTTGCCACTAAATGTAGGGGATGTCGGGCCCGGGGTAATTAAGGCCCGCGCATCACCACGAGAGGCGAACGCGGCAGCAGCAGTATATATACGTGTTATCCAACCGTGGTAAGCAACCGTATGCCTGGCTGGGCTTCTGTGCGACTCACTTCGAGGCGACGCGGAAAAGTTGCGCCTACTCGCGTGAACTGGAGTGAAAGGAAGATGACCACTCGTTTCCTCATAGGTTACAGCCGGCGCGCTCGGTTCGCCACTTGTTGCGAGGCGCGCCCTTGGATGAAAGAGAACTGTGTGTTGTGGAAAGGGAAGTGGGAGGACAAGAACGGGAGCGGGAGGGGGGGGGGGGGGCGGGAAGCTGGAGGCGATCTTCTGTCGCTGCCGCTTGAACGAGGAAAGGAAAAGCTGGCGGCCGAGCGGGGGCCAGTCCCGTCGCCAGGCCGTTAACCCGTGAAGCATAGCTAACGCTCCGTATACCTCAACCTCTCTCTACGACGTGATGGCGGAGAGAGGGAGGCAAGGGTGTTTGTGTGTGTAACGGTTACACGTGCCCGAGCTGACGCTGCTCCTGCTCTTGTTGTTGGCTCTGGGCCCTGGAAAACGACATCGCTACTTGGTTTTCTGTGTGTGTCAGGCTCGTTCGCGATAGATGCCGGCCACGCCAACTTTCCCTGAACTGTCGCCGTCGCAGGCGGCTTTGGCTTGGTCTGTTGCATTCTTTTTTCTCTCGATACAGCGAAGCTGTTCAGGGGGCTTCCACAACCGTTATCGTAACGTTACTAGAACCAACGTTTGGTTCTAGTCGTATTGCGTTATCGAGAGGTGACGGTGATCTGTCTCGCGTGTGTTCGTCTTATTTGCTGTAGGTGGTTGGTTTGTGTTACTTTTTTTTGTGTATCTCTTGGTGGTGTGTCTTTTGTTTTTGTTGTTCTCCTTAAAATACAAGTTACCGTCCATGTACTTCACTCGAACAGATAAGACGTTCTTTGCGCGTTTTCTTTCTTAGTTAGTGACCTAGAATTTTTGTATCCCACGTCGCATTTCACCTGTTCTACGTTATAGGTCATGTAGAAGGTTCTGTGGCTGCGGCTGTCGAATCTGACAACGTGCTCAGGTAACGTAGCCTGCGTAGGAGCCCTGGAATAGCTGTATCGCTATAGGGCGTTAGTGAGATGGCTTTGGCGGTGAAGAATACCTAGCAAACAGACCCGTACTACATCTGGAGAAGGTTGTGAAAACTCGCTTATGGACCATCACTTCCTTTGGTGCATCAGTTGCTCAGACTGACATACATCTGAGAATGCTTTTTAAAAGGGGAATACAGTAAAACCTCGTCATAACGAAGGTTAAGGTGGAGCCAGAATTACTTCGTTATATCCACTATTACATGTTACATGTTACACTATTACAATCTCTAGCAGGACTTCAAGTGGAACTTCACTTCGTTATATTCATTGTTTCGTTAAAATACCTTTAGTTACAACAAAGTTTGACGGCTGCTTTCCTTGGTTACTACGCCAGTTTTCGTGATGATCGAGGGGGAGGCTTGGCTGTCAGACATTACACTGCCGATACGAAGTCGCCGATGCAAAGGGCGCGCGTGGTCTCGCGCAAGCGCGTTTCACGCGCGTCGCTTGCCGAACGCTTTCTGAGACGCGCGTGCAGACGCGTGAGTCCTTTGGACAAGGAGGTCTAAACAGAAACGTTCTGGAGTGGTAATGGCGTGTCGAAAGTAAAGCCAGGCCACCGCCATCTTACTCGGGGCACGAAGAGACATCAGGAAATAATGGAATATAGGAAATGCCTTATTTTCCCTTCCTTCATGTTTAAGGTGGCTAATTTCGCTTCAGAGATCCTATTAAGTATATATCTTTGTTTCGCTGGTTTTGGGTGAGCGAAGAACGCGCTCGTCACTGAAATCTGCAGCACCTCTGGTCGTAATGCGTCATTTTGCCTTGCTCGTTCGTGAAAGTATCGCGTACACTGATTCTCTTAGTGCGCGGCATCTACAAGACCTTTAATGCGTTTAGCATTCTTCAGTACCTAACCGCGATTTCTTCCGACTTTCTAACCCGCTTTCCTCGGACGATCCCGACGACAGTGTAGTCGATTGCATAGCGGTGAAAACCGCATGGTGGTATGGTACCACCTTGCGGTTGTCGGTGTTACCGTGCGGTCAGGCGCATAGCCAGGATTTTTTTTTTTTTCGGAGGGAGCTAAGGTTGCATTATTCCCTGTTAAGTTTCCCATGCATGGTGCATAATAATTCAGCTATTACCTTGAGCAGGCCCTTAATCTGGCTAAAGGCGTGTACCATCCTGTACTTGTCTTGGGCTGGCGTTCGAAGGAAATGCGCCTTTGTTCGTGGGCGACGGGCCAGGGATGAAAGGGAGAAGAAAAATCTCTTCAGAAGGGAGGTGGGGCTGGAGCCCGGTAGCCCCCCCCCCCACCCCGGCTACGCCACTGCGTGGGGTACACCGCACAGTAGCTCTCGAAAAAAAAAATGGAGTTATGTTTCAGACAAGCAGCGCCACTGCCGCAAAAGGAGTTTTCAGTAGAGACAGGCAAAATTTCATAAAATTTTGAGGGGCGTGACAAAACTGGTTTCTTTCGTATTTTTCTAAAAAAAAAATATGTAAAACTGAAAAAAGATGATTGCGCACGCACAGAGGCTATGAAAACCAGACACATTTATTTTTCTAACGCTGAAAAGAATATAATTCTTACATTATTGCACCACAAAGTCCCAGCAGAGCTTCGGGGTTCAAAATGTAGGCACGATTTCTTGTCAAAGCATTGATTTCACATCAAAGCACCAAGACCGTCATTTGTATCAGTCTGTGTCCGATTCCTTTCCACTTGACGCCTTCCGGACATTGAGGTTCGAGTGCATGCACGTACACAAGATTTTGCCCGCTTTCCCTTGCGAGTCTCTTACGTAGTTTGGTGCACATTTCCAAACTCGGGTCAGTTTCTTTTACACGCCGCAAAAGAAGGGGGAAGCTGCCATTCGCGACAGGCGAAGGGGCTCAAGGGTTGGCTGAAGCAAAGTCCTTGCCACCATGTGGAAGGATCCAGGTGCTCAGCAGACTCCTAAACTCCTTCTTTTGAACAAACTTTTAGATACATTGAAAGCTGTAGCACCGCAACAGAAGAATAGCGCGGGGAAGCTGTGTTTTCTTTTGTTATTTTTTTTCTGTTTTATCCTGATTTAAAAAAAAAACGAAGGAAAACTTTTTTTTTTGAAAGTTTCAATGTTTTTTTTTTTTTTTTTTTTTTTTCAGCCGCTTACATCTCTAGTCAGCAAGCTGTCTGTTCTCAGAGCGCCTCCAGGGTCGCTCGTGAAATCTTCCGTTCTCGCGTTCTTTAACGAGGATGATGACATCGTGGCCGCGATGTCCCCATCCTCGCGCTGGCGCAGCTGTGGCTCCTACCAGCGCTGCTTCCCGGGCCGCGTACCACGGGTGCAGACCCTGAAGCGATGGCGATGATGGGGCTGGCGGCGGCGCTTGCAGCATGCCCCCGCACTGTAAAACTTACATTGTTCTATTGCCCATGGATCTCAGTGGAGGTCGGTGCTGTTGCCATCAGAAGTTCCGGAAATGTTGTCAACGAACGATAGTGTTAGCGTGAAATTCGTTTTGGATGCGCTTCTGTGAACTGTGTACATGGAATACAGTGCTTGGCTATAGCAAAAACAAAAAAAAAATATTATATGGCATGTCACCTAGCTTTTCGACGTTACTCGGAAGTTTAGCGAGACAGGTACATAAATATCGTTGGAATCTACCTTGGGTATAACTGTTGTCCACCGTAATTAATAAGCTAACATTATCTTGTGGATTGTAGTATTTTTGTCAATTTTCGCTTCTTTGGGTTCTCGTACACACGCTATCTATCTATCTATCTATCTATCTATCTATCTATCTATCTATCTATCTATCTATCTATCTATCTATCTATCTATCTATCTATCTATCTATCTATCTATCTATCTATCTATCTATCTATCTATCTATCTATCTATCTATCTGTCTGTCTGTCTGTCTGTCTGTCTGTCTGTCTGTCTGTCTATCTATCTATCTATCTATCTATCTATCTATCTATCTATCTATCTATCTGTCTGTCTGTCTGTCTGTCTGTCTGTCTGTCTGTCTGTCTGTCTGTCTGTCTATCTATCTATCTATCTATCTATCTATCTATCTATCTATCTATCTATCTATCTATCTATCTATCTATCTATCTATCTATCTATCTATCTATCTATCTATCTATCTATCTATCTATCTATCTATCTATCTATCTATCTATCTATCTATCTATCTATCTCTTTCTTTCTTTCTTTCTTTCTTTTACTGCTTCGCTTTCACTCCGCGAAATTGCTCTGCGTTGTCTAGCACAAGCATAGTAAACGCCGAAAGCTTCGCTGTATGCTTCCACTTGCCGCAGCGCTTCGTGAAAAGTAACCGATCCCCACCAACCGCACTCCTTGCGATGAACTCAATAAAGAATCCACGTCATCGCGGTTGTCGAATGTCATTGCGTTTGGCGGCACTGGGCGGCCGGATCGTGTTGTGTGATATTATGTGGTGCATTAGTGAACCTCCCACGTGTTCCGCGCGGCCGTGCGGCCGCCAGGGTGTTTTATATTTAGTTTACTTCAAATGGGGAAGCTCAAATGCGATTCTTGGGAGCTCTCAGACTTTTATCTCGTAAAACTTCGAAGCCGCACACCGGAGGGCACGACCTTGTTGGCGCCTGCGTGGAGCATCGCTGTAACGTATACGCCTCAATAAACATTCATGCGCGCTTCCTCGATTAACTCCAGCGCGGCCGCATTTGGTTCACAAACGAAGCAGAAACTCGCAGTGTGTGTCCCTGTAAGCGTGCTTGCGTGCTTGCGTGCGTGCGTGCGTGCGTGCGTGCGTGCGTGTGTGTGTGTGTGTGTGTGTGTGTGTGTGTGTGTGTGTGTGTGTGTGTGTGTGCGTGTGTGTGCGCGCGCGTGTGTGTGTGTGTGTGTGTGTGTGTGTGTGTGTGTGTGTGTGTGTGTGTGTGTGTGTGTGTGTGTGTGTGTGTGTGTTCGTGGGTGCGTGAGTTACACTCTCTCCGAAGAAGTCGGCGCGTCGTATAATCCGTGTATGACGGCGCTCCAAGTCTATAATGATGCCACCTCGGCCTTCGCACGCTACAACGACTGTCACATCTTGTTTTACCTCGATTCACGTCGTTTTGGCAGCAAATGTGCAAATGTCGACTTTTCGTTGTCAGCACGCCATGGAGAAAAATGGGAGAAATCTATTTATAGAAAGACGCAGGGGTATACGGTCGGTCTGTGTTTAACTCCTTTTATAGCCCGCTATACCCTGCGCCCCTGGTAAAGGGTAGAGGAGAGAAAGGGGGCTGCGAGTGTTGGTGAAGTCGACAGAGTCTGCGAATGAATAGTTTGACAGACGGATCTGTCACAGTCGCGACTCAAGACCCGTGCCGTGCCTGAACGCAAGAAGTGCACGAACGGATCTGCAACTGGATCAGTGGTCTGCCGAATGTCCCAGTGTGGTATACGTCTTCACAAAGCGGTGTGTTACCGATTTTGGACAGAGAACCAACCAGCTCCTGTCATTCACGCACCCATACTGTTGTCGTGACATGCCAGGAACAGTGCACCACGTATTAAAAAGCCTACCTAAACGCTTACTGTCGGCGCTCGCTATAGTGTCATGATGCAGTAATTCGCTTCACCGCTCCATATGGGGGCGCCATCCATGTCAAGAGAGCAGATTTAAAACATTTTTTGCCGACGTAAACTCCATTACACGAAGTTGACGGTGGACCCTGGCAGAAAACACTCTTGTGTTAAAAATAATTCTGGGGTTCTATGTCCAAAAAACACTTTCTGATTACGAGGCACGCCATAGTGAGGGACTCCGGATTAATTTTCACCACTTGGAGTTTTTTAACGAGCACCCAATGCACCGTACACTGGGCGTTTTTGCATTTCACCCTTATTGAAACACGGCCGCCGCAGCCGAGATTTCATCCCGCGACTTCGTGCTCAGCAGCGTAGCGCCAAAGCCACTAAGCAACCACAGCGGGTACGACGTATTTTGTATTTGCCCCCGCAGCACGCTCTAAATTCAAAGTATATGTATTCTCGAAGAACAAGGGAGAAAACACGATCTGTGTAAACGGCGAACGAGGAATAGACAAAGAGTGCACAGGGGGGTTTCCATTGTAGTCCTCACAAAAAAAGGAAGGAGCTGAACATGATCGCGCATATGGCGTCCCAATGCAGAAACATCTGCGCATGCATCACAACAATTCCGTGCATGTCCCATGTGCTTTCTTCGCCATTCTCGTGAAACTGGTCTAGTTCCCTCACAATTTTTTGTTAGAATAACGCGGAAAACATATGAAATTATTGGACTGCGTGTGAAACATGTTGCGTGTAACATGCGTGTAAGGGTTCCTATGTCTAAAATTAATAAAAGAAAGAAAGAAAGAAAGAAAGAAAGAACCTGCCCGTTTTCTAAGGCACGAGTGAGCGCGATGTTCTAGAAGCATGCTCGTAACATACGTATGACAACTACTTAGACTTTCACTGCGAGCGTTGCTAAAGCACGTCAGACCGTGGAATAGCTTTTCCGGCCTATAGTATACACGCGTATAAAACAACAAGTACGTTCAAATCTACAATACAGGACAGCGACCTCTCAGTGGTCTGCAGGCGACCGATCGTACGTGTACTCATCCGTGACGAGCAATGCGATCAAAATTTCCTGCGAAAGAAAAGGACGGTGTGATAGCGCGGTGACCGATATGTCATCACATCTGTACCCATGCAACGTCACAAACGAAACGTATTGTGGCGTATTGGGCTTCTCTGTTGAATTGAAATACGGAATTAAAAAACACAGGCGGTAAAGCTTTAAATGGGCACTCAATCGCCCACACATTTTCGGAACCTTTCAGAGTATCGTCTCTCATATAGAGTTTGAATTTCAGTTGAGGACGTCAACGCGTATTTAATAGAACCGCGTTATCAAAAGAAACAAAACGAAGGAAGCAAGGAATATTGCCTGGCGCAATCATCTCCGAAGATTATATTTCATCAAATGTACGCAAAAGTTCCTCCATTAACCTGCCGGTACCGCATTAATCCCGTCTTATTGACGGCTGGAACCTTCGTGGTGCGCGAGCTTGACAAATGGGTCTACGTGAGCGTCCCCGCAGAAAAAGCGTCCAGTCGATTATATCGCCTCCTTCTGTTGTTTGGTTCTCCTAGCAATCAGCTTCCGAGGGCGAGCGAAGCCAAGGGACCCCAATAGCAACAGGTGTGCGAAGCGTGATTAGGTAACTGACCTGTTTGCACACACAACGCTTCCTGCATACTCATCGAGAAGGCCCCCGTTTCGCCGTGTGTGCCACACGCAAGGTCCGAAGTAATAGGCAATAGTTAATAGTACTCAGACACTGACTACGGCTCGGATTCGGCATGGAGGCCTTGTAGAATGGCCTTTCTTCAATAGATGGGTGGCGTCGGCTAGTTCGCTCCTCCTCCTTCTTCTGTTGTTGTTGTTTTTGTTGTTGTTGTAGTTGTTGTCGTCGTCGTCGTCGTCGTCGTCGTCGTCGTTGTTGTTGTTGTTTCGAAAGTGTCAGATAAATGTTGACATTATGTTGGCATGAATATCAACGGACGGTTCGTTTTTAGGTGTGGAGGATACTGCATTTGGCGTATGTGATCGCAGACGTGAGTCCTGTGAGCACCGGGCTTTGCGATATCCTGGGAGCCACCTATTGCTTGTTGCGCAAGATTGCTCACAGTGAACTCGAAATCCTTATTTAACGGGTGCGCATGGAGCTCACTGATTTGCGTCTATTGCACCTTCCATTCTTATCATGGCTATAGAAGTTTGTTACGAGCAGTTACGGACTGTTTTAAATTCAGCTTCACTTAACATGCTCGAAAGCGATTAGCGGTATGTACAGTCACACGCAATATGACCTGCAACACCGGTGCCCGTGGTCAAAGGTGCTCGAAGACTGTACAGCTGCGCAGACACAGGGTAAGTTCCAGACCTAAACACAGCTTCAATTAGTGGTATTTATTAAAACGCTATTTCGCATGTCAGAGCCGCTGCGCAGCCCTGGAGCCGCTTTGACCACGAACGAGGGAGTTTCAAGTCATATTGCACGCGACTGGACGTTTCTGCAAATTGAAATGCGATAACTGAAAGCACTTAGCTTCAAACCCCTCAACCCAATCCTGTCCTCCCCCCTCGTTCCTTTCAACGGCCCTCTTATTACTTACTACAGCGCACAGAAAAGTGTGTCAGGCCACCTTACGGTATAGAATTGTACATGAAAATGGATGCGACGCTACAACTACAGGTTAATATGCGTCGCTTGAATCCCTCGCATAGGTGTGTCACTTGTTATATTATCGACGTATAGCGGACACCAGTGTTGTATTTAGGCTGCAATGTTGCCTGGACGGCTGCTCTGATAGTCAAGTGATTACCATTGCAAAACTTCGATCCACGCGAGAAGGCCAAGCTAACACAACGCCGCTATCTCGTTCGCAATAAAGCTCGTGTATATAAGTATAAAGACCGCTCCCTAACGCGCCTGGTTTGTACGCGCGTTACGGCGATCACGTGCGTCAGGCGCGCGTCCAAAGCGCTCGCTTTCACGCTGCACTAGGGGCACTTTTCTCGCGTACGCACTCGTCAACCGCTCGCGCATAGGTGCTGCTTCGAGATCGTTATCGTCGACGAGATCTGGGCTGGCCTCTGTCCAGCGACGTGATGAGAAAAAAAGAAAGCTGAGCCCCGCTCCGACTCGGCCCCGGCTTGGCGCTCTTCTTTCCTCGTTCATTGAAGCGCGAGAGTCCGGATTAGCATTTAATTTAGGGGCGGCCGCCCACCTCCTCGTCCTCTGCAGACCGGGACGTCGGGCGCTCTTTGTAACGGTACACTTCACTGCGCGAGCGGCGAGCGAGGCCACGTCTGCACGGGGCGGAAGGGCGTGTCTTCCTTCCTCAACAAACGCCGGAGCCGAGTTTCCGTCTCCTCCCATTTGTATGCTGCTCTGTGTAGACACGGAGCTTCTGACTGAAAGACTCGGTGACGACGTTTCCTTCCTCTGGTTGCAAAGGGGAGTGACGTCACAAGGGCCCGCTCCTAGCACGCGTTTTTCAGACACTTTGTCGCTTTGAGAGTATCATGGAGAATATGAAAAAAAAAAACTAAAATAAAATTAAGTAGGTGATAGCTTCCAACAACACACAAAAAAAGGAGAGTACCGCAAGGAACTCTATCGCTATGTTTTGCGCGGCGCCTTTTCATGCCGGCAGAAATTCCAGCACGGGAACGATGAATTCGCCTAAACTTTGTCTTATACTGGATACGAACGACTTTGTAACATTGCACCTTATTCATTTTCAACCCATATATTACGTTGTACGTGTAACCGTTCGCAGTAATTGTCGAACGAGCGCAGAAACGTATTGACTTCATGCGTTTACGAAGCTACGACGTTTTCGAAGTTCATAAAACTAAAATGTTCTAAACAACGCCAACGAACGGCTGAAGTCGCGCGCAGTGAAGTTAGGCCACGTATACTAACCATCATTCTCGCAGTACACCTGAAGGATCGCAGCGCTAGAATGCCCTCTGGCAATTTTCGTAGGAAACTAACCCTGTGGCGAGGAAGGTGCACTCTAGTCTGCTTAGAAGCGAGGAGACGCGAAACAATAGTAACAGCAACTGCAACTGCAATCACAACGATATAATCCAGCGAAAACAAGGTTTTACAGCGTGCATTAGCTTGTTTGCACGCTGGCGTCCTACCTTTCCCTCGTTCCTTTATTTTTTTATTTTCCTTGGAGAACAATAAACCGTGTGTCGGCGAACTGAATATTAAAGGCGTCTCTCGACTGCCGTGTTACCTTGTCACGCCATTTTAGTCTGCATATGCACGGAAAAAAAATATTTACTTCAAAGAAAGAACGCGTTTTTTTTTTTTTTTCGGGCGTACTTTGCACAGCGGTGGCCTTTTACTGTAACCACGAATATCACAAGTGGCCCTTTTCGTATGCGGACTCGTCTCTTAACCATGAACGCTTTCCCACGGTTAGCGGTCTTGTCTTATCGTGAGCATCTTTGTTCTTTGTTGTTGTCGTCGTTGCTACAACTGGTGTCCTGAAATCTTGTGCGTATAGCGCATGGAACGAAGTGAACGAGCAGCGAGGTCATAGTGTTGAATGTCAGCTAAAGGGTTTAACGCCTAACCACGATGCATGCGTTCGCAAAGCTATACGAACAGCAGGTGAATACAAATTGCGGCCAACGCTGTGTCGACTCCTCCTCCTCCTGAAATCCCTTCGCGATTCGAAGCTGGAGTGGGAATGGCGAGTGACGTAGGCGGCTAGCAGGGCGGCGTGGGAAGGATGGCGTGCTGTAGATTGTGCACCCCGGCTCAAATCTATTCTCACCGTTGACGTTCTCTGTAAGCGTTCTGACCGTCTCCAGGCTCCACCTTACTTGATAGGTAATGGCGCTCGGGCAATGCAATAGGCGGCAGCATCGTTTGTTTGTTTGTATTCTGCACAAAGTGCAACTAAGTTATGCTTGTACTAGCCTCACAAGACCGGCAACATTTGCAAGGCTAGGTACACTTGTAGCTATGGTAGCACTGTTCCTCCTCCTCCTGTTCACCGTTACAATGTTTCTTGCGCTGCTCTGCTAACACGAAGCCGCACAGAAAACTGCAGACGTTAGTCTTATACGTGTAAAGCCAAACTACGAGGAGCTTCATTTTAACCCTAATTAATCGCGAGACTTAATTGCGGTAGGCGGGGGTGTACGTGAAGCCGAGCACATATCATATATGTGCCTTCAGCGTGCCTCGCACGATTAACGACAGTTTCTGAGCCGGTTTTCACGACCGTCTCCGCACAGTGACTGCATGCACCCACGTGACGGCTTGGATCGCGGCCAGCGCTTCAATCGCTCTTGGGGTGCGCCCGAGACCGGCCATGCCTTTCAACGAGAAATGGCGTCGACTTGAAGTATACCCAGAAATGGGTCGGCGAGCGTTTGGAGCCCTCTGGGCTCCTTGACAGAAATTTCGTCATCGTCTCGATTGGACCTTTGATCTCTTTCATAAAGGTCCTCTTCTTTAAACGAGCGAAAAGACAATTAGCGCGTGCACGGAGGTTACGTCAGGCTCGAAAAGCAATTACCGTCTTGACAGTTTCTTCGCAGTGGGCGTATGCGAAAGCGGCCTAAGAATCCGAAGAAATAAAAAAGAAAAGATAGACACGTGAGTGTTACGTGGGGTTGGCCCACACAATGCCATTCCGTCTTGTTACCACCTCTTCCTTTACTTGTGTTCCCGCCGGTCAATCGTTCGCGACCATACGCTGCGAAAGGCAAGCGAAAGCTGTTGCGCCTTCACTGTTCATACCGTCTAGCTTTTCTCCGATCTGCTTTTGTTGGGCTCGAAGTTGAAAAGATAACGAATTGCGCTGGCCGGCTGCGGCCCTACGCTGCATCACTCACACTCATAAGGGTCCCCTTCCTCATTCCCCATTATATTCACCTATTTCATGATCACGTGTCGGTGTCTGATAGATAACCCGCTCCCAACAGACATCGCACGACAAATAGAATGTGACCTACACAGGCCACACTCGCTCATCGAAACCATCTGAACCCCAGGTGACAAGGGCATGCCTGCTAGCTAGAGAAATCTTTTTCCAAGCTCCCGTGAGAAGAAGGCGGCGAGTCTAGACGCGTTCTTCGGTTCCCGCATTTCCCCAGCTTTTCTTGTATTTCATCGTCGCGAGCCAATGTTTATTTGTGCATATCTTTTCCGTAAAGTTGTAAGGACCACGTGGATACCCTTTTTGCCACAGTGAGTGACTTTTCACCATTTTACGGACATTCCTGTGCATCCGTTGGTGGCGTCAAACGAGCACTTCGGAGACCACGCCTTGGCCTCCGGGGCGGCTCAGTGCCACTCGTCCGCTACCATCATGGAATATCAAGTAGAGGGAGAAAATATTCTCCCGGAGGAAGTCACTCAAGAGCAGGGATGGCAAACAGCAGGTGTTAGAAGAGCTGGCGCCAAATCGCGGGAAGCTAACCCGAACGCCATGGCGACGCCTTTGGCTCCCCACAGCTACAAGTCTAGCGGCGCAGCGCTGAAGACCAAGATTATTAGGGCAAGCCGAATGCCTGTTCTTCCCAAAGAAGATACGAAGATCGTTATTAGACCAAGAGGTGGGCTGAATATTTCCAAAATTGGAGCGGCCACGGTGGCTGACGCAATACTTGCAGCCTCCGGCATCAGCCAGCACGAGCTCACGCAAGACACTCTGTGCCCGAACTTACAGCAAAACATCATGGTGGCCAGCACTCCCAGACGAGAGAATGCCGATCGATATGCCCGCATCAAGCAAATCCGAATCACAGGCAAGATCTACGAACTCTGCGCGTACGAGACAGCCCCGCACTCCACGTGCAAGGGGGTCATTCGTGGCATACCGTTACAAGACGACCCAGCGACGGTGGATGGCAAGATTGTTAACCAGAACAATCCTCTTGCACTAGCAGCCAAGAGAATCGCTCAGACTGGGACCATCATCATCGCCTTTGACGGGCAGCGGGTACCGAATTTTGTCAGGTACGGAACGCTCTTGATGAAATGTTCCCTATATCGAAAGCAAGTGGACGTATGCCACGTCTGCGGAAGACTCGGGCATCGCGCCGATGTATGTCCAACACCAAGCGACGTCATCTGTCGGGGATGCAGCCTGCCAAATCCAGATCAGCAGCATCAATGCACACCAAAATGCAAGATATGCGGCGGTCCGCACCTTACAGCCGGCAAAGAGTGTGCGCATAGATTCAAGACGCCATACATTGTTCGCCGACGACGCTTCGAGCGTGCCAGGCAGCAAGAGCAGCTCCCCACGCCGTCGATCGTTCGATCCTCCGATCCGCAAGCCTCATCCAGCACCAACCTTAGGGGCAGAAGACGCTTGCGCTCGAGAAGCCGCTCTACAAGCCGACGGGGCTCAAGAAGTCGCTCTACCTCGAGATCGCGACTCACATCGCCTTCTCCAGCGCGCTCCAGCTCCAGAAGCTGCTCCAAGTCCCGTACTGAGAGCGACTCTTCCAACAGCTCCCGTCCGAAGACCCCCAACGGCGGTAAAGGCAAGTCCTCTCTAACGTGGGCCGATAGGGCCCGTGGCAACCAAACGCAGGCGTTCAACTCTCAAGACTCGCACGACCTGCGTCTCACGAATGAGCTCGAAGAACTTAGGCGTGCCAATGATAGTCTCAGGAAGGAAAACGCTCTGTTCAAGCAGGAAATCAGTCGGCTAGCCGCCGAGATGGCGGAAATACGAAGATTGGCGCTCACACAGCCAGCTTCTCAGCCTGCCGCACGCTCTTCGGCCATGGACACAGTGGAGGCCCCTCCCAAGACGGTTGCAGTGAAGCGGCGTGCCCTGGATGACTCAAGGGGAGACGAAATGGTAGAACTCCTGTCTGATCTCAAGAACGCCATCTCCAACATACAGACAGGTCTCTCTCACGTACAAGAAATGATCGCGCACCCTCAGCTGGGCCTGGTCGCCCTCAGCGCTAGAATACTTAGGCTGGAGGGGACCAGCCACGCATCTTTGCCAAGCACATCTACAGCACAAGTCCCAAAGTTGCACAGCGTCATTGCCTCACCCACGGAGGGTGCCATTATGAATGCGGCACTTTCGCAATCCATTCCCAAGCCCAAACATGGATAACAGAACTAACGTCATAACAATGTGGCAGTGGAATTGCGCAGGGTTCGTCAGCAAACGGGCGACCCTGCGACAATACCTAAAAAGCGTAAAAGAGAAACCCCAAGTAATCGCCTTGCAAGAAACGCTCACATCATCACCTATCAAGCTCCCCGGTTTCCTTACGGTGGCTTCCACTGAAGGAGGAAGGGGGGTCGCTATCCTGGTCTGTAAAAAGTTCACGTGCCTTCAGCGAGACCTTGGTCCCGCGGACAATGGGATCGAGTACGTCATGGCCGAACTCCTTGTCGACCCCCCTACGCACCGCTTAAGAAGAAACAGTATCTTCATACTGAATGTTTACTGCAGACCCAGCGTTCACAGAGCCAGGCCTGGTGATATTCTCAAGAAGGCCGTGCATTTGGCCGGCTGTCAGCCTCTAGTCGTCATGGGGGATTTTAATGCTCAGCATCAGGCGTGGGGCTATTGTACCAATACCAAGAAGGGTAGAGACATATGGGACGCGGCAACGGAGGAAGATCTTACGCTGATAACCAATAAAGACTTTCCAACCAGGAGAGGGAACTCGGTGTGCCGAGATACGACTCCGGATCTTACCTTTGTGAAGAACCTGGAAAACGTCAAGTGGACCAACAAAGCCATGGACCTCGGTAGCGATCATTGCATCATCGAAGCGGTGATAAAGGCTGCCCGTAACAAAACGAGGACCTTTAGGTTCACTGACTGGGACTTGTTCCGAGCCAACCGCTCCGAGCGCGTCCTTAACGATGATATGGACTTAGACTCTTGGTGCGACGAGATAAAGAAGGATGCGGCTAGAGCCACCAAGGAGGTGACAACCGATCTGGAGGTGGACAGGATGGACAGTAGGCTGGCGCATCTATTGGAAGCCAAGCAGGCACTGCTCGCGAGATGGAAGACTCAGCGCCATAACAGAAGACTACGCAAGAAAATTTCCGATATAAACAAGATGATAGAGGCTCATTGCAAGGTGCTATGCAAGCAGCAATGGGACGAACTGTGCGACTCGGTGGAGGGCCAGCTCAAGAACGGTAAAAGCTGGGGTCTCCTTAGGCACCTACTGCACGATGGCAACACCAAGTCCAACCAGAAGAGAGCTTTGGCGAAAGCTGTCCATTTGGCGACCGACTCGACTCCAGATGAGGCAGTCACGGAGCACCTCATAGACAGGTACCTGGAGGCCACGGACGATCCGGTGCCCCCCCAGTTTCCCGAGTACGAAGGGCGTGACGTACCATCTATGGACGAGGATTTTACCGTGGCTGAGGTCAAGCGAGTTCTCGCATCCCTCAACGGCAGATCTGCCCCTGGGCCCGACGGGATCACCAACAAAATGCTCAAGCATCTCGACGACGCCTCAATCGAGTTCCTTACGCACAAGATAAATGATATCTGGTGCAGCGGCCTCATTCCCAAGAGCTGGAAAGCAGCCCACACAGTACTCATACCGAAGCCAGGTAAGGCGCCGAGCATCGACAATCTCAGGCCCATCTCCCTGACGTCGTGTGTTGGAAAGATGGCCGAGCACGCCATGCTTAACCGCCTCACTGACCATCTCGAGTCTAACGAATGCTATACACACAACATGATTGGCTTTCGGTCGGGGCTTTCGACTCAGGACGCCATGAGACTGATCAAGCACCAGATCATTGACTCTACCTCCGGCGACACTAAGGCGATTCTCGGCTTGGATCTGGAAAAGGCTTTTGACAACATATCGCACGCCTTTATTCTCAAGAGCCTGACAGAGTGTAACGTTGGCAAACGGGCGTACAATTTCGTGCGCTCCTTCCTTTCCTCAAGGTCCACTAGACTCAAGATTGACGAGTTTTTGACCCACGAAATCCAGCTTGGGCCAAAGGGAACACCTCAGGGGGCAGTGATCTCTCCGACGCTGTTCAACATCTCCCTGATCAACCTGTCGAGGGCCTTGAACAAAATCCCGAACATTAACCACACGATCTACGCGGATGACATCACCATCTGGTGCTCCAGTGGATGTGAAGGGCAGGTCGAGGGTGCTTTGCAAGAGGCCATCGATGTGACGGAGCGGTATCTTATCCCAACCGGGCTAAGGTGCTCGCCCGCTAAATCCGAGCTCTTGCTCTACAAGAAGAGGCCCAGAGGCGGTTCACACCGGTCCTGGAAGCCAGCAACAGAGAGCCGCATTACGTTACTCACCGGTAAGGGCTCCCCAGTACCGCGGGTAGTCACTATCAGGGTCCTAGGAATGTTCATCGAGTCGAACGGGGCCAATGGAGCCGCCCTCAAACGCATTTGCTCCAAGACCGAAAGCGCCCTCGGCCTGATCCGAAGAATCGCCAACAGGTACCGCGGAATCAAGGAAGACAATCTGATCCGGATTATCCACGCCTTCGTGTTATGCCACCTCGCTTATTCAGGGGCTATGCACAACTGGCTCGTATCGGAGCGCAACAAGATCAATGCCCTAATCAGAAGAGTCTTCAAGCTTGCCCTCGGCCTTCCCATCCGAACGCACACAAAAGACCTCCTCAATTTGGGAATTCACAACACGTTCGAAGAAATCATTGAAGCCCAAGAATTTTCCCAGTTTGTCAGACTTTCCGGTACGCCAGCGGGCCGAGCCATACTTGGCAAGCTGGGACGTAACCCCACGGTCGTCAGTCTCGACGCTGTGAAGCTGCCTAGCGACGTAAGGTCCAAGATTTACATACACCGGTTGCCACGAAATATGCATCCCACCTACAACGAAGGACGAAGACGAGCCAGGGGTAAAGCTCTGCTCGCCAGTGCCCGCTTGAACAAGGACCGAACATGCTTCGTAGACGCTGCTTCGTATGTTCAAGAAGAGGCCTTCTCCTCAGTGGTCATCGACGGCGATTCTAAACTCCTTAGCTGCGCTACCGTCCGCACTTCTAATTCCAGCGTTGCAGAGCAGGTTGCTATTGCTCTTGCATTAACGGACAGTGTACACGACACGATTTATTCTGATTCCAAGGCCGCTGTCAGGGCCTTTCAGATGGGAATGGTGGCTCCCCAGGCCCTACGTATCATCCAAAGTGCCAAAGACATGAAACATCACTCTTTGGCCTGGTTCCCTGCGCACCTTGGAACCATTGAGGGTGCCTCGATCAACCCCAACGAGGAGGCGCACTCGGCTGCACGAGGTTTGACTGACCGTGCGCTGGGCAACGCGTCCTCTCCTGGGAGACCCGAGCCTCTCTACTCGTACAACGAAATATGCAAATATAATTATATGTCAAGAAGACTCCTACCTTCGCCGCACTCCTCGCTGTGCAGGGCCCAGGCAGTCACTCTAAGGCTTCTGCAAACAAGCACTTACCCGAGCCCCGCGGCGCTGCACACAATGTACCCCGAACGGTTCCCAAGCCCGGACTGCCCTCTGTGTGGTGATTATGCGGACTTCGAACATGTCCTGTGGGGCTGCGCCTCTGCCGGTCCCCCTTTCACTCAAGAGGAAATGATGAAGTTAATTAAAGCCCAGGATCACACCTCTCAAATCCTGGCAGTCCAGAGGGCTCGCGAGAGGGCCGTCAGGTTTCACCTGATGGTCCCCGAGTGGGCCTAGCCAGGTGACGTGGAGCTTGCTTACGTCTATAGTGGACCGAATAAAGTTGTTTCTCTCTCTCTCTCTCTCTCTCCAAGCTCCCGTCATCTTCGCATCTACCCAGGCGAGCTCTACATCCTCAACTTCCCTCAAGCCATACCGGCATGCCTCCCGCGAATTCCCTGCTTTACAACCGTATATCACCAGTCAACAAGGCACCATCATACGAAAGGTGTCGTCAGACACTCCGCCCACTCCAGCCCGTAGCCACGTTCACCGAAGTCTCATAGGAGATCGCCCTCCCTGCATACACTGCGGCGACCACCTGAACACTTATCATATCTTGCGGATATGTCATCCCCCATTTCTTTCACGGCCTTATCCCACCTCCCTATCCCTGCCACCTAGCCGTAGGTGTCTGACGATGGCCACCATTTTCAAAGGGCAAGAGTACACGGCGGCGCACTATTATATCCTCCATAAATATAATGTGACAGAGGTGGCCTGGACTGAAGTCGCCTGGTCGTTAATCCGGTGAGCAACAATATTAACTTTAATCTCCCTCTCTCATAATGGCTGAGTTCTTAAGTGTCTGTTGTGCAACGGTGGGCCACGATCGAAAGGCCCTTAACCTGCTCACCTTCTTCACATTTGTTTTCTAAGGGAAAAATCATTCTGATCCATCAACGGGTAAGACGAGATGCTGCCTTCCATTCAAACGGTAAAAGGCTGCCTCTTTTGCAAGGTCTTCCTCGAAGGCCACTCATTGAAAAATATAGAAATTATTTGCCTCCATGATTCTTTGCAGCAGGTGCCGAGGCTGTCAACGCCAGTGCATGCCGTATCTTCAATGAAGAAATTCTCGGCACCGGCTACTAAAACATAAACAAGTTTTCTATTTGTTAAAGATTAATAAAGAATACGGCTGTGCGAATATTTGAAACTTTCGAATGACGAATCGAATATTGTCCTTTTCGATATGATCTTCGAATCGAATAGTCACTATTTGAAATTACGAATATCTTTTGAATAGCTTTCGCATATTTCACATCACTTACTACCGTTAAAACATCGCCAGCTGTGCGATCGATTTCACCCCGGCGACCACGGCAGACCTAAAAGAGGAGAGGCTGCGTTGTAGGGTACGTTAGGTCTCTTAGACATCCAGGATTTTCGGGCGAAAGCACTGTAATTTACACGCTCGAATGAGTCTTGAGTATGCGATTAAGCCGCTCAATTGGTGTTAATGCTCTATTCGAACTTTTAATGAAGAACTCTATATAACGCGCAATGTGCAACGACAGAAACTTGCTGTCAGTATACTAGGATGTGAAGATTGTTGTATATTAATGGTGAGAATGGTTGTTTATTATTACAGAACTATACGAAAAGCAGTCTATTCGATTCGTTTCTTGCGCTATTTGATTCATATTCCATTCGCTGTCGCAAATCACTATTCGCACACCCCTAATAAAGGTTTGCTTTATTCACTTGTGCATTCCCATGCTCGGAGTGACGTAAGTTTGCGGTACGCGGGTTCTGCGAGAAAGTCGAATTGCAGCCTAGCTTTAACTTGCAGCCATTAAAGTGACCATGTCGGTCGCGTACACTTTAGTACACGTAACGCACTTGAAATCCAGGATGCGTGGCCAGGTTCAGGAACTATTCTTCCTTTTTCTGAGATCCCGAATCCAGTAAACTTTTGACCCTGCCTGCACAATTGAGGGCAAGCGTACGCTTGTTAAAAGGGGTTGAGTTGCTGCCTTAGATAGCATTTGCAGCTGTGCAGGCCCGAGCGCTCTGAAGCGACCAGTCGAAGATGTTGCAGCGTAAGCATATGTACGTTGTCTTGGAGACTCTGCAAAAAACACAGTACCGTATACGAGAAGCTTTGGCTTCTTTACATCGTTTGACAAACACGGAAGTGTTATGGTGCAATTCCACTTCAAGAAGCATGCCAACTATTCCTGCGCCGAATTGTATTCCTATATGAGTGCACTTATATCGCCGCGTTTTGTGTGTGTGCGTTTTCATTAGCCATGCCAGTTGCACACCTAACGTCGGTATTGCAAAATCTTATCGATATAAATAAGCGAAGAGCAGGTAAACAACAACGACGAACCAACAGCCTCATAAAACACATATGAGCACATACCCCGTGGTCATGCGCTTTCATGGCCAAGAAAGCCGTTGTGAAATGTTTACGGGGCCCTCGTCTCAAGTGTGCACGTACTGCTCGCGCGCGGCCAGCTTAACGCAATGGGACCACACATGTCGAAGCGGGCACAAATATTTTTTGGCTTCGGTTTTCTACCTCCGCGAAGATTTCGAGCCGTTGAACGTGAGAGGCGTACGCGAACGATGCCATTTAGCTCTCTCTCTCTCTCTCTATCCATATCTTTGCTTCGATAAGCGCTCATTAGAGTTGCGTAGGTGCTCGTGCGTGGGAAGAAAGATGTTTCCTGTCATCTGCTGCTCCCCGATGCCTGAAATACTCTTCGCTTTTGGTCTTTAAACCCTTAACGCCTACATAAACTAGTTCCACTCGAGTCGATGCATGACGTACAGTGTGTCGCACAGACTGCTGAGATCGCTGACCTCTTTCGATAAGAGTTGAAGCTCGGCTTGCAACACTGTGAGAGATATCAGTGCTACCTCGATGCGAGAAAAGTAACACGCACAGCGACAAATTGGGATTATCACCACCTGTGTCCTTGAACGTGCCGAGCACGTCTCCCCTATTATACAGCCAGTATGCGAGCGTACTTCACACTTGTTGACCTTCTCTCGGACGTTCGTTGCCTTCCGTCGACCTTCACCCGCTAATGACCTCCCGCAGTAAATAGCAGCCGAACGAGAGAGAGTGTGGGTGAGGGCGCGGATACGTGCCTACTCTTGGTGCCAGACGTGGGAATGCCGCTTCTGCGATATCTGCTGCGCCAATCTCGGGCCACTGTTTATAAACTACGCGGTGTTACTCACCGCTTACTCCGACGCGAGAAAGATGCCGGCAGCCACGAACGCAATTAGAACTCGCTCGGGGCTCGGCTGCCTCCTTATCGACTTTCGCTGTTCTCCAAACGACTCGAGACAGAAACAGCCCAGACAGGCGACGCCACATTACTCGCCTCGCTCTCTGTTCGCACGGCGCAGAAGCGCGCGAATGCACGGCTGCGTCTAATTGCTCGTGAATTAGCTCGCGTTGTCCTCAAACCCGCGGAGGTTGCACGAGGGGTTTAGTATTCACAGTGTAATATAGGCCTATCTGCATCTCCCAGCCGCGTCGAAGAAGGCATTTTAGCCGGCGATAAAGAGATTTTCTTTCCAGACGGAAAACTTCATAATCTTCCTCGGGGTGCAGCCTCACGTGGCTTTGTGGCTGACCCAAACCGCGGAGAGCTGCCAGCTGCTGGGCATTCGTGTGACACTTTGCAAGCAGCAGGCAGGTCGTCGTCGCGGGCGCTTCTAGGTCCCATTGTTTTGCACCAGTTTGACTGCCTCGCGCGACCTTTCACTAATTCATAAGCTGCTAACCTTTTTTTTTTCTCTCTCTCTCATTCCCGCACTATAGGTGCTCTCTTTCTCAGTAGTTGTCCTGGTTTTCTTACGACTGGTGCACAATCATGCCGTTTACGCTGGGCCGCTTACGCTCTTCGGTACCTTTGTGTTTGCGCGGTGTAACGGCTGGAACTTGGAAATGGTCGCCGCGGCTCTTTGTCGCTCTGCGCGCCAAGCGAAAGTTCGTCCACACCGCTCGAAACGCGCAGAATAAAGGCGCGCCGTTCTCGGCGACGTAACGACAATTTTATTGCGGTAGACGTTAGCTGAGCTGCCGGCGAAGGTTCACTGAAGAAGCAAAAAAGAAATCTCCAGTCACGAATATGCCGGAAGGAATTCGTCTCTAAAACGTGTTATCTATGTCTGCATAATTGCTGACAGCAGTTGGGGCCATACTGGATGCAAACAGTCACGAGGGTGTGCGCTCATGGAGAGGGCAAATGAATAGTCTGCATTTACGAATACAGGCGTTCGAGGTGGCGGGAATATTGCCGCCAACAGCTAATGTGAAAGTCTGTGTAGGAAAGCGTCCTTCGAAACCTGTTTTTCGGCACACAGTGAAAGCTATAAGGCATCGCATGAAGGCGGGCACTGTTATGAAAGTGCATACGGCAACTACTTAGCAGGCCACTGTAAGGAACATGGTTGCATCCTTGAGTTGAAGAAATGCCGCGTTATAGAGCCACACGCATGGAGGGATTAGAACTACGTGGGACCTATGAAGTTTATTCGCGTTGTTTTTAATATCTCCACGTGAGACCTATGAAGCATATGCGATGTGCATATATTAAAAACAACAAAACGTATTCGGTTTCGGCCATGCCAGTAAGTATGCATTAGCAGTAGCATCGCTAAACTTGCATGAAAAATGGTTGTCAATGCGTTTCTTTTTTGGTTTCCCGTTCTTATTGCGTGTGCACTTTAGTTACGCATACTGTATAGAGCAGACAAACATGAAACGCAATAGTTATAAGTAATACCTCGGTGCTTGTATGTGTTCCTGTTTATTATTTATTATTTTTTTCTGCCTCAAATTTTGCCGCTGTTTTGCCGCATATGTATCCATTTGCGGCGTACGCTCTTCTGGGGGATTCAGGAGAGGCACTGAATAGGACCAGGCTATAGTGTTTGGAGCGTCTACTGAACGTAGTTCTCGAAACGAGGTGTCTAAAACGTCTACTGATCTTGTTCCCTATGTGACAAGGCATGTATACAGATGATCACATTCACTCTAATGAGACGTACTGAGCCAAGGAGTAATGAGCCAATGATGTCATGGTTGTAGGCACTAGCGCCTCCTTGTTTTGTGTTTCCGTCAGCTTGTGTATACCACAGGGGGAAAACAAATCGGAAGAGACACTTAAGACTGCTTACGTGTGGGAATGCGAAAGCATTACAGCCCTTTTGGTGAAATGTTTACTTTTTTTTCTGCGCGTTCCTTGTCAGCACGAGCTCTCGCCTGCGTTTTAACTGCGCCTCGGTAAGGTCAATTGAAAACGCGTCAAGCGACTGAACGCGCTTGCTTGCCCGCGATGAGTTCGTAACTCGAAGGACCGTTCAGCGGCATCCAATTGGACGTTAATGCTTCTTTATTTTATACACAGAATTTATGCACCCATGGCGTGGTGCCACCTCCTGCCCATTGGCTGCGCCGCCACGTACCCAAACACCACACGCACTAGGCCACACTTTTAGTCAGCCAGATGGCCGCGACGTGACGTGTGCGATGACCCACGCACTATAGGCACGCATTTTGTCTACGAAAGCCGTGGAGCCGCCTTGGCATCGGGGAAGTGAGCTCGTCTCCCAACCCAGAGGCCCGGGTTCGATTCCGACCCAGACCGAAATTTCCTTATACTGTTTTTAGATCCGCTAAATTAATTTGTTTGCAGGAATATCCCTGAGAAATATGACGTCAATCCGAATACTGTTTTTACTCTTTGCTGTCGCCCAGTTTTGGTACCATCCTTCGATCACGCCGGCGACTACGACGCAGGCTTTTCGCGTAATTGGGGCGTATCCTTACAAAAAATTGTTATAGACAGTCTATAGACTTCCTATAAAAATTTTTGTAAGGGTATAATGTATTAAAAAATCTATAGATATAAACGTTTTGCAACTTGTTGACATGGGAAGAAATTAATGTTCGCGCTCATTTATAAATGCGAGCGGAAATATGTATTTAATTACACTAACTACATCAAAAGAATACACATATATGAATACTGCGTGACATGCCTGTGGCGCTCAGTGACAGCGATCGCTGTGAGCTGATTCGGTATAGCAAAATTAACAGCGCCTTTTGTTGTGCTTCATCGACGTCTCGCGATGAGAGCTGAATGCACGTCTTTCTGAGATCAATATAAACAGCTGCATTCGATCAACGTAAACGACCCTGCTACGCCATTTCCGATAGGTATCGGTAATATCGGCCACACTGGTCCGTCACACACACGTTCGGCACGATTTCCCTGATGCTTGTTTACACGCCATCATTTTCGCTTTCACTGGGAAGTCGGCAATCCGGAAGGCACGGCTTGGCCCAAGGGTGTGTATCCCACACTATACGGGCTGCGTGAACGGGGGCTTTGCATCGAAAGCGGGTCCTCCGATTGGATCATTGTCCCTCGGTGACGCGTGTCCTTCCGTGTTAGCCGGGGCCGTTCCCATTGAGACCACAATGGTCCGTGTCACTCGTGTGTATGTGTACATATGCAGTGGTGCGCGTGCTCATGCGTTCTCGATCACCTGAGCTTCCGGGACCGAGTTTATTACCTGCTCCGAATTTTACGGCACGTCGCGGATCGTCGACGCGTGCAGGCACAGTGCCATTAAATAGAGGTGCAACGAACGCATGCATTACGAATGAGCTGAATAGAAAGCACTGGGAAAGCCAGAACGTCAGTGTCCCGTCGGTTGCGTCGTGCTAGCATTCAAACCTAGATCCTTCTTCTTCTTCTTCTTCTTTTTCTTCTTCTTCTATTATTATTATTATTATTTTGCTATATGGGCCTATTAGGTGTTGATGACACCTGGTCGCAACATGTCGTACGTGACGTCAACATGCCTTATGCGTGGCGGAAACACCAACTGTATGACACTTGTGCCTTTGGGCATACATGCAAGTGAATGAAACAATGTTAGCTTTGTCACCTCATTTCCCATAAGTGTTGATTTTTAGATCGAGAAGCAAAACGTGCAATGATGTTGGATGAAACAAAATACTTCGAGTAAAGTAAGAAGTATAGGCAAACTCTGGCTTCGGCTATGCAGGTATGAAACTGTGGGGGCTGCCACTTCAGCAATTCTTTTTAAGAACCTCCTGTGACAACTCCGCGCAAAATGGCACCACACTGCAGCGGACCTTCGCATTATCACAAGTTTAACTGTGTTTTTCGACATACGTAAACACTATGTATAAGAAATTATTTCTTTTTTGTTGCAGCCGACCGACAGAAGCGATTCAAGTGCACGGATCCCTTACTTAAAATTCAGGTGTCAGCGCATAGATATTAGAGAATTTGACGTCTGCCGCACTTGTCGAGAGTTTTCATGTTACAGACTGCACTATATTCGGAATCGGCCGACGAAAACGGCCAGATACATGAAGGAAACTGGGTTGACTCAGACAAAAACGCTTCGCATTAAGAAACAATTTGAACACCGAAAGTAAGCAAGCAGTGTACCTTTCAACTTTGAAGTAGACACGGCAGTTCTTAGGTCATGGTGTTCTTGGACACTTCTGTACTCCACAAACATTTTATTACTGAAACAGTGAACATTAAAGGCCTAACTTAAAAAAAAAGAAATCGTTTCGTTCAAAGTGCTGTTTGCCAAAGACCGGCTGAGCTTTACGAACAGTTAGAGCGTAACAATGTTCTTGCGAAAAGGGGGCCCAATCGCTTTACGTTTTCGTGCTAATTCGTTTTACTTCGTCTTCGGTCAACACAGCTTTACACACTCTAAGTTTCTTATGGCCATTCGTTGAAATTGCCCTGCTAATTCTTCAAAAGCGAAAGGAAGTTATACTGTGGATGATTGCGGGATTGCGAATTTTGATGACATTTTCGGCAGCATATGAAACTGATTATTACTTGTGGCACGTAAAATATACCCAGGGATAATAATTTTTTGAAGCGCAGTGTACCCTTACGGTATAGTTTTGGTTTCTGCAACTGCCCGAAGATATATTAAGCTTGAATAGATGTAGCCACACCTAAACATTAATATTTTACTGACTCGGATAATATGTGAATAGTGTGACGTACTACATGCGTGACGTCTAGCAATATGGACCGAACATTGTGCTCCATAATTAGTAAAATTTCTGTTAATACAAAAAAGAGAAAAAAAGAAAAGAAAAAGCAAAGCTCGAACTTTTTTGTCAGTGCATTTTGGGGCACCTGAACATTCACTTTACGCAATAGATGTTTGGCAACCCCATGGAACTTCTTTTACTTGCTCTCGATTTTTATCAGCACGGTATACGAGAAATTCGCCACGTTAATCATACCGCAAATAAGTGTAGAATCAGTGATAATATGGCACTGACACCAGGCACATTATCAGAAAAACTAATTATAATAAAATACAATATAAAGCGCGTTTCACAACGAGCTTTCTCGTTATTGTTGCACCCTTCCCAAGCACTCTCCGTTCGCTGCTGTACTGCCAGCGATGGTCATAAGTAAAAATTAAAATTAAATTATGGGGTTTTACGTGCCAAAACCACTTTCAGATTATGAAGCACGCCGTAGTGGGGGACTCCGGAAATTTCGACCACCTGGGGTTCTTTAACGTGCACCTAAAGCTAAGTACACGGGTGTTTTCGCATTTCGCCCCCATCGAAGCGCGGCTGCCGTGGCCGGGATTCGATCCCGCGACCTCATGCTCAGCAGCCTAACACCATAGCCACTGAGCAACCACGGCGGGTATGGTCATAAGTAAACGCATCTGTCACGGGCCAACCGATGGAAGACGGTACGTATACGACCAAACAAGCCACGACCGACCTCGTCGATACATGTGATACGACTAAGACAGACTCGTACGTAGGAAAGCTGGAAGGTTGTCTGAACGTCTTGCACGTTATTTGACATTGAACACCTTACCTTCGCAGAGGAAAACGCCCACGCGAGCTTGAATCATCCAGGCAGATTCATTAACCAGAGTAAACATATGCCGACGACTTCACCTCGCGTGCGTGCAATATCCAGTCCTCCGGCTCATCTAGGCGAAAGTCAGAAAGTCGTGACTCCTCCCGCGGTGTGAGGGTAGTGCAAACGAAGAAGGAAAAAAAGAAAGAGGCAGACAAACAAAAATGCAATTACACGCAGCTGCTGCGAAGTGGCAACGCGCTAGCTCGTAGCAAGCGATAGCGGCGTACGTAGTCGGTTTCTGTGAGAGCGAATAGAAATGTGCAAAATGATAACACATTAACTCGTTAGTGCCAATCGCCCCCACTGGAGAGTTTTCAAGTTGAAAAGAAAAAAAGGAAAAAGAAAGAAAACAAGTTCGATATGACGCAATGATTCCTTTCGCACGATTCTACTCTTGTCTTATCAAAAGAAACCAGTCACGACCAGCCCATCGTGCTGATTACGTAGGCGTAGCGAAACTCGGACCAGTAATAGGGCGGAACTAACGTGCTACGCGCACGTTTAGTAAGAAAACAGGCAAATTTTTTCTGGCGCTGAAATTGCGGGCTGCTCTATCGCAGGCACATCTCTTAGAAATCCTCCTTGGTCGCGAAGAATCACCGGCTGAATATCTGACTATACTTGACCGACATTTTTTGCGGATCTGGCAAACTTGCTGAAGTGTTGGACGATGGTGTCAGCTGGCCTTCTTCATCATCCTATACACTAGTCGGGCGACTGGCGATAAGAAAGAAAGAAAGAAAGAGAGAGAGAGAGAGAGAGAGAGAGAGGTGAAGAGGAAAGGCAGGGAGGTTAACCAGATATTAGTCTCCAGTTTGCTGCCCTACACTGTGATTCGGAGATAGGGGTAAAAAAGAGGACAGAGAGGAAATGGTAAAAAAAAAAATGCACACACACAGAGACACACACACGAAGGGCGACTGGCCACAAAAGAGTATACATCTAGCATAATGTTGACCACTCGAACGCGACAATGCCGTCACAGGTACCAATCACAATGCGCGCTGACTGCTTTTCGAGGTAGCTCGCATGCATTCGGCAAATATTGCACGCTGGCACTTTTGTAATGAGGTGGCAGGGTGCGTGAACAGTGCACACTACAACTAGCATTGTAAAGCCGTAAAACAATGAAGCTTAAGCGACCACAAGTCAGCAAAGCATGCACAGTACTTTCATGAAACCAGAGAGAAAAAATAAAGCTATGACTGTTTCATCACAATTGTACAATTGAACACAAGCGTTCACGCGTACAGCTCTATCGTTCCGCTAAATGCCACCACCTTGTCCCACTTTCGATCTTCATTCACAAGACTCGCACTTCGCCTCAGCACTCATACGTCATCAGTGACGAAAGGCCATTGTTCTTGACGTAGAGACGTGGCACACCACGCCTCCTAGCCGCGAACATAGGCGCGCTCCATTTTTTTTCCCCCGAGCAGCATCATAACGGAGTCTTGCGTATGCGCCGTTGTCCATTATGCAGGCAGCCTCCACGCGATCGGTTCCTTTTGCCTACATATCGGACTAACCTTGGTTGCAAATGTTTCCTGTTCTACATTTCGGGCTCGCTCAACCGCAATGAATGACTGTTCGACTGAGCTTCCTGGCGGAGAAAAAAGGGCAGCAGCAGGATTGGTGAGAGGTTGAAATATAGATAGAAAGGGAGAGGGACGGGGTGCGTGCGGCTTTTACTCAGCGCCGTGGCTTCGAACGAAGCGTTCACGTTTGCATGCGAGAGTGACGCAACCTGTTATGTCATGGATGATATACGGCCGAGCGAGGGTGGAGCGTAAACTGCAGCGTCGTAATTATACGCGGCATTTCTTCCTGCGCTAATTTAACGTCATTGCCTTTGACAAGGAAGTGATCGTGAAAGCTTTCCTTTCTGTGGACGTTCTCAGTGTTTCAATCAAAGCGGACCGATGTTTATTTCGTGTAGAGCTTTTTGCGTCAAACAAGACCTGCTTTCAGTGCTCGCACGACTGTGTTTGCCGCATGCTTCTTATGTTAGAGCTTAAGCTGGTGAAGAAGCTGCACGTTTAAGGTGCGTGCATTTTACTCCAGTCATTTTAGGGATGAGGAAACGTGTTCCTTGGTATGGTATTAAGTAACGAATATGTCAGTGGGGTTAGGCTTTTGCTCATGTGAATAGCCTACCTATATTTCCACACACACCACCACTTGTACACGAAGCATCACTCACGCAGCAAGTCCACAAATCCATAACAATACGTTTTTCACGTATCGTAAGCTTCGTTCCAGAAGAATTCGTTCGGCTTATCGGTAGTTCAGTCAGTCTACAAGAAACTGCACAGAGCCTTCGGAATCGTTCAGCTCAAGCGAAGTTCATTTCAGTGGCGTTCTTCCTGAAGCATTTCGACATCAGCTCCAATTGTCGCTTTTATCGATAAAAAAAAAGACTGCCCGACATCTTCTTTTCCCGGTGACGTCAAAATTGACGTTGAGAATTGGCGCTTACGAGCAACATCCGAGAGCGAAACGAAAGTCGGCGCCAGCTGTGCCAGAGTGGCAAACAGAGCAAACTTTAGCATTACTGGCGCTGTCGTCTCTTTTTGGTCCCTCTGTCTGATTGTGTTTCTATACCGCGAGGGGCGGCTCGATCTAGCGCCGAAACGAGGTCGACGTCGAGCCGAGGACGAACTCCTACTGAATAGCCTTTGCGGGTCCCCGATTTAGACGCGACGCATCGGCTAATCATTGCAGGTTGTTCGGTGTCCCCGATACAAAGACAGCTACCGAAAGTTGGACGCCAGGAGAGCGGACTTGTTTGGGATACACGACCTCGGCGTGGCAAAACTGCGTTGAAGTTCTCGGACGCGGGCGGGCAACGGTCTTTGACGGCGAGATGAAACATATAGAGGAACACGGGGAGCTATGACAGGCGTGTTCTGCAAGTCGGTATAGGTGAGTTGTGCGCGCCTCAGTATGTCACCATTTATATATATCTTGGGGGTTACGCGTCACGGGCGACGGGAGCCTTCTTTCTTTCTTTTTCTTAACTGTGTCTGATTGAGAGGCTACCATATCACAGAGATAACATAATTACCGCTATACAGTGAAATATAATTTATTATAATATGGCCCTATATTCAGAGAAAAGCGCCGCGCTAGAAATGTTCGTAAGATAAATAATCAGACCATCCTGATTGACTCATCGTTAGCGAAGGCTGCCGGCCATTGGCAAAATTCACCTATGAAAGAAAAGCTTTGTGAATTCGGCCAACGGTGCCCAGAGTCCGCATCCACAAACCTTCCTTCAAGAGACATTTCCTTACTGGATAGCATTCTGGCGCTATGCCACTCGTGTAACGACCGGCATGATAACGAGACTGAAGACGCGGTGGTGGCCAACAGACGGCGGTAAGAAAAGCTTTGTTAATACGGGTGCACGGAACCACAGCTGCTAACATTAGGCAGGCTTCCCCAATTGGCAACCGTTAGTTCTAACAAACCGCGCCGGCATACCAGCTTCTTTGGCTATGGTGTTGGGATGCTGAGCACGAGGCCGCAGGATCGAATCCCGGCCACGGCGGCCGCATTTCGATGGGGGCGAAATGCGAAAACACCCGTGTACTTAGATTTAGGTTCACGTTAAACCAGGTGGTCGAAATTTCCGGAGTCCTCCACTACGGCGTGCCTCATAATCAGAAAGTGGTTTTGGCACGTAAAAGCCCATAATCTTTTTTACCAGCTTCTTTTTCAGCATACAGGCTCAAGCTTATTGTGCATAGAAGAAACGCGTTTTTCTTCGTTCCTCTCTCAGACATAAGAACGGAAAAAAAGAAGAAAAAGTTTACTACGCATAAGAGCTGCTTGTCACTGTTTTGTTACGCGTGAAAGTGCGTCGTATGTGACGCGCAAAAGGGAAATCAAATTCAGCTTTTTTTCATAAGTGTAGTTTGACTTGCGCCAGCCGCCTTCGCTAATAGCATGTCCATATACTTTTACACGAACAGTTCGAGCGCTAGAGCTTTACTGTGAACGCGAGCCAAGTGATCACTCTCTAAGAAGTGCCAGCCAATAATGACAGCGAACATTTGTTAATGGAGGCCTCCGATCGATGAGAAACCGCTTATACGAGTTTCCTTGCTAAGTGCTGTTTTCCACTGGCCAGCCGCCTACGGTAATATGTCCAACGTCACGTGATGATTGGCGGCTGCTTGCTCTTATGAAAAAAATAAAGCATAAGCGCTTTTTTTTTTTTATGAATAAGCTCCCTGTTTGCTAGACGCGTAAATTGACTCCTTTCGCTCTGCAGTAATCTTAGTATAGCTGCGCATGCCCGTGCAGGACGCTTTCTTGATACACTACGTATATATACTTGCTTTTCTTGACGCGGATAGGGGGTTGCCGGTAAGAAAACATAATAATAACAACAAAATAAAAAAGAAAGGACGACTTACACGATTCCTCGCGGCCATATCTCATTCTGGCATATCACCTTCGTTGACTTTTGCTGCCTCCCTCTCCCGAGGCGCCGGTTATTTTGCTCTTTTTGGTCGCCCCATGGCGTTGCTTGTTGCTTCGCCGCTCGAACGCTGGACCGCCGACCTCGAAACCGCGCGTACCAACGGGTCCGTACATATCTTAGCGCATTGGGCGCAACACGAAGCCAACAACCTGGCCGTCTGCTGCCACTGAACTTGACCGATTGGCCTAGTTACAGTATCGGCGCGTCGTTTGTGGGGAAGAACCTCTCTAGTCCCTCTTGTTTTGTTTTACTATATAACGACAGTCAACCAGCCTTGCACGTGCTGAGCACTGCACGTCAATAAGTTTGCAAAGTCACTCTCGGGTTGTCATACCCAGTGGCCAGAAGAGCCTGAGAAATTGATTGCGCCTGAAGAGAAGAAAAAAAAAAAAAGATGTGTTGCTATCCTGACACCCTACAAACAAGAAGCCACGTTGTTTGCTGCGCCGAACGCAAGCTGCTTTGCTCTCGAAGGAGAAGTCTGTACAGGTTTACCTATTGCGCTGATTCCGCCGCCAACTCATGTTACGCGAATTAGAAGCGTCAGAGAATCGCGATTTAGCAGGCCATACGGAATCCATGCGTCTAGCCCTAAATCGAATTGCTCGCGAGCGAAGTATTCTTTTTTTTTTTTTTTTAATATCGGTAGCATTGGAAACATGGTCTAAAATCGAGTTTGAAGTTGACTTCTGAAAACTAGTCCATCGAGTGCTCATATATCTGCAACTTCGGTACACAGAGAAACGTCACTGCCTTCAGAACAACATACTGATCCAGCCTATATAGTTCTAATCGACACAACAAGGGCGGAATAAGCTTGACTTAAGTTCCGCAGAAGAACGGGAATACTAACGGATGGTTAGGTGGCTGATTTAATTAGGCCGCGATGCTGGAAAGAAGCGAAGCCTGACCAAAATAAATTGCACAGTAGGAACACGTAAACTTTCGCGGCACGACCGTAATGCCTCTGCTTCTTTTTTTCTTTTGGCCCAGTGTTGCTTTAAACAGCATATTTGGGCATCTATGGTGTATATCCAATCAGCCTGCACGAAAGCTTTGATTTGTTCTGTAATCGCAATGAAAAAAAGAAAAAAGAAACGAAGTCCGTGTACGCGGATGGTCTATCGTGTCATGCTTTCTTTTTTTTTTTTCCCTTATGTAATTTCTTCCACTATGTGATAAACGAGTGCACATACTAAACAACTCACATGTACATAACTGCAACAAAATCCTACTGCCACACAACAGCTAGAGTGGTTTACAAAGAAACCAATGACCGAGGGTTCTAACGAAGCACGGCCATTGTGAATTCGGTCCCAGAAAACAATCCTCATAGAAAGAACCTCATAATGCGCATGCGCGCGCGCATAAGCCATAAAAACGAAGAAAGAAAAATCGTAACACCGTTTCACAAAAGAAAGAAAGAAAGAAAGAAAGAAAGAAAGAAAGCGACGGCTCATGAGCATGCTACATAGTTCAATAGAATCGATTGTTGTGGTACCATTAAGACGCACATCGTCGGCATGTACGATCACCATCACGTGTATCGTACCAAGCATTCGTTTCATCTGCCGCTTGGCGGCCACCCTTTCATACAAATAAAAAAGGAAAGGAAAGAAAAGAAAAGACGAAAGCGCGGTCGAAACGCGCAGTCCCGTGCAACGGCACAAATCGCTGATGCGCGTAAACGGTACGGTGACCCGCCTCCCGTCGCGCTACGGCGGTACGTGTCAAGTTGTAACGGAAGGCGCGCGCAAGTGCATAAATGCACGCGGAAACTGTGCCCGTTGGTGCGTGCGAGGCACGCCCCGCGCGTGCAGAACCGCGAAGCCAATGACACACAGAGAAGAAAAAACGGGCCCGCGCATTGTTCGTCGACGAGCTTCCGTCCGTACAGCGACACCTCACCAAGCAGAGCATGGCCGCGCCGCGCCACCGCTGGGCGCCGTCCACGGTTGTGTCACACGTCGCGCGGAAATGACTTTGTCCGCCGATCGAGTGACACACTCTGGTCACAGGCCGTGCGATCGCAGGGGGGGTCGGAAGCTTATGGAACGCTTGGAATGTTCGCGCATACATTATCCCGTTGTCTGCATGCTGGGCAAAAGGATTATGGCAAACGCTGGAGATGAAAAAAACCTAACTCAGAAGTTAACGTGAAGTTATTTTAAATTTTTCTTAGTTTTTCTTTATGACTCTGGTACAGCAGTAAAGGTGGAACGAAACAACTTCCTCCGTAGTCTCTCTCTGCGTCTTAATCAGAAAAGTAATGGTGCGATTTCCTTTCTTTGTTTGTTTATGATCTTACGCTGAAATTGAAGTTAAACGCACACATTGCAACTTATACATTGCTGAGAGGACGCCTTACGCAAAACAAAAATACTGACGCATTATAGAAAAAGGAATGTCACCCGCTGCACATGAAGCCATGGAATTAAGCTTCCCTGCGTGATACGGACCTAATTATGATTGATTTTCGATACGAAAAGCTTTGGCTACAACTACGTCATTGATCTGTTCACAACGCAAAATTTGGAGTGGGGTGATGAGGCGTTGATGAAATGAATCCTTAAGCTATTCAGCAGTTCGCTTTCTTATGAACTAACACCACGAAGAAGTCACATTTCAACAAGGAAAGAAAGAAAAGAAAGACAGATAGGAGGTCTAGCGTAGTTTTGCAGTGCCACGCAGAAGGTGACATCGAAGGCATTGTCAAAGACGAATGCACACGTGCATAAACAAAAATGTTGCGCTTGTTACGTAAAAATTACAGCAATCCGCGATCCACAAAAACGAAGGAAACTAAAACACTAACAAGAAAAGAAGCATAATAAAGAAAAATAACCAAGGCAGAAGCTCGGCAGTGCATCAGTATTTTTCAACACCCTGAACTGGCCGCTCTTCGCGCTGCTGTCGAATACATTGAAAAAGAACCGCCCAACAAATGGGCAATATTTTGTGACTCGAAAGCAGCCCTCCAGAGCTTGAGAAGTTTACGACGTGGCAATTATGAACAGCTGGTGTCACAAATCTACGAAACCTGCCATTGCGCTTCTGAAAGAGGACATAATATCATATTTCAGTGGCTGCCGGGACATTGTGGCATCGTTGGTAATCACCTCGCCGATGACGCTGCCCGACGTGCCCAGGCTGGCTCACCGACACTCCTTATACCTTTATCCAGAGTCGACGCTGCAAGAGAGCTTCGCAGTCTCGCTCGTACAATCACGTTAGGTTGCTGGCATACACCTCAGAACTCTAAGTGTCGTTTACACAGCCTCGACCCATCACTGAAACTTACATTACCAGCGAACCTTCCACGACGTGACGCAACACTGCTGTGTCGGCTGTGGGTAGGAGTAGCATTCACCAACTCCTACAGCTATCGTATTGGAATGGCGGATTCACCAATGTGCGCGAAGTGCAAGTGTGAAGAGACCATCAGTCACCTTCTGTGCCACTGTTCTCGCTTCGATAATCAACGCGAGACTCTCCAGTGTGCCTTAAATAGACTGGATGACAGGCCATTTACGGAAGCGAAGATCTTGGGGGCCTGGCCTCATAGTTCAATGGCCCAGAAAGCAGTTCGAGCGCTTTTTCGCTACCTGAGGGAAACAGACTTGAGTGCCAGACTGTAGACATCCTATACCTAAGTTCTCTCTCTCCCTCTTTCACTCCCCATTCCCCTCCCCACGTGTAGGGTAGCAAACTGGACTCAGTCTAGTTAACCTCCCTGCCTTTCTGTCTTCCCTTCTCTCTCTCTTCTCTCTCTTCAACACCCTGTCACTATCCCTTAAATACGCTGCTACAGCCTTTAAAGCAGTTCGTTGTGTTCTTTCGACGGTTGTGATAAGAACGACTCACACAATGACAACGACGACTACGATGATGACGACGATGACAAACGTCAGCACTAACGCTTTGAATGGAATCCTCTCCTTGCGAAAGTAAACTCTGCGGGTATAGATACTGCGCACACGCGGTTTCGCAAGAGTGCTGTACCATGCATATCATCATCATCATCATCATCATCATCATCATCATCATCATCATCATCATAATCATCATCATCATCATCATAATCATAACCATATTCATGTCCACTGCAGGACGAAGGCCTCTCCCTGCGATCTCCAATTACCCCTGTCCTGCGCCAACAGATTCCAACTTGCACCCGCAAATTTTCTAATTTCGGCGCACCATCTTGTCTTCCGCCGTCCTCTACTGCGCTTCCCTTCTCTTGGTACCCATTCTGTCACCCTAATGGTCCAACGGTTATCTAGTCTGCGCATTACATGACCTGCCCAGTGCCATTTTGTTTTCTCTTAACGTCTATTAGAATATCGTCTATACCCGTTTGCTCTCTGATCCAAACCGCTCTCTTTCTGTTTCTTAAAATTATGCCTAGCATTCTTCGTTCTATCGCTCTTTGCGCGGTCCTTAACTTGTTCTCAAGTTTCTTTGCCAGCCGCCAAGTCTCTGCGCCGTATGTCAGCACCGGTAAAATGCACTGATTGTATACTTTCGTTTTCAATGATAACGGTAAGCTCCCAGACAGGAGCTTATGATGTCTACCGTATGCGATCCAACCCATTTTTATTCTTCTGTGAATTTCCTCCTCATGGTCAGGGTTCGCTGTGATTAGTTGACCAAGATAAACGTACTCCTCCACAGACTCTAGAGACTGACTTGCGATCCTAAACTCTTGTTCCTTCGCCAGGTTATTTATCATTATCTTTGTCTTCTGCATATTAATCTTCAGCCCCACTCTTACACTCTCCCTGTTAAAGTCCTCAATCATTTCTTGAAACTCGTCTGCATTGTTGCTGAATAGAACAATATCATCGGAAAACCGAAGGTTGTAGAGGTATTCGCCGTCGATCTTTACTCCTAAGACTTCCAAGTTTAATAGCTTGAATACTTCTTCTAAGCACGCAGTAAATAGCATTGGAGAGATTGTGTCTCCTTGTCTGACCCCTTTCTTTATTGGTATCTTCCCACTTTTCTTGTGTAGAATTAAGGTGCCTGTGGAATCTCTGTAGATATTTTCCACTGTATTTACGTAAGCGGTCGGTACTCCTTGATTGCGCAATGCCTCTATGACTGCTGGCATGTATATCGTCATGTGCTCGAGGTCGCCGCCGCGCCATTTCGCCGATTGCTTTCTTTGATAGGCCATTCGAAATTTACAATCGTGCAGTGAACATTGGATACAGAGCACTTAATAACGTGCGTAAGACGACTGTATATTGTCTCCTTAGTTCGCCTTTCTTCCCTCGCAACTGTGTACCATTTCCTCTTTCTTTTTTTCTGAAACAAGGGTCTTTAACTACGACTTCCGGCAGCGAATTGAGCCCCATCGGTAATTTTCCCGGGGCTGCCACCGGGCAGCACGATAGCTATCAAAACTGATTGGTTCGCGCTTGCGAGATGTTCGTTCGGTGACGTTTTTCAGCACAGCCACCAGCCGCTCGTGCAGCAATGGTTCTTTGCGTGAGTAATTCTACTGCTCAAAATGCGATAGTCGTTATTATTGGACACGAAAGATCATTCTTACGACAGTATAACATTTACGAGAAATACCATTCACGACAACCTTTCAGTGCTAGTTTAGAGAGTGTGCAAGAGAGGGAGAGATAGAGAGAGAGATAGAGAGAGAGAAGAGAGCGGGAACGCGGTTGGGTTAGCCAGGCTCGATACATTATATTGAGAGCGGGGAGGAGGAAGGTCGGGGGGGGGGGGCCGGGGAGTGGTGCAAGTAACAATCATTTTTTTTTAATATTAACAGAGAAAAAAGAGACGCAATGTGGTTACACGCACCCGACAAAACACGCGGGACTGTGGTAGTCAGACATTGCCTTTAAAAAGACGAGTTTCTGTTTTCGTCTTTGAAGTCATCATCGATATCCCAGAGTGTGTAGCAGTGCTCGTTAAGAATTACCTTTAAAATTTCAGGGACTCCTTTAGGCAATTGCCGTAGAGGAAACGCTTAATATTGATGCCGATTAAGGATAGGCACAGGACTGAAGGAAAAAGATGAGCAGGTAGTTCGGGAGTGGTCACGGGGGAGGGCAGCGTAAGGAAAGATACAAATGATAATAAGGAATAGAGGGGAGACAGCAATGAGTCTAGAAATTTGCTGACGCGAGGAGATCACCTGTTCAGCCACAAGGTTACTAAAACTGGTCGCGTGCTCTTTCGCAGATGTTCTGCGCCATGTTACATGTGTAACGGGAACGTGGATCATCACCATCATCATCATCATCATCATCATCATCATCCTGGCTACGCCCACTGCAGGGCAAAGCCTCTCCCATACTTCTCCAACTACCCCGGTCATGTGCTAATTGTGGCCATATTGCCTCTGCAAACTTCTTAATCTCTTCGGCCGCCTAACTTTCTGTCGCCCCCTGCTACGCTTCCCTTCTTTTGGAATCCACTCCGTAACTCTTAATGACCATTGGTTATTTTCCCTCCTCATTACATGTCCTGCCCATGCCCATTTCTTTTTCTTGATTTCAACTAAGATGTAATTACCTCGCGTTTGTTCCCTCATCCAATCTGCTCTCTTCTTATCCCTTAGCGTTACACCCAGCATTCTTCTTTCCATAGCTCGTTGCGTCGTCCTCAAAAGTAGAACCCTTTCTGTAAGCCGCCAGGTTTCTGCCCCGTACGTGAGTACTGGTAAGACACAGCTTTTATACACTTTTCTCTTGAGGAATAATGGGAAGAGAAAAGTGAATAGCCTTCGCTTTTTAGCATGTACTTGCGCCTCTCGTGATATTTGCAGAATGAACCCATACAACACAATCAAATGCCACGAATATATTCTTTTACAACTTTAAGCTCAGCCCGCTTCTCTCTGTATCTGTGCCAGCAAAGCGGCCGACTAGAAGAATACGTAAGAACTAAGAACGTAATTGCGCTCAACAATGTGTCGTCCAACATTACGATCAACAGGCCCAGCTTCACGCCCTTTTGAATTTCGAAGGAATCGGCGTGGTCGCGTTGTACCAAAGTGTTTATAACAAATTTCCTTTCAACTTTTTAGAACCTCCAGGAGCATATCCTTCCTCCTTTCCTACAATAAAGCTTCCCATCTCTTGTTTTTCTGCAAACTACATCACTGGCCTCAGCAATATGCGCGTCTACGCAACCGTAAATAACCAGGGTCGACTGCGAAACCAATTAATCCTCGACACTTCAGCACGAACAGACACACAAAGACGCGTTCCCTTCGTGGGGCAATGTCAATTTTGAACCCTTGTGTCTATCCTTTGAGTGAGGCACATGCCATAAATAGGAACAATGGCCAATTCATGCCTGGCCATCTTAAAGGCGTCCTTCAATACACTCGCCTTTCAAGGCCGAGGGGAAATTTGAAAGAAACTGGGTCACGTCAGTTTACACACGCGGAAATTAGACGTTGGTCGCGCTGCGCGAATACAGGCGAAGCGAAATAACCGTGCGCCGTTGTGATCGGCACGCATTCTGTTCGAGAATTCTGTCACGCCGACTGTGGTGTCGCTGACCGCCATGCTCCGTGCTTCGGCTCCGCAATGTGTTCCCATCGCAGGCACTTACTTGCACGCGAAGATAGATGGAAACTGTGCGTGGCTGCAAAAATCAAGCAGGCTGCACTGTATATGTCTGAAGCGCAGCAAAGGTGGTCTCTGGCGTGTTTTAAGGCGTACGTAAAGCATTTGTGGTCTCTTCTTTAGGGTTACGATATCTAGCTTCTGTTAAATTGGACACTTGTGCTGAAGGGATGAATTCCAGTTTCAGATCGCCACTACACCCAACAAGTTTAGGTTTGCAGGTTAGCCACGTTATACGGCTAATTTCGATACCGTGTGAGAAAAAACAAAACAAAAACAAAAACAAGCTACAGTTATATTATTTGGGATTCTCTGAAATCCCTCAGAATTATCTTGCAATTCACTTTGTCAAGCGTAGCTGTGCTGTAGGGAGCTGAAGTGTTAAGCTGAGAAAACTCAGTTTCGAGATCCGAACTGTTGCAGCAAAATTATAACTAAACTTCGGGTTTCTGCAGCGCTGGCACTTACACGCAACTTTTGGTCTAAGGTCGTGCGGGAAACAATAGCGTGTTCTTTTTCTTTTCTTCACCACTTCAAAACATTCCGGTTAGTCAGCTACGGATAGTAAATACTTTGCAAATGAAGTATTGGTATGGCCGCCAAGCCAAATTTCCTGTTGTCGCTCATAAACCTCCCATGCACTTAAAAGAACCGACTTCCGGGCATAGCAGTTCTTCGCGATTATTACGAGAGAACTACAAGTTATCATTTCAGTAAAATACTCGATATACTGGCCGAACATATTTTAGCTATATGCTCAGCACCGCGTATCAGTATAAAAAACAAAACAAAAATACTGGCTTTTGTGAAAGCAAGCTTCAGATAACGACCCTACGCTATACCAGTGCCAGCGCTGGTACAAACAGAAAATTAACGCCACTGTCGCGTTTAGAACAAGGTATGCAAACTGAATAGACAAGGAGCAGTTATTTGTAAACATCCTAAGTGAGCTAACTGAAAAGTCATTTCATTATTGTAGATTTTACCTGTCCAGCATTCCGTTAGGCGTCATAAACCGGTCCGTTGATGAAATGTTTTCGCTAACGGAAGCACCGTCTTTACAAAAATACTGCAATATTATATAGGCAATATCAACGTGTGTAAAGATGGCCACGAATGTTGTAGTTGCGTTGAGCTATATACGTAGATCCGTGTAGAAATGCGCGTAACACTCCGGAAACACCGAGAACAAGGCAACGCGTCGGGGATAGCTTGTGCGGAGCATTGCGCCGCTCTTCCATCCCAGTTGCTCCTTCCGCTCAGTCCCGTCATCCGCTACATCACTTATAACAAACACCGTTAAGCGTTCAAAGCCGTATAAGGTATCGGTTCTGCAGTGTTATGGGAAGACGGCTTTGATTAATGATGCGTACTACGTCATTCGCTAAACACGCATTTCGAGTTGGAGGTTGCAACGGAATCTTCTTTTCTTTTTTTGTTGTTCGGCTCTTAAGCACCTTGTGTGCCATCGCGAAAGGCATTTGCTTGCAGAGAATTTTGTTAACGAATTTAAGCAGAGTGATACAAAGAACGCTGCACGTCAATCTGACGGCCACGCTCAGCATATTGTCTCTCACATATCGTCCGTAATTCAAAGGACGCGACTCACCCTTCCCGTCTTGTCATCCACGGGTGATGTTGCCACCTGCCGAGCCGGCGCAGTGATCGACTCCCGTGCGTATCACCAACGAGGACAAACAACCAACCGCCGTTAAAGTAGTGGTGTACGGGCCTCCTCCCCCTTCAGATGCACAGCGTTTTTCACAAATTGTCGAGACTGCGCGAAGCGCAGGAAGAAGAGGCAAACGTCGGAATGAACTCGACGACAAGGGCGCAAGAAAACGTGCTTCGAGCACGGCCCGCGCGCGCGCGTAACCAGTCACACACTCCACTTGAGCCCGAGTGGAGAAGTCAAAAGTCTCTCGCCACGCCGGCGCGAAGAAAGTGACTGCCGCCCCGAGCGGGGGTTACGACGATCCTCAGTAGCACACACACCGTGCAGGCTCACAAGGGGAGCGCGATTCTCCGCGGTCCGACGCGCGTTGGTGCAGCCACGCGACTGGCGGTCACAGCGGCGGGATGAAACGGCTGCACCCTGTTGCTCCTGCTGGCAGAGGCCGCCCGGCGAGTCTCCCGGTGAGCCTCTATCTGGATCGCCATCTCCGTTGGCACTGCTGGCCCGCTTGTTGCGTGAGCCTCCTCCTTCCCTCACGCGCTTTTTTCTTTTTCTCGCCCGCCGGCACGCCGAGAAGTGTACGCCCTCCCTCTCCCCACTCTTCTTCCCTGTGGTATTGCAAGGTGAGGATGGACAGGCAGGAGCCACTATCGCTACTATACTGCACCCGGCGTGTAGCGATGCTCTCGCTTGTGGACGTGGTGGATGACCGAGGACAAGCGTTGTTGCCTTTCGCTCACACTTCGCCTGGCAGCGTCGGAGCAGCGCTCGCTCTTCTTTTTGCTTTTTTCTCCGCGGAGACAATACTGAGTGCCTTGTGTGCTTGATTGAGACACCAAGATGGGAGGGCTTTGCGAAAACCAGAGAGGCGCGTAAGACGGTGGTCTTTGGCAATGCGCCACGGACTCGGCCTTCAGGGACTGGATTCATTCATTCATTCATTCATTCATTCATTCATTCATTCATTTGGGCTCTTTGTTATCATGGACCTCGATGGTATAGGTGCAAGATAAAGAAGGAAATCCAAAATGGTAAGTGTCCGTTATAGTTGGCACAACACATGCAATGTATGGTATAAGTCAACGCCTCTGCTTTGAACAAGTGCGACATGCAGTTTTATCTGAAATTTAAACCTCTCAGGCTATTCTGTACAGGTAATGAATCAGAGTACGTTCAAGGTGAGGTTTACACGTTTCTCGAGAGGCGATTTGTCACGGTGTCTTAGGCGTCAAGCAGATCACGATAAGAAAAGGGTGGATTTAACAGTGCTTGTTCCTCATGAATCTTTTGCAACTAGCCGAAATTTTGATTCTTTAGTAGATTTAGAAGCATTTCACGAAAGCGTTTTACCAAGCGAGATTCGCTCCCAGAAGATAGAAGATATTTCTAGCGGACATAGTGATGTCATCAAATAGAGACGCCAAGATTGTCAACGCGCGCTATTCTGAAAGATAAGACAGGGGATTTCTCAGGCGTAGGATCAGTGCCACTCTGTCAAAAAATATGTCATCATGTCAATGCACTTTTTAAGTGTTAGTTACGCTTTCAGCTGAGTTCATTCCCGGTTATGTTATAGGCAAAGTCCGTCAGCATAAAATAGAAATGTCTACGCTTGACGGCAACGAAATAGGCAGTTTGTTTAAAACGGCATTGAAAAACATCGGAGTCAAGACATTACAGCATGTTTTTGATTTCTGAAATGAACTGCTCCGATTGCTTGTCATTGTAAAATTATTATGCCTCGAGGGAAAAGGTGAAATTCAGCGTAGCATCTTTTGTGGTTGTGCACCCAGATCGCACATGGTGCAGAGGTCTTGTACCCGTGTGCCTGTATGGAAAGCCCGACGGATGTCGAGGAATGCTGTGATTGTCATACCTCTTGAATATATTTTTGTTTCATGTTTCAAGTATCGGGGAGAGGGGAAGGAGGAGGCATGTTCTAGCGTAGAATACGAAGTGCTTCGACTAGCACGAAATCCAGACACCGTTCCAGGAGTGCTCCACCGGCTTCTGGCCCTCAGCCCGACATCTCCCGTATAGTACCTTATTCGTCCGTGAGTTTGCTCATGCAATTTACTCGACTTGCGGGTTGAAATGAAAACGATAAAATACTTACGCTTTTCTGGATTCTGAACGGGGGCCATTCTTGCGTCAGTTCCCACATTTGATCCATGTACCTACCGGACTACTGCCAGCATCACGTTTTCGTATTTTGTTGGCACTGCACGTACAGGAGAACTTCACACTGGTCCCATGAGGTGCTTGCTTGTCTGTAGAACTCACGCAAGTAAACGTGTGTTTGTCCCCACCCCTTCTTCTTTTTTAAGTCTTCCTACGAAGCTCTTTTCCTTACACTCCGAGGCGTGGGGTACTTGGCGTTACCCCAGTGTGCCAACATCTTAGAACTCGTAATAAAAAAAAACGTGTCATAACTTTTGTTGTCCGAACTTGACTAAGCCTCTATCCTATCTCGACAAGAGTAAGGAGAATATATTCGCAGATTAATGATAAAGGGAATTTTTAAACTATGAAATACTTATGAACGATAATATGATTGCGTGACACAGCAAGAGCACTGCGAGACTAGCAGTATAACCGTGCGCACACACCACGGAGACGCGCGTGCCGCAATCAAGACTGGCGCCTCTGGGCCAAGCTAACTTCTTTTTACCTATACATCTTTATCTTTTATGCAAATAAAATCAGTTAATAAGGGCGAGAACGGCACCACCTTACGCCGGGAGAAAGTTTCTCAGCTCACCCCGACAAGGAGAAGCATTTGCCCGGGGGCCATACACTCGGATTATTTCTTTTCGTTCCATGCCGACTGTGCGTCAGTGAACACATTAGGAAGGAATAAGCATAGAGCCGGCCGGACGCACCTCACGCGAGCTCGCCCTTCGCGCCAAATAGCAGCCAAAGCAATTAGTTAGTTTCGTCACCGATGATGCAGAGTTTGTCATCACGCGGTGGGGTTCTTTCTTTTTTTTTTTTTTTTACCCCCGAGAGATGCTTGAAGCGGAAGTAATCAGCGCTCAAGCCATTTCTCGCTTTGCGAGAACTCGTCGAGTCACAGCAGGTGGAGGTGTACAGAGTGAGCCGGGCAAGTAAAAAGCCCGTTTTTGAGGTCACGTGAGGAGTCAGTCGGTCGTATACGGGAAGAGTCGCTATTGCGAATTGCGATATTATGCTCGTCCTTTCTTGTCCGGCATGCCCCTTGTCGGAGATGAGTACGTTCTTACCATAGCTTAGCTACACATGGTGACACGCCTAATTGGAGTTTGTTCTTTCCTTTTACTTAACATGTTATTTCAGCGAATCGTGGACGAGGGGCTAGTCAAGCTGCTGATGAAGCTTTTCTTCCCGTCCTAAGCGCTTATGTAGAGCTGAATATGTGTTGTGAATAACTTCTACTCAACTCAACGATTGATTTTAGCATCCTAATGCAACCCCTGGATTTCGAGAGTCAGCTTAGCGGAGAAGTCTCCTGATAAATACCGTCCACTAGCCCGTATTCGCAGAGCGTTCTTACGCAGGAATACTTCGTAAGAGGAAATCACAGCCATTCTTTGTGCTGGATATATTATTAACAAGAACGACTGGTCAATGGAAACGAACACTTATACTATCGAAAGCTTTGTGAATTTGGCTCGGAGGTTCCCTATACGTTCATATGTCGGACAACACGCTAATTCATCGCATTTCCATGCGTTAAAAGGCTGCAGTTAACTTCAATTATCTGCATGTTGTGTTTTAAAAGTAAACAGGGAGATGCAAATATTAAATGGTAAAAGGTGGTCCAGTGGCTGTAAGACTCAGTGCTATCAGCGAAGACGAGTGTGTCACTCGAAGGGTTTTTTTTTCCCCTAATAATGGGGAAGCACTTCCTCCGTCCGCCGACTTCTTCATCAAAACGACATTCAGCGCCGTCGATGTTGTGGGCCAGGTTCGTATAAATAAAAAAAAAAAGAGTTCTTATTCTCTTTCCGCAAGAGCAGCTTCCAGCCGATCGCGTTGATCGACAAATTATTAGCAAAGGTGGTCGACCAAACGCAAAAAAAAGCACTTAGGAAGGAAAAGCTTTGCGAAGGCGGCCTCTGCTCTTCTCGAGTTGTCGACGACAGTACTGCCCAATTTTTCAAAGCTACTCGGCTGGTGTGGGACGTTGGACATGAATGGAGAGTGGGGCTCAGCGCGAGCTGAGCAGTCCCCCATGCATTGTAAGATAATTCACACCCTTAAAAGTTGAATACGGCTGCTGCAAATAGGTGTACAACTCAAGCCCTTACACCCAACAAGGATGTAAGGATGTGAGTTATAGACAGACGGGGCCGATTTAGTTATAGACCTTGTGGATGGAGTCATAGACCGATGGAGTTATAGACCTTATACCCAAAAATGGCGTAAAGGTGTGAGTGCTAGACCGATTTGCACCCTTATTCTCCTTTAAGTGTGTCAAATATTGTAAAGTGTGCAGCAAACCGGCTGTGGCAGACGGCTGAGCAGGCGGCACTGGTTGGTTGCCCACAAAGTGGTTTCTGTGGCAAATCTATGAAGGAGTGTTTATAATACCCTAGAATGGAGGAATTCTGGGATTAGAAACAAGAAGAGCAAAAAAGACAACAAAATAATAATCGTCGTGAGAAGTCTGAGTCGATGAAGAGGAAGTGTAGTACTCATACGCGCGTATGCATTTAATTAGGCCCATAATTTGCGTAGAATAATGAGTTTGTTGCAATGAACGCACACACAACGTCATTGCAACGTAACGGTCAAAATGACATACTGCGAAATAAAAGATAAAGTATTAACGTAACATGAAACTATTATAATCCTTTTTTTTTCGAAGTTAACTGAAGTCTCACCATATATTTTAACGACGCTCCGAGTGTCCCTATGAACGCAGCAAAATAATGGTTACTAGCTGTAATCCGACTACTCAGTGCTTAGGCAATAACGGAAAGCATCGACAGCTCACGCGTTTCTTAACGTTAACTGTAGGGTTGCATAAGCGCGCCATTTGGATGAATTCGAAAACAAATTGTTTTTCTAGCCAGGCGGTGTTTCTTTTTGTTATTACTTCAGCGTGTTAAACAGACCAAACTTAACGCCAAATTAGGCCTTTAACCTTCCTGTTATATTGGCAATGTTTTCCGTAACGCTCATTAGGTTTGGAAGCGCTGCTTGCTATAAGCATATTGCTTTCTTTTTCTTGGTCGTTAGTAAAGAGAATCTCGCAGTGACGGTAAAAATAAGAGGTCTCCTCTGGCCTTGCAAATGTTGTGATTACGCAAATGAGAATAACTAAGAAGATTGAAGGATAAGAGCGGAATGAGCCGCAAGCAAACAAATAAAGAAAAACACGCATGATTGGATCGATGTGCTATTATTCAATGCTTCAGTCTCTGTCCTCGACAAGCCAAGCGAAGCGAAGGCAAAGCAATCTCGACTGCCGGCTTTTTATATATATATATATATATATATATATATATATATATATACAGCGAGGAATACAGCGTGGAATCACCGTGAAGAGAACGCACTCATACGATTTTGCGTGAAGTTGCCCCCCAAGGAAGTTTCCCGTCCACTTCCCCGCCTCGTTCGTTTCTCTGATCTCGCCGCATTTCCACGATAGTCTTGGCACGACGTTGAGACCCTTGGTGACGATGCGAGGTAAGTGTACTTCCCCAGTCGTTACGCAACTCATCGTTGAGGGCTCCTAACCATGTATAGAATTGGCGTCCTTTCAATGGTGTAGACAAAATGTATTGGGTAAGAACTGCTGGGGGCAATCTGTGCACCAGAGCAATTACCTCCGTCATCAGAAAGTTTTGTCTAAGAGAGTAAAGTAGGCTTTGCTTTGAGAATTTGTCAAGACGACCCATTCTGCTGTCTGCCGTCTTTCACCACCTGAGTGATATCATCAGGCGCCAACAAAGACACCAAGAAGAACATAGGGGAAATTACTCGTACTCGCTAATTGAATTAAATAAATGACAAATTAATGGATATGAAAGAGAGAGAATAAAACATTTATTGGGACCATCGAGGTCGTTGCTCTTGAGGTACGTCGAGTGGGTGGTGCCAGCAAGTACGTCGAGCAGCCATGGCCAGTGGAGTAGTGGATATGAAAGTGAATGAAAAAACAGCTTTGCCGCAGGTGGGGAATGATCCCATGTCTTCGCATTACGCATGCGATGCTCTAACAAATTGAGCTACCACGGCGTCGTTTCCCCATCCACATTTTTGGGTATTTATGTGTTGCTACGAGAACTAACCATGGGAGTGTTAGCCAGCGCCACTACTCACAGACCTTGGTGGCAGATGTGGAACTTCCTTTCTGCCGCAGGCGTCACGAGTACGTGATCTTTCTGGGGGAATGCAAATGGTCAATAAACACGCACATACTACCTGAAGGCATCAATGTTGCCGGAGTCAAGACCCTCGTTATGTAATGAACGAGAAGAAAGGGGGTTAACCGAGGGACCCGATTTTTATTAATCATATCATGAGAAGCCAACAAAGACACCAAGGACAACATAGGGGAAATTGCTTGTACTTACTAACTGAAATAAACAAATAATAAATTAATGGCAATGAAAGTGGAGGGGAAAACAAACCGCGCCCCGGTACCTCAATTGGTTAGAGCATCGCACGCGTAATGCGAAGACGTGGGATCCTTCCCCACCTGCGGCAAGTTGTTTTTTCATCCACTTTCATTGCCATTCATTTATCATTTTTTTTAAAATTCAATTACTAAGTACAAGTAATTCCCCCTATGTTGTCCTTGGTGTCTTTTTTGGCTTCTCATGATATGATTAATAAAAATCGGGCCCCTCGGTTGACCCCCTTTCTTTTCGTTATCACTTGAGTCAATATATCAAAAAAAAAAAAAAAACAGCATGACCACGTCATTCTGTTGCTTTATTCCCTTTTTTTGCTTTTTCCCCCCTTAGTATCTTCCTGTTTATTCTAGCATCTCAACATGTTTGCAGGAATGGACAGAACCGCTCGGACGCCTTTGTGTAGCGCAATTACTGGCTTTTTCAGCTTCACTACAACACACGTGAGGTCAGGGGGAGGTCAAAACCAGCGCGAAGTTAACTTGTGCGGTTGAACTTCCCGAAGAAGCACAGTGGGTTAGTGGAGGGCTCCAGGCTCCGGAACAATTTTACCACCTGGGTTTCTTTAAAGTTCAACAAAAGGGTGGCGCACCATCAGAATGCCAAAGCCGTGGTCGAGAATAGAATCCGTGCAGTATTTGTAGCCAGGTTTTCAAGCGCTGACGTAATCGTACGGACGTGTTTGGGTGTCCCAGTGGCGCGCTGAGCAGGTTCCACGGAGCGCAACCACTGCAAAACTTTTCCGCACTGCGGCGTAGTGTTTTCCAGATGGCATCGGCCATTGACAGGGAATGTAAAAAGAGTTTCGATAACGCTCGCACAGCAGAACCTGCGTCACGTTCCGGCCGCCACTGGCCTTCCACCTTCGTTTTCTCCGCGGATTTCTCTAGAAACCTCACTGCGACGAAGGCGAGCATTCACATTATCACGAGTGAGATGTGCGGTAGGTCCTGGCTTTGGCCGTGAGGATGTCTCTTTGTGAGCATGATGTTATCTGCCAGGCTCCGTGCGTGTGTTTGTGTGTGTGTTTGGCTAGCTACTGTCTGTCTGTCTGTCTATCTGTCTGTCCCTCCGTCCGGCCGGCCGTCCGTCCGTCCGTCTGTCTGTCTGTCTGTCTGTCTGTCTGTCTGTCTGTCTGTCTGTCTGTCTGTCTGTCTGTCTGCCTGTCTGTCCGTCCGTCCGTCTGTCTGTCTGTCTGTCTGTCTGTCTGTCTGTCTGTCTGTCTGTCTGTCTGTCTGTCTGTCTGTCTGTCTGTCTGTCTGTCTGTCTGTCTGTCTGTCTGTCTGTCTGTCTGTCTGTCTGTCTGTCTGTCTGTCTGTCTGTCTGTCTGTCTGTCTGTCTGTCTGTCTGTCCGTCCGTCTGTCCGTCTGTCTGTCCGTCTGTCTGTCTGTCTGTCTGTCTGTCTGTCTGTCTGTCTGTCTGTCTGTCTGTCTGTCTGTCTGTCTGTCTGTCTGTCTGTCTGTCTGTCTGTCTGTCTGTCTGTCTGTCTGTCTGTGTCATATCTGTCTATCTTGCTCGCTAGCTACTGTGGCATGCGAGTTCGTGAATCGCGCCCCAACGCCGACTCCCGGTCACGCGGCCTCTTAATGCCCCTGACGACGACGGCACTGAAGGTGCACGTCCGTGACCGAGCGCGCGTCTGATGTTGCGTTCGTCGAGCTGCGGCGTGGAGAAATGCGATGTCATCACGGCGCTCATAACGACGGCACCCACCCCCCCTCCTCCGCCATCCGTCCAATTAAGAACCGACGTCTTCCGGTGCCGTCGACGCTCCTCGCGTGCCGCCTCTTAATACGTCCGCCCGGGGCGTCTCTTTATGAAACGTCGCGCACCGTCGGGTGCCCCCCACCCTCACATTCTCCCATGGAATGGGGGTAACTTTCGCCTTTCAGCCACCGCGTCGCCCGACATTAGCGAACTGGTCCCTGCTGAAGTACAGGGTCTCCGATTTTCTCCTCACCTTTCGCTTCGAAACCGGCAATAGAAGACCACATTAGAACAGTGCACCGAGTGACGTGTAGCAGAAAACCTTCAAGCGACCACGGAAATGCGGACAGTGACGGCTGCAGTTATGACCCATTGCGCAACGGAGGCGATGGGACGTTTATGCGCAGGTGCGGATGCGAAAATAACTTTTTATTGCCGGGAACTAAGTCCAACGCTCGGAGGCTTTGAGAAAAGTTCTAAAGAATGCTGAAAGTGAAGAAAGGGATTTGTAGACTTTAAAGACGAACTTAAATGAATCAGTGACTGTACGACACAGCGCTCTACATCCGTAGAATATGGGAGTCAGCGGGTGTAACTCCCATATGAATATGGAAGCCTGCAACGAATCTTTTCACTCTTATTTTTCTAATGAAACTGGAACACAGTGGAGCAATTAGGGGGTTACGAGGCCACTAGAAAGCCGTCTGCACTTGTCTTTGGAAATCAAAGTACACAGGGCTAGTGGGAACACACTAAAATAAATATAGGGGGTGGGGGGGCGGGGGTAGGTTAGGCAAAGAAAGCTCTAAAGAAAGAAGAAAAGACCCCGAACTGCCTCAATTCGCAAGAATTACAACTTTATTGTTTGTTGCTCCTGATGCTGTTAAGGAATGCAGTGCATCGCCAGTGAATGAACATGTAAAATCTACACAACAGAGGGCAGTGTAAATACTTGGTAATACTTGGTAACACAGCAATAAAGAACGTCAAGCGGAAAGTCAGAGAGGCTGAAATAATCTCATGAGTGACGGCAATGCAAAAGAAACCTGCCATGAGTAACTACTTAAGAGGAAAAAACGAAATCAGGAAAGAAACAATATATAATAGCTCAAAGGAAGCTCATTACTTTTCGAAGAGAGATCGGGATGCCTTAGAACACGCACCTATAAAGCGAGATATAAGAAGGAAGAAGAAGCATGTGCTTGCTGTGGTAAAGCTAGGAAAACGACGGAGCATGTTTTATTAGAATGTGAAACGTCTGCCCAGCGGTCGATTTAGGCACCACTGGACTCCTTGAAGCCCTTGGGTTCAGCGAGAGCAGTGGAAGAGTAAACATCTCCGCAATAGAGATTAGTAAGAGGCGATTGGAAGATTGGTGGAAGAAAAGTAGGGAAACGACAAAAAACGGAGATGCACAAAAGCAAAGTTCGCAATACGGGATCAGAAAATTTGGTTGTGGGAGTTCATAGAGCTTTTTTTTTTTTTTTTACCTAGGTAGGACATTAGGCAGTATAATAACAAGAGCTTGGTGGCGCAACCCACCGCCCCGTTCCACAGGGGACGCCCATAACATCCATCCATCCATCCATCCATCCATCCAACGAATGGATGGATGGACGTGTGAGGATGGATGCGAGAGTCGTCTAATTTTCCTCGCATCTTCACCGTCCAGCTTTTATCACTCGTGTCCGAGCGCAGGGGTCTTAGACCTGTGTAAATTAATGAAGCGCGCAGCCAAAATACCATTTCACTTACTAGCTGCTATTTCGTACACGCGCGCATGTTTTTGTCTTTGCTACTTCATCTCTGGCAATCCTTCTCTGCAGCTTTCTGCACGAAATAGGAAAAGCGGCCCACCTTGCCAGTTCAACAGGCGTTATCTTCTTTAGCCGGCACAGTCGCCTGTCAGTTGCTTTTATTTTCATTTTTTTTTCTAGCCGTAATTCCCCAGTTGAGTAGTACGCGGGACGCCATGCGTCACAAATTTCATCGATGGAGAAAGATGCTCAAGATTACGTACATCCATCATCACCCTGAATCTCACGTGGTCAAACAGGCCTGGGGAAATAAAGAGGACGAGGGAATGGCCACTGAGAAAGAATGACCCCAAACGAAGGATCTGCGTCCTGCTGTACGAATCGACTGTTACGTTTACGACGCAGAGAGCATCGCGCACAATCGACAGCCCCCCTTAACCGCATTCAGATTTACTTTCCTAGAGCCCAGCTGCACCCCCAGGCCACTCCGATCGTTCTGCCTGCGATGCGCTTAAACACACAAACTGATCGTTCGACCGCACCATTAGGCCTCTTGCGCGAACTCTTATTTGCTTAGGGACGACGGAGCGGGGACGGTGTCGTCACGTTTTTTGAGGCGGTCGGAGCAGGCAAACACGGACAGGTGTACGGTCTCCTTCCGCGGTGCGTGATGAGAGAAGGAGACGCAAACGAAAGTCCTGTAGTGGGCATGACGGTTGTTCGCGCTCTGAGCAGTCTGCAGTGTAATTATTCGCGGTCTACGCTACAGGCGAAGAGCAGCGGAATTATGGATGCATCACGTATGGATCTAGACCAGCGGAAGAAGGCAACAACGCCCGAGGGAGCCCCCAACTTGAGAGTGCCAGCCACGGTGTTCCATTTCTCTTTTGCGGCCCTTAGAGTTGCCGGCCCGTCTTTCTTTCTTTCTTTCTTTCTTTCTTTCTTACTTTGCATCCGTGGCGAGGTCATCCAAGGTCTCTCTTTTGCCTTGCCCCAAGTGCAATCTATTCAAGAAGAGCGGCGACGTTTCGACCCGACTGAGAAAGTACTTACTGCGCCTGTGCGAGCTAAATTGTGCATTATGCGACTCACTTTTCAGCGAATGCAAAAGAGCCGGCGCGCGCGTTGTCTTTTTGCTATCGAGTGCACGCAAAAGAGATTAATAACAAACAAAAAATGAATTACGACCTTATAAAGTACAACCGTGCGGCACCGATGCCTACTTTTGTTATCTGCAATCAGTCTTACAATCACCTGGGAAGCGGGACGTTCCGTCTTTCTTTATTTCCTTTTCTCAAATTGATTTGGATCGTAGATTAAATGTGTACAGTTTCCAGCATGCTTGCCTTGCGCGAGAGAGAACGCTCAGATATGGAATGCGCGGTTGTAGGCAGACGTACAACGGCCATTGTTGGGAGCACGGGAAGCTGTGTATCTTGAATGCATCTGTTTATCTCTCTCAGCGCTGGGCCCCATTCGAAATCATCGTTGGCCGCAATCCCACGAGAATTCCTAATGAAGAAGCGATGACTGCTGCCATTGCTGCTTCGCCCATCCGGCCCACTTGCTACCGAGCAGTCGTCTTGTACGTTACCGTTAATCCTCCTAAGAATCTAAAGCCTTATAAATTATTGTCGGCTACGCCCTGCCCGCTCCAGCCGCTACCTCACCGTATTGTGCTCATTGACATAAAGGCTTTTGCGGCATTTGGTTCCAACGGTTCAGTATCTGACGGCATTATCATGAGCTAAACTGTGGCGTATGTTAATGAGGCTCTGAAGAATGCATTCTTAAACCGGGCTTAAACAGACTCGTTTGGCGCAAGCTTTCAGTAAGCGCCAATCGTCAACATCCTTCGGCAATCATCGAAGAGACGGTTGATAAACGTCTTACGTTATAGTTTCGCAGTGCCGTGGGTTCTGGTTCTGGTCCTTCGTGAGCGGGCGTTGTTTTGCATGCAGAGAGAATTCTCTAGGCACACATTGGCGCCCAGCCCGCCTACATTCCTCGACTTTCTCTTCTGGGTGACGTGACTGAGCGTAAGTGCGGGTTCACAGGAACTATTCACGCATTAAGTGAAAGAACGAGAGAGAGAGAGAGAGAGAAACGTGAGTACCGCGATTTGAATAAGGCAGTTGCACCGCGCCGCGGCTTAGGCTATATCTATAGCTAATGTTGCAGCGCGATGTTGCATGTTAGGGGACGAATTAACAAAGCATTTTGTTCAAACAATTTGTTTGCTATTGGCCGGCCAACTTTGCTAATAACATGTCCAACATCGCGATTGGTTGGCCTCTGCTCCTATACGAACAGTTCTAGCGTAAGAAAATGTTGTGTATACGGGCCTATATCAGATTCTTCTGTCGTGTGTGGCTGCTCATTTAGTATTTCGCTGCCGCCAGCTGCCAAAAAGCGCTTTCGGTCGATGCTCTGAGTGGTATGGTAGAATGGAGAAGAAGAATTGAAACTGATAGACATATTTAATTCTTCTTTTATGGGGTAAGAAGCTGTCGGATCCACTTACAGGAGTTAGGATCTCTGTCTTACTTATGTAAATAAATAAATAAATAAATAAATAAATAAATAAATAAATAAATAAATAAATATGCAGAGGAGTTCCGATCGCGATAGCGTGAACAAGGCATAGTATTGAATTGCAAAAAAAAAAAAGTTAATCACGCAGAGTAAGCTGAAATAATTCCCCCGGTGAATTCAACCTAACTCAATCTTAATCTTCTCACATCGCTATTTGTGACGGAACTGTGCCACTAACGTTTCATTTGTTTACAGCAGGCTACCTTTTCCGTCAGTAGTGGTCATTTGCCCCTGTGGTGATCGAGTGGGGACGCTTTCGTTTCCATTGCAAAGTTTGATGGAGTGTCTGGAAGCAGGTCCCTTACAACGTGTGCATGCGGTTCCTCCGTCAGCCCGGTCAGCCCTAACTACGGGCCCCCGCAATCTCTGCAAGCATCAAACTATAGCTGTGAAGGGGCACGGACACACAAAAAGAAAAGCAAGAAAAATAAAGAGAGGGAATGGTGGGAGAAACGAGAACAAACATGCAGCGGAAGTGAGACCAGCAAATTGTGTCACGCAACGCTGAAACCGATAACCCTCAGCGTCCTCGATAAATTAGCATTGAATCTATAGCTTCTTAATCGCGATTATCGAGTGCCGGCTGATCGCTGCGTTGCCGGGAGAGTTAAGTGCAGCATTATTAACGCTCGTATTCACATGGTGCTACTCGCCATCCTTTCGGGTCTCGTTAGTCCTCATTGTAATTGGCGCTGTAAAGCGATTAGGAGGAGACGAATCGCTGCACACAATGTCATGATCACGGTAATAATTTGCACGGTTCCGTTCTCCTGTTACTTCCTCGCTAGTTTTCATCAAAGAGCCCTCCTTTCTCCCCTCTATCTCTATTTCCTGTCACTGAAGTTTTGTGCACCACGAAAGTATATATGACTGGAACGTATTCGGGGTGGTATGTATTACCCAATCACCGAATATGAATTCAAGCTAATGCATCATCAGCAATTTAGGGATTGGTAGTAAAAGCGAAACAAATACAGATAGGTTAGCAAGAATTCATTTCTGGCTCTGTACTGAGGATGTACGAAAGAACGTCGCTCCAATTCCACTCCTCGTGCGTCCTCCGAAGCTTGTTATTCCTTAATTATCTGTTCACGCCTATACCCAATATAACAATGTTTCGCCGACTATCCAACAAAAAGTTGTTTTTGGACCCCTTATCTGGAGGTATGTGTTAAGACTGCTTGCGGTGCAGAAAAGCAAAGAATAAAACTCCAAAGTAGTCATCATGAACAGTCTATTGAGGATCCGAGCAGCCGTAAGGTTCGAAGGTGTAGGTCAAAGTAGCCGTGTGAAGCGGCTACCTCGATTTGTTTTACTCGCCATCTAGCTGGAACTTTCTTAGTGGTGTAAGAAACGGTGAAAACACGGCGTTCTTCGCGGATCTTAATGGATACAGGGCATTTTAGGTAATTTGCTAATTCGCGCTATTACAGGAATTCGCGTTATTTGCTTTTTTGCACTGACGCACGTATGCAGGTTACAATTACAAAGTTTGAAATCCGTTGAACGACGCGCCCACTGCCCGTGGACAAGGGACTTCAAAACTTCCGATTCACGGTGTGGTAAAAAGGAAAGTGAGGAAACGAATCCGTCGAAAGAGTATTAGCACCGCAGACAAGGACTATAAGTTATTATGCACCGTATGTCTATCACAGATGCCCTACAGCGGAACACAATCATCATCATCATCATCATCATCAGCCTAGTTACGCCCACTGCAGGGCAAAGGCCTCTCCCATACTTCTCCAACTACCCCGGTCATGTACTAATTGTGGCCATGTTGTCCCTGCAAACGTCTTAATGTCATCTGCCCACCTAACTTTCTGCCGCCCCCTGCTACGCTTCCCTTCCCTTGGAATCCAGTCCGTAGCTCTTAGTGACCATCGGTTATCTTCCCTCCTCATTACATGTCCGGCCCATGCCCATTTCTTTTTCTTGATTTCAACTAAGATGTCGTTTACCCGCGTTTGTTGCCTCACCCAATCTGCTCTTTTCTTATCCCTTAGCGTTACACCCATCATTCTTCTTTCCATAGCTCGTTGCGTCGTCCTCAATTTCAGCAGAACCCTTTTCGTAAGCCTCCAGGTTTCTGCCCCATATGTGAGTACTGGTAACACACAGCTGTTGTACACTTTCCTTTTGAGGGATAGTGGCAACCTACTGTTCATGATTTGAGAATGCCTGCCAAACGCACCCCAACCCATTCTTATTCTTCTGGTTATTTCAGTCTCATGATCCGGATCCGTGGTCACTACCTGCCCTAAGTAGATGTATTCCCTTACCACTTCCAGTGTTTCGCTACCTATCGTAAACTGCTGTTCTCTTCCGAGACTGTTAAACAGTACTTTAGTTTTCTGCAGATTAATTTTCAGACCCACCCTTCTGCTTTGCCTCTCCAGGTCAGTGAGCATGCATTGCAATTGGTCTCCTGAGTTACTAAGCAAGGCAATATCATCAGCGAATCGCAAGTTGCTAAGGTATTCTCCATCAACTTTTATCCCCAATTCTTCCCACTCCAGGCCTCTGAATACCTCCTGTAAACATGCTGTGAATAGCATTGGAGATATCGTATCTCCCTGTCTGACGCCTTTCTTTATAGGGATTTTGTTGCTTTCTTTGTGGAGGACTACGGTGGCTGTGGAGCCGCTATAGATATCTTCCAGTATTTTTACATATGGCTCATCTACACCCTGATTCCGTAATGCCTCCATGACTGCTGAGGTTTCGACTGAATCAAACGCTTTCTCGTAATCAATGAAAGCTATATATAAGGGTTGGTTATATTCTGCACATTTCTCTATCACTTGATTGATAGTGTGAATATGGTCTATTGTTGAGTAGCCTTTACGGAATCCTGCCTGGTCCTTTGGTTGACAGAAGTCTAAGGTGTTCCTGATTCTATTTGCGATTACCTTAGTAAATACTTTGTAGGCAACGGACAGTAAGCTGATCGGTCTATAATTTTTCAAGTCTTTGGCGTACCCTTTCTTATGGATTAGGATTATGTTTGCGTTCTTCCAAGATTCCGGTACGCTCGAGGTTATGAGGCATTGCGTATACAGGGTGGCCAGTTTCTCTAGAACAATCTGACCACCATCCTTCAACAAATCTGCTGTTACCTGATCCTCCCCAGCTGCCTTCCCCCTTTGCATAGCTCCTAAGGCTTTCTTTACTTCTTCTGGCGTTACCTGTGAGATTTCGAACTCCTCTAGGCTATTCTCTCTTCCACTATCGTCGTGGGTGCCACTGGTACTGTATAAATCTCTATAGAACTCCTCAGCCACTTGAACTATCTCATCCATATTAGTAACGATATTGCCGGCTTTGTCTCTTAACGCACACATCTGATTCTTGCCTATTCCTAGTTTCTTCTTCACTGTTTTTAGGCTTCCTCCGTTCCTGAGAGCCTGTTCAATTCTATCCATATTATAGTTCCTGATGTCCGCTGTCTTACGCTTGTTGATTAACTTAGAAAGTTCTGCCAGTTCTATTCTAGCTGTAGGATTAGAGGCTTTCATACATTGGCGTTTCTTGATCAGATCTTTCGTCTCCTGCGATAGCTTACTGGTTTCCTGTCTAACGGCTTTACCACCGACTTCTATTGCGCACTCCTTAATGATGCCCATGAGGTTGTCGTTCATTGCTTCAACACTAAGGTCCTCTTCCTGAGTTAAAGCCGTATACCTGTTCTGTAGTTTGATCCGGAATTCCTCTAGTTTCCCTCTTACCGCTAACTCATTGATTGGCTTTTTGTGTACCAGTTTCTTTCGTTCCCTCCTCAAGTCTAGGCTAATTCGAGTTCTTACCATCCTGTGGTCACTGCAGCGTACCTTGCCGAGCACGTCTACATCTTGAATGATGCCAGGGTTCGCGCAGAGTATGAAGTAGATTTCATTTCTAGTCTCACCATTCGGGCTCCTCCACGTCCACTTTCGGCTAACCCGCTTGCGGAAAAAGGTATTCATTATCCGCATATTATTCTGTTCTGCAAACTCTAGTAATAATTCTCCTCTGCTATTCCTAGAGCCTATGCCATATTCCCCCACTGACTTGTCTCCAGCCTGCTTCTTGCCTACCCTGGCATTGAAGTCGCCCATCAGTATAGTGTATTTTGTTTTGACTTTACTCATCGCCGATTCTACGTCTTCATAAAAGCTTTCGACTTCCTGGTCATCATGACTAGATGTAGGAGCGTAGACCTGTACAACCTTCATTTTGTACCTCTTATTAAGTTTCACAACAAGACATGCCACCCTCTCGTTAATGCTATAGAATTCCTGTATGTTACCAGCTATTTCCTTATTAATCAGGAATCCGACTCCTAGTTCTCGTCTCTCCGCTAAGCCCCGGTAACACAGTACATGCCCGCTTTTTAGCACTGTATATGCTTCTTTTGTCCTCCTAACCTCACTGAGCCCTATTATATCCCATTTACTACCCTCTAATTCCTCCAATAACACTGCTAGACTCGCCTCACTAGATAGCGTTCTAACGTTAAACGTTGCCAGGTTCAGATTCCAATGGCGGCCTGTCCGGAGCCAGGTATTCTTAGCACCCTCTGCAGCGTCACAGATCTGACCGCCGCCGTGGTCAGTTGCTTCGCGGCTGCTGGGGACTGAGGGCCGGGGTTCGATTGTTGTATTCATATAGGAGGTTGTGGCCAAGTACTGCACCAGGGTGGCCAATCCTGCTCTGGTGAGAGAGTGCGTTACCGGTTCTGGTCACCGGGATCAGGCCGCACTCCAGGCCTGTTTGTGCAATTTTCTCAACACACGGTTTTTTTTTTGTATTTTCCGGTGGAGAATAGCGCGGCACCGGGATTTGAATCACGGTCCTCTTGCACTGGAGACGGATACTCTACCGTCCCCGTAGGAGTTAAATTAAAATTTAATTTATGGGGTTGTACGTGACAAAACCACTTTCTGATTATGCACGCCGTAGTGGAGGACTCCGAAAATTTCGACCACCTGGGGTTCTTTAACGTGCACCTAATTCTAAGTACACGGGTGTTTTCGCATTTCGCCCCCATCGAAATGCGGCCGCCGTGGTCGGGGTCTGATCCCGCGACCTCGTGCTCAGCAGTCTAACACCATAACCACTGAGCAACCACGGCGGGTCCCGCACGGTTCCGCACGGGTCCCGCACACAATCAAGGGGGTAATAACTGTTTATGTTGTTTCATAGAATATATTTCTATGAGTATGCTGGTATAAATGCACGTGAGCAGTTTTCATGGTTGACGTAGTACCCTGTTACTTGTGTTGCTACTTTACCAAAAGGTATGTACAATGGTGCTGTGATTTTTTTGTCTCTGTCTTATTGTAGTCAATACATACGTGAGGCAAACCACCGTTTTCCCAAGTTAATTTCTTCACAAATCCAAAACTTGCCGCTGGCTAGGAATCCAGACAATACTGTCTGCATAATGTGCATATGAATGTATATATAATAAAGAGTTGAACCTATTTATCTATTATTTATTTATTATACCCTAAAGATACAGTTGTACATTGCAGAGGGGAGGGGCTAATGTAAGATGTAAATACAGAGGCAAATAATTGAATTGAACGACACCCAATGGAGCATTTACATGTATGTGAGCTCTTCAAGCGTAGGTATAGCTGACTGTAGAGACAGCCTCCTGGTAGCACTCACGGAAAGCTTGCGCAGGGTCTGATGGTCTGACGTTACGTAATGTTTCAAAAGAGCAATAGCGCTATGCAGGTTCGCCGCGGTTTAATTTGGGCCACCTGCGTTTCTTGAATCGCTCCCCTGAATCGAATCGAAGATATCGCACTAAGACTTCTCGTTTGTCTGTGCACTTTTTATTTGGAAGTGTTTCTATCGACGTCGCTACAAAACACAGAACAAAGAAGGCGTGCGACATGTGTCCCCAAGGCTGAATAACAAAGGTTCGATGGTGGATTGTTACCTCTCCTTCGCAGAGCGTCCGGGTGCCAGATGCGGCAGAAGGGAGAAAGCTGTTTCTTTTTTACTGCATGGCAGTAGCGCATTCCGCGATCCTTCTTAATTACCGTTGACTTAGTCACCTTTCAAGTGTTATTGCTCCATTGTGCCTTAACACTTCCTCACAGCGTGTTTCTCTCGCATTTGATCGTGTCCTGTCTCGACAAGCTTTTTCATGATAGCCAATAATATCTTCACTTGAACGTTGCCTAGATGTACAGGAAAGAAGAGTCACTGTAAAATTTATGGATCGCTAATATGGTGCCAAGACCACGCGTCGTTTAACACGCTTGTGGCGTTCATAAGATTGCTTCGACCAAGGAAAAAAAACACACTCTCTGAACTCCGGCTCGTTCAGCGAAGATAACTAAGTCAATCTGCGTATTTCTCCGTCGCCAGCGAAGGAACGGGAGGCCGCCAGTAGCCATGCGCGACGGGAGCCGAATCGGGCTGGCCTCCAGTGGCCCGTGACACTTCCTGCAGGCTTAGTTTTCGTAAGCTCACCCTTCCGCCCTTCCCCCTTGCGGGGCTTCTTTCGTCCAACTTCGGCATCGGTGACTGTGCGTACACCTTCGCTTCACTGCGCTACAACTGCTAAAACGAAAGAGGAAAGAAACAAGCCTACTCGACTGGAGAGGAGACGCGAGAGAGCGGACCAAGGGCGAAAGCGTTGTCTCGAGCTCGTCACAACGACAACGCAAGGCCTCCTTCTCTTTATCTCTCTCTTCTCAAACGCGGAAGTCGCGCGCCTCTGTTATTTCTGCTTGAGTTTCAGATTCACTCCGTCGTCTGCGGAGAGAAATTTGCCGGTGACAGCAGCCAAGAAAAAAGAAGAAAGAAAGTATTCAGGCAACGTCGGATATACACGATGTCGGTCTCACGCACAATTCACCCGGGCCGCAAGGATGCGCTAGTCAAGGCTAATGTCACAGAAAATATGCAACCGTTTAATACGGAGCCCGTCGAGACGTGTTCAGGCCTGTCCGTCAGGTAAGGTCGCGAGTGTGGAGCACGCACGCCTCCGTCAAACGGGTGGTTGCATTGGGAACATGGCACGTCTCCGAGTTTGATTTTATATCGTGTTCTTTTTTTTTTGTCATGATGCTATGGTGTAAGTTGCGCTGCTTAGACGGCACACATGGACACAGTGAAGCACGAAACGGCCACAGATCATTTACGCTTCAGTAACCCGGTGTGTGTGTGTGTGTGTGTGTGCGCCACCTAAGCAGCGCAACTTACACCATAAGGACATGCCATACTAACCATAGGTCCCATCGAAGCCCTTCTGAATGTTCTTTGGTCAGTGATGGGAAAATAAAAGCAAATGCCTTGTAAATACGATATACTGCAAACGTACATCACAAGTCAATACATCGAGGTTATTACAGCAAGTAGCTGAAGCTACTTAGCGAACAATCTTGATGTAATTGCTCCTGCCTAAGTAACTTCTTGAGCTACATAAAAAGCAATCCCGACCGACACTCTAGGTCCAAGGTCATAAGACGCTTAGTTGTGTTTATGTGTCAACGCAGACAGGGGAGAATCAAATCTCTCTCTCTCTCTTCCTCCCTCTCTCTCTATTTGCTTTTATACACCCGTACAATCAATTGAAATAGCTTATATCCCCTAAGGCGAGTTATTCCAGCGCTTTTTTTTAATCATTGTTCGAACAAAATGGCAAAACTAGGCTGCATAGTAACAAACCAGAGAGAGAGACAGACAGAAAGGCAAAGGAAAGGCAGGGAGACTAACCAAAGGTTATCTCCGGTTGGCTACTCTGTACACGGAGTGCCAGGGTAACCTATAAAAGAGAAGAAGTTCAAAGCGCGAACTCTACAAAATACTGTCCTAAATTTGAAAGAAATAGATCCTTCTGAAAACTGAACTTTTATTATCTTCGTATGCCAAGCATGAAGTCCCATCCTCGCGCGCATTCATTGGGCGTCATAAATGTGTAAAGCAAAACTGATGAACAGCGGCTGCATCGATGCCTCTGCGGTTTCAACTTCAACACGGCTATATAGGCGCTGTTGGAACCATACGCAGCGGTGGCGTAGAGGTAGAGCATCCACCTCGCGTGCAAGAGGACCGTGGTTCGAATACTGGTGTCGCGCAATTTTCCACCGCATTAAAAAAAAATCCGCGTGTTGATAAAATTGCATAAACAGGCCTGGAGTGCGGCCTGATCCCGGTGACCAGAACCGGTAACGCACTCCCTCACCAGAGCAGGATTGGCCACCCTGGTGCAGTACTTCGCCACAACCTCCTATATGAATACAACAATCAAACCCCGGCCCTCTGTCCCCAGCAGCTGCGAAGCAACTGACCACGGCGGCGGTCAGGCCTGCGACGCAGCAGAGGGTGCTAAGAATCCCTGGTTCCGGTCAGGCCGCCATTGGAATCTGAACCTGGTAACGTTCAACGTTAGAACGTTATCTAGTGAGGCGAGTCTAGCAGTGCTATTGGAGGAATTAGAGGGCAGTAAATGGGATAAAAGAGGGCTCAGTGAAGTTAGGAGGACAAAAGAAGCATATACAGTTCTAAAAAGCGGGCACGTCCTGTGCTACCGGGGCTTAGCGGAGAGACGAGAACTAGGAGTCGGATTCCTGATAAATAAGGATATAGCCGGTAACATACAGGAATTCTATAGCATTAACGAGAGGGTGGCAGATCTCGTTGTGAAACTTAATAAGAGGTACAAATTGAAGGTCGTATAGGTCTACGCCCCTACATCCATTTATGATGACCAGGAAGTCGAACGCTTCTATGAAGACGTGGAATCGGCGATGGGTAACTTCAAAACAAAATACGCAATACTGATGGGTGACTTCAATGCCAGGGTAGGCAAGAAGCAGGCAGGAGACAAGTCAGTGGGGGAATATGGCATTGGATCTAGGAATAGCAGGGGACAGTTATTAGTAGAGCTTGCAGAACATAAGAATATGCGGATAATGAATACCTTCTTCTACAAGCGGGACAGGCGAAAGTGGACGTGGAGGAGCCCGAAGGGCGAGACAATAAATGAAATAGACCTTATACTCTGCGCTAACCCTGGCAGCATACAAGATGTTGAAGTGCTCGGCAAGGTCCGCTGCAGTGACCATAGGATGGTTAGAACTCGAATTAGCCTAGACTTGAGGAGGGAACGGAAGAAACTGGCACACATAAGAAGCCGATCAATGAGTTAGTGGTAAGAGGGAAAATAGAGGAATTCCGGATCAAGCTGCAGGACAGGTATTCGGCTTTAACACAGGAAGAGGACCTTAGTGTTAAAGATATGAACGACGATCTTATGGGCATCATTAAGGTGTGCGCAGGAGAAGTCGGTGGTAACTCCGTTAGACAGGATGCCAGTAAGCTGTCGCAGGAGGCGAAATATCTCATCAAGAAACGCGAATGTATGAAAGCCTCTAACCCTACAGCTAGAATAGAACTGGCAGAACCTTCGAAGTTAATAAACAGGCGTAAGACAGCTGACATAAGGAAGTATAATATGGATAGAATTGAACATGCTCTCAGGAACGGAGGAATCCTAAAAGCAGTGAAGAAGAAACTAGGAATAGGAAATAATCAGAGGTATGCGTTAAAAGACAAAGCCGGCAATATCATTACTAAAATGGATGACATTGTTCAAGTGGCTGAGGAGTTCTATAGAGAATTATACAGTACCAGTGGCACCCACGACGATAATGGCAGAGAGAATAGTCTAGAGGAATTTGAAATCCCACAAGTAACACCGGAAGAAATAAAGAAAGCCTTGGGAGCTATGCAAAAGGGGAAGGCAGCTGGGGAGGATCAGGTAACAGCAGATTTGTTGAAGGATGGTGGGCAGATTGTTCTAAAAAAACTGGCCACCCTGTATACGCAATGCCTCATGACTTCGAGCGTACCGGAATCTTGGAAGAACGCTAACATAATCCTAATCCATAAGAAAGGGGATGCCAAAGACTGGAAAAACTATAGACCGCTCAGCTTACTGTCTGTTGCCTACAAAGTATTTACTAAGGTAATTGCAAATAATCTGGAACACCTTAGACTTCTGTCAACCAAAGGACCAGGCAGGATTCCGTAAAGGCTACTCAACAATAGACCATATTCACACTATCAATCAGGTGATAAAGAAATGTGCGGAATATAACCAACCCTTATATATAGCTTTCATTGATTACGGGAAAGCGTTCGATTCAGTCGAAACCTCAGCAGTCATGGGTGTAGACGAGCCGTATGTAAAAATACTGAAATATAGCTATAGTGTCTTCACCGCCACCGTAGTCCTCCATAAAGAAAGCAACAAAATCCCAATAAAGAAAGGCGTCAGGCATGGAGATACGATCTCTCCAATGCTATTCACAGCGTGTTTACAGGAGGTATTCAGAGACCTGGATTGGGAAGAATTGGGGATAAGGGTTAATGGAGAATACCTTAGTAACTTGCGATTCGCTGATGATATTGCCTTGCTTAGTAACTCAGGGGACCAATTGAAGTGCCTTTCAGGCAGAACGCCGAGTCTTCCAGCTCTACTCATTTTGTGAATTTCTTGGACTCTGCCTTGAACTGCTGTTTCCTCCTTAACTGCGACGGAGATGGAGTCTCACGCGCGTCCGCCGGACTCGGCAGTGTCCGCGACGGCTGCCTCCAGGAAGCGCAACGGCACCGAGAGCGACACTGACAGCGACGACACGATGCAGTACTATGTCAGCGGTGAAGATTCTTGTGACGACACCTTCGAGCTGGTGCGGAGTCGTAAAGCAAAGCGAAGATTTCTCAGCGCATCATCGAATTCGAGTGAGTCCACCGTGAGATCTTCGCGCAATACCGAGGAGCTCACCATCCTGTTCGCGCCAGTTCTCGCCACTGACAACCTGAGACGCCTCAACAGGCAAGCCATGTCTTCACATCTAGAGGCGCTAGTTCCGAATGAAATCAAAGACATCAGAGTGAACACCCGTAAGAACGTCCTTGCGATTGACGTAGAACACGCAGCTGCGTTGGATTCTTTGCGCAATGTCACGGAACTTGACGGGATGAAAGTCCGCCCTCATATTCCGCTGGGCAAACAAGTCAGTACTGGCGTAATTTACGATGTTGACGAGACCATTGTCGACTCCGATCTGTCGATCTTAATCAAGCCGGCTACCGAAAACACCGTCATCACAAACGCGTTTCGTCTCGGCACGTCACGGTGTGTGAAGATCATATTTAAGGGCGAATCCCTCCCATCGCATGTAAAAGTGGGCCACTTTCGACACGCAGTTCGCCCATTTATACCAAAACCGCTGCAGTGTTGGAAATGCATGAAATTTGGACACGTGAGTAGTGTGTGCAAGAACACTACCGTCTGTTCTCGCTGCACTGGGCCCCACACAACTAACACGTGCAAGGCCAATGTGCTGAAGTGCACAAACTGTAGCGGCCCTCACGATGCATCCTCGAAGGAATGCCCTTTGATACGAAAGGAAATGGCAATATTGAAAAAAATGGTTAGAGACCACTCGTCTCACCGAGAAGCAGCAGCATCTATTAAGCGACGACGATCACGTCGCCGACGTCGATCAAGAACCTCCAAAGCCTCTGCAGAACGCCAGCCGCGGACATTACCACCCGCTCTTCCGCCCCGGCCAAACGCAGTCAGCTCAAAGGACACAGGTGCATCGAACAGCACGGCTGCTGACGCTTGGCCTGCGCTCCCGCGGCTACATGCCCCTACTGAGCGAAATCAGAGCTCTACAGCAAGGGATACCTCATCTGTTCCTGATAAATTGTCAGACCAGGATCAACAAGTTGTTGTCATGATAAGCTCTCTGATGAGTGCTATTCGTGTTCTCCTGGACAAGCTACAGACACCAACAGCTCGAAGTGCGTTGCAAGTGCTGGATGCCATCAATCCGGTTCTTGAGAGCCTTCAGAAGTCCAGTGCTTGAGGGCTTCTACAGCGGAACCACGGCTCATCGACAACAACAGCGATCGTTCTGGGATTATGTCAGAAGTGCCTCCATATTCCAATGGAATGCGAGAGGCTTGAGGTCACGTATTTCGGATTTGCGGCAGTTCGTGTTTGACAACCACTTCCCTATACTGGTTATCTGTGAACCGAACTTATCAGCCTCCATAAGACTATCAGGGTATGAACCTTTTGTTTCAACCACGTGTGTCCGAAGTAGTAAGGTTTTGGTTTACATCCGCAAAGACCTTACGTATTTTTCCCAACCCGTAGCGCCACACGACGGTAACCAATATGTCTGTGTTACTGTGAAAAAGAAGAGGCTGTCTTTTACTCTTATTGGCGTCTACCTATCCCCAACCAGTCAGTTTGATAGCAAAAGACTAGAAGATATCATGACTGCTACTCCCGGTCCTTGGATAATAACAGGGGATTTAAACGCTCACCACCATATATGGGGAAGCTCCAGGATAAACTCGAGGGGCAGGTCACTAATATCTTTTGCATCTGGCCACAACCTATGTCTTCTAAACGACGGAAGCCCGACATTTCTGCGAGGAACAACGTACAGCAGCTGCCTTGACTTGACTTTTGTGTCACGTTGCCTGACTTCGAGCGTGCAGTGGTTCACCGATATTGAAACCCATGGAAGTGATCACATTCCGACCTATGTGAGAATCGATGGATTAGACGCCGCATTACCGGTTGTATCTCGCCAAATCGACTGGTCAGTCTTTCAAGCTCGTGTAGAAGACACATGCAAGAAACGTATTGCACGCAAATTAGAAGAAATAATTGCTGACGCAATGCAAGATTGCACGCGTTGCTTCACACATTCATCAAAGCGTACAGAGAATGACATTGAGTTGGAAAGGCTTCGTGCACTACGTCGCCGAGCTGAAAGGAGGTACAGGCGCACGAAGTCAATTCTTGACCTCAGAGAAGCTCGGCGCATGCAAAAGAAGATCAAACGCCGAATGGATAAGCTAGCGGATCAAAGATGGAAATGTTTTTGCGACTCACTAGACCCCCGCAAGCCATTATCCCGTGTGTGGCGTACCCTACGGGGTCTTAGCTCAAGCCCCCAGCAACGACGCCCTTTCAACGCCCTTGCTCTCTATGAAAACCGCCGCGAGATAGAAGTTGCGGAGGATTTTTGTGCGAAAGTCGCCGGCGGCACAAATTTAGTCTTTGACATGACTTTAGGTGACATCCCCGGTCCACGAGATACAAGTATGGACGTTCCATTCTCTATGGAAGAGTTAGAAGCTGCTATGGCGCTCTGTAGGTGTTCATCTTCACCAGGGCCCGATGGGATAACATATAGTGCTTTGCGCCACCTAGGTCAAGAAGCACGAAGAGAACTCCTCAGCCTTTTTAACAGCTCATGGCGAGATGGTGTCGTCCCACAGGAATGGAAACGAAGCCGCCTGGTACCGCTACTAAAAACTGGAAAGTCACCGCTCGAACTGGCATCGTATCGGCCGATAGCACTTGCCAGCTGCGTCGGGAAACTCATGGAACGTATGATCCTCATGCGTCTCGAATGGTACCTTGAACACAACAAAATTTACCCTGACTCAATGGCGGGATTTCGACGAGGCCGTTCATCGATTGATAGTGTCATCGATCTGGTATCATCTGTAGAACAACAAAAATCTCGGAAGCGATTATCAGCAGCACTCTTTCTTGACGTGAAAGGCGCCTACGACAATGTTTCCCATCAAACCATTCTAGACGCACTTCTGACAGTTGAACTAGCAGGGCGAGTATATCGATGGATCAGAAACTACTTGACACAAGGGTCCTTGTTCGTGCGTACGGAAGATGGTCCGACTACCGACCACTACACATGCCGAGGCGTTCCCCAAGGCGGTGTTCTAAGCCCTGTTCTTTTCAACCTCGCGCTTCTTGGGCTGGCTGAATCCCTACCGGAAACAGTGAGTGTTTCAATATACGCCGACGACATCTGCATCTGGACATCAGCGGTCACTCGCCTGCAGGTTCGCGCAAGGTTACAGCAAGCAGCAACACAGGCATCTGACTATCTTCGGACACAAGGGCTTACCATCTCAACAGAAAAATGTGCCTTAGTCGCTTTTACGCGAAAAGCGATGTCTGGTTATCCAGTGTACATCAATGGCCAGCCTATCTGCTACAAGAAAAATCATCGGTTTTTGGGTGTCATTGTTGACCGGGACCTCTCTTGGAGCCCTCAGGTTGCCCACTTGAAGAAGAGGCTCACATCTATTGTTCACATCTTAAAGTTCATCGCCGGCAAAACATGGGGATCGTCAGTGGGCTCCATGCTACAGTTATATCGAGCACTCTTTATCGGATTTCTACGCTATAGTTCTCCCGTGCTTGCTAAAACATGCAAGTCAAATCTTCGAGAACTTCAGAGCGTGCAAGCACAGGCACTACGTGTTTGCCTAGGACTTCCGCGGAGCACCTCAACAGCAGGAACCATTATAATGGCTCAAGACCATCCAATCACGACTTACATCAGCACCGACTCGCTTAGGGCCCATGTTCGTCATATTTCACGGATTCAATCAAGCTTTCTTGCCTGTCTGCCAGAACGACGACCACAGGCATCCTTCTCCAACGAGGTCAGCAAGCATCGTGCCTCCCTACCATCGGGCTTCACACCATCAGCACGTTCAACCTCAGCTTTGTGGTGTTTAAAACAACCTCAAGTGCGTCTTACGGTTCCAGGGATAAGAAAGAAGACCGACCTGCCTACCTTGGCCTTGAAGCAAGCAGCTCTGGATTGTTTGCACACTTTCTACTTTGACCGCGTCCACATATATACGGATGGCTCTTCCACCCAGACCAGCTCCACCGGGGCAGCGGTTATACCATCACGACCAGTAAGCATCCGATACAAGATTTCTCACTTGACAACATCGACCGGTTCGGAGCTTGTTGCCCTCCGAGGTGCCGTAGATTATATTAACAACCAACCGGCTAATCGGTGGGCAATATTCTGTGATTCAAAGGCGGCCTTACAATGTCTTCTGTCATCTCTTCGTCGCGGGTCCTATGAACAACTAGTGTCGGAGATACGAGAAATGCACCATGGTATCATAGCGAAAGGACACGACGTCGTGTTTCAGTGGCTGCCTGGCCATTGCGGTATCTCCGGCAACGACGTCGCTGACGAAGCTGCTAAGAAAGCACATGAAGGAGCAACCCTTGTTTCTATACCTTTATCGCGGACTGACGCAGCCCAACACTTAGGCAAGCTAGCGCACCGTATGACATTGGAGAAGTGGCACACACCTGATTTCACTCAACATCGATTGCATTCCCTCGATCCATCTATGCAACTGCGGCTGTTACCAGGGCTTCCGCGTAATGAGGAAACAATGCTGTGCCGCTTACGCTTGGGCGTCGCATTCACGAATGCATATACGTTTTTAATTGGAATGGCTGATAGCGCCGAGTGCAATGCCTGCGGTGTCGAAGAAACTATAGACCATCTACTGTGCTACTGCCCATCATTTGAAAATGAAAGACAAGAACTCTGCACAGCTCTCAACCAGTTAGATAGAAAACCGTTCACCTTGAACAAGATCTTGGGACCATGGCCTCGCATATCGCAGCTACAAAAGGCCACAAAAGCACTGCTGCGATATTTGAAAGATACAGGGTTGAGTCAGCGTCTGTGATCCGGACTGAGTGACTGAACGATATCCCCGGTGGACTTTCTCTTCTTTCTTTAATCTTTCCGTCCCCGTTTCCCTTTCCCCAGTGTAGGGTAGCCAACCGGGCTCAGTCCTGGTTAACCTCCCTACCTTTCATTTATCATTTGCTCTCTCTCAGGGGACCAATTGCAATGCATGCTCACTGACCTCGAAAGGCAAAGCAGAAGGGTGGGTCTAAAATTAATCTGCAGAAAACTAAAGTAATGTTTAACAGTCTGGGAAGAGAACAGCAGTTTACGATAGGTAGCGAGGCACTGGAAGTAGTTAACGAATACATCTACTTAGGACAGGTCGTGACCGCGGATCCGGATCATGAGACGGAAATAATCAGAAGAATAAGAATGGGCTGGGTGCGTTTGGCAGGCATTCTCAGATCATGAACAGCAGGTTGCCTTATCCCTCAAGAGAAAAGGGTATAACAGCTGTGTCTTACCAGTACTCACGTACGGGGCAGAAACCTGGAGACTTACGAAAATCGTTCTACTTAAATTGAGGACGACACAACGAGCTATGGAAAGAAGAATGATCGGTGTAACGTTAAGAAATAAGAAAAGAGGGATTGGGTGAGGGAACAAACGCGAGTTAATGACATCTTAGTTGAAATCAAGAAAAAGAAATGGGCATGGGCAGGACATGTAATGAGGAGGGAAGATTACCAATGGTCATTAAGGGTTAGGGACTGGATTCCAAGGGAAGAGAAGTGTAGCAAGGGGCGGCAGAAGGTTAGGTGGGCGGATGAGATTAAGACGTTTGCAGGGACGACATGGCCACAATAAGCACATGAGCGGGGTAGTTGGAAAAGTATGGGAGAGGCCTTTGCACTGCAGTGGGCGTAACCAGGCTGATGATGATGATGATGATGATGGAACCATGCGGTCAGTGCTATCTGTTGTTGGCCAACGTCGAAAGCGCCATTCAAGAATCCGCGTCGCTTGCATGTTTCACGACATCTGGTGCATGAAGGCCGCGCGCACCTTGCCATGTACACTTCGCTTTTTTTTTCCTCCTCTCACAAACGAAAGTCAGTGCAGGGGGTGTTTTCAGCGCGCGCCTTTCAAGGTGACGACGACGCCTCGTATACCAGCCAGCCCACTTTATCCAGCGCCGAACGCCCGCTCGCGATCAGATGCTTTTATTCCACGCCACATTCCCAGACGCGCAGCGTTGCAAATGCCGACATCCTTTACCTTCCATCACGCTGAAATTCCGGCTCCTTCTCTCCATATTTAACAGCAGGAGACTCGACTAAATCGAACGGCCCCTTCCCGCGTCTGGCTTGTATGTATTCGAAAGCGCGCGCTCTACACCGGCTTCTTGAAGGCTGTATAGGCGACCGGCGCGCTTGATCTTCGAGGGCGATGGCTGCATTTCGATCTTAACTGAAAGCGCCGCCACAGACCGCCGCTCGCGTACGGCGCGTGCGCAACCGTGTAACGAAGCTGCGCGTGCAAGCTACAAAACTTTGCTGGCGCGTTTCCTTTATCTTTTCTTTTTTTGTACGAGGCGAGCAGGAACACTGGAAGCATTGGGCAACACGGCAATGTCGGCGCTGAAGCACACTGCAGGAGCCCGCGATACGGCGGATCCTGTTCCATGCCCCTCGTTGAGCATGCGCGCAAAGCACGCCACGTATACGTGCGCGGAATGATTATACGGGCGCACAAACGGGCAAGAAAATCGAAATCTTCAGCACCCGAACACTCATCAATACTCTTCTTCTTTTTGTTCAGCACGATTTTTGTTAGCAGAGGATGTTGTGTTATGCTTAAGGCTTTCGGAACATATATATCAGGTAAGAAAGAGCCGCATCCGTTCCTTTTGTTTCTTCCTTTTTCGTTTTGGAGGGGGGGGGGGGGTTGTTTCTTGGCATGCCTTGCATACCTTAAATGTCAATGGAATCTTTTCATACAATAACTTATACGTGCAAATGCAATCAACCGAATTGCGAGTAAGGTAATATTCACGGAACGGCGCAGCATGGTTGGTGACGAATCGATTGAATAGTGTCATGAGAAGGAAATGCGCGTTTCTCATAAGCGGAGCCTATAGGTGCCCAGGGACTGGTACTAGGTTTGAATATGATTTCCTTTCACTATTACGTTGAAGCTATTTATTTGCTTCGTGCCAGAAAATTAAAGCTCTTGTGATTGTACATTGCAGATCCAAATATATCGACCTAGCTACAGACGCCAAGAGACGCTAAAGAGATTCCGGAAATCGGTCTGGACTCGTTGAGTATGCTTAAGGAATTGTGTTTCTGATTCTTTCCCAGAGGAACCCTGAATATCATCTGAAAAAAAAAGGAAAAAAGGTATGAGCAATCTTTCTCTCTCTCTCTCTCTCTCTCTCTCTATATATATATATATATATATATATATATATATATATATATATATATATATATATATATATTTATGTCACGCCAGAACCGGCGATGCAACGACGACATTGTCACGTCGCTGATTTCGCAGTATGTTCACGTATTCCGGCCGTTTGTTTGCAGAAGAAGGTACCACGTGGTTTTCCTGAGTTGAGTACTTGCTTACGTTCAAAGGCAAGTAAAAGTAAACACCGTCAACGTTCCTCTACACCAGTTGACTAATGACTAAACATATGTAGTCGATATCAATATCTTTGACGTAACGGGAAACTGATGTTTGTATTTGCGGCTGGCATCACCACCTCTACACAACAAAGACATATTTGATATAACAGAGGCGCGACATAGCTGTCTATGCTAACCTTATATTTGTCTTTTGTGCCTTTTAAGGTGCTTAAGCTTTCTCTGTTTATAGCGACGACAAGTCGATGGATACCGGTCTGTTGCTGCAACCATTACGTGGCTGTCAACTTTCCAAATTGATTGCGAACTTAATCTGTAAATTCTGAAAAGTTGTCGTGCGATGAAACATAGCATTGCTATGCGGGGAAGAAAAAGAACTGAACACGAGAAGGCAGGAGGGGACGCGCAACTAGTCGTAGGGGCGAAGATGGAATGATTGAAACAGATGACAGGAAGCAGGGAGAGCTGCGAAAACTTGGGCAACCGGAGCTTGTATTTTGTACGATTCATTATTGTTTTCCGTTCTTTTTTTTTTCTTTATCATTCGTCACGCTGAGTGGTCGATCCCAGTAAGAGCGTCGACTCAGGAGCATCCGTACCACGAACGAAACGACGACGAAAGGCGAAAAGAATGGAAAAAAAATTGACCGTGTCAAGGTCCTCTCTCATGTCTAAATAATAATATAACAGATGAACAACTGTGTTGATTCATGGAACTTTTTTTTTCAGGAAGACAATTATAGTTATTTGTTAATGTTTGTTCTTTTTTCGGACGGCTGTGCCTTGCTTCGTCTGTATTAACGAATTTACTTTTTCGTTTTACTTACTGCAACAGTTCGCGCACTCGAATACATGCAAATACCCACCGATCGTTCTTTCTTTCTTTTCACGTTATGCTGCAAATATCTCGCGGAAAACGTTATACGTATAACTTTCAGCATCCTCCTGGGCTACACAAAAAAAAGTAAAGCGCAAAGAGTAAGTTTGGGGACGTTAACTAGAGAAGCAATCTGATTTGCTACCCTAGGCAGGGAAATGTTAGTACAGCCGTGAATAGCTAAACAATGAATCCCTGCTTTAAATATACGCCGTGGATAACAGCTTTAGCTACAATTAACTCACGTTGTATCAATTGATCGACAGATGCATTTTATGAGCATCCCTTTTAAAACGGTGTAGGGATAATAATGACCAGTTTGATGGCAAGCTGGTTATTTTTACCTATCTGCTACGCTTCGTGCTTACAGACCGTTGAACTCTAAAACGTTTTGACTTTAAGGAGTCGTGTTCTTTTGATTCTGGATGTTTGTTTTTCTAATGTTTGCTCCGCTAAATTGTAGACGTCTTTCATTTCACTCGACCGCGCTTTCATTCAATTTTACCGTACACTATCCTGAAGAGGCAGTTATCTCGGGCAGGCTGTTCAGTATTCACTCATCCATCTCCATGGGTCGATACTACAACTTGCTAACAAAACGTGCTCAATGATTTCTGTATGATTTCCATATGGTATACGTATGAGCAATCGTCACCGGAAGATTTTTCCACGCACCCTGACCTAGCTCGGAGCAACTCGTAGCCCGGGATAACACTAACACAGCAGGGGGGGGACCACAAAACCAGGTCATCCCTTGTCACGAAGCAGCACTATATCCTACAGAGATTCAGACCATTACAAAAGCCGTTTGCATGCACGCGCACGACACTGACATTATCACAATACGCTAAGATACTGAGTAAGCGTTACGTTCCTTTACGAAAAGTAGTCTCCCGTGCCATATCCGTACTACACACGCCGCATATGTATGCAGAAACACCCTCCATTTTCAGGTTCTTCTGAAGTGGGTCGTAGGTCACAAGTGAATAGAGGGCAATGAACGAGATCATGCTTATGCAGCGGTCGCGAAAAGATGCAGCACGACAACCTTAGCCACCCGCCGTGGTGGCTCAGCGGCTACGGCGTTGCGCCGCTATAAGCACGAGGTCGCGTGATCAAATCCCGGCCGCAGTGGTTACATTTCGATGGGGGCTGAAATGAAAAAACGCCCACGTGCCGGGCATTGGGCGCACGTTATAGATCCCCAGGTGATCAAAACTGATCCGGAACCCTCCCTTATACGGCGCGCCTCATGAACAAACCGGGGTTTTAACACGTAAGACCCCAGAATCGAATCTAACAACTTTATCCACTTGCTTCTTGCGTCACGCATTGACCATCAAATTCACCGAAATTTTCCGACTGCCGAGTGTATTCACAAGACCGTGACTGCAGGCTTCGCCTTCCGCCCGAATTCCCACCTCTTGGAACTACTTTTGTACATCCCATGCGGCTGGGCGTCGCGTTTACGAAAGCTTATTCATCCATCATTGCAATGACCAAAAGAACCGCGTGCGCACCGCAGCAACAGCACCGCGCCGTGCGGTTGGGACGAAACTACAGAGCACATTATGTGCCACTGTACAGCCTTCTCCAATACGATCTTAGTACTAGCCTCAGCCGCTTAGACAACAAACCGTTCTCGGAAATACGTCAAGATTCTGGGAGCTTGGCCAAAGAGCTCTAGTTGGCACGATGTCACCAAAGCGTTGATGCTGTTTTTGAAGGGAACTTGGCTAAACAGGCCCCTGTCATTATACGAGTGTGAAACGTCCATCTGCGGTGGTGCGCACACTGACTCATTCGAACCCAGCAGGGACTTCAAATATTTTTTTTTTATCTCTCTCTTCCTTCTTATTATTTTATCACCTTTCTCCTTCCCCGCGTGAAGGGTAGCCAGACGGACACTATACCGTAGTTGGTCTCCTAGCCTTTTATTCTTTTTCGGCCTCTGTCTCGTGCCTCATCTCAATATCAAATAACACTGAGCAACCCTATGGAGTGGCCAGATAGAGGCCTATCGCCCCAGAGCTGTCAGAGCCGAACATCGAAAACAACGCCGCAATCGGCTCGAGGAATCCAGAAACAGCAGACTTACCTTACCATCCCTATCATAAATACACATTAGGGAGGGCGCTGTACTTTACCATCGGGCACTACCCAACAATGCTATCCAAATTCACCTTGAGAAACGACGGGGCAAACCGGCGTATTGCTGTATCAGGTATATGACGAATGCCCGAACATATTGCAAACTTACTGGAAATTCCTCGGAGCACTATCTTTTCAACACATTTTAACTCGCTTCGCCCCATCCTCCCTTCCCTGCGCTGGACCGCTCCTTCTGCAGTAGCTACTGCCTACACTATGTCCCCGGCTGGTGGCCAAAATGAAATGCGCTAAGGTGTGGACACAACTGGGGCTCATCCCCACAACCGCGGGGACTGAACTCCGACAGCGACGACTCAAACTGAAATTCGTTGAAAGTTTCCGTTTCTCTTGGAACAGTAAGGCACTGGCCTTTCAATTATTATAAATATTATCCCTTCCGATTTCATTCTTTGTTCGATATCTTTTGATCCTTGGCTTTCGTTCCATCGCTATACCCAGCTTGCTGTTTCTGCACCTAGCTCAACCTTTACGTTACATTTAACACCATTTTATCCGCCGCTATCCACGCCGTTAGCATCATTTACATACCTGGCTATTTCCCCGGTTCCTTTTCAGCACTATTAGTCAATCTTTTCTTTTTCATGTGGATAGCATTCTTTGCATACTTCAGCCGTTTTGAGCCCGCCTGCCTGCCTGCCTGCCTGCCTGCCTGCCTGCCTGCCTGCCTATCTATCTATCTATCTATCTATCTATCTATCTATCTATCTATCTATCTATCTATCTATCTATCTATCTATCTATCTATCTATCTATCTATCTATCTATCTATCTATCTATCTATCTATCTATCTATCTAATCTTCTTACGCTGACTCGAGACGCAAGTTGTCTATCTGCTTGGGCAACTAGGTACATATACTAGGTAGGTAGTGTATGCTCTTGGTTTTGATGTCATCATGGTCGTTCCATTGTCGTAATTCTACCATTGTGATATCTTACTCTCGTGACGCCGTCGTTGTCACGCTTTCTACCCCAACCTAGTGGCCCAAGTTGTCTAATAGCTTGGGCCACTAGGTATGCGCTCGTAGTTCGGATGTCCTCGTGGCCGTTGCATCGTGGTCATTCCAGCTTTGCCATCTTACACTTGTCATTCCGCCATCATCACACCATCGTCGGCATGCAGTAGTCATACATTCGTTGTCACACCACCATAGTGATGTCGTCGTGGTCGTTCAATCATGATCATTCCAGCTTCGTGATCTCACTCTCGTCATGCTGCCGTCGTCACGCCTCCTACTCAGACCCAGTGGTCCTATTAGTCTAAAAGCTTGGGTCGTCACTAGGTATGTGTTCGGAGTCGTCGTGCCATCGTGGCCGTTGCATCGTCGTCATTCCATCTTTGTCATCCGACTTTCGCCATGCTGTCGTCCTCAGTCCTTCGTCGGGACACAGTCGTCGTCGTGCCGTCGTCGTCACGCTGTCGTTTTGTCATTGTCATCACTTTAGTAATCACCCCATTGTCATTACGCCATTGTCTCGCCATCGTCCTCACTGCGCCGTCCCCATACAGTCGCCGTCATACATTCTTTGTCATCGCGTCTTCGGGATGCCGTCGTGGTCGTTGCATCGTCATTGCTGTAACTTTGGCATCCGACTCTCGTCATGCCATCGTCGTCATGCCATCGCCGTCACGCAGTCGGTTCACCGTCGTCATAACGTCCGTATCGTCATCTCATTTTCATCATGCCAGCGCTGTAATACCACCTTAGGCGATCCTTCGACGTTGTTCCTTGTTCTTCATTCTGTCGTAATCGTGCTGACGTCATTGGATCGTGATTATGCCACCAGTGTCGTGCCATCGTCCTCATTGCATGGTTGTCACAAACAGGCTATCTTAGACCCGTTGTCATACCGTCGTCGTCATGCCGTCTTGGTCTAGTCATCGCCGTCATTGTCGTCATTGCCACTTTTTCATCATGTCGTCGTCAGACCGTCGTTGTAACGCTATCGTCATCATACAGTCGTCGTCATCTCATTGCTCTCATGATGTCGTCGTCACGTTTCGTCGTTATACGATCGTCATAATTTAAGAACCGATATTTCATTATCGTCATGCCACCGTCGTTATGCGCCTTTGTCGTTCGATCGATACCATTCCTTCTTCATCATTCCATCGTCACTGCATCGGTGTCATACAGTCGTCGCCATGCCTCCATCCTCATTGGCTATCTTGGCAAGCCATAGCAAAGTGGGATGATATCGGAGTATGTGGCATATAGCCGAAGCAACGGAGGTCTCAGAATTACCGCTACACGCGTTAAATAAGCATGACTTCAGGAACGTGGTCTGTCGCAAACCTCGCCGGACTGCCATTCGCATTACCTTCGACCGTCACCGTGAGATTAGCTATGCCACGTTTTTTTTTTGTCTGTACAAGTATCTCAATACTGTAGCAGCGTCAACTGCACGTCACGCGCTACGAGCTCGCTCATGACTTTTTATCGAAACCCCGACCTCGACCGCTCGTTTTGTTATAGCGCTGCAAGTATTTGTAGTTGTTCCATTGCGTGCACGTTATGTGTGCTTGCGTGATATCATACGTCATCGCTATCTTCTAGGATAGCCCGCTAGACGACTTGCTAGGCAGACCTCTGCAAATCTTATTTTGGGTGGGGAGCTCCGATTTCCTTCTCTTTCTCTGTTCAACATGCTCAAAGGCTACGTGCTATGACCGGATTCAATGCGCTATGTTTCGAATACCGCACACGCAACAAGACACTGTAATCGATAAGGCAAATAGCGAAGAATCTCTCCCCTTTGAATAACTATTTGCGAACGTATCTTTGACCGTGATACCACGATACCTTCCAAGTCCAAGCCTCCTACAAGTGCTAGAAGCCACACGTTCAATTCGAACCATTGCGAAAACTGTAGTACATCGTCTCCGAAGAGAGGAACAGCATGGGTGTCTCTAATGCACCTTTAACGGAGGTCTATAACCTTTACCACCCTCCAAGACTCCGCTTATCTCTTGCGGGACAAGAGAAAGCTCTCGGCGTGGCAGCGCGGGCGTCCAAGTACGTGCTTTACTGAGCGGGCTCGTTTTTGCAGAGCGCCCGAGGAATGGGCGTTAAAAGCAGGTCGAACGCCTTCCCCTGAGACACCTTTACGGCGCTTTTCCCCATCTTCGCGCAGCAGCCTTGCCGCACTGGGCGAATCCTAGCATCGTCGTGGTTGTCCAAGCACGCATAGAGCAGCCGACCACCGCTCTTGTGACCCGGTGACACTGCCACGAGGCGAATTGAGTGGCCGCAAGCGAGAGACGTGCAAACGGCGGAGAGCGCGATCGGAATCGCAACACGTCGCGAAGGCCCCCGACGCGTCTCTCGAACAGCGATCGCGTTTTCGTACGTACGACGTATACGCGCAGGCGCACGGTCTGAAAAGAAGCATTCCTGCAGAAAGGGAACGATCTGCGGTAAGCGAGAACCGCGAAAGGTTTCTGGTCGGCAGCCTTCCCGCTTCTTTTACCGCGTGCGTCCCCCTGATCCTCTGTATACCGCCGTCGTCGAAGAAAGTGCGACGATGTGTTGGGCAATCGTCGATCCCGTCCTGATATCTGCAGCCGCGTAGGCTCGCTCTGCTGCGAGCTGCGTTTCACGACGGCAAGTTGCTGCTGTGTGTTTGCTGCCACCTCCCCCATCCCCCCCGAGTTTGATCGTGGCCGCATCGTGGTACGCACGCGCAGTGAGGCTCTGGCGGGGTCGCGCACATTTACGCGCGGTCGTCTCCGGGGTCTTCTCACGCCGGGCGAGAAAAGATCTGGAGTGGTGATAGAAAGCATACACCACATTCAGGCGACCAAAGGTTATAGGCAGCCCTCTTCTGCCCCATCCCCTCCTCGGAGTAGAGGATAATCCTGTCCATTTCTGATGAGATTCCGGACATCACATTTGCTTACAGAGAAGTGCTCGGCGCCTCCACTATTGTTTTCATTGGGACGAGGTTGTTTCGCTGTGTGTTCCACGCAAATGCTCACGCAATATCTATATTATACTTCTAGCACTACTACCTCATCCTAAAATGCAGATGACCTTTTAAAATACACGCGTTCTCTTTCCATATCAACAAAATGCTCCTGGAAGCGTTCGTCGACTCTCTCTTTTGTAACCTGTCTCCAAGCCATCAGTCAGCGCGGGGAGCAGGTGTCGAGTCAGCGTCGGCGTAACTGATTTCCTGTGCCATAAACGACCGTGAATGCGTGACGAAAATCTTCGGCGGAAACAGGACAATAGAAAGAAAGAAGGTTTATTGAGAGCAACAGCGGAAAGCTTGCCTGGAGGACCGTGCGTGTCATTTCCCAGTGGCTGACTGGTCATTGCGGCATTTTCGGCGACCATTTTGCTGATGCCGCTGCCCGATCTGCCCATGATAATGCACGGACAACGCATGCTCATACCACTACAATAGCGAGCGTAGCTCAGAAACTTCGGCAAATCAGTCGTGGAATTACGCTGGCTCTTTAGAGGACTCCAGAGTACTCAAACCGTCGTTCGTTTAGGCTTGATCGGTCACTGCAGCGGCGAATAAACATCAGCCTTCTCCCGCTGTGACACGGCGCTGCTGTGCCGCCCAAGACTGGGTGTGCCCTCGCAAATCCATATTCATTCGCCATTGGAATGGTTGATTCCCCAATATGCGATCCCTGGAACTGCGAATAGACTATCGAACACCTCCTGTGCTACTACACTCGCTTCGTCGTACAACATGTCTCTTCGGAGCGCGTTCATCCAACTGGAAGGTGGACCCTTTACGAAGACAAATGTACTGGCTGCTTGGCCTCATTTATCATCAACACCGAAACCTACGTGACCTCTAGTGACTTTTCTAAAAAACGAACGTACCTGAAAAGATGTTGTTTCTAGACACTCTGTGCCTTCTTCTGTGCACATAAACTTTTATCTCACTTTGCGTTTGGCTTTTTCCTTTCAATCCATCATCACCTCTCCTCTCGGCAGGGTAGCCAACCGGACGCCCGTCTAGGTAACCTTTAAGTCTTTTCTTGTTTCTCGCTATCTTACTCTCTTTCAGAAAATCAGAAACGACCCCTGTGCTGCATTTCGCTAAAAGCACTTAGCCACGAGGTCTTCAAAGACATGGGATGTATATAGTATATTCCAATTGTACCCAAACGAGAGAATGCTCCTTATGTGTATTCACAATCAAGACTGCGTGCCATGCTTCCAACTCATGCGGGAACAATTTATTTGGTAAATTACATCGCTGCTGTCTTCATATTCTCTTTCTTTTTTTCAACTATCTTGTCCGACGTGAGAGGCGACAGACAAACAGTTGACACATACTGTTTCGCACGGCAGTCGTGTAGAAAGGGCGCCTGTGAATGCTGCAAAATATGTCATCCATCTAATTGGTCATTTAATATGTCAGCTATGTTAATTTTTTTCTTCAAGTTTTCATGTGACATTCTGTAGCTCTACTCCTTGAGTTCGATTAATTGAAGAGGTGGACATTATCTGGATGATAAGTCGAAACGCATGATCAATTGACTAACAATTTTTACTTATTAAATGTCTAGCAAACTGCTTCAAGGCACATAATGCATTTTACAAATTGGAGCCCCTGACTTCATAAGGCATATCCATTTGGAGCAAATTCTGAGGATGGCATTCGTTTCCAGCACTTTCTAGTAAATTCGTTTCTAAGTAAACAAGCCTTCCTGCTCTTTTTTACACATCTCGAGCCTATAATGATGTCGCTGATGCCAACAGGGATAAATTCCACTTACCACACCAGTTTTCGGGCATACGGACAAGTTTCACCAGGAGACTCACAGATGGACACCATGTCTATAATTCCTAAAATCGCGTACTAAAATATATTGGCTCGTCATTATAGCAAGACGCGTTCATTGTGGGCGTCAGTAAGCAACACAAGCGTCGGTTATTGCTGTTATTAGACAAGTGTGTGTTACACCAGGCCCAATGTTGCTATCATTCATGCTTTTGTTTTACGCACTAAATGCACATCGCACTCGTGATTCTAGCGCTGGCAGTTCCAGTGACGCCACTTATGGAGCCATTGCCTGCGCAGTGCGCGAAAATTTTAAAGTTGAACGTCTGTGTAGAGGGCAGGCGTTCGCCGTAGTTGAATATCAATGGTAAGCGTTAGCATGAAGGCTCTTCTACACTTTTCGTTCGGTAGTGATTTAAGCAGTTTCATATGCACTACAGGAGATATGTGCCACATCCTTTAAACACTAACGGACACATCTGTTCTTTATTAGATAGGACGCCCCATGACCAAAGCCGGATCCGTCTTTGCAAACGGAGCCGGTTATAAGCACCACAATAACGTTTAGGGGCGCCGCCACGTCCTCGTAAACTGCGGTTGTGTATTTCTGAAGTCTCTGTTGAAGACGCCAGAACTTCATTTTAGTGCTTTTCTTTCGCTAATGCCTCCTCCCTTAACAGCCACATCCACAACGGTAGAGGCGAAGAAATCAGGGCCAAGAAGCGGTAGCTACAGACCGCGAACTCAGTGCCGTCACGGCAAATTATGGGAAGGACGGTGATTAATTCTCGGGGGTGGCCGCGGACGACGTTGTCGAGGAGCGCGCCGCGGCGTCCTTGGCAGGCTGAGCGGGGCGTAGAATCGCGCCCGTTTCCTCCGCTACTGCAGAGGGTCGACTGGCCTCGTTAGTCTCCTGACCGCCGCCCCACGCACGCTCGCCACACTTGCCTATACAGCTGATAGCTGGATCGTACGTGTGACTAAGCCCGCGAGGCACGCATGCGAAGGCACCGCCGGACGCAAGTCCTCGCGAGGGAGCAGCGCGCGCGCGCCTCTGAAGAGCTGGTATTTCTTCTGCTTCTTCTACGGGACAGTCGAGAGAGAGCGAGAGAAATTGGCGTTTTTGCGTCGTTTCGTTTTCTCGCGAGAGGCCAACGGCCCGTCGGTCCACACACGCGTTTATATTATCTCATTTGCAGCGCGTGCGCCCGTTGCATTTGGTGCTCGTTCCCGAGAAACGGGCGCGATCGCGGTTGCACGCTTTGCAAGCGTCAGTACAGCCCCCCCCCCCCCCACCCCTTTCCGGTGTCGCATACTAAGTGGGAAGATCTCTGCGAAGCAGTCTCCCTGCTATCGCGTAGCTCTTTTCCCGAGGCCATACAAGGCCACTTTCTCGAGCCCTAATTGTTCTGTATAAGCGCAATATGCCGCGTCTTAAACTAACTTTTGCTCGACAATGTATACCTAGGTTCGTGCATGATTCGCGAGAATTCCATTTAAAGTTCGCTAAGTTTTTAAGGAAAATTGCGAGAATTGGAGCGCTCGCAGTTCGCTGATGTGTGGGCGCGAACGTGCTCGTGTGTTGCATATACAACTGGGCGAGCCCGCCTCTCCTCCTCTGTTAAACCCTTCCCGAGGCCACACTTGAACTTTGTTGGATATGAATTGCGCGCTTTAAACAACACGCACGTCTGCGAACGTTTTTCCTATAAACGACATGTATATATATATATATTGGCGTAATATTTGCCTAAGTGCGCAGAAAATTCGCGAGGCTAATTTCCAAGCATGAAAGCGCTCGCGGTCGCATGCTGTGCGGGCGCGAACACTGCCACATACGTCGCATACTAAACGCGAGCGTGTTTGCAATAGCACCTCCATCCTAAATCTGGAGCTCGTCTTTTCATCGGCACGCTTGCGCTTTCTTGCGCACAAATTGCGTCTCAATGACCGCGTCTATAGTTTTATTTCATTCGAATTAGCATGCACGGGAGCGATACGCCCCTCATCGGAGCATCTTGTAAAAACATAGTATTGCATTTTTTTTCCACGTACTTCATTTCTAAAGCTTGCGGCACAGCTGGCGGGGTTTTCCTTCAATGTTCAACGCTAATTGGTTCGCGCTCATGTTGTTGAATGACCTGCCTTGCGCCACGTGCTTGCGTTATTGATGCGGGACCATCAGATGGCTCATTGAGCGATAAAGCCGGCGTCTGTAGCAGCTAAAAGGCGCCTAAATTCCCATTGGCTGCGACGGCCACGTCACGTGCGCGCCTCGACGGAGCAAAGCGGGCGAAAGGGAACACTTGCTGACGCGCGCTGGCGCGCCAAGTGTTGCGGGAGGGGAGAGGGCAGCCTGCAACGCCACGTCACCCTCGCTCTCGGAGGCCTGTGTGACCCGCGTGATCTTTGTCCGCGCAAGCCCTGGCCTGCATTCTAACTTCGCCTCGGTAATCGCTATACCGAAATTCATATATAAAAAAGACAGAATAAATTCGAAAGGAAAACGTTGGCGGTAGCGAGTTTCGGACCCACGGTTGCATGCACTGAAAGAGAGATAAAAGAAACGAGAAAGGCAGGGAGGTTAACCGGAAAATAGGTGTCCAGTTTGCTACCCCGCACTGGGGAAGGGGTAAGGGGCGGCAGAAAGACCTCTAAAAAAGCACAATAAAAGGGCACACAAATGCACAAACGCCGAGTATCTTACCCACTGAGCTAAACAGCCAAGTATCTCAACGCGCTCGCTTGACCGCGAGCAATCGATAACTCGAAGCACCGCTCTTTCGCATCCACTACGAATAAGAAGTGCTTATTAGTGCTCGGATATTTCTTTTTCAGCCGTATAGCTCTAATTTAGGTGAGGTGTACAGTCGTATAGCTTAATCGATACAGTCAATTTCAATATATTATAATGTTGGGGTGCTGTAATAATCCTTGCGGTGTGCGTGTCAGTGGTGTGGTGGATAGTTTTCACACAGAGAAACCTTACTTCTTCATTTTTAAATTGTGCGCTTCGCGCCCGCATTCGTTTTTTTTTTTTAAATTGTGGAAAGCGCTTTGAAACACTTTTCGTGTAACTGGTTTGTCTGTCAACATTGCAAATTACCGCACATTAAAAAAAGGCGGCAGATCCCACGCCCTGTGGGCATCGATGTTAAGCCAAGCACTGTGCCTACCTGCCTACCAAGTTAACAAAACGACCATGAGAGCACCAACAGGTAGGCGTCTATTTCATGACCTACATGACACACGCGTCATGGCCTATTATGTATATTCGTCGTACACTCTTGTCATACTATGCCAATTTTGGTACATACCAAATTAACGAAACGACCATGACAGCGCCAAGAAGTGGGCTGCTGCTTCATGACCGACATGACACACATGTCAGGATATTCATGTCATGACCAATCATTTATGTTCTTCGTACACTCTTGTCATACCGTGCCAGTTCAGCACATACCATATTAACGAAACGACCATGAGAGCACCAAGACGTAGGCGGCTAGATAGATACTGTCAAAGTGTCAATGTTCACTAAGAAATGCTTCGCATTTAAAAAGGGCGGCACAGGCGTGTGCATGCGTGTGTGTGTATGTGCGTGTATGCGCGTGTGTGCGTACATGCGTGTGTGTTGTGTGTGTATTTGTGCGTGCGTGCGTGTGTGCGTAGGTGCGCGTGTGTATAAATGTGTTTGTGTATGTGCGTATGTATGTGGTTGTGTGTGTGTGCGTGGGTGCGTGTGTCTATGGATGTGTATGTGCGTATATGTGTGGCTGTGTGTGCGCGTGCGTGGGTGCGTGCGCGAGTGAGCGCGTGGGTGTGCGCATGCGTGTGTATGGGTGCGCACGGGCGCGGGTGCTTGCGTGCATACATGCATATGTGTTGTGTGTATGTGCGCGCCCGTGGGTGCGTGCATGTGCGTGCATGTGCGTGTGCGGCAAGGGGGGCGTGCGTGCTTGTAAAGAAACCCTATCAGAATATTGTTCCAAGGACGCGTGAGTAATACGTCATTGAACTAAAGGCACGTGGACAATGCATTTTCTCACCCTTTTACAAAAAGCAACCACGAGTTTAACTGCGCTTTCTCATCTCATGAAACTCCTACACAACGCTGTAACTTTTGAGCCGGAAAACAGCTGATAAGTCTTGAGAAATAATGTCTACGAAGCGTAAAACGCCATTAAAGTGTTGCAGTATGAAACTTCATCACCGAGAGCTATAAGTTTTCAGTCGACGTTGTTATTCGCTGGCGCAGTTCCTTTTACGACTATGTTTATAGCTTTAGCGGCGGTTACTTATCGTGGTTCACTGAGGTAATAAACGTAGACTAAGCTTCAAGGACACTAAAATGCAAATTAGGCTGTCCAGAGTGGGAGAAACGATGTTATACACTTCTCATCCAGCAACAAGAATCCGTCTCGCCAGCGGATTAACTGCAGCGAGATGTAATACATTCAAGACGCATTTATTTATTGAATAAGTTGCGCCGAATCCTGGAACATGCTGTGCATAGCTACGTGACACACTCCGCGTCGTTGTGTTACACTCGCCCTAGCTCTCAATTCCAACTCTCCCTGTCGGCACCACATTCCTCTGAACGTTATTTGCCAATATAAAATACACTTCTTGCGTAAAATTTTGCGGATAGGATTGCCATTCTGCTCCGCATGCAATGCACGAGAGGACATAACTCACGTAATCTGATTTTGCAACCTCTTTACACTCTCAAGTACACCGTCCCAATGTGCGCACTGAACGCACCTCAGACATCGCACCTAGAACTGCATGTATCTGCTTGAACAATGAACTTGTGTCGTCAGTGCTTCTCGTGCGACGAAGGTGCTTTTAGCTGTTCTTTGAGACACTGATCTCGACAACATAGCTTAAGTCTTTATGTTTCACGTACGCTTTGCGTGTTTTATGCGTCCGTCTTACGTCCTGTGCGTATGATTTCACGTATCATCGTCGCATTCGCATAGAGTTTGCATTCGCGTGGTTTGCCTAGCCGCACGCCAGGTAAACCTCTCCAGTTTTGATTGCTCTCTCTCTCTCTCTCTCTCTCTCATAGGGCCACAGTCTCATAGAATAAAGCAGTGGTCGATAGGGCACGTATTTCGCTCTTTGCGTGACGCTCACGCGATAAGTTGCGGGAGGCTCGAATATCTAACGAAACTGCTCCTTTCTCAATATTTGTCGCCAGATGGTTCTTTTAGAGCGCAGCTCTTTGGCGTCCGTTCCTGGGTTTCGCGTCGTCGTCGGCGTTGTCGTCGGCCTCGTAACCAGCTCCGCCCCCCTTTCATCCCCCCAGCGCTAGCAGCGACCGACTGATACCGCTGGATGCCGCTGACGCCGCTAGAGAGTCAAGATAACGTGACTGCATAGAACACCGTCGCCGCCATGCAGAAAGAGGAGGAAAGAGTCCCCCCCCCCCTGTTCTTGTGTGGCGGATAGGGTGCTCTTCAGTTGCCGACGCGCCGGTTATTTCACGTAGGCCCCGGCACGTCGACGAATACGTGACCACCTTCCCACGGCTAGACCTGCTTCTTAGCGCTGCGGAAGCGAGGGTATCATATTGTTTGTGTCGGCATCGGCGGCGTTGTCCCTGAAACCAACTCCGCAGCTGGGGTTGACTCACTATCGGCGCCAGCGGCATCAGTCAGTCGCTGCTATCTCTTCCCTCCTCCCTTTATCGTGTTGTCCGCTTGCTGCGCGCGCTTCTGCCCCCATCGTTTGCCGCTGGGTGTACACGCCGCCCCCCTCCCCCCTCTTCCTGCGAGTCTCCGGTTGTCAAAGCGCCGGCTCGAACTTAATTCCTTTCTTCGCTCCTCCTCCAATGCAACCCCTGTGCGGTGGCAATCAGAGAGCCAGATCGGTGGCGGCGGATCTGTATATGTGCACCGCCCGAGCCGAAATTGCCGCTGCCGTTCGCCCTGTGCGGTGGCAATCAGAGAGCCAGATCGGTGGCGGCGGATCTGTATATGTGCACCGCCCGAGCCGAAATTGCCGCTGCCGTTCGCCACTGCGAAATTATCTGCCAGTTCTTTCTGAGCCATGAGCGAGACGACCGATGGAAGTCCTCCGTCTGCTGCTGCTGCTGCTGCTGCTGCTGCTAAACGAGCTGCCAGAGCAGAGGCCCAGCGCCGTCGCCGTCAGAATCCAGAGGTGCGTGCCGCCGAAGCAGAAGCTTACCGTCGCCGCCGTCGAGATGATCCAGGAGTACGCGTCGCCGAAGCAGAGGCTAAGCGCCGCCGCCGAGAAGACCCTGCCGTTCGCGCCGCCGAAGCGGAGGCTCATCGCCGCCGTCGAGAGCAACCAGCAGTAAGCGAGGCTGAAGCAGAAGCTCATCGCCGCCGCCGAGAAGACCCTGCAGTTCGCGCCGCCGAAGCGGAGGCTCATCGCCGCCGTCGAGAGCAACCAGCAGTAAGCGAGGCTGAAGCAGAAGCTCATCGCCGCCGCCGAGAAGACCCTGCCGTTCGCACCGCCGAAGCGGAGGCTCATCGACGCCGTCGAGAGCAACCAGCAGTAAGCGAGGCTGAAGCAGAAGCTCATCGCCGTCGCAGAGAAGACTCTACCGTTCGCGCGGCCGAGGCCGAGGCCAAACGCAAACAAAGGCTCGCAAACGGTGAAACAGCTTATTTGCTGCGCTCAAATTTCGCATTAGGAAGTAACGTAATCGTCGGTAATATTTTTATTTATCTGTAATTTTTTTATTTCTCTTCGCTATCGCGTCCTGCCTTCGATGCCGCGGCCGATTCTCTCTTCGAGCGTAGACACACGCCCGCGTTGTCATTACCTTTTTTTTTTTTTATTCGGAGGCGTGGTCAATGACAGTCACCGTAGAACGCGGGCGACTTAGCGCTATCGCCTGTCCGCTCAGTTATTCGACGCAGGATCGAGGCTTCAGACACAGAACGCCGGTCACGCTAAGCTTTTGCAACCGCGCGAAGCAAGGAGCAGACTTTTAATTCTGAGTTTACTTAATATGCGCGAGCTTCGACCGCGCTAAAAAGCTTGTGCTTGTAACGATTTATGCGCGTGGGCGTCTGAGGCTTTCCCGGTTCCTCAACCGCGGGTAACGACTGACGACAAAATGAAGGTCACTGCTTAGTGATGATGCTCTCTGCGAAATTTGGTTACTTTAATGGTTATTCGGAGAGGACGCTTGCGAGTCGGTGTGACCAAGCTGCAACGTAGGTCAAAACTTCCGCAAGTCTTGTTCTTGACTAATTTCTGCGAACCGAGTCTTACAAGGAAAATATATTAACGCCTATACACGTTTCGTAAATGTTAGCTGTACTTTTTTTTATTTTTTAAGCTATTTTTAAACTTCTGGACTTTGCTGTATAGAAGTGATCAAAGAGCAAAAATACTTACTCGCGTTGAGGTACGAAATGTTGTATGTAAGGAATGTTTCCCAGTAGATGTCGGCGAAGAAAACTTGTAGCTTCATGGATGTATTCAGTCAGCTGTAGCTGCGGCCAATACAAGGCAGACAAGTAGTTTGAAGCAGGAAACGTGCTTTATTCAACCGTTCCTACAGGGGAGCAGCTTAATCATTTGAGAGATACTCTGGTCTTTGTGATGGTCATGTCAAATGCTTTTGGCGGGAGCAGGAAGACTGGCAGCTTCGATGTGTATGCAAGCAGCATCCGATGTAACATTGCTAAACAGATTCAAAACAAGGCACGACTGGAATTCAGAGACATGTGAGAAGAAAAGAAAGCCTCCGCTGCGTCTACGGTATTCTTTGTGCATACTATTTGCTTGCACTCACATTTGTACGGTTTTCCAGAAGATTATTTGCCATGCCGAGAAATACGCCGGTTCTCGTCTGATTACCTAAGCTCAAGTGAAAAATGGGCTCGGTCGGTCCTTGGAAGGAAGACAACCGGAGAATGACAGAGTACTGATGGCTCCCTATCTGTCACCGAAAAATTCGTATCCATGACATGGAATGTTAGGCCGTGGACGCCGTAAGACACGCAATAAATATTCACGTCGCAAAACACGTAGGAAACGGAACGAGGAGGCTCACTAAATGATGCACAACTGCAACTTGAGAGCGAGTGTAAATTCTCCTGCCATGAGGCACCAGATCGCGACATGCTTCATCCTGCCTGAAAGACAGAGAACATGCATGCTTTTGCAGGTGACAGCGTGTTCACACTGCTCGATGTGAGCGGAAAAAACCACCGCGACTCTAAAATGCAGCCGCTGACCACTCACGTGATCGTACACCCTTGACATCCAATAACAATAAGGCTAGGTTGTGAGCATGCATACGTCGTGGTTTAGCGAACCAGTGGCGTCATACTTCGAGCGGTGCCACTCGGATACGCTTTCCAAGCTGCGTGTCCTTTTGCTAGGTCATCGAGTGTCAGGCCGGGCTGGAAATCACGGCTACAGTACGGCTACGCACGAAGCAAGCGAGTAACGCAAACGCATCACGACACGATCTCGTTTTTTTTTTTTCTTCCTTTTTTTTTTCTTACTGACAACACGCAGTCCACGGCGAAGAAACTCGAGCTGACACGTCTGGAGAAACACCAAGTCGCGGAGGCGGTGTCGTCATCCGAACAGCAGGCCGAGCCTGTTGTAACCCGGGATGAGCCGTCGCACATAGGGCACCACGGTGACAGTGCAGGCGCCGCTGTAGCAGAACCCCGTCTCATAGCCCCGGCCAGTCTGTGCAAAAACAAACAAGCAAGCCATAAGACGAGATCATCAGAGATCTGTATAAACCAAAATTGGCGTATTTTTCTCCGCTTCGGCCTTTTCTTGGTGGGATAGATTTATGTCGACTAAGTTGCGAGTCGCTCAATAATGTACGGAGGCCAAAACAACATAGAAGAGGAAATGACGTGCGATAACATTGTTTTGAGTGTCTCACCTAAGACATCTATAACTATGTGGGGGAGTACTAGATAAGAATTTCTGTTGCTACAATAAATAGACAAAAAAAAAAGACACAAATGTGGCTTGGACGTTCAACTTTAATTGTAGGGTAGCGTTTCTTTTTGTCTGGAGTAACTTTCTTTTGTGAAATAAATAAATAAATAAATAAATAAATAAATAAATAAATAAATATGACTCATCTATTCATTTCAGTTATCCAAATCCCCATCACCTTCGTGCGTGGACTGACCTAGTCCGTGTTTCACTCTCTCTAAATTTGGATTCGCGTGACGGACCCGATTCCGCGGACGAACCTGACGTGACATGGTGCGGTCGAATCACGCCCAACACGACGGCGCCACAGACGAGCTAAACGGCACGATCTATTGCAACTAAGTCGCATCACGACCGCCTCGAGACTGAAAACAGTGACGCTGTCCGTCGTGTGAATCAAGCTTTAGCGGCAAAGGAAACGCTAAGCACGAAATAGGGTAGACGCACCTCGGGACTACTTGTTCTTAATGTTTAGTGTTTTGCATGCAAATAAATTTCACCATGAAGAAACGTAACAACATCGCATCTTGCATGCACTAAAAGTTATGGAGTCTGGGGCGATGCAGCGTGCTTTCTCTTAAAGTGCGGCATGGCTACAAGAAAAGCTTTGAAAGCATTTTTGACGTATAAACGGCTGCGCCTACAGTAGCTTAGCGCCTGAGTTCTCTTTAAGGTATCTTGGCTAAAGGAGTAAAATATCGACAACGTGCATACCAGTGCGAGCAGTGTGTCTTTCAGCAGTGGACACCAGTTTTGGCGAACTGGTTACAAGCCGCGAGCCTGTTTCCTGGCAATGCCTGTTTTCCCAACTCGTTAGATACCCAAAAAGGCCCTGTCAAGTTCCTATAAATGCTGCCCAAGGTTTCTTCGAAATATATTTTCGAGGTGTAAGAAACATGCAGGAAAAGCCCCCTTGCAGCACCGATCTTCGTATACCAAACTGGTATAAATTAAATAGATATTACAGCACTGCCCTGCCTATACTGGATAATGAAATACAGCACATACCTACAAAACTCGTCAGCCCCTTGTCGTAAATCAGCCGTCTCAACACAGCAGGCAACCACTACTCGAAACATAATTGCCGTGCTGTGGTCTACCCTTCACCATAATTATTTCCATAGCTGAAGTGACCCGCAATAATATGCAGAAAGAAGTTCGAAAAACGTAAGCACAGGTTTCATAAGAACGCGAGACGAGGACGGAGCCTGATTGGCTTCTGTCCCCCAACCTTCTGCATATTTTGCTTGACGAAACAAAATATTAGCCAGAAAAATGTAGCGCCTGTCGTGTCAGTATCGTAAACGTTACCGGCGCGATATATCATTCACCATTGTAAGAAGAAAATATTCTTTTCCACAAAATTTGTTGAGTGTTCTGGTCAATATGATGACCGGGCGCTGTCTTTATATCGTTAAAAAAGGTCTCGTGCCGATTTTATTTTGGAGCATGGCAGCACACTCTGCAGCTACGGAAGTAGATTTGAACTGCAACTATTCAATGATTATACTTTAATTCTGTCCAAGCTAAGCACCTTTAGTAACTGGTTTAGGCCTTGCTCCGCATATGTTATTGCCAGGACCAGCAGGTCGGAGAAGAGAATGATTAGATTCGAATGGAATCGAGATAAAAATAATAATATCATTTGACCGAGATTCTACGCAAACAGACATAGCGAGAGAGAAAGAGGGAGGGAGAAAGACGACAGAAAGGAGGAAGGCAGATAGGTTAACAAGAACAGAAAATCCTGTTTGCTGACTTACACTAAGAACGTAATGAGAGAGGGGAGGGGGGGGGGGGCATAGGATCACGGCTGGTCACGATCATCGCAGACGATCGCTGCATAGGATCACGCGAAATACAAACAACATCACTTAAAGCTAAAGCCATTTGTACAGGTTTCTTGCTTCTAAAAATTTTTTAAGTGCTTCATTGCCATATTTTTTGATGGTTTGTTCTGACGTTTATATGTGTTCAACGGGAACTAGAGCAGTGACGAGCGATCGTCATTCTTCGCTGTAGCGAGGACAGTCACACAGAACGCGATCAAGGGTGTCCGCGAAACCGCAGTTATCTCATGTAGCGTTCTCGACCATTAAAGCGTGAAAACTGAAAGACTTCGTAAAGGCCACTTCTAGCCGTAGCCACATCTATAGTCGTACATCGGTCTATTGGTCACACTAAGAATGAGAGCAAGCTAACCCACCGTTTGTTCTCCATGTCAACAAAAAAATGGATTTTCAGCATATTTTTTTCGCGAGTATCATACGTGACGATGTAGGCCGCACATATATTATTATTATTATTGCGCTGAAGTGTACTTGCTATCTAAGTCGTGGTAGCGCCCCCCCCCCCCCCTTTGTTCGCTTATCATTCGTCACCCACTTTTGGGTCACGTCATCTATCTTTGAAAGACACTTGAAGTGGCATGCCTGCGTGTAGCTGTATTGTCCACATCGGCCAAGGTCAAGTTTGCAGCAAGAAAGAGTTGCTGGTGAGTGCAACTTGCTATTTTGGGGGCTGTCTTCTATAGCACATGTCGGTCACATAACTTTCACGGTAGGCTTCGTTACCTTCCTCGTGTTATGAATAATCCGAGAGATAAAGGAAGAGCTTAAAACACAATCCCGGCGTGTGCAAGCGCAACATACATTTACACATAGCGTGTGAAACTTAATGTCTGGTTTGTGCTCGTACGTTTGCGCGCAATTGCAAATGGCGGAGGGGCCCCTTAACGACTCTCGAGCGGGTCAACAGGTCCGTCGTGGCTAAATGTGTGAAAAAGCACTGTCTCTATTTCCTGTCCCCAGTAACATGAGATATTAAACAAGTTAAACGAGAAGGAGGTGTGGATTGTGTATATTCCAGGACTTACATTAGCCTGGCACGGGCTACCGTCCGTCATCTTCACCTTGAGGACAATTCCAGTGATGGTGTCTATACACTCGAGTGTGCACATGTACGGAGTCTGCAAGAAGAGGTCGCCGTAAAAACAAAACATTGCAGCCGGCGTTGACGATGATGGCGTAGTATAGCACGCAGTCTCGCGCACTTGGCAAAGACACGGAAGTACGAGGCTGTCATCACGGAGTCTCAGGACATTGCATATCTGGACCCATTCATGTCTTGTTTGTTTACGTGTGACTGAGAATTACCACATATTCGAGAGCTTGATTGAAAAGTTGAATACATACTCAGATATTCAAAAAACCGCCCTTCACTTCATTACCATTCAAGGCCCCTTGTCTCACACGTCCCGAACAACATTCTCAACTCAATATCAATATCAATAATAAACACCTGAATTGATTGCCACTAAGCCAGGAAGCACAAAAAGGAGGACACCCTTAAGTTCAATTTCGCACCAGTTCTAATTCGCTCTGGTCATGGCCATGGCATGGTCATGGCGTGGCCGAAAGGGCCATAATTTTGTCACAGCAATTCTGATGGGGCTTTTAACTGTTTATCTATTCATCAGTGACAAAAGGCAGAGCATGACTAATTTATTCTTTCTCTTAATGGTTCTAAACTTTATATTTGCTTATTTGTGCGTATGAAAGCAATAAGGCTTCCGCGAGGCGAGCTGTGCATACCAAACGTTGTATTACGTTTGTCTGCATAGAAAATTGGGCGGTCACATTGCAGTTTCATACGGGTCTCTGAAAAGAGATGACGCAGCATTGACACTCACCAACGCAATGACTGCGTTTTCCGTCTGGAAGTTCTGACGGCAGTAGTCGATGTACGAGTCGTTCTTCAGTACGCATGCGTTGGCACCGCAGTACCGCTGTAACATTACAAGTGAAATCATTGTCATATCAGTAGGCAGAGTTCGCGCGTGCTTCGAGCGATTGAATGTTCAACTTGTAATGATACCGTACTGGTTCATTGTTCGCCTAATATTTTATGACCGGTCCAATGCAGGGAGCAAGTGGTTACTTTATGAAGTGCAACACACCATACCAGTTCGAATACAGCACGAAGGTTACTTTTGGTGCGACGAAAAAGGGAAAAAGAAATGTTTCATTTCCTTATTAAACGACCAAAAATACCGTGTTCCTTTTGTTCGTTTAAATTCATCCATTACTGAAAACGCTCGGTACATTCTAACCCGAGCATATTTCTAGAAGGAAATCAAACGTGCAAAAATCATGAAAGAAAGGTATTATATGCGAGGGTTTCAAGGCAATTGCGATCAAAGAGAGAAAATTTGAAAGACTTCGTTTTCTTTTTCTGTGCTTTTGTGAGCGTCTTCGCCTCTCGATTAGTTTGTTGCTCCACGCGACAGGTTACATGGAAGTTTTCCTTGAGCACCAGCATCGAAAACGTAAGAAAATAAGAAAGAGCTCATATGTACGGTCTTATAGAGAAGGCCTATGTGCTTTTTTCTGCATTCAAGCAGGATCGCATATGCCACTTTTTCTGCGCGTTCCTCACACTGATTCCTGTGGCTCTTTGTGCTTGTCTTCGTACTTGTTCTGCTTTGCCCCTTTACCTTACAAAGTGCGAAAGGCCAAACGGGCAGATGCCTGAACGATAGGCTTCGGGAACGTAACAATACTATGTATAGGGCGGTGCAAAGTCATCTGGGTGTGTATTGTCGGGATCACGGTTGTATGCCGTTGTTCAGTGACTGCAAGGTTGTAGCCATGCACAATAATCAGACGACACGAGAGATAATTGAAGCGGCAGAAATTTTTTCGCCTTGAGAAAATCTGCGTCAGTGTGTGGCTTCGTTGGGACTATAGAAAGGACTTAGTTATCGTAACGGGACCGAGGTTTGCGAAAGCTGAGCGAAAGATGCGTACGCCACCGTCATGCGTGTCTTGGGTCTGGTACTTATTGTTCAGAATTTAACTGGCTATCTTGCTATTGCGAATGCACGTCTGCAAGTTTGGTCTGTTGGTGACAGACGCATATTTTATTATGCCTTTCATGTTACGCCATACTTATTTATGTATGTACAAAACCACTCGGCTCCCTACCAGTAAGACCAGTTGAATGTTTGCGCTTGTGTATGTCGTTTGCTAGTCTTCGTTTCAAGTGGTGCGTAAATAACATTAATCATGAATTGTTACCATATAGCCCCAGCCAGTGCTCTTCTATTCTAACGGGTAACATTTAAAATATGTATATATATATATATATATATATATATATATATATATATATATATATATATATATATATATATATATATATATGTATATATATATATGAAAAGATCGGCCGAGTTTCAACAGGATTTCATTAATAACGTCGAGAGGGTATTTTCTTCTTAAAACAACGCTTATTGCGACGCTTATTTGACACTTAGTGCTGCGTTATAGCAATGTTTCGTTTCTCACCACTACATTGATATAACGCAGCACAAAGGGCCTACTGGGTGCCGTAAACCCGCCGTGGTTGCTCAGTGGCTATGGTGTTGGGCTGCTGAGATCGAATCCCGGCCATGGCGGCCGCATTTCGATGGGGGCGAAATGCGAAAACACCCGTGTACTTAGATTAGGTGCACGTTAAAGATCCCCAGGTGGTCGAAATTTCCGGAGTCCTCCACTACGGCGTGCCTCATAATCAGGAAGTGGTTTTGGCACGTTAAACCCCATAATTTAATTTTTTTTGAGTGCCGTAAATGCGCATGTTATTAATAGGAAATACCCTGTCGACGTTGCTACTTTAAACTTATTCTAACTCGGCCCATCTTTTGAAATATAACTTTTTTAGTGAAAACGCTGCCCATTGAGTTGCGCTGGTGTATTGCAGCGAAGATCAACAGATTGCTGAAGGGGCTTTCGTACAAAATTCCTGGGCATCTAGTTTTGTATTAATGAACTTCTCTTTTAGCTTCTGCTTCGTTCACATCACATGTGTAGGGTTGCATGTACAATACGTCATAATCGTTATATACACCTGTTTAGATACATACCAGTGTAACACATGGGCCTCAGAAGAATAAATTTGCCTTCTAATCTAGCTTGGAATGCAACAAATGTTTTCCTTCAGAGTTAAGAGCTCTCAGTTTGTAGCAGCTGTAGTGGACCTGTCCCTGTAACTCTCAGGGCACAGCACTCAACACAATTTCGCCCATTTCTTCTATTTGGAGAGAGTGACCATTTATCAGCGTAGTCAAAAGACTTTCCAAGACTCAATGCAGTTTCAGAGAATTCCTGCGAAACGGGGCGTGAGATAAGGGGAGACCAGTATACTGATGCCACATGTGTCAAGCATTAAGCAATGTAGCAATTAATGCAGCAAATGTGTCACGCATTAAGACAAATAAAGGTGTCACGCAGTAAAGTGCGAAGCGACTGAGCATTTTTTGAAATGTCTGCTCTAGCTCTATAGGTAAGTGCTCTAATTTGATGACAAAAATAAAAGGTAAAGCGCGTAATTTTTTGTCACCGTCGCTTCTCCCCGTATCTTTTTTTTAGATCCACACAGAAAACTAGCAGTGTCATCGTGACGCTCAACATCAAATACTGGAGTGCGAGCCTACTTCACTTACTGAAGTACTGTATCCCTGCAGCATGAAATTCTACTCTATGGAGTGCCTTGCCTCTGCTGATCCTATTAAAGTAGTTGTTACCTGCTTAGACACTTCGCCTAAAGTTTCCTTGCTCTGTAATTCCATTATTATAATTGGGTTTTTTCGCAGTCATGGTCCCTTTCTTTCTTTTACTACCTTGTGTCGGGTAGCAAATGCAATGCCTAGGACTGACCTGTTTTACTTTGTATGTTAACTCTCTCTCTCTCTCTCTCGCTTTTGAAATGGCAGTAATTTGAAGTGCATTAAAGTTCGAACCACTTACGACACTGACATTATGGGATTTATGCGTCGGGTTATGAATTATTCAGAGGCAGATTCATGGAAACTGCCATTCTCGCCATTCGTACAACGCTTTACTTTTGTTCCCTGCATAATCGAATGGCGCTTACGAGCTTTACTGTCACCTCATTGTGTGGCTGTAAGCCTGGTCTCACTTTTACGCTTGCGCGTAATGGCATTTCTATATATGATCAACATTCCCAAGACTGAAAAATACACGAGAACAAGGCGCCTAGCGTCTCGGAAGTGTCGCTTTCTTGCGTATAACAATGTGCATTATGTGCATTATTATCGCTCTTCACTTTACGCGCAGTTTGTCATGTGCAGGTAGGATGGACTTGAAAGTTGAACGCTTGCCCTATTGCCTCCAACATTCGTCGCTTCAGTGTCCTAGAAAAAGCATTCAAAACCAGTTACATCCCAACTTTAAAGCTCATGCACGAGCTTATGCGAAGTGTATACCTGCTCTCCATGCAAGATGCAGGGCGTGCCCCAAGGCTTGGCCGCCGTCCAGACGTTACCCGACGGCGTCCGGCACTGGACCACGCACGGATTAGGGTTGCCGAAGTTGGCTGCGAAGGTGTTTAGGCCCAACTGAAAAGCAAGAGCCACCGAGTTGCATTTTTGTAAGTGCTTATAGCTAGAGGGAAAAAGCGGGCAAAAGTTCGGGCAGAAAGGGGAATGAATGATAGAAACGGCACTGCCACATAGCTTGATACAATATAGGGCAAATATCACGAGGTACAACCTAACAGGGACGAGAAGGAGAGACAACGACGTGCTGCGGCTGTACCAGCGTTTGTCTTCGTCCTTTGTCGTTCCTGTCCGGTGGCGCGCAGTGATTTGTGGTACCATGGAACACAATTTAGCCTAATCCCATACTCTGCGGCACCGCTTAAGCAGTGTGTGTTGAATGTCACCAATATTTCTCGACGGAGTGGCGCCGTGGCAGTCTGGCATCAAATTTTCGACTTTGAAAACCACAGGAGTAGTTTTTTCTTGAGGTTTGCCGCGGACTTTCGGATGCAACGAAAATTACGTCATTGCCTGACATGGCGGAATTCGGCCCGCTTCAGTGATGATGTAGACTTTCGGTACGCTTTACCTCACTTCGGTTGCAAAGTTCTAGCATTATCTCTCCGGTCTTCTTGAGACTTGTTTTCGATATTGAGGGATGAGGGCCTCGCCTATGGTCCCGCACATGCAAGTGGCAATGTCGCTGCAATGTAATGGCGACGCTATCTGTCACCACAGCAAAAAAAGAAAGAGAGAGAGAGAGAGAGAAAATGAGTAACACGGCAACACACACAGCGCAGTGACAGATGCCGTCGCTGTCCCATTGCAGAGAGGTCACAATCTTTTAAGCCGGCACGCACTTGCTATTGATTTTGATTGGACTTGGTTCAGGTGGTATAGATAAACCTATAGGCTCCAGTTAGTGCGTCAGTGCTTGAACACGTCAAATCAGTTTTGTATATATTTCACGAATCCTTAGCACACCCTACATGCGTGAAGTTCTCGTGGCCAATTCTTAAGCTTCAGTGACATGCGCGACAACCCTTCATGCTTAAGTCGTGAACGATGGCTGCATCGACGGCAAGGAATTCACAGGAGTGCTCTATAGGTTGCACCGCCAGAGAAAGCGTAGGAGTGACAAACCTGTAGGACATTCCAAATGAGCAAAAAACACTATAACCTGGCTAATGACTCAAACTATGCAGATCGGCCGACCACGCGCTCATAAAAATTTCAATGTCATGTACTCGCAAACCTATTTATGACTACGTTCACTGTTCCTAGAGCAATCAGCGCCCGCAGCTTCTGCGGTAACCTGCTTTTGTTGAGAAATCAAATAGTCCTAAAATTTTTCTTCCGTCACATGCAGACACAATGCGCTACTACCCGCCTGAAGCTTTCTATTATCGAGTCAAAGCTGGCCTTATGACAACAAACCGTAAGGCTGCAGGTTCGCAAATCCTCTCCACGTGTAGCGTAGTAAAACTGAACAAAGCCTAGTTAAACTCCCTGCCTTTCTTTCATTCACTCCTCTCTCTCTCTCTCTCTCTCTCTCTCTCAGTAGATGTGTGGTGATCTACTGCTGAGCTCGTCTCTCTACGCAGGCTATGGCCCGCGTAGCTTGCGGACGTAAGCCCAATAACTTCAGTTAATCAATCATTCGATGTGATGAGAAATAACTAAATAAATAAAAAGTCAGTCAGTCAGTCAGTCAGCCAGCCAGCCAGCCAGCCAGTCGGTCGGTCGGTCGGTCGGTCGGTCGGTGGGTAGGTCGGTCGGTCGGTCGGTCGGTCGGTCGGTCGGTCGGTCGGTCGGTCGGTCGGTCGGTCGGTCGGTCGGTCGGTCGAACAAACTAGTTGTTCATTTATCAACTATACATCTATCAAAAAATAAATAAGCTTTTGCACTAGAGCTGCTTGTATGAACCGGTGTCAACCAACTGCGATAGCTAAAACTATATTAGGGAAGTAATCTGCTTAATGAAAAACAGTTCGTGCGAGAGAAAGCCTCATGGAAACGGCGACGGGTCACTACAATTAATCCTTCGTGTCGCTCTACAAACGTCTCCTTCGGCACCGCAGGAGCGTCTGCAAAAAAGAATTAAAAACATTTCTATCCTTGGCACAGAAAGGAAGAACCATGATGTCTACATTTTATATTACCTAAAGCTGCAGCCAGGGACTGAGGCATGTCGTTATACACCAGAATGTGACTTAAGTACAGGTGTGACAGTGTCACAGGTCACAGGTAACAATTAAATATAGCTTGTTTTTTTTTTCTCTCGTTCGTCGATATCTCATATGGCCTCTTCGTTTCACCTTAAACGATGTTCTTGGTGGTCGTTATCAATGTCACCGTATGTGCATCTGCAGTTCTACCCCAAAGGTTTCATACACTAATCGTGCGATCGTCCTAAGGTCACCACGAGGTTAAGATATTTACTACGGAATACACAAAGACAATGTTCCGAAAGAATGCCACAACCCTCTTTGTGATTGTACGATGATTTCAGGGAGAGCTGTTTCCTTTTCTTTTTTTTTTAAGTTTTCGCCTTCCAAAAAGTTTCGTAAGCATTCGACATATCTCCGGTCTTGTTACACATAGCCGTCGCGGCTCCCAGTGACGGTACACGGCCGAGAACGCAATAACACAAAAAGTCAATTTGCGCTGTCCTGCAGAACAACTAGCGCTCGCGCTCACCGAGGGAAGTTGCCGCTGGAAAGTTTTCACGTCTTGGCTCGACGGCCTTGCGCGTCTCTCAGCAGCGCACATGCCTTGGCGTTGGATAAACGTGAAAGCGCGAGAGTCTCGCCAAACACAACGAGTAGCAGTGTTTGCATATATACGACACCGATTCCTCTTCGCATGCGCACCGCGCCTGACACCAACGTTGCGGCAACCGAACTTCTCAAGACCGTCCTCGATGCGCAGGTCACGTATGACTTCTGAGGTACTGGCGGGCGAAGGACGGCTGAAGGCTGCACGTGAATGCATCCGGAGATGTAGATCGAAAAGCGCGTGCGAACCACGCGCGAACTCGTTTCAATGTGCGGAAGCCTGTAAACGAGGGGAAACGTGCGCACCGCCATCAATGCGTGTGGTATGGGAACTACTGAGTATTGAGTCGCATCAGCCATTTTCTGGTGACACATTGTCGATACCTACATACATACATACGTACATACATACATACATACATACATACATACATACATACATACATACATACATACATACATACATACATACATACATACATACATACATACATACATACATACATACATACATACATACATACATACATACATACATACATACATACATACATACATACGCACGTACACTCGTGAGCAAAAGAAAACGGACCAGGGACTGCGCATTAAAGCCGATTTTTCCTTCTCCATGTGAATGCAACTTGAAATTGAGGACTGCAGTCCTAACTTGGAATTGCAAACGTTGCAGTGGGCTCGTCAGTTTCAGTTTATGCATGCTATTTACAAAGAAATTTAGTTTCTTCAGGGACCCTGTGGTCCGTACACTTTTTCTCGCGTGTGTACATACATTCTGTAACGAAAGAGGCGCGCCAGTTTGACCAGCGCTAGAGGAAATGACGAGGAATCAGAAAAGCCGCTCAAAGCCATCATAGAAGGAAAACCAAACCAAACTCAACGGGACCGGCGCTCTCTTCCGTTAAAATGGCGCCGTCTCACAATAGAGAAAGTTCAAAGGACCACTTCCCCACCACCAGGATCTTCCGAAGTGATCATCTGGTTTCCGACTCGCAGCCACTGCCGTATGCACTGCCGCAACATCCGGGGATGGCTCCCATGCCTCCGAGGCGGCTTCTGGGCAAGGAAACGCCTGCGATATGACTCCGCCCTTTTCCGCGCTGTCAGAGGAACTGCAAGAAGTGGCAAGTTGCTTCACTTCAGTACATTGGTTGGGCCGCAATTTCAACTACAGCCGACGCAGCGCTTCCGTAGTTCCGCGGTTTCAAGGACGATCCTGGCCCCTAGGTTCTTACATTGTTCGGTGGCCATCTACCGCTCTTTGTCAGAAAACGACTATAAATTTGTCGCGGAATGGCGCCTTAGAGAAGCAGCTAAAGCATGAGAGGAACTCGAAGGGCGCAAGTATTCCACCCGGACAACATGGAGTGCAGCCCTATTATCTACGTTCTCGACCCTCCCGAGCACCTATGACGTTCGCTTCATGAAAATGCAGTCGCGCAGGCAAGCAGACAACGAGGGCATCGTTGTCTACATATATGAAAAGCTGCTGCTCTTGGAAACTTGCAGCCTTGCCCGGACTGCCCCGGCAGCCAGACAGTACGTTAACTATGGCATTTGCGATCCAACTCATGCTGCTATATTGACTGGGCAGCCGACAGAACCTGCCTGACTTTCATCCGGAAGGCGGCGGAGTTGCAGGATGCTGCCAGTCGGCGTTCTGCTATTACTGCGCCGAAGCGAGCAACGCCACAAGCTCACATGTGGTGCTACACCGTTGCGACGATGCGCCGAACGAGAGCGGGCCGTTGTTACCAAACAAATGCCATAAATGTTAGCCGCTAACTTCATCAGACCTTCATATAGTCCGTGGGCTGCACCTGTCGCCTCAAGTACATTTCAGCGCCCCGTGAACACCGTAGTGGGCCCGCTGAACGACCAAGGCTGAGTTGCGCCTTGACTACATCCTAGTGGTCCCTGAAACACAAAACGAAATTTCGACAAAGTACTAGAAAGGTTCCATGACACTGGGTTCCGGATCAACAGCGAGAAATGTCAGTTTGGGTTAACAACTATATCCTATCTAGAGTATACCATATTCAAGAACGGCTTACAGCCCCTTCCCGAAAGGATAGAAGCCGTATCCAACCCACGGCAATTTGTATTAAGCAGCTGCAAGCATTTCTAGAAACCGCGTCGTACTTGCGCGAGTTTGTCCCGAACTTCGGGTCAACTGCAGCTCGCTCACAAATCTGCTTAAAAAGGGAGCCCATTTTGAACGGGGACTGCGGCAGAACCACGCGTTCCGGACACTCAAGCAGCAGCTGACGCATAGCCCCGTTCTATGCCACTTCGAGGAACATTGGGTTACAGAAGTCCACACCGATGCACGCCAGGTTGGTGTCGGGGCAGCTTTAATTCAGCGCGAACCAGATGGAAGCGAGGATGCCGTCGCTCACACCATCCGCAAACTCTCGACCGCGGAGCGCCATTATCACTACAACGAACTGGAGTGCACAGCTGTTGTCTGTCACAACATCCGAAAATGTTGCCTATCACAAACAGTCTGTTACAGCATCCGAAAAGGGACACGCAATAGAGTTGCTCATGCGCAACAGGCACAAAAGCGTTACTGCAACCGCTGCCACCATCTAGCACCGCAGTACAGGACCGGAGATGGTCTAGATAAAGCGAGGCCGCCAGTTATCGACCCAGAAGTTACTTGCGAAATACTAGGCATGGCGGCCGCATTTCGATGGGGGCGAAATGCGAAAACACCCGTGTACTTAGCTTTAGGTGCACGTTAAAGAACCCCAGGTGGCCGAAATTTCTGGAGTCCTCCAGTAGGGCGTGCTTCATAATCATAAAGTGGTTTTGGCACGTAAAACCCCATAATTTAAGATATCTTTAAAATAGTAGGCACCTTTCGTCGTCACTGAAGGCCTAGGTGACAGCACTTGGGAGAGTCGGCTGCCCGCCTTCTGAAGCACGCGCGCATGGACGAAAGCCGAACAGTGTTGTGGTACAAGTGTCTCAATTGAAGAAGTTGGTTCGTCGGCAGAATTGACATGCTCTGGCAAGCTGTGCTTTCTTTTAGATGAACAGCATACGCAGTCGTGGCCGAGTGGAATGAAAGAGATGCACAAGAGCAGATCTCCGGCTCTCTGCCTGCCTTCTCTGTTCCTTACAATACATACATACATACATACATACATACATACATACATACATACATACATACATACATACATACATACATACATACATACATACATACATACATACATACATACATACACCTCTAAAATTTTAGAGATCTTTCATTGTGGCTCTGTGACAGGGCGTAACACGTAACAAATTCCAGAAGTGTGAGCAGCATTGTCATCAGCTTCTCCTATAATGGCTCCGTATGCTTACCTTGCACAGGGCACTCCGATGACCATGAAACGTTGGGATGCTGCCCCATGACCTCCCACAAGAATTTGGCATTCGTCATCGGCGCTTTTATAAAGGCTCCGCTTACAGTGCTCACACCAGCCGCTCGCCGAAACACATATGCGTAAATAATACACCACCTGACGCACGAAAAAGGCGTACAAATACATGTTCAAAAAGTCGGAGCAACATTCTTAGGGACTAAGAGAACATATGCAGATAATGTCTTGATAAGCAGCGCATTTTTCAGCTACCACATTTGTGTTCGTGTGCATAGTGCGAGGCTTTACAATGTTTTTTAGCAAGACAGTTCTCTGGAAAGAGTCACTTCATGTTGTTTTGTAGATTCAAATGGCTTACTGAAACTGTTGGCTGTAAATGTAATAAAAATTGATTAACGCAATGATAATCCTGCAGTATGAGCTTTACGCATGCGCACCCGTTGTCGCCTCTGATTTTTTCTAACGCCGATTCACGACCACGCTTGCCAAGCGAAGTTTCGCCACAAGTGGAGTAGCATGTGCCCGACGCGCGGCAGTTGGCCCCTCTGGAGCTTTACAAGAATAATAATGATCACTACGCTGATGCTAATAATGTGCTCTTCAGCCACCACGAACCTTTCCGGTGATATGGGCTGTCCTCCCGAGTGGATACCCCTGTTGCCCAGGATAGCTTTGGGCGCACACCTCAGAATCAGATACCGCTGATAGCGAGGCAGCAGGAGATGACGCTGGGGTCGGGCCCTGCAACTGCCCTGCACGGGACCATACCAAAAGCACAAAAGAAAATGATTACCTGGGTAAGTTGGCAGCAACCCATGGCACAAGACAGCTTCGAAAACAAGGACAGAATAACACCATGATAGCACGAGCGCTGACTGCCAACATATTGTCTGTTGGGAAAACAGATATTGGGAAATAGATACAGGCAGTGTATGTATGTATACGAGCATTACAATGTTAGCAGCGGAAATATAGTGTCGCAGGTCGACAAGAACGAACGTGCAGCATCGTGATTTGTAGCCTTCTGGGGTATCTGTGCCTAGTATTGAGTGCACAACAACGGCTTAACAATAGCCTTAAGGAAGGATGTTCGGCCGAACTAGGAGCGAAATGGTTTCCTTTGTAGCAATCGCTACGAACGGGTGGATGTCTGATTTTCCCTTTATAAATGAAAGAAAGACAACGTCTTGAGCTCGTTCAACATTCCACGGTTTTAATCTCAGATCAAATAATTTATCCATAAATATGTTGTGGAAGAAATACACGGAGGTGGGTTCGAAGCTAGGAACTGCACGTGGAAGTCGGACACTATATCCACTTCCCCACTCGCCAGCCACATTAGAGGTCTTCAAGCATTGTCATCTTGCATATAAGTAATTTTGTCCAGAAACTCTATCTGCTTCATTTGATGAGAAACCTCGAATGATACTCCATGTTGCATCACCCAAAAAAACCGAAGTTACGCATGAAACCTGTTTGACACGGTTATAGCTGCAAGGGAACATTTCGACAGCAGTGAAAACGTTAGTGTATGTGAGAACACCTTTCGTATAGGGTGCACATAAACGCCCTGCGAATAGGGTGCTAAAAGCGGGTTGATGGCGATGGGTGTTACTGTGATGTTCCAACACACGACCCTACTGTGTGGGATTGGGAGTAAAACTAGTGCTGAATGGGTGTAATGAAGGGTGTAAACTTAAAAAAGTTCAGACACTTAAGTTCGCTTACGTATTGGAATGCGAAAGCATTATAATCGCTTAGGTGAAATGTTTTCGATTTATATTTCCGTCATGCATTAAAGTTCTTTCTGCTGAATCGGTGTGCGTGTTTGCGTATACTTTATCCGCAGGCCGGAAACATTCGGACAACTTTGCTGCAGAACGACCAATTCTTCTGTGTTCCCTTGCTTCGTTGCTTCGTTTTTCACCTACCAAGCGTGCAATGTCGACACATGTCAGCAGTGTTCTTTAAATGTGATTAGCTTTCTTTGGGAACTTACCGCAGTTTGCGGTATGTTTGTATGTCTGTCTGTCCTCGCGATCGCGAAAGCCAGCCGTAGCTGGCGTGAAAGTAGTGCAGCAGTAAATATGTTTCTTTAACATGCGTTTCAACGTTAAAAACGTTCCCTGAAAGGCAGCGTGAAAACATAAAAACAGGATCCATGATTTGCATAAAGTTCTTACGCGGCAACTGCTCGTAAGAAGAAATAACAATTCGCAATGTTGGACATTAGTATCTGTGAAGGCGGCAGGCCGTTCAGTATTCGGCTTAAAACCAATTGCCTCTCAACAATTCTTGTAGACATTCTAAAGCTCCCTCTCTCCCTTCCACTGTCCTTCTCTTTTTCTCTCCCTACTCCTTCCCCCCGTGCAGGTTAGCCAATCGGAACTACAACTGGTTAACCTCCCTGCCTTTTTATGCATCCTTTCTCTCTCTCCTGCTGAGCTTCCACACCCTTCATTAAAGTTCATATAGAAAAGCTACCGAATAGCACCCATAATTTGTATAAGGGAACAAATGTCATTATCGCACTGGAAGTTGCCTTTAAGAAACCAGTGCGCTCGCATTCCAATTCTCGCCATTAAAATACGTGTTAACAATGTTTCCTTCGTTCCTATATAAGGTTGTCAGAAAGCCGTACCTGCAAACCTTGGTTTTCTTTCTCGAATTTTCGCCAGTCGCTAGCCCAGTCAACCGACTGTTGGCCACAGTGCAGCGTGCTCTGAGACATTTCTCAATGTGGTGCGTCTGCCATGACGGCAACTTATGAGCGACGTTTCCGGTGCGACTATTCAGACTCTTGCACAATTTTCGATAACACGAGTAAGCACCTTCGCAGAGAAGCCAGATGTGTGCGCTGAGCAAGAATAGAGTGACTCGGTCTCGGCCATCTTTTATTTTTTTTTTAATTTTTTTTTGCTCGACTGGCATAGAAACCACACTCTTGGCTCCACCGTCCTGGCTGCTCGCCTTTTATAGAAGGGCGCCCACTTATAGGTTGTGTTATATATTATGCATGCTGAAAACATTCCATGTATACTTCATGTGAGCTCCACAGAGCTTTTGTGCGGCAGTTTGCTATACCCCTCGGCTTCCTCCCTTATCTGTCTTAGTGACGTATAAGCAGGGCTGCTAAAGAATAGCAGAGGCCACGCGGAGTTCGATCGCGGTCTTAAAAACTGACAATCGCTTAGTCAGCCGCACCGCAGTTGTCCCAGATTCCTGAAGGGCGCACGCTTTTCAAGGTCCGCATGGAAGACGGAATGCGAAGTCTATTACACTACAACCTCGGCAATCGCTTGACAAAGCTGTGAACCATACATAACATAATCGAGCATACTGAAAGAGCCGGTAGACTTCTTTTCTCCCTTTTTTTCGGGAAGGAGTGTGGTTCCGCTTGTGGAAACAGCCGCAAGGTTCGGCCCTTTTTCTTAAATGCGAACACAGCTTTCTACTCTGCGAGGCAGACATTGTGCTATTTCCAGCACAATGATGAGACAACAGAACAGACAATTACGACAGGGCTGGGTCGTTCTGTATTCTCGTCTCTGCCCTGGAAAATGGCACCATGTATAAAAACAAGTCCGACCGCATGTTCTTGAGAGAGATCGCCGCATAAACGTTATAGTAGATGCTCCGTAGAGCACCACGGAATAATTTGAGAGAAGGACGGTGACAAATTCAATGGCGTTTATCTTTCACACAGTAATAAAATGCTCAGGAGCGGTTTAGAACAATCTTGGATGGCCAATGGGAAGATGACAAACACAAGTACAAATACAAAGTAAAGCAATTAAAGTCGCTTACTGGTGTGCGCATAATTGTATACTGTGTGTAGAAATAGCAAACGCAGCTATAATATGAGATTTACCGTCCCAAAGCACCGATTGCATGGGCTATTATAGACGTGAAAGAAGAAGGAGGGGGGGGGGGGGCAACCCGCGCTTTAAGTTCATACTTATATTACGAAACGTTCGGCTCGACTTAATGAAGTAGTAGTGAGGCTTTACGCTTCCATTCTGTCCTGCATTTCATCGGCTAAAGCATATTTTCCCCGTCATTTTGTTTGCAAATATTGGATATAAGAGACTGCCTCGTATTACCTAAGCCATAAAAGGGCAAATATTGATTATCTACACAATTCGATACATCTTGAAACGCGATATGCGAGAAACTGACATAGTTCTTTAAACTTGAGGTCAGCGCAGCGACAGCATTGACGAGTGCAGCACGTCTGAATAATAAGATGAAGTAAGATAAAAGGGATGTGCTACAGCTGCGTTTAATATGCTGAATGTTAATTATCCAAGACGGATGCGTGCACTCACTCATAACTCCTACTCCTGATATTGCTTCTTAAAGAAGTAGCCCTCGTAGGAAGACCGGCTGCTTGACGTCGCGAACAAATGATCATGCAACGGACACGCAGTTTGGTACAGGCCGATCTGTTTTCTTCTGACAGCGTCTGCTTCGAGAAAGCCGTATCCTTGAAGGGAAGAATGAGGATGTTCATCACACCTAACAAGATAACTTATTTGTACGCTCGTTTCTTCCTTCGTAATCCTGTTTATGCTTGAGAACTATGGCCTTGATATCTTAGTAGAAGCCCAATGAAAGAAAAAAAAAGAAGAACAGGAGGTGGGAGCGCGCACTTATACAAAACGCATCTAGTTACTGTATAGTGCATAAAGAAATTAAAGAAATTTAGTATTAACTTATTTTTGCATACATTATTTTAAACGTACTTTTCTTTGTACGAGGACAACCAATTATCTAAGGGCTTCAGACGGACGGACGGTTGGTCGGACGGACGGACGGACGGACGGACAGATAGATAGATAGATAGATAGATAGATAGATAGATAGATAGATAGATAGATAGATAGATAGATAGATAGATAGATAGATAGATAGATAGATAGATAGATAGATAGATAGATAGATAGATAGATAGATAGATAGATAGATAGATAGATAGATAGATAGATAGATAGATAGATAGATAGATAGATAGATAGATAGATAGATAGATAGATAGATAGATAGATAGATGCCACTGCATGCATGCAGTGGCTCAAGAAGTGAAAGTGCGAGTATAAGAAAACTATGCAAATCAAAGAAGCCATTGAATATTATGGGCTAGTCCACTAAGTGGTCGGCTTGTTTTAGAGGTATCTTAGAAATGACGTAATGCGTACTGGTTGCATGTCGTGACGGGCACTACATTGTCAATCCTGGAGGCCGCGTGCCTATGATTTGAAAAACCGAAAACCCACTCAAAAATCGCGGGCACGTAGGTATTTGGATATGTATGATGTTAACGCGAGAGAGGAGCTGTCCTTGTCTTTACTGCCCTGCAAGGCACCACGTCTAGCGCCAAGTTTTCCTGTAGTTTTCAAATAAATATCAGTTCCCATTTCATTCATGCAATTAGATTCTTCAAATAGCAGCACAGCGCACCGCCAATAGTGTAATTAATACCCGTGTCACACGGGCAACTCGGATCTCTTTCAAACTTCCTTCCCTTAAAGGACCGCAGGGGAGTTTCACCTCAAAAGAGTTAGCTCCGTGTCACACGGCCTATAAGCGAGCTTTTGAAAGCTGCCGCTGGGGGCCCATTAGGCGCTGCTGTCCTCGTACTCAGTCATGAAAGAAACACGTTTTATATTGCTAAAAAGTTTTGGTTACTTGTCTTTTCTTACAAAATACAATTATTTATGAATTGCATTTTAAAAATGTCATCTATCTTAAAGACAAAAAAAAAACGAGCATGTGCTCAACATAGCATGTACCTCATACGCAGCGGGGGAGAGAGAGAGAGAGGGCTCCTTATTAGAAAAACAGAGAATTTTGCCGGCGCGTATATAACCGCTGGCATTCTACTCTGTATAGGGATGGGGAATGGGATTAAAAGATTCCAGAAGAGAGTGGGAGAAAAAGAGGATAAAAATAAATATGAAATGTCCGAGTGGACCTGATACTAATATTTACAGGTGACATGGCGGGTAAATTTAGGCTTTTGTATAGGAAGTGTGCAACAGCGATTCATACACAGCGATTCATTGATACACAGTCAGGGCAAACGCAGCAGCCATTCCGAGAACGCCCGGTTCAAGAGTCGAATGTAGCTGCTCAACTCAAATATCTTTGCCAGTGCTCAAAATCTATATTATATGCAATAAAACAGCTATAATTGCTGGTATAAGTAAAATTGATAAAAATGAGTGTGATTTCTTGACTCGAAATTCAAGCACGCTGGGAACAAGAGTACTCCCTTCAACCAGCAAGGGAGATCTTCCATCTCCTTTCGCTAGGAACTTCCTTAAACTTCCTTTGCTAAAGGACTGCCGTATGACACGGCGCGCATCTCCCTGGAGATAAAGAAGTTCTTGGTTGAAGGGAGTTAAAAGGACTTTAGCCGTGTCCGTGTGACAGGGGTATAAGTGTCTTATTTAAAAAAAGGGCTTCGCAATTCTTGTAGTTTCTTCATTTTCAGTAAAGTACTTTTTTCGCTAGCACCATGTGCGGCGAAATTATGTATCCTTATGCATGTGGGCAGTCTACCGGATTAGTTTTGATTACGCGGTTCTTTGCTTGTTTGTTTGTTTCTTTGTTTGCGATGCGTCTGTAGTGAAATTTGTTCCAAGAAGGCTGTTTTATGTGCACCCGTTGGTCGGCACACGAGGACTCTTCTGCCTTCCACCCAATCGCAATGTGGCCACCAGCAGCGGGGATGGCATCGGGGCCTCGCGCCCATAGCCGGCCCTACGGCAGGTGAAATTGTAACAACTAGCGATTACCTTGGCAAACACTAAAGCGGTAGCACAGACACTGAATAAATATTAAGCATCCAGTTAGTAGATTATGACTCAGCGTGAGCATTGCGCCTACGAGAAAATTACAAATGACCCTGCAAATTCTGCTGTGCGTGATGGGCCCTTCTAAGGTGCAAAGGCTTTACCGCGCAGGTGCATTTAACGTTACTGACTGCAACGTTGTTATACCTGATGTAACAAAACGAAAGAGAGAGAGAGAAACAATAAAATTAAACGACGCGCATAAAATATTCGTCGTCAAATTGGCCTGACGTTCTAGAACAGTGCCTGTGACCCAAGCTGTCCCTCGAGACGAGAAAAAAAAAACGAATCTTCGCAGATGTATATGCCAATCTGAAGAACTCATACGTCAACGACAGATAATATTTATAATGCATTTCTAACACTCCTCCGGAAGTCATTAAGGATCTGGCGTCGAATTCGAAAAACTATTTTAGATTTACAGCGCCTTTCGTCACGACGAACTGGCGCGGAACCTTGAGTGTGGCGCCGCCACCAGTCTCTCGTTGTCGCGTCTATCCTGGCTCACCAAGACTGCGCTAAGTGCATAAGTGGTCATTCTAGTAGGTGAGTGGCGCGAGTTAGTAGCGCAGCTTAACTTAGCATTTATCTTGTTCGTTCCTTTAAGAAGCAGGCGATGTTCTAGGTTTCCCATTCCCACACTTCCCGAAGTCTCCCTGCAAATGAGGTTTCTGTTAATTTATTTATTTATTTATTTATTTATTTATTTATTTATTTATTTATTTGTTTGTTTGTTTGACTCCACAAAGCATTAAGAAGGAGTAAAAGGAGGCGTAGTATTGCTTGCTGCAGGCGCAGCTCGTACTGCAGAAGCCGCCGCCAATTGATTCGATGCCAGTCAGGATGCATACACGAAAAGACTACAGCGTCGACGATGAGTTTCAACCAGGACGCATCACGCTGCGAGCCAGCCATCCCACTTCGCCCTGCTATAGCCAGTCCACACTCATCACCACTGACTCTCCGGTTGCGCGTATCAACCTGAGGAACTTAAGGAGGAGCACCGAAACACCTCCCTCCTTAGTAAAATATGTTCTTGCGGAAACAAAATGTCGCTTGCGCTTGTGTGCGGAGCCATTCTACGTTTGAGTTTATCTGTGAACAATTTGAGTTGTGTATGGAGTTCGGTACACTCCAACAAATAATGGTCCAATGCCATCCAGAGCTTGACAGTGCCTACACAACGACGTCACGGTAGTGGTCTTCACCGCACATACATCGTGTGACTTAACAGCTACGAAGAAGTAAAGGCAAGGCGCAGAAGACCAGGACTCAAGAAGAAGAACACAAACGACAGGACCGGCGCCACTCAAGTAAAACTCTTGCTTGGGCTAGTTGGTTCATGCTTGAAGTAGTGAAGGCAAGGTACAGAAGACCAGGACTCAAGAAGAAGAACACAAACGACAGGACCGGCGCCCCTGTCAGTCCTGTCGGCGCCGGTCCTGTCGTTTGTGTTCTTCTTCTTGAGTCCTGGTCTTCTGCGCCTTGCCTTTACTGCTTCAAGCCTGAACCAACTAGCCCAAGCAAGAGGTTTACTTGAGCATATTTCTTCTACACAAACAGCTACGAAGAACCGGTTCTGCCCTCCTCTGTCGCAGTTGAACAGCGCCAGTGCAAACTCCAGTGTGGCGGTGTGAGACACGAATGATAAACGCGATTACACTTGAAGCAAAAACACAATTGTTCACCCTTTATTTCTGGACATGGTAAGTACATTAGTGTTAAGCTTGCAGTGTAGGCGCGGATATATTCCCTTCTGTTCTTTTTGTAATGTTCTAGAGTGCTTTGGTATTTGCTTTGTATCATTCTTTCTTGGTCTGACGATAGACGATGTCTGGTGGGGTTGCCCGGCGTACATGTTCTCCGTCTCACGCCGCCGCCCAAAAACTACAAGTGAAAAAAAAATTAGATCTTGGCCTGCCTTTATAATGAAACAATAAATTACCGTATTGACGAAGCTGATATAGATAAAGACATGCAACGGCGCATTGATGCACAGCGGCTAAAATCGATGAAGATGAAGGACGAAAGCAGTGTTCGGATGAACATGGTTGCCGAAGCCCGCAACGGTTATGCTCACATTGCATATTGTACGCTCTTGCAGAGCTTCCTTGCATGACAAAGATCTTCGTAGTACGAAAAGAAAAAAAATTCGCTTGTCCTTGCAGCCATCAGTCGAAAGTCGTTGTTGTCGTCGGTGCTACAGTTGTTTTGTAAAGCTTTGCTGGTACTTCTTGGTCATCTAAGAATATCGGCAATGTATTTCTCACCATACGTCTGTCTGTTTTCATGAACAGCACGGCACCAAGCATTTAATACGGTCCACGGTAACCCACGCACTTTTAAAACCCCGCTTCAACGTTTGCCGTTCTTCTGGCCTTGTTTGCGCTGTGCAAGTACGCTCAAATGACTTCATAGAGATGAAAACCTTAACATATCACTCTTCGCTCGTTGTCATTTAAATTTAGGCACAGTACACTTCATCTGCCGGTGGCATCGGGCAGCTGCATGTGTTCCACCTCTGACAACATTGATTCGAGGAAAGCGCCGGCAGTTGTATAATCAAGCCCTGCACTCTTGAAGACGTATCAAACGCTCACACTCCACGCTCTCTTGTTTGCGTTTACTAACAAGCCTGAAATCACGCGCTCCTCCATTAAGCCAGAAACCCCACTTGCTGGCGTTACCACTAATTTAAACGTCAACGACATGTGAGAGGCGCCGCGGTCCATTCTCTCCGGCGCATGAAACACACACGTATAGCAGGTGCAACAGTCGCCGAGAATAACAGAAAGACGCAGTGTATTCCGGTCACGCGCGAAATATGCTGTTTTGCTGCGCATTGCGTCGTTCAGCAGGTGCGCCCGTACCGATGCGTATATACAACGACGCTTCCTCTGGAATATCATCGACACTTTCTTCTTTTTAACGGGTCAGAAAAAGACTAGATTATTCACGTGGCGCTTTTGTGCGTGCGTGTGTGTGTGCGTGTGGGCGTGTGTGCGTGTGCAGGTGCGCGTGTGCAGGTGCGCGTGTGCGTATGTGCATGCGTGCGTGCGTGCGTGCGTGCGTGCGTGTGCGTGCGTGTGTGTGTGTGTGTGTGTGTGTGTGTGTGTGTGTGTGTGTGTGTGTGTGTGTGTGCGCGTGTGTGTGTGTGTGTGTGTGTGTGTGTGTGTGTGTGTGTGCGTGCGTGCGTGCGTGCGTGCGTGCGTGCGTGCGTGCGTGTGTTTGTGTTGTGTGCGCGTGAAAGGCAACGAAGCTGACGGCAGCGTTTTCCGTGCGTCCCATATAGGGTCGTGCTGAATAAAGCACACGCTGTGCAGATCCTCTGACCCCTGCGCTCCTTCCCCAACGCCCATACTTCGAGTAGTTGTAAAACGCCGCACTGTCGATGAACATGCTCGTGCGCGCGTACGGTCTACAAGGTGTGGGTATGCATGCGTGCAACGGATCTATTGTAACGCACAGCAAGCAGCCTACGAGTGATCGTGGTCGATACGGAGAATCCGTAGTTCCAACTGCGCCTTCTTCGCCGGATATGCGATCAACTTAATCGCCGGCCACCCCATAGGCTGTGTAAACTCGAAACGTGGGGCTTACTCTGCGAGGTGCATGTATATCGCCTCAATAAGTGCCCTACAGGAAGGAAGGAAGAAGGTCGCTCGCCGGAAGGAAGCAAGGAAGCGAGCAGACGCCTGCGACCGACCGCCCAGAGGGAGCTTTCGCTTCTTCCGCCTGACTCCTCTGCCCTCCCATATAACGCCTTCGCGAGCTTCGGTGGAGCGGCACACCGTGCACGGGCCCCAGTGGCACAGAGAGCGAGTGGCCTTCTTGAGACACGATGCAACGATCTAAGCACCGTCCGAATTTTTCGTGCCTTTCTTCGCATACCGGAATACGCGCCCCGTGTGTGCGCACGCCTTTCGCGGAGGTCACGCTCTCTTTTTCTCCCGCGGCAGTTATTTTAAGCGCACCCTGCAAGCACTCAGACAATCGACCGAAAGCCTAGCTCACTGCCGGCTAGCACAGCTCGCGACCGATGGCTCGCCGCTGGTGGTTGTGGCGGCGGTAGTGCGGGCGTGCATTGTAAAGCGCTTTCGCGTTTAGCAGCGGCAGGATGAGGGCGTCGTGAGGGAAAACGCAATAGCCGCCTGGTCGCAAGCGGCACGCTTTTGTACCGAATGCATCTCTTTGACCAGCGGCCCGCGATGCTTTTGTTCCGGGACTGTGTACTATTTATACGCAGAGATTTTCTGGTTCGTTTAGTTTAGTTTTACGCCCCCTGTTCGATATACGATGCAGAGGCAGTTCTCCCTATTTAAAAAAAAAGAGAAATAGAAAGAAAAAGGCGACGGGGGGAGGGGGGTAATAACGCGATTCTATCACGTGGGAAACCTTTGAAGGGGAAGCACGGTGTGATTACGGACATTTTATTTCTGTCGCTTTCTCAAAATATCTTTATTACTACATTCTGGAGCCCGTTCTCTTGGCATTGACCAAAGTGGAGTGTCATTCAGTTAAGCGAGCATCAAGCGTCACTCCGCGCAGCCTCCTAACACTGTTGGTTCTGAGACGTGCCGTCACAGGAGGTCTGCCCGGTTTGCCTTCGGGCAAGATTAAATATAATTACATTGCAGACAGCGTTTATGAAATCATCGCAAATAATTGCGAGATGAATTATGTGTATCCGTGAAGTTATCGATACATTCACCAACCAGATAGAAAACACAAAGGCATATATTCTTGGACAGGCGCCTGAGAAATTTGGTGAATGGGAGATAAAGGGGAGAGCGGCCGAGTCTGCGTCCTCATGAACGACTACCTACACTAAACATGATGCGAGCGTGAGAATGAAGAAATTTGGAAACTTCCGATTATTTGTATTTGGAGGAAGTTCTATAAATCGCTAGCTCTTCTACTCGCAAATAGGCAATTCAATTGTGCTAGTTTGCTTTACACTATATTATTTTCATTTGCATTTTATTACAAATGACTTTATTCGGGGGAGGAACATAGATACAACAGTTTAATACGTCCGAAGGGCGCCAGGGACACTAAACCAGCTGTCTTAAGAGCGCGTGCTTGCTTAAGCTACAATATGAGCTGAAATATCGCTACTGAAGCAAGGACACCAACGGAAAACACGTACCGCAGAACGAGCTGTGACTACCAACTGAATTTTTATTCCAAGAGAAATTCTGATCTTGTCTTGTATCAGTGTGCGTAGGCTTGTTTTTGGCAGTCTATAATAGCCTGGCGTTCTTTGAATGAAAATTCAATTGGCAGTCAGTGCTTGATCGTCCTGTGAAACGAGTTTTTCTATGGTGTCGCACTTGTAATCACGCTGTTTCAGCTTATGTTGAAATTGAAACAACTAATCGGCACCAAGGTGTTTCAGCAAGTTTAGTGAGGGCGCCACTTGGAGGAATTCAGCCAGCATTATCTGGAAATTCTATTAAATGCGCTCATGCTGTTATATAGTGTCGAAATACTGTGTCAAAAATGACTGTCTCATTTCTCCCGTGACGTCAGTTGTGGAAGTTTTGGGCTGACTTATCCTTAGCACGAGCTTTCAAAATGACCCATCTTGCCTGAAAAGCATGAAGCCTTTGTCACAGTAAGTGCACCCTCCCCCCCCCCCCCTTTCTTTTCATCACCTGCCGCTGAAACATTTACCTCCACAAGCAATCGAATTTCAAAAATGGCGTAAGGAAACGTCATATCCAACAGTAATCTGAAATGCCACGCTACCGACACGTCGGACTGGCAGAGGTGTCCGGACGTTGTCCTACTGAATGATGCAATCAGAAAATATAACTGTTTTACGCAACTCCTCGAAGCTCATTACACTGACCACAAGTACCACAAGGTAACCTCGCCATGATAACACGCAAAAGAGACGAAAATTAACATGATGCCCAAGAAATTGACTGCATGAAATATATTCATATAATATGTTAGACCGCCTTGAACAAGAAAAAATAAGCATAAGCCATTTGCCAAACAGCTACAAATTTAAGGTTTCATAAAGCCATACATCTTCGTTAAGTGCATCTTACCTACTTAGACATAGGGAGTCTGAGAGTGTCTGTCCATGTACTCCGAATTCCACAAGACGCTTTACTATGAAATACAGAAAGGCAGTTTTGTATGTTACAAAGAAAATAAAGACACACTTTACTTATCTGAACAGCGATATTCCTTCTCTAATATCACGTAACTTTAACGAACGTTTAAGATATATTTAAATATTCAGTTTTTGCTAATTGTTGTTTGAATTGAATACGTCATTCTACTACCGCATTCATCCCCACTCAACTAAGATCCTTATAACCGCCGGCTGCCCACTCCCCCCACATTACCTGAAACAAAATCGGCAAGCAAGAAAATAATGAATGGTGGTTTTTATAGCGAAAGAACGTTTCTGTGGCAGTGAGTTGACAGCTGAAAGAATCGCTGAAGTCTGCTGACTTTCTTTTTCTTTTTTTCTTTTTTCTTTTTTGGCAAGTACATGTTTTATTTCAGGCACGTCTCTTCCTCCAAAGAAGCTTCCGCCGAACACCAAAATTAATACGCTATACATACTGCTTCGAAGTGCATAATAATGATTTGTCAACACATTTTCTTTTCTCTAGGACTCCTGTAGGAGAAGTAATGATTGCGCTTGAATTATGGCGTAAATATTTTGGATTTGTTCTTTTATAACGCTTTAATAGAGACTGTCTCGGAAATGTGATACATGCTTCTGACGTGGAATCACGTATTTGTAACTACTTTACTGAAACATATATTTATTGATTTGCGACATTCTTTTTTTTATTTGAGGCCGCAAACAAGAGTTTTGCTCTATAACGCTGACCAGAAATTACCTTTTATTTGCTTCAAATGCAACAAATTTCATTCAGATTAGTCGAGTGTCTGGCAAATTTAGGCACTTTTGCGTTTCACGTGCATCTGAATGCGAAAATATGGGAGTTCTAGCTGGTTAATTTTAATTCATGTTTACCGGGCGCTACGGCGCATGACATAGAAACAAGGATGACACAAAAGCCACTAGCTTTGTCGTCACTAGTTTTCCTCGTGTCGTTTTCATTCGCTCTTCCCAATTTCATTTTCGCAGCGCCTACACTTACTCTCGCAACTAGCGAGCGACCCTATTGAGGTGTGCAAACGGCGCTTGGCTTTGGGATTATCGCACACGGAGGAGTGCACAGAAAGCGGCGGCAATCTTGTTTTAGTTAGTGAAGCTTCCAAAACAGGAAGCCGTTTGAACGCGTGGTGTGTGGAATGCATCGCAAATGCGTTGACAGGAAGCCGCTGCCGGAAGCATAAAGAAAACACTGCTTTCGCAAGGTTACTTTGAGAGGGCGCCTATAATTTGTTTGTAGTATTGCTTCTGAACAGTGAAAGGTCACGTGGCGTGGTGCGGCGTAAATTTGCTGCGAGTTAGTCCCAAACGCATTCCTGTGTGTGTAACACGGCAGATCGTGCAGCAAGAATGAATGGAACGGTGATTGGAACAGTTGAGACAGTGACACCGGAGATACATCGGCTCGGCACAAAAGCAATACGGCGTCAATTATTTGTGAAATTTGTAAGCGTCATGCGCAGCTAAGTTTAATTAACCACCTCGTGAACCCTCTTTTTCGGTAACAATAATGAACACCTTCAAACCTTTGCAAGTTAGGGAATAGTAAAAAGTTTTAGCTGCATAGTACACAGTTTAGCGCCCCAGGTTTCGTCAAATGCCGGGGAAGGAGCCAAGTATAACAGCGCTGGTCGTGATATCTTGCGGTGGTGGGCTCAATCAAACCACTTAAGACTCTTAATTATTGCATCCCTCGGTTTTGTACTCTTATCTTTTGATGTAAGGATTTTTCGAGAAAAAAATGCGAAAACGCGAAATTACTTACACCAGATCATGCACCTGTTCTGCGGCAATGCATTCTTTGAGACATTACATTTAGAGTCACGGCAGAGTTACGTACAGTTGCTCGCGTTTTAGAACTACAAGCACTGAGTCTAAACTAACTGTTTGTCATTTTTGTTTAATTGTCTGAAGAACTTCGACAAGTTTATGCATTTTCGATAATTGAGGGGTTACCAGTGTAGCAATAGATATGAAGGACGTAGGGGGAACTCAGAGCACCCGATGCTAGACTCTACTTTATGTTTCATTGTTAAGAGACGTAAATAATTTAGCCACGGCTCGAAGGTCCAAACTATACACTCGTGCTCGCCAAGTAGTACAACGCAAAGCACAATAGCGTACTAGAGCGTTCCGGTTACCACACAGGCTCACCCGCCGCAATCAGCTCTGATGTTTCTATGTTGTTCGACATATCCGCCACCGAACTCGGCTAAAGCGGTAACGCTGAAAGGTATAAGCGTAAAGAACTGTTGCGAATGATATAGCGGTCTCTCTTATGCTGTCCCGCAGCTTAGTAGCATACTAATTTGAGAGTGCAGATAGCGCTCTCATTGCTCATTGCGATTTCCTTCTTATATATTAGCAAGTGTGACTGGGGATTAGTTTCCGTTGGAATTATAGCACACTTTAGGATCAAATGTGTTCCGGATGATCAACAGAAACAGCACGCGGACTTGTGAACTACCGGCAAAAATTAACACAACACCCTCAGCCTTCAATTAGTTTTAAACATGTGTACCAGCAAAAAATGAGAGCCCAGAGGGTAGAAACGGGTTGAAAACGTCTTCGTTGCAGGCAGAAAGAACGAAAAATAATATAATTACGTATACACTGTAAACCGATTTACATCATTAAGGGTATTTTCCGCCTATAACTCATTTTCTTAGACTTGTAAACGTGTAAGCTCATGAGTTATAGACCAATTTACACTTTTCAGGACTCGCAAAGGTGTTAATCGGTTAACTGTGCAGATCTAAAGAACGGTCAAAGTATAGTGAGGCGTCCGGGTTCACGGTAGCTTGAACGACCACATGTGGTTGCGCCAGATATGGGCTTGGAGCCCCTCTACCTAACGGAATTCAAGGCAAGCGTTATTTGCAAACTAAATAATCTTAAAAACCCCTCGCTTAAGACATTTGCACGACTTACAGCTGGCGGTAAATTCGGAGCAAAACATAAACAACTGGAAATAATGCACGCATTAAAATATGTTCACGGAAAGAAAGAAAACTCGCTAAATCCATTTTCTTGTAGAAATAACACGACATCAGTTTAAAACGTCATTCTAAGCCTACGTAGCTTAGCCACCCTTATCCCTTACCCCTTCTAATAATAAAGTTGACACTCACTCACTCACTCTCCTCCGTGTAGCCGATGTGTGAAAATGCACGTCGCGTGCTTATTTTTATGTCTCTGAAAGTACCGAGTATTTGTGGCGTATATTTAACAAAGGAAATTACCGTTGCGTGTGTGTGGCCTTCCCAACCATTACGCATACGTCCTTTCGGTAGTGATTTGTCAAAAAAAAAGAAAGAAAAAACTTGACTCACAGCTTTGGCCATCAACAAGTGGAGGTGTGAGTGGCTAAGAGCAATGAAAGAAACTGTGCACGTGTACTGCTTACCTCCGCGCAAAAGTACAGGGGCTGTTGAGCAGGTGGCCTTAATCGTGGAAGGAAGACCATAGGCACTCAGCAGTATCGTTTATGTACGCCATTAAATATGTCTTCCTTCTTATTTTTTCTGCTTTTTTTGTATTCCAACGGATATAGTCGAGCGCATTAAATACACATTTTTTATTATTCTATTCTTTTCTGTTTATACTGTACAGGGCTCAATGTGGCGCCTACATTTTACCATCGTATCACGCATGGTCTTAACTATCAAAGTGCGGAGTCTCAATGGCCATCAGTCCGACTGTCCCTTGCTTTACAAAATCTACGATTTAACACTGATAGTCATTTTGGCTGAATGAACAATAGGCGGAGTGTTAACTTGCGGCGACGCAGCTTAGCTAGCAGCTGTCGGTGAGAGAAAAAAAGAATTGAGGCGACTTGTGTCATGAACAGCAGTGGTACTGGAGGTGGTAATTTCGTTAAATAAATCAAACTGACCTTACAAATATTCAACCATAGGGCAGTTTAACTCAAAAAGTTGCATCACCACTTTTGAGAAATGTGGAACAGTCACCTCCGCAGGTAACCCAAATTAGACATGCTAGGTTTTAAAAAAAAAATACCTCAACGCACGAATGTGTCAATGCTCAAAATTTTTCTGACTTAGATTTATGTGCATTTTAAATAACTTCCAATCGGTCCAAGTTAATCCTGATCACTCCACTGTATACGGCGTCTCCCGTAGCTCCAGTGTCGTTTTTGGAAGTTAACGAACTCGGGAGTCACCAACCGCTTTTTTTTTTTTTTTGTTGTGACGCACAGGCACGTGCGGAATAGAAAGGGCATGTCGATTTTTATTAGTGATGCATTAACATGTAAAGGGAAATGTCCGAAACTATTCTGTCGCCCGCTTCCCCGCAAATAATAACTTGCTCAATAGTCCAACAAGAAAGAAAACATCAGTTCGCATATTCTGGCGCCAACTATTATTTTCACGAAAGTTTAGATTTTTGCTGTTGACAAGCACCCTTCACAAATGGCTGCTTTCGGTAGCTCTCGCTTGCTATATTTCGGCATTTCCTGTAAGGATATCGGTTGTAACTGTGAGGGCTACTCTCCCGCTATCGGTGGCTTGCATTTCGTCATCACCTCTCGTAGAAATCCTGTTGTTCACCGAGTGTTGACTCTCTTCCGTAGGTACACTTACGACAGCTTTATAGAAAGTAAAGCCGTTGGTTACTTCTGTCGGCACGTCCGCACACATGCTTTCTTTCAATGCTTTCTTTCCTTAAGCTCGACCGTTGTTACTCGACCATGAAAACACACACACATACACAGCAGACTTATTATGTGACCTTGCAATGTCATTGCCCAATTTCCAGAGAAGCTACCTTCATCATCATCATCATCATCATCATCATCATCATCGCCGTCATCATCATCGTCATTCTTATTATTATTATTATTATTATTATTATTATTATTATCCGTTCTAATAAGTTCTAATGGCTTTAGTAAGACCAGACACTTTGCCTGCCTGTATTATCCACAACGCGGCGCCCACTTCCAGCACATTTTAACTCGGTAGTATATTTCGTACTCCCAGGACATCGGGGAAAAAAAAGTTGGATGACGCTTAAGCTTCGCCTGTAAGAGTGGAACGCGATAGCAATCAAAGATCCCTGACTGCTTTTCACGCTTCCCGGCAGCTGCAGCGTAATGTAACCGTAATGTTTACCGGGAAACGCTTGCGCCGACCGCTGTGCAGGAAGGCAAGGCGAACTTTCTGGTACACTCGACACTCTAAAAAAAAAGTTTGCACCCTTTGGGGTGTATATCTGCCACACAACGATAATGGTCATCTAGCTTGCTTGCGTTTCCTTTCTTGAAAACGCCGCGCCCGCTACTTTCCTGTCGGGAATGCTATGTCATACTGATGACGCGCATGCCGTTCGTTACTGGAAAGTACCGGGCTCGCAGCGTTAAAGAAAGGAAGCGCATCAAGGCAGATGACAATTATCGTTGTGTGGCAGATATACACCACAAAGGCTGCAAACTTTTTTTAGAGTGTAAGAAAAGTTTACACACTTTGAGTCGTATCTTGCCACAAAAAAATAAACGCCATCTGTCTTGTCCACATTTCCTTTCTCTAACGCTGCGAGCCCGGTACTTCTCAGTAACGAACGGCATGCGCGTTATCAGCATGACATAGCATTCCCGACAGGAAAGTATCGGGCGCGGCGATTTCAAGAAAGGAAACGCAAGCAAGGCAGATGACGATTATTGTTGTATGGCAGATATACACCCCAAAGGGTGCAAACTTTTTTTAGAGTGTAGAAACGCGGCTTCTTGCTTGGGTCAATCTCCTGTTACTGTTCCGCACTTTAATATTTCAGTCTTAGAAGAGCTAACATAAAAGGTATGTGCTGTCGGTGTTTTCTTTTTTTTTAGATTACATTTGTTTGTGGGCTCTCATTCTCAAAATTCCAAGTAATAACTTTGTGAACAACGACAGGAAAGGTATGAGCAACTGAGGTGATAAAAGAGTGATTGCGCATGCGTGCTTCGAAATTATTTTTTGCCAACAAGACGGTCGACGCCGGATTTTCTGCGGCACGGGGTCCTTAACGCTTTCGCGTTAATACGCGTATTACGCTTGTAAACGCTCGCGAGCGTTTCAATAGCTATTTCACTGTAAAGGTCCAAATTAACCGTAGACTAAATTTTGCGTGTGCATCAAATATAACGTGCCCCCCCCCCCCCTTCCTCCCACCCCACCGCGATATCTCCGCGCGCGCCTGTGAAGGTTTACTTAGCCGCTCCAACCGCCACCAGACGAACCAGTGCAGAACTTACTGCACATAATATTGCGCTTCTACCTATTACGCTTTGCAATTGACATATGAACTAGCACCAAGGCTCGAAGAACCAAATCGAAGCCAACGGTAAGAAGTGAAAAGCAGGATACGAAATTGAAGGAAGAAAAAGCCACGTGGGAGCGCCACCTCCACAAAAGAAGACGAAACGGACTAGAGTCAACATCGAAGAAAGTTTTCTTCTTCCCGAAAGCAGTCTGCGAACGTTTACTCAACTCGGTGCCGGAGCGAACAGCACAAGGCAGGCCCACTGTGCATACTATTGCGCCAGCTATCGCGTTACTGCTTCGCATCATAGGTGCAACTGCAATGTTTCCTTTCTATTGTTTCACGTGGTCTCACCTGTAGTAATCACGGAGAAGAGGACGAAGAGCCTGAGAAAAATGGCATCCCACGCACCATCGCCGGTCATTGCTTTCGCTCGTAGATTCCCAGCCCTAGCAGCAGCAGCAGCAGCAGCAGCTTTAGCAGCTGCTGAACCAATGCGGTCGTCTCCTTTGTTGGCTGCACGAGGAGAAACAAAAACAGTCTCGACAGCACCGAGGCGGCTGATGACGACGGGAAAATGCACAGCGGCAACCGCGTAGCGCGGCGAGCCGTCGCAGCCGGCCCGGAATCCGCACCTCTGGCCTTGCAACCCTCGACGTTTAGCCCCACGCAGAGCAAGGCTGCGTTAGCGCTCTCCGTCGGATATGGGAACCCCCTCGGGACGATTGGAATACAATTGGGACGTGGTGCTCGCGCCTGTCTTCCTGAGTGTGCGTGTCTCTTGTCTATCTGTCTGGCGCGCTGTGCAACCTCGGCAAACGCGTTCGTTTCCTCCCGTCACTTTGTCCCGGTAATCATTGTTGCGGTGTCGCGGCCTACCCCTTTGTGTCCTCTCGCTCGCTAGATTTCACGTTTTAACTTCCGTGCTTCGTGTGCACCACGTAATAATTAAAGGGACACGGGAAGGAAAGTATTACGACAAGCGACGCCGGAACACACTGACAAAATATAGCGCGTAAGCACCGCTAATATTGCAGTAGGACTTTAATTGGTCACCTTTTGTTGTTTATGAGATGAGACGAGAGAAAGCGAACGCGCAGCTTAGCCAAGGCTGAGATGAGACGAGAGAAAGCGAACGCGCAGCTTAACCAAGGCTAACGCAATTTATAAGGGTAGCATGCAGGAGCTCGCAGTGAACTCAAATACTCGCACTTCGCCCTGACGCTAACAGTGCTATCGCTGCTCTAATTCTCGACCTTCTCGCTTGGGTCAGCCGCAAACGCGCAACACAGAATCACACTTATACTGCTCTAGTGCGCAATTCCAAGGTTTCCTGCGCTAAAGAGCTGAGAGGGTTATCAACGGGAAATCGACGATCATCGCATGCTTCCTTTAAAGGATACTCCTTAACACGTACGAAGCGGTATGCCAGTGTGTGCCGCGCGAGATGCTCTTCGTGACGTCATAAAGTGTGGTTCCGTTGCAAGAATATCGTTACGAGGCAAGTAAGAGTGGCGCAAGTCATAAGAAGACGATTTGACGTTAGAGGAGGAATCGGTTTCGACAGTCATCTTGTTCATGAATCGTTGTCTTTCTTGTAAATATTGTAAATACATCTTTATATGTGACTTCTGCAACGTAACAAATTGGTGACAGGTGCGGGGTACCCACGAGAAAGAACAACGGAGTTCCGCAGTGGTCGTCACCTCGGACTGGACAACATGATGGATGAAACAGGACCCGAGATGGCGTGGCCCACATCAACGCCTACAACCCCGAAGGTTGTGCTGGCTCATCCGCAGGATCCAGGAACGTTCTGTGGCACCGGCCACATCGACATGGAAGACGGGATCGCCACGTATGAGCGTGTAAGTGCCAGCAACAAATACGATCCGACGATTATGTTGGCTAACTTGGCCTCCTACCAGAAGGCATGGCGAATGTGTGGTTTGATAACCACGAGGAAGAGCTTAATGACTGGGACACGTGAAAACAGAAGTTCAGGGACTTGTTCGGCCGTCCCACCGGGCGCAAGAGCACCGCTATGAAAGAACTAGCGACCCGCATCCAGACGTCCACAGTATCACATATCTCTTACATCCAGGACGTGCTGGTTCTGCCGTAAGGCCGACAGCGATATGACCGAGTCAAGCAAGGTTGGGCATGTACTGAAGGGAATCGCTGACGATGCTTTCAACCTACTCACGTGCAAAAGTTGCGAAACAGTACAGGACATCATAAAAGAGTGTCAACGCTTTCAGCAGGCCAACAGTCGCCGCATTGCAATGCCTTTCGCACGTCTGCCGAACACAGCTGCGACATCCTCTTGTGACGACAGGCTAGGAGTGCAGCAACCATCATCATCACATGGCCTGACGCGGATAGTTCGGCAAGAACTTAAAGCCGTGGCTCCTGCAGCTCTTTTTCCCCGCCCCAGCCAGCCGAACAACTTGCGTACAGCTCCATTTGTGCAGGCAATAGACCGCGAAGAACTCGCTAATCTTTGAGTTCATTCTGTATGTGCCGTTGCAGCTTCATAGCTGTCTCATACTCCATGTCCATCGACTGGTCCGCGGTATCCTGCACGCTACCGAAATTTAGCCGATTGGCGAACCGCAGGCGATCGGCCAATCTGTTTTGCCTGCTGGCGTATTGGCCACGTTGCTCGCCATTGTAACAACCGTACTGTCTCCTCCCCTCTGCGACCACCATTCACCAGTTATTACCGCCCCGAACAAAGCGAGCGTTGTTACCAGCCTCCATTAGTACCACAAAAGCCAAACAATGACGCTTTTGCTCCTCGGAACAGCCCCTCGTCGTCCTTCCGACGTCGCCAGTCCAGTTCGCCACCAGCTGTCGACCATCGTCCCTGTCACCACAGGCTCGTCGCTTAACGTCCTCGATGCAGCCCCGACGCCCGTCTAAGTGATGCAGCTCCCGGAGGTGACGCTACGTTGACGACTCCACCGCAAAACCCTCTGATCACTTTGCCGACGAAACAGAACTTGATGGGCGTTTTTGTCGATGGCGTCAGTGACCCAGCGCTCATTGGCACTGGTGCGCACGTATCCGTGATGAGTGCCCGTTGCGCCGACGCCTGAACAAAGTTCTCACACCCTTTGCATCACGCACCCTCCGAGTCGCCGACGGAGGAACGCCTACCGCGCTTGGTATGTGCACCGCACGCATTGACATCGCGGGGCGCCTAAGGACTGTTTCGTTTGCCGTTTTGGAACAATGACCTTGCGACGTTATACTTGGCTTAGACTTTTTATCGTCCCATTCAGCCCTCTTTGATTGCGCGTCTAGTGTCATTCAGCTTGAATTTCCCATGGCTGCTATAGTCCACCGGTCACACAACCACGATTATGCTCTCCCGAAGACATCCGTCTGCCGCCTCAAGCCACTACGTACATCAATCTACTTCGTTTCCATCTGTTCCTGTCGTCGTCTATGTACTATGCCCCACCGCGGACATACTGCTTGAAAAAAATTTGGCCGTTCCTCATACCTTGCTCACTGCTACAGGCAATCAGACTTCAGTACCACTCCTTAATTTTAACTGCTCGACTCAAGTTCTTCCCAGAGGCATGTATTTGGGCGACATTTCGCCTGTGAACGATTGCGAGGTATCGGCTCCTGGCGCGAAAATTCCGTCGCCCTCTACAAGAGCCTCCGATTCACCTACTCTCACAGACAAACTTAGCAAGATGATTGCACCTGACCTTTTTACAGCACAAACTGCTGACCTGCACCGTCTCTTGGAAACTTACTGCGACATTTTTTACCTTGATGGAGCCCCTTTAGCACAGACATCGGTGGTCACCCATCGTATATATAGCGGAGACGCGAACCCGATACGCCGCCGGCCGTACCGTGTTTCACAGGCTGAAGGACAAGTGATACAACGAGAAGTTGATAAAATGTTGACTAAAGGCGTTATCGAGCCATCATGCAGTCCGTGGACGTCCCTTGTCTTTTTCAAGAAAAAGGACGGCAGTTGGCGCTTTTGTGTGTATTACAGACACCTCAACAAGATCACACGCAAGGATGTCTACCCCTTGCCGTGTATTGATGACGCCTTGGACTGCTTGCACGGAGCCTAGTACTCTTCATCGATAGACCTCCGATCAGGCTATTGGCAAATCTCGGTGGATGACATGAACCGGGAGAAAAATGCTTTCGTAACACCTGACGGCCTCTACCAATTCAAGGTTATGCCGTTCGGCTTTTTTAATGTCCCGGCAACCTTCAAAGGAATGATGGACTCCTTACTTCGAAGCTATAATGTCTCTGTTACCTAGAAGATGTCATAGTCTTTTCAACAACATTCACGAGTCATCTAACGGGTCTATCGGCTATTCTTGCTGTTTTCTGACGCGCCGGCCTACAATTGAACTGATCCAAGGTCCACTTTGGACGTCGTCAAATTACCGTTCTTGGACACCTGGGCGTTCGATTTCCTATATTGGTTCCATTGTCCTCCTATGGACACCATGGCACCACGTCGGCTTGTCTGAAAAGCTGCTGCCGCGCTACACAGGACCCTACGCGATATTGCGTTAGCTTGGCGATGATCGCTCCGCTGGACTCGCGTGTCCCCACGGACGTCGTGCATGTGTCCCTGCTGAAGCGTTACTTTGCCGCGGTTTCACCTCCTTTATAGCTGGCGCCAAGACGGCGCCTTTAGAGGCGGGGGTTATGTTACGGTGCAACCTAGAGTGACGCCAGTCAGAAGACGACGACTTGACGTGTAGAGGTGGAATCATCTTGTTTATGATTCGTTGTCTTTCTTGTAAATATTGTAAATACTCTTTATGTGTGACTTCTGCAACGTAACAATATGTTTGTTTGTTTCTTTGTTTGCCTGTTTGTTTGTTCGTTTGTTTGTTTGCGTGTTTGTTTGTTTGTTTGTTTTTAATAGAAGATGGCGCGAGATACCGGCTTATTGCACAAGCACAAAAAGAAGCGACAACGAAGCTTGAACGCGGCAAGACTCCTCCCCCCTAAAACGTGTCTTATTCTCCTACCCCCTGTACTCCTCCCCCCTGTACGTGTCTTATTCAGCACCATACTTTGCAACGCATTGTGAAGTTATTGTGCACGACATAAAAGTAACCAGACACTCCCGAGTCATTTGACGAGGACGGATGCTGCAAGTGGGCTTCATTTGCTTGCTCGCGCAGCGATGCCAGCTTTCTGGAGTTCTCCCCGGGCGTCCAATTGTCGGCTGTATAGCCTGAACAGATGGGCGCGATTACAAGTACCGACTATAGACCATCCACGTACGGCGCAACATTGCTGTATGCCGCCTTACGGCTGTGTTTACAAACGCCTATTCTGTCTGTATTAGAATGGCCGATAGACCAACGTGCGTGCCTACTGCTGTTGCGGGCGCCGGGAATCGTAGAATGCCTCTATTGACACCGATATGACAACCATCGCTCGTCTCTTCAGATCGCGTTATGCTATAGCTCGCGAATGTTTTCGGAGGCGAAGATTGTCTGACCGTGTCAGACATCCGTCGCTGGCGTAAACAGGCATTCGCCATGCTACACGGCACTTTTTGGAGTTCGCCGGCCTGAGCGGCCGTCTGCATGAAGTCCTGCTGTACATCCTCCAACGAGATTACAGTGCTCGCTTTCCTCCCATTTTCCTCTTCATACCCCTTTTTCCTATACTCCCTTGCAAGGTAGCAATACAGAAGCCTGTGTGACTTTACAACCGCTCTTCTTTCGTTCACTCTTTGTTTTAAATGCCAGCGCAGAGCTACTAGAATGCGCTGGAGCAACTAATGTGCCCGTAATCAACAATTAACGATTGTCACATGATTGGTACAGAGTAAATAAATTTATGAAAATGTTTATTTTGTTGTTCGCGGAACCACCTAACAACGTTGCACATTTCAGCGCGTCCAACGCTTCGGCTTAATTCCTTTTTCTTTTTCTTTTTTTTTTATCGCCTCACTATTGTTTCCTTCGCCATTACTATACGAAAGCGTTCTCTGTGTGCGATCTGATATTTCGCTCTTCTGGTTTGCACTTAGCAAGAAGAAAAATTCAGCCCGCGAATTAACGAAAATTGAGCGCATTTCGACAGGAAGACAGTATCGTGAAAAAAAAAAAAAGAGATGACATGATTTTTTTTACAATCTTTTCATAGCTTTCCAAATCAGAGCTTCGTGTCAGAATCTTCAATAATCAATAAACGCGATTACACTTTAATGAATAATCCATTTCTTTTCTCTGAATGACGCCGTCTTTTATCACTTTTCTGTTCATTTATACGGTCATAACAGCTTTAAGTCAGCCAGCACATTACGTGACCTAGATCTGGGACATCATTCAACAGAACTCACAGTATTGCCCGTCCAACGTCATCGCCTTTTGCACGCGTGACTTCGGAAAAGCGCGTCCTCCAAACGCTGGTGCTCCTGCCCTCGAGAGAGGCTGTGCACGATTCGATATTTCTCATGCAGAGGTTCGATTCGCAGCGGCGTTCGCCCTGACCTAACCACATCCGCATCCTCAGTGCAACTCGCAGAGAATCCACGTCCCGAGAGGAAGGTTTTTTTTACCGCGTAAACTCGACATCTACGGTGACGTGTTATAGACGCCACTAAACTATGCGGACTCGAACGCAGTTCGCTGTTTGGTAGGCGACGTGAAACAACGAAGACGACCTGCTCAAGCGCGATGCCTAGTTGATCTTACGAGGAACGGAACGAATAGCGAATAACAGAACTAAACACAGACGTTTTAGAAAACGAATGCACCGAAAGTGAAGGGGAGGGGGAGGGTAATAGAGGGGGCACGAGCGGGGAATAACGAGTGCCAAAGAGCAATAGACGGATGCATTCAGGCGTGCCACTTTCACCTCACGAAGTAGATCAAGGGCCGCATCGCTCCAGCACGCGCGCAGCCGGTGCGGACGCCGGATGTAATTCGCCTGCACGCAGTTTGCTTTGTGACCGAGCGCCTTGCCGCGACATCGGTCGTACCTGCGTGCGTGCGGCACGTGCTTCATCATTGTTATATTATTATTATTTTTTTGTAGCGAGGGCTACGTAGCCGAAACAATCGCATCACGTTATTTTGTTTCGCGTTGTTGACAGCGTGCAAATCGCCAAGTGTCGACAGCGGAGGCCGGTCGGCGTGCGAGTCGCCACCGCCGCGCGACATGGAGCGTTCGCACGGTGCGTCACGCTCGGTACGATTGAATCAGAGCGAAAGTTCCGCTTCCGTTCGCGCGGAAGGAAGTTACGGTTGCACGCACGGATTACTCGATGTAATGCACTGGAGACGACTAACATGACGACGCGGTGAGTACTGCAGTACAGCGCGCGAGTTCGATTTGAGCAGCGAAGAGGGACAGCCTTGTAAGATGTCGAGTGGTACGCAGAGCCAACATCCCATCAACAAACACGGGCCGAATAGATCTACACCGTTGCGCACATTTTTTTTTTTTCTTTACTGCATGTGACGAGCGATGGCCACAGACCTATAGCCCAGCTGCTGACGCTCTTCTGGGGAACGGGTCGGTTCCGACTGCAGCGTAAGCATTCCACCGCACCCGCACTTTAAGAACAACTACGAACACAATCGCAAACCGCGCATCTCATTTGTCATGCAGTGATGATACGCCACGCGTACCTATTCGAGTATAACAATGTATAAGTTTATATTTTCTAAAGCAGACATGAACGCATGGTGAAGAATTCGTTAAAAATCAATTTTTTTAATTGCAAGAGCACCATCTGCAGCATTGTAAATCGGCTGTACATACCATCACAACATTCTAACACGCTTCGTAATTTATGATTATTTGATAACGCCGCCCTATACGGGTGTAAACTCATAAGTACGTTTTGAAGCACAAAATGCTTTTAGCTCCCCTTGTCGGCTACCTTCAAGTGACCGTGAGCCAAAATCCAGAGCCGTTGTGCGGGCACTGAAATGAGAACAAAACGAGATCATCCGGGCAACCAGTCAAAATCGCATTACACATGCTAGTTACTTCCCAAACAAGTTATAGAAATATTACTTCAGAGTTCTTCCAAATGTTTGTTCACATGATCACTCAAACTGTAACTTCTAGTACGCGGAAGTTCTATTTGTCATTTCCAATAGAAATGTCTAAAAGGCAGATACAGGGCACTATGTACTTGATCGTCATCTTCTGGCGCTGATACAAAGTTGCCTGCGTTCTTTTCAACGCCAGCGGTCCGTGAGTTCCGCGGCGCGTCCGGCGCGCCGGCAGCGCCGGTAGCGTACGGCGCACCGCGGATGGCTGTTTGACCGAGACGAGGCTTGCAATGAGGTTCTGTCTGTGACAGGAAACTATTGCGTCCGTATGGACCAGTGCACAGGATGGCGTGGTGCGGTGTGGTGTGTTGGGGTGTGCCGTTGCGAACATGCACTACATCCATTTTAAGATTGTGGCTAGTATCATCTCCAACCCATCTGCTTTGCCGGTAGCCATTTCATGCTTACACCCAGGCACGTACCCAGGGGGGGGCCCGGGGGGGCCCGGGCCCCCCCCCCGAAATCAAGTGGCATACCCCCCCCCCCCCCCCCCACCCTCCCAACCCACGCCACCACTCCTCACACATTCCTAAAGCGCCGCCAGATCAATGTTGAGACTTGGCAGCTGTTCATCGGTCAGCATTATGCTGCCTTTTTCACTCTTTTTAGATGGCGGTAGTTATCGGCATCTCTTGTAATGTGAAGGACACTTTTCTCATAGATTCCGCACCCGCGCGATTAACTCGAGATGCGTTCAGTTGTCACCATCTATTCAACCGTCACGCGCATAGCTGTTGCTTTTGTTAGTTCAATCTTCTTTGTTTAGGCTGATCCTGGGACTAGGAGAGCGATGCGGCTGTTACTCAGCTGGTCTGCACTCTCATGGAACGAGTTGCGGCCGGAGAAAATGCCAATTGCGTTTAACTTTTCCTTTTGCTTCATTATTTCCTTGAGTTACGGCTCGCCGCGACGCGGGCAGATGCCCGGAACCATATACACGTGGTATAGGTTAGATAAGGTGGGAAATAAAATAATGTGAAAGAGCGTCCATCATGAAACCCTGCAATAACCCTTAAACCCATGAGCAAGATGACTGTCGTCCGTTACCTCGTCTGTTTTTCCCTAATTGTATAGCACTTTTCGTGCAAAATTGGCAACTGGAAACAAAAAATCGCAAGGAGTTGAGAAATTAAGCGATCTACTAAGGGAGAGAGCCAAGGCAACAACCAAACAGCAAGCAAAAGCGAATAATAAGAAAGTTAACCGTTGTTTATGAGAATATTTATGGATCAACATCTTTTTATTTAAAAAGGGAAGTAGAGAAAAGGCCGCCGGAAGTGGAGAACAGTTACTTGTTTTGAATGGCGCTTCTACAGTTCTCGGTCGAACCGCCTCACGTAGCCACTTCTGTGCTGTGCTTATGTGGCTGTTTTTCTAACCTTTCGTGGTGAGCGCAGTACGTCTAGAATCGCAGAGTCTTGGGCTCTACGCGGTTGTATGGGACTGGCGGCCGCACAGCGTTACGCAATTCGCGGAACTGTCAGAACTGATCAACAAGGCGAAAATAACTGATATTCGAAACTATAACATGAGAAAGATTGAAGAAGCCGTAAAAAATGAACGCAGCCTGAAATCAGTAAAAAAGAAACCTGGCATAGGACAAACCATGATGTATGCACTAAAAGATAAGAAGGATAGTATCATCAGAAATCTCGAAGATATAGTAAAAGCAGCGGAAAAATTCTAAGCTGACCTGTATACAGTACCCAGAAGAGTCACGATACCTCACTTAGAAACAGTAATGAACAGGACACAGAAACTCTCCTATAACTAGCTATGAGGTCAGAAGGGCCCTGCAAAACATGAAACGATGAAGAGCGGGAGGAGAAGGTGGAATAACAGTCGATTTAATCAAAGATGGAGGAGACATAGTGCTTGGAAAACTGGCGGCTCTTTATACGAAGTGTCTATCGACTGCAAGGGTCCCAGAAAACTGGAAGAATGCAGACATTATACTAATCCACAAAAAAGGAGACGTTAAAGAATTGAAAAATTATAGGACGATTAGCTTGCTCCCAGTATTATATAAAATATTTACCAAAATAATATCCAATATAATAAGGGCAACACTGGATTTTGTCAACCAAGGGAACAGGCTGGCTTCAGGAAAAGATACTTCACAATGGATCACATCCATATCATCAATCAGGTTATCGCGAAATCTGCAGAGTACAATAAGCCCCTCTATGTGGCTTATATAGATTACGAAAATGCATTTGATTCAGTAGAGATACCAGCAGTCATAGAGGCACTACGTAATCAAGGAATACAGAACGCTTACGTAAAAAGCTTGGAACGTATTGCTACATGCGTCTGGTATTCGTTTGTTTGACCGATGCGCGTGGGCGCCATCACTCCAGAAAAGAGGAGGAAGAACGAACTGGGCTCGCGCTGTGAATCTAACCGGTCAGCGCTGCAACCGTTGTTGTAAATATAATCTGTAAATAGTTTCTCGTCTTACTGACTCGTCCTTCGCGTAAGAATATCTATAGAGGTTCTACAGCTACCTTAATTCTACACAAGAAAAGCAGGGAGATACCTGTAGAGAAAGGGGTCAGACAGGGAGACACAATTTCTCCAAAGCTATTCACTGCGTGCTTAGAAGAATTCAAGCTATTAAACTGGGAAGGCTTAGGAGTAAAGATCGACGGCAAATATCTCAGCAACCTTCGGTTTGCCGATGACATTGTTTTATTCAACAACAATGCAGACGAGTTAAAACAAATGATTAGAGACCTTAACAGAGAGAGTGTAAGAGTGGGGTTGACTATTAATATGCAGAAGATGAAGATAATGATAAATAGCCGGACAAAGGAACAAGAGATCAGGATCGCCAGTTGGCCACTAGAGACTGTGAAGGAGTACGTTTACCTAGGTCAATTAATCACAGGAAACCCTGATCATGAGAAGGAAATTCACAGAAGAATAAAAATGGGTTGAATCGCATACGGCAGACATTGCCAGCTCCTGACTGGAAGCTTACCATTATTATTCAAAAGTAAGGTGTGCAATCAGTGCATTTTACCAGTGCTCACATATGAGGCAGAGACTTGAGAGCAAGTTAAGGACAGCGCAAAGAGCGATCGAACGAAGATTGCTAAGCACAACGTTAAGAGAGAGAAAGATAGCGGTTTGGATCAGAGAGCGAACGGGTATAGACGATATTCTAATTGACATCAAGGGGAAAAAATGTAGCTGAGCAGGTCATGTAATGCGCCGGTTAGATAACCGTTGGACCATTAGGGTTACAGAATGGGTACCAAGAGAAGGAAAACGCAATCGAGGACGACAAAACACTAGGTGGAGCGATGAAATTAGGAAATTCGCGGGCGCTAGTTGGAATCGGTTGGCGCAGCACAGGGTTTATTGGAGATCGCAGGGAGAGGCCTTCGTCCTGCAGTGCACATAAAACAGGCTGCTGCTGCTGCTGCTGCTGCTGCTGCTGCTGCTGCTGCTGCTGCTGCTGATGATGATGATGATGATGATGATGATGATGATGATGATGATGATGATGATGATGGAGGTGGTGGTGGGCCCCCCCCGAAAAAAAATCCTGGGTACGTGCCTGCTTACACCTACTCTCGATTACGGGAGAGGCAATTGTTTTTTTTTTTTCTTTCTTTTCTGGCATTAGTATTGAAAGTTGGGTGAGTTTGGCGTGGTTTGTTCTCGGAATATAGCGCGAGAGGCACGGACTATTTCGGCGGGCTATATACAAAAATTTGCAGTGCCGCCCGAAGGGTGAAGCACTGACAGCATAGCAATGTTTAGTGGTGCGCTCGAGTTTGTTGGCTGGTTTTCTAACGATACGCGGCGCGACATATTGGCGCAAAGCAGTACCGGAGGCAATTGCTGCAGCGTCGCAGTAACAGTGTCTACCAGGCGTCTCACAACGGTGACATGACGAGGATCGCCGGGCACCGATGGTGCTCGAGGCTGTCCGTGTGTGTCCGTGGTGCTCGTGTGTTTACTGTCCGCTCGCACCCATGAATATGCATCACGGTTTGGTACGCACATAGCTATACAAAGCAGAAAATGTATAGTCGGTGACAACCTAAGAATTAAAAACAAGCTCCACCATCGATGACCAGGACAGCGTGTCATCGAAATAATCTCTCTCTCTCTCCACTCACAAAAAACGCAGTGCACGTGCCCTTCACCTCCGAAAGAGAGGAGAGCCGGCTGGATTCTGCTCACAGCTTAATCACTTTGCTCCTCTAATGTGAATGCTAGACTAATTTAAAAACAGAAAAAGCTCGTTGTTTCTATCCAAAGTATTACCTTTGGCTGAGTACGGATATCAGGATCACAGATAAAATTTGCCAAGATATTCAGGTTTCACCTTAAAACCAATGACGCCAAGACAGGTCTGTACAGAAAAAAATTGTCTTGTTAAACACGAACAATCATTTCATGCAGGCAAAAATAAACGAAGCTATAGACCATTTCATCGAAGACGCCGCCGTTGAGCGATTACAGCGCCGTCTATCGTCCGACGCTATGGTGGCATGTAAGATCCCGCTGGAGGGTGCACAGCGAATATACTGTTGACGAGTAGTGCAAGTTCTTGCGTTTTCCAGAGAGGTATCAGCAAGTTCTTGGGATTGGGAAACTTATTAGCGTGTCGTTACTAATGTTAGAACTCTAATAAAGCATTAAATCGAATGGCGACGGTCCTGGAGGAGCTATCACAGATCTGTCCGCGATCGAAATTGAAGGCGAACCGAGTATGAACGTTGTCGATACGTAACACACATGAGGTGTTTTATTATTGTATGCCTAGCCTTGAACACTGTTAAGGTATCACTCAGGTGAAAACAATCACAGGTGTCCCCTTGTGCCACGTGGTGTGCCGCACCAGTGTACAGGCCAATCCAACTATATAACTAACGAAGCTCCGAGACAACACGTTTTGCTAGCCTTCGGGCTCCGGTACGATTTTCTAAGCATTGTTTACCTGGCACCCGGGCATCAAGCTTTAAAGAACGAAGAACTGTAAGATAACTCAATCGCAAGGGCCGTTATCATGTTGAATTCGATATAACGGCCTGGTGACAGCGGTCGTGAATATGCCACGCTCGACCAGATGCATGCGACACGTTGACAGAGTATTCGCACTCTTATAGGTCACGAGTCGTGCCTGTGCAAGGGCACCTCGCCGAATGAAGAGAGCTGAAAAAAAAACCGAATAACTACTCTCTGCAACAGCAACCTTATTTTCCGCAGTAATACAGCGCGCAATGCGCGGCGTCGGCGTCGGCTGTATACACATATTGCCGGCGAGATTCTGTAACAAGGGAGAGCCCGTCTCACGGCGGCCGCATTTCAGTGGCAGCGAAATGCAAAAACACCCGAGTACTTAGATTTAGGTGCACGTTAAAGAATCCCGAGTGGTCCAAATTAATCCGGAGTCCCCCAATACGGCGCGCCTCATAATCAGATCGTGGTTTTGGAACGTAAAACCCCATAATTTAATTTCTGGAGCCCAGGCGCACCTTCATTTTCTTCGTCGGGAAGTATCTGTTTCAATTACACGTCTCCGGTCAACTTCCACTAGAACGTTGATTGCCCAGCACGATAATGTTAGAACGCATTTGAACAGAATAACTTTAGTGTGCGTGAATGAAGAAATATAGTTAATTTTGTCCATTCGCACTAGGTGACCGACTTGAACGCACACCTTGTTTTTATAGCCCAGTTTGATCAAAGGTACGCGTTGAAAACAAAATCTTTAAGGGCACCAGCCTCAACCTTTCTTTGTAATACTAAATATATTTTCATCATCATCGCCATATCTGAACATACACGCGCCGAAGCTGACGGCGTCAAGTCCTTCTTGTTTATGCTGGCAATCCAAAAGCCAACGCTTGTTTGCAACCGCAGCGACGGAGTCCATGGAGTAGCCGCGGCTGAAGAGGCACTTCACCTTCGCTGCGAAAGTTATCTTTGGAAGCCGCGCACAGCACAGTGGTAGCCCGCCGACCTTGAGCCATCTGACATCGCAGCATGCAATCACAGACGGAACACGTTAGAATCGCGCTATAATTCGCAATCACACCACTACCGTTTCAAGGTGCTACTACTGGCAATTCGCACATACCAACGCGAGAAGAAGCGGCGTGACACGCTGGTTCGAGGCTACGTTCGTCCTTGCCGATCGATAAAGAGAGAGAGAGAGAAAACAAGGGTAGGAAAGGCAGGGAGGTCAACCAGAACAGCATCCGGTTTGCTACCCTACACTGGGGGTGGGGGAAAGGGGAATATAAAGAGGAAGAAAGGGAGAGAGTAAGCACTGAGTACGTGTGGGAGGGACACCATACACATGGACATTATAAACGGTCTCTTAAGCCCGTGCACTTCAAGTACTGCACTAGTGCACGAATCGCTTTTCGAGCTAGTGACGGGTGTGGCCACGGTCCGAGTATCTTCGACTCGGTGAACGGTCTCGAGTCCAGTTGGCGTAAAGTTGCCCGCAGAGAGAGGCGTTGGACATCGTAGCGAGGGCAGGTACACAATAGGTGCTCGATGGGCACCTCGCACACACAGGAGTCGCATATCGGGCTCTCGGCCATTCCCATACGGTAGGAGTATGCGTTCGTGAATGCCACTCGCAGCCACAAGCGACACAAAAAGGTCGTTTCGCCGCGGGAAAGGCTAGATGCCAGTTGTAGCCGTAGCGTGGGGTACAGTTTGCGTAATCTGCAATTGAAGGCACTTGAAATCCATAGATCTTGTGACTTCTTGCGAGCAAGCAAGCGAAGTTCTCTGGCAGCGTCCGACCTCGCCAAAGGTGTTGGACGCGTCTTGGTATCTTCGTGGGCACACCGGGCAGCCTTGTCAGCTAGATTGTTGCCAACGATGCCACAGTGAGCAGGAATCCACTGAAATATAATGTGGTGTCCTCTTTCCAGAGCATTGGGGTGCACTTCTCTGATGTCAGATATCATCTGCTCGTAAGTTCTGTGACGTAATGCAGACTTGATGCTGTGAAGGGCTGCCTTAGAGTCACAAAATACGACCCATTTCTCTGTTGGCTCTTCGGTGATGTACATCATAGCGGCATGGAGAGCTGCAAGTTCTGCCGATGTAGATGTAGTCGTGTGCGACAATTTGAATTTAACTGCAACGTTCTTGGCTCGAACGACGAATGCGGCAGTTGAGCTGGTAGGTGAAGTCGAACCATCGGTATATACATGAATGTGGTCATGATACCTCTGGTGCAGTAATAGGAGCGTAAGTTGCTTCAGAGCCGGCGCTGGATGATTGGACTTTCTTGTAATTCCAGGAATAGTAAAATTCACTTGAGGCTGTCGCAGGCACCACAGGGCAGAGGAAGGCTTCGCCGCCGGTGTAAAAGATGCCGGTATGCACTATGCACTCATGGTGAGCGCTAATCACTCGTTAAAAGGTCGTTTGAGGTCTCTCGGCTGGTAGGGAGGCCAAATGATGGTCGGGGATCCTTGACAGATGGCGAAGGTGCGCTGTGAGAGAGTCGACAGCTACATGTGTCTGGATGATATGGTCTCCCGCGATGGCGATTGTTGCTGCTGTTGAGGTGCATCGAGCTCCGAGCAGATAAAATGGTCTATAATTGGCTGGGGCATATGTGCAAAGTGTGTTTCAGTTAGATCGCGTACATATAGCCTTTTAATGCGTTACCATTAACAACGTCAAAGTGAAAAAAAGTGAATGTGTGTCAAGTTTGATAAGGTGGTCACGTGGTAGACGTAGAGAGGTGATGGGAGAGCTAAGAAAAGTTTGTGCTCGTATGTATGTATGTATGTATGTATGTATGTATGTATGCATGTATGTATGTATGTATGTATGTATGTATGTATGTATGTATGTATGTATGTATGTATGTATGTACAGTGCAACTGACAGTTATCTGCGCCGGACCGCCGCCAACAGTTGCACTTCGCTCCTCGAGGAGGCACAATGTGCGTCGAGTGAACCCATCTAAATCACGTATCCGGGACCTCAAAGAGGTGCGACGTAATGCTAACGCACTTCTCTCGCATTCACCGCTAAATTGTCACCGAACTGGTTATTCCTCGGTTGTCACCGACTGTAGTGTTTGTGCGCACAAAATTCGTGCCAACAGCCGAACGCAGGACGCTGGCCTTGTTTTCTTGCAACGAAACGTACTGCGTGTCCTCTCGCGTTTCCGAAGACCTCCTAACACTCCACGCTCTCGCACCGCGCCTGCATCATCTACATATGTTTTTTTTTACTCTCACCTTCTTCCTTCCACCCCGCTCGCCTTTCTCTCTCTCCCACTCGTCTTACTCCTTACTTCCCTTTCTCATGCAGTGCTGTTGAGGCGACCTCGCCCGAGAATCCGTTACGGCGCTGCACTTATTTCTTCACTTTTCCACACACACACACACACACACACACACACACACACACACACACACCGTGAGAGCACGATGGCGACGGCGGCGACGGCGGCGTCGATGGCGCGAACGGTTCCTCGGATGTTCGCTCAATTGCTGTCTCAGCAATATTAGATAAGTTATAACTTGATATTTGCTGCTCGCACGAGGGCGTACACACAGCAGCTCAGCAGAGAGAGAGAGAGAGAAAGAGGAAATTCAGAGAGATTAACCAGAGGCGAGTTTCCGGTGTGCTACCCTGCACTGGGGGAGGGGTATAAAGGTTGGCAAGAGGGCAAAGAGAAAGAGAGAGAGTAAAAGAACAGGAATAGGTAACAGCAGGGACCTTGGGGTACTTTTAGTCTGCGTCCATACAACTCCTATGCCAGCAGAGGAAAGCACAACGCTATGCTCTTGCTCCGTCACAAAGACGCGCGCGCGTGCGAGAGAGAGAGAGAGAGAGAGAGAACAACCTTATTTAGAACAAACCCTAGTCCGACGACTGTTTTCGTATTGTTGACGGTGCGTAAACTTCGCTTCGTCGTTCTTGCATCCAAGCGCACGGCAGCGTCTCCGACGGCCAAAATGCGCCTCGAGCTTCCGTGCGATTGCGGTCACAGTAAGAACCGAACATTCGTTTTCTCTTGGAATCAACTCTTTACAAAAAGAAAATTATGAGAAAGGATCCTTCATAAAAGATACTTCATCAATCAAAAGGGAGTTAGGATTTCTTTTTTGTCTTCATTTAATGAACTTAGCATCTGTTTAGGCTTTGCGTTTTTTTTTTCATTCCTATTTTTCTTCCCTGTGGAAGTGCAAAGAACCCGCCCTGGAGGCGTAGTTGCTTTCGCGCTGCGCTGCTAAGTCCGACGGCAGGGGATCAAATCCTGACTGCGGCATTAATCAGGTGTCGGGAGAAAAAAAAAGCATTACCTCTTTGGCCTCGGCGGCCTCATTTCAAAGAACACCCGTGAACAGTGCATTGGAAGCGCGGTAAAGAATCCCAGTTGGTCAAATTAATCCGGAGTCCCCCACTACAACATGCCTCTTAACCATATCGTGGTTCTGGCACGTAAAACTTCACAATGGCATTTTACAGCGAAGCTGTACACCTCTTCTGTCCAAGGATATTTTCGTGTCGCTGTCGGCGTGGTAAGCAAAAAAACTCCCCATACGTGGGCCGATCCCAGAGATAATGCAATGCCGGGCCGATCCGCGGCGGAGGTGAAGGAGGCGTTGTGCACTCACCATACGTAGGCCGATCCTGAGGATAGTGCAATACCGGCGCGACCCGCGGTGGAAGTGAAGCAGGCGTTAAAGGGACCACTACAGGAAAACAATAAATTAGTTCTGAATAATAAAGCATTATTTGAGAACCCTGCAGGCAGTGATTTCAAGATATTAATTTGATTATTAGATGATAAAATGAAGATGGAAGCATCAGTATTCGAATTTCGCGCCGAAACCTTGACGCCGGTACGTCATTGTGACGTCAGGGATTCCAAAGTATCTTTTCCCATTTGCGCCGCCTTTACTGAGTAAAGGTTGGCGAAACTTGCTATGGTTAATATTTGTTTCCTTTAGAACACAGTGTAGTCAATCTGTATCTGTATACAAATAAGTAGGCCCTTGAAGATGCCACCAAAATCCATGACGTCACAGCGACCAGGTAGGTGTTGGAACTTCGAGAAGGAGTCGCCACCCGTCTTTCGTTCTTGCGCTTTTTCTGGCTTACCAAGGGTCTTATTGTGGTAAGAGTGGTGTCTTTAGTGTCGTAAAAAGGTAATTTACTGATGGCAGAAGAAATCATTTTTCTCTTTAGTGTCGCTTTGGGCACTCCCCATACGTGGACCGATCCCGAAGATTGTGCAATACCCGGCCGACCCGCGGCGGATGTGAAGCAGGCGTTAAGCACTCCCCATGCCTGGGCTGATTCCGAAGACAGCGCAATATCGCGCCGACCTGCGACGGAGGTGCAGTTCGCCATTACGGGGTCCACATACACAGCTTCGCTGGTCATCCATCTTCACAGAGTGGAGGGGCACTGAGTTTTCCTGGTGCCTTTTAGCCCAGTAATCTATATTATGACTCTCTCGTTTTGTCCTTATATGCGCTCGCTCTTTCATTTTACAGCGTACGCTATACGTACGGAGCGCTCAGCAGCGTCCGCAAGGACCTTGCGTAAACCATAGAGAAAGAAAAAATGCGTTAGCCAGCCAGGTTAGTATTAATATGGGGCACGTGCGTATAGATATCGTACCCCTTCCCGTGTATAGAAAAAGTTTATTTCAACAAGAGACGATGCGAACACTGAGTCAAAATCTCGACGAAAGAGCAGTCAACAACCTTAGCTGTAAAACATAGAGCCAAAGAAAAAAAGCATCGCTTCGTGCACCCTAAAATAAACAGTCTTCAATGTCACGCTGGCAATATCTGTGGTTTCAGACTAAATATTTTATTAACACACAAAGTTTTCGATGCGATAAGGGTAGTCTAATTAAAGATATTGTTTTAGGGAATATGCCTTTTAAACTAATGTTTATAGCTACATTGAAAAAAAAACTCGTAGTTTTGTACTAAAGGATAAGAATTGATTGCGATAGACAACTGCACGAGGTAAGGTTCGTAGTTTTTGATCCTTTTAGTTGCGCTGTGGCAGCACTGTGTTCATGTGAGTGAGTGAGAAAACTTTATTTCGAATCAAAAGGATTCGCTTCCGGCGAGTTAGTGGGCTGGGGCACCCGCCCAGGTTACGGCCAAGAGTTCTTGCCTCCCGGCGGCTTCCTTGTCCCGCTGGAGTGCCCAGAGTTGGTCTTCCAGGTTCGAGCTGAGCAGCGCGGCTTGCCATCGCGCGCGGAGGCTGTCGATGGAGGCTTCGCTCGCATTGTCCTGTATTAGTTCCTGGCATTTCCATAGCATGTGTTCTAGCGTGGCTCTGGTGCCACACACATTGCATATATCTGTTGTGTATATGTCTGGATAAATAGCGTGCATTAGTATCGGGCTCTTGTATGATTTGGTTTGTAGTCGTCGCCACTGGACATCTTGTGACCTAGTGAGCTGTGGATGGTGGTATGGATAAGTGCATCTTTGCATCTTGTAATGGTTGGTGATGTCATTGAACCCGGTCATTCTGTCTTCCCATTCCCATACGTCGGAGGGCCCTGTCGAGGGTCTACGTTCTTCGCAGCTCGGAAAGTCAGTCCTCGAGCTACGTTGTGTGCCGCCGCGTTAGGGTTGTCCTCTCCCGCTGAGTCGGTGGTGTGGGCTGGTATCCATAGGATTTGGATGCATCTGTCTTCCCTTGTTGGTTTGCTTTTTCTGAGTATGTTTAGTGCCTCAGCTGAGATCCAGCCGTTCGCGAAGTTGCGTACTGCCGTCTGAGAATAGCTGATTATATATTATGCATTGGTTTGTGCTATGACTTACGCTATAGCCGCTTCCTCCACCGTTTCGATGCGTGTCGTGTCTATAGTCAAGCTTGTGCAGCATTGTCTGTTGTGGTTAAGTACTGCTGCGACAAAGCTGCGTTTGTGTTTGTAACGTGCAGCGTCTACAAAGACCGCGTCCTTGTTCCTTCCGTAGTTCTTCGCCATATTCTTTGTCCTGCTTTTACTCCTGCCCTCGTGGTGTACAGGATGCACATTCTTGGGTAAGGGGAGTACCGTGAGTTTGGCCCTTATTTCCTTGGGTATGTCCCGTTTGTCTCCGTGTTGTGTGTGGTAGCGAATCCCTAATTTATCTAGGATGGGTCTGCCCGTCGTCGTCTTGGAGATGCGTTCGTATTGCGCTATACGTTGCGCTTCTATTAGCTCCTCTAGCGTGTTGTGCAGTCCCCGCTCTAGGAGTTTCGCCGTGCTCGTGCTTAGCATGAGTCGAATCGCTTGTTTATATATCTCCTTAATCAGGCCGTCTAGCATATTCTTTTCTGCGGCCCCCCATCTGTGGTATGCCGCCACATACGTGATCAGACTTATGACTAACGCCTGGATGATTCTCATCCAGGAAACTTTCAGTCGTGCATTTTTGACAATCAAGTTGTAGAAGAAAAATGAACTATCTGGTCTGGTAGTTTACTATAGGTACAGGTATGGTTAAAAGTTCCCAGGCCACAGCGTGTTCGACAACGTTCACTATCAAGCAAGTTGCGGAGCTCCTGCAGTAATTTTGGCACTCGGTATCTGTGGGTGGTGAGAAACAGTGTCCCTTACCGTCTTCACAAAAACCTTGGGGCTCTTATATGCCAAGCTGTGGCCTGGAAACTTTTGACCACCCCTGTACATTTTCTTGAAGTGTTTACTGATAAGGAACGCGCCCCATGCGTCAAGCTAATTTATACAGCTGTCTTGTTTTACTTTGCAGAAAATTCATTTTTCGAACACTAACTATGCAGCAAAGCTGGTGCCATCTGGAGAGTTCGATATGCTATAGGCTATTGGGTGCGTTCAGACAAGGACAGTCAAGTCAAGTCAAGTCAGTTTTGTTTACATCATTATGATGTGGGTAGGCTCAGGCAAAAAAGCGAACGATTTTCGCTTGAGGGAGCCCGAGCCCCCCTACATGGCGTACAGCAAGGTCAAAAGTTTAAAAAAAAGTACAAAATCCACACACACTACATAACAGAATATAATACAAGAAATTCAGAACAATCGATATAAACTCTTGGCACATGATCATTAATACACAGTGCATAGGTATTAACAGAGATGCAAATGTCATTCGTATCACACTTTGACGAAAAGGGAATACAGCGGCTTACAAAAAATGATTTCTTAGAGTTTGTGTACTAGATGTTTCAAGAGAAAAACGTTCAAAAATGAATTTATTTAGTAACCTTGGAACTGCATGACGCATCATCTGTCGACCATGTTCTGTACGGCAAAAGGGAATGGTTTAACGTTCGTGTTTTCGAAACGAGTATGGCGTTGAGTTTGATTCGAGGGATGACAATGCTATCAAGAAGTTGTCATTGTGAAAAATTGATTTTTTTATATCTTACGGCTAAGAAACATTCGTACAGCTTATGAACGGGTATGATTTTGAATAGCTTAAACAATTCTTCGGTGTGTGCGAGGTAGTCAACGTTTGCTATGTAACTTACTGCTTTCTTTTGCAGCATGTGTATCTTGTGCAGGTTAGTTTGAGTAGTAGTACCCTAGACAAGGAAACAGTAGTTAACATATGACGGGAATAATGTGTTGTAAATTATTAATTTAATCGATACAGGTAGATAGGAGCGAAATTTCACGAGCATTCCGACGCACTTTGATAAATTGGTTAAAGTGGAGCTAATGTGAGGGTCCCAGCTCATGTTCTTGTTAAAGAAAATTCCTAGTGTTTTTACTGTCTGCCGCCTCTATAATAGAGTTGTCTATTTTTAGCCTAAGGTCTGATGCAACGATGCTCTGCCGGTAATGAAAAAGTACCACTTTTGTTTTCTTACTATTCATTATCAAGGAATTTGCTGCGCTCCATGATTTCAACTTTTCTAGTAGACTGTTTATGTTTGAAATGAGCAATGGAATGTTATTGCCCCTAAACAAGAGACTCCTATCGTCTGCATACAGAAGATATTTTGGAAGGTCGCTGATATCTGTTATGTCGTTTATGTATACAATAAACAGTAGCGGTCCTAAAATACTTCCTTGTGGAACTCCAGTGGTTATAGGTTGAAGGGTTGACACATGCTGATCTATAGTTACACATTGATATCGATGCTGTAGGTAGGACTTTAGTAGACAAGCTGCAGTGCCACGGATTCCATATTTTTCTAGCTTATTGAGTAATATTAGATGGTTTAGGCGATCAAAAGCCTTCGAGAAATCCACAAAAACACCTATGCACACCTCCCTGTTTTTAAGTGCCTCGAGGATTATCTCTTTTTGCATTAGTAAGGCTGTTTCAGTGGACCTGTTTGGGCGGAAACCATGTTGTGACGGATTAATGAGGTTAAGCTTATTGCAGAAGTTCATGAGTCTTTTATGAATTACTCTTTCTAGGCCCTTAGAAAAATTGGCAGAATAGAAATCGGTCGATAGCTGGACATATCGTTTTTATCGCCACTCTTGAAAAGTACAATTACTCTGGAGATTTGCATTAATTTGGGAAAGCAACCTGTCGATAACGCCAGATTATATATATAAGTCAGTAGGGGGGCAATAACATTCAGCAGATATTTAACTGGCATAATTTGTATGTCATCAATATCGCGTGATTTGCTATTTTTCAACGAGTTGAAGATATTACATACCTCGCGTTCATCTGTCGGATCAAAATAAATGCTGCGGTTATTCCTAGGAATTGTGCTGCTCAGAGATTGAGGGTTTTGAGAACTGCTGACAACATCTTTAAACTATGTGTTAAATTCTTCGCCAAGTTCTGTGCCATGTATGCGGCGGCCCTGAAAAACGAGGTCTTTGATAACTGGCGACGATGGGGTTCTGTTTAGCAACTTGTTTAGTTTTTTCCATACGTCTGTACTATCCTTACAGGATTCCTTTTGGAACTGATGCTGCAGGAAGCGCGGCTTTTCATTTCTCAGGAAGGAATTCAGCTTATTTCTATATTGCTTAAATATTTTCAAATCTAAAAGTGACCTCGTTTTGAAAAACTGTTTATATAATCTAGCCTTCTTTTTTATTCGTCTTAAACACTCACGGCTGATCCAGGGCTTTTGGTTGTTATGATGTGGCTTTAAAATAATTTCTTTAAATTGTTCACAGTAAATTCGCTTAAAAATGGATGTGAATGTTTCATACGCCTCATCTGCAGTCTCACAAAGGAATACACCATCCCAGTTTTCATTCACAAGACTCGAGTAGAAAGATTCCAAAGTTACAGGGGTGATGTTCTGGATAGTTACTGTCATAGAAGTTTGCGCGTGCGTTCTTTTATCTTAACATTCAACAAAAAGGTATAACGGAAAGTGGTCGCTTATGTCATTACAAACAAATCCTGATATTGCATTTTTTACATCAATGTTGTTGATAAAAAGGTCTATCAAAGTCTCTGTGTACATTGTAACGCGTGTTGCAGTTTTAGTAGGGATAACATGACCATTTGCTTCTACTGTCAAAAGAAAGGTCTCCTGCGCAGGGCAAGATTTTAGCACATCAATGTTGAAATCACCCGCAAGTAATAATTCCAAATTATTTACATTCACGTAGTTGAATAGCAATTCAATGTGGGAAATGAATTTATTGAATTGACCGTTTGGCGGTCGGTAGATCACGCAGTAGATGTATTTTCTCGATTTCAAGCATAGGCATTCAAAATCTTCAGTCAACAGAGACAGTTTAGAAATTATTTCACATTCTAGATTATTTTTGATGAGGATTCCAACCCCACCACCTTGTTTATTAGGTCTGTTTAGGAAGAAACTATTATATCCATCACGCCTGTAAATCTCTGTATCCGATGAATACCACGTTTCTGTCAAGATTATCGAACTCAAAAACAAATTCATTTAGAAGAATAGAAAGCTCGTCTAATATTCAAATGAAAAGAACTCAAGCCGATTTTTCTCGATGTATTAAATGTGGTTTTTATGTCGTGCGGAGACTGAGCCATTTTACAGGCGAGATGCGAAATATAAACAAGTGAAGACGTCTCATTTAACATGCAACGAAAAGGGGGGGGGGGGGGCAGGGGGAGGTCCCGGCTATCTTTTTATTTTTGATGTTGCATAGCAAAAACCCTTCACACATTGGAACCGAGCTTATTTTCTTTTTTTTGCGCACGTTTTTGTTTTGAGCATGAATTTTTTTTTAAGTACAACTAAGCAAGCCAACTAACTAAGACATAAGCAACAGTTTCTGTGCTTTCATATTTTTCAGTGGCACGAGCATTGTGTGACACTGTTGTTCACATTCTGAGACGACCGGGGAAGAAATTCAAAATAAAAGAGAACAAAATCTTTAAAAGTGGTACAGTACAAAATTCGTGGGTTTCCTAATAAATATGATATCAGAGCATAAGTTTAGTTACAAGTTGAGTTACTGAAGCGTCCGGAATAATTATAATTAATTAGAAATCACTGATTACCGCACACCCAAGCACAGAATCGTAGACTTTGGAGACGCGTCCCGTGAGCACGACTTTGGCGAAATTCCTGGAAACCCGGAAGCAGAAAGCGGAAGTTATGACGTCACTAAATACGTCATACACAATATGGCGGCATGATATTTAACAGGCTAATTAATGGACAACAGTTATCTGCCATAGACTGAACATCTGCTTAGCAGAGCGCTTGTGACGTCACTTGCTCCTCTCACGCTTTTCTCCCGGCGCTCTCCTGCTCGCTCGCTTGCTCGCAACAGCTGCGCACGCGCGTTCGTTACATGCTCTGACGTCATCACCGGAGAGTGTGCTAAGGTGCGCTTCGTCTGCCGCTCGCTAGGGGGCTACGCCCCGCCAGGTGGGGCGCGCTGCGCTTCCTCCTCGCCCTCCCTCGCTCTTCGCCCACATATCGTGCCAAGGGAACGACGTTCGCTCGCATAACCTAAAGAACATCAACGCCGAGGTGCGAGTGCCACTAAGAGGCACCTAAGTCAAAGATTAGGATCGCCTACCGTTTTTATGCTTACTTTTTTTCACACAGGCTATTTAACAAAAATAAATTGCACTGAAGAACCCGCACAAGAACATAACACAAACGGAAAATGGCAGACTTGGCTTTTGAACAACAGGCAATAAGATAGGCCGTTTTGGAAATTTTTTATTGTCCTTTTATTTTTACTTATTTTATTTGTGCTGTCAGCCCCTATCTGGGGTCATTGCAGGGAGGGTTACAATCCTAGGCGATCATACGCCATCTCAATAAACACTTTGGTGCTGAAACACATAAAGTTACATAATAATAAGATGGCTGAATCAGTTGGCGAGTGTACCTTTATTCAGCCATGTTCTTTCCTCGCCAGACGAGTTTTCGTCAAACCCTAGACTTCATAATAATAAGATGCACATTAATGCACGTTCAAATTCGTGGATGCTATTGTTATCAACAACAGGGTTGGGTTGTGCATTCCACATTTCTGTTGCGTCAGGAACAAAAATGAATAAGGAAACCAAACAGTATACTGATTGGTTTCCTTACTCATTTTTGTACAGTGGCTGATCTACCGCGTATACGCGGTAGATCAGCCTCTGTATTTTTTCTGTTTAGCTCTCAGAACTTTGCGCTACGGGCTTCACACCACGCAAGCATATTCCAGAATAGGAGGGACAGATGTTTTACATGAGATCAGCTTAACGCCCTAAGTACACCGCTGTGCGTTTTTTTTCTCGAAAAGAACAACCTTTGGCTGGCTTTCGAACAAATCGTTTCAACATGTGAATTCCATTGTAGTGTATCCCTAATGCTGATTTCTAAATATTTGAACTTGCAGGCGTGCATTAATTAGAGCATTTCTCTTAATGTTATATGTGAATGGAAGCTTGTATATCTTTTTTTCGGGTGATATGCAGACATGCCGTTTGATTGTAGCTAATTTCCATGTCCCATCCATGCATCGACCACTTGAAGGCACTAATTTAGCTTAATTTCATCTTCTGTACATGTTACTGGCGAATATATTGAACAATCATCAGCAGAAAGCTTTATCATTATAGGTGGAACAACAAATGAGGAAATCTTTTTAGTCTATATAGGAAACAGTAATTGTTGCATTTCGGATACTTGCGGTACACATGAGAACGCCTGCAGCGGACTTGACGCGTGGTTATCTATACGTACTGTTCGCTGACGCATAACAAAATAAGCTTCTATTCACTGAAAGACTTCATCATCTAGTCCTAATCTACTAAGTTTGAAAAGTAACTTTCGGTGCGAGACTTTGTCGAATGCTTTCCGAAAATCCATACTGATGAAGTCAGTTGGTTTTCGCTCATCTAGGGAGTGGCAGTGGCTTTTCTTCGGTTGACACTGTCATTACTGAACGAGGCTTATGAACAAAGAACGCACATTTACACTGATGGATCGGTCTCAGCCACCAGCTCCACCAGCGCTGTTATCATCCCGGCCTTACAAGTCACAATTAAGTTCGAGGTGTCCCGCATAACGTCCTTTACGGCAACAGAACTTGCATCCCTACGTGCCGCTGTTAATTACATCGCGCAAACAAAACCTGGAAAGTGGGTCCTTTTTTGCGACTCCGAAGTAGCCGTTCAGAGTGTGTAGTCAGTCTTACGACGCAAGACCCACGAAGAGCTGTTGTTTGAAGCCAGAAAGGTTCTTCATCAACCCCTCATAAATTGGCATGACATCATCTTCCAATGGCTTGCAGGGCACTGCGGGCGTCGTCGGAAATGACCTTGCTGATGAGGTCACCCATTCAACCCATAACGAAACTCTGACAGTTCCTACACCCTTATCAAGAACAGACGCTGCGAGGGTGGGTCTTGGTTTACTTGCTTAAAACAAGGCTGAAACTTCGTGGAACACCCGGATTTCCTCAAACTGCCGTCTCCACCAGCTGGATCGCACAGTCAAGTTGCAGATTGTCTCAGAGGTGCCTCCGTCTGCCACGTGGTGTGCCGCACTGGCGTAAGTGCCAATCCAGGTAACTAACGAACCTTCGAGGAAAGCCGTTTTGCTAGCTTTCGTGCTCCGGTACGATTTTCTAAGCGCGGTTTTCCTGGCACCCGGGCATAGCTCTAAAAAATAAATAACTGTAAAATAACTCGATCGGAAGGGCCGTTAACATGTAGTATTCGATAAAACGACCTGCTGACAATGGCAGCGAATATGCCACGATCAACAAAATGCATGCGACGCGCTGAGAGAATATGCGCACTTTTTAGGTCTCGAGTGGTGCCTGTGCAAGGGCACCTCACCGACTCAAGACAGCTGAAAAAAAAAATGAACAGCTGCTTTCTGCAAGAGCAAGTTTGTTTTCTGAAGTAATAGAGCTCGCGATGCGCGGCGCCGGCCGGACAGCCTGCCGGCGAGATTCGGTAGCACGGAAGAGCCAGTGTGAGCTTTAGGGAAGCCCGGTATACACAGTAGGCGTAGCTTTGGTAGCAGAACGAAAAATGATGCAGCTTCATTTTCTTCATCGGGACTTACTGTTTCAATTATACGTCCCCGGTCAACTTCCGCTAGAACGTCGATTGCCAAGCACGATAATCTCAGAACGCATTTGAACAGAATAACTCTAATGTGAATGCATGAAGAAATATAGTTGACTTTGTCCATTCGCTCTCGATGACCGACTCGAATGCGCACCTTCCGTTCATATCCCAGCTTGATCATAGGTACCGACTCAAACAAGTCTTCTAGGGGCACCAACCGCGATCCTCCTTTGTAATAATAAATATATTTTCATCATTATCACCATATCTGAACATACACGCGCCGAAGCTGACGGCGTCAAGTCCTTCTTGTTTATGCTGGCAATCCAAAAGCCAACGCTTGTTTGCAACCGCAGCGACAGAGTCCACGGAGTCGCCGCGGCTGAAGAGGCACTTCACCTTCGCTTCGAAAGTTATCTTTGGCCGCCGCGCACGGCACAGTGGTAGCCCGGCGACCTTGAGCCATCTGACATCGCAGCAATCACAGAGGGAACACGTTAGAATCGCGCTATAGTTCGCAATCACACCGTTACAGTTTCAAGCTGCAGCTGACAATTCGCACCTACCAGCGCGAGAAGAAGCGGCGTGACACGCTGGTTCGAGGCTACGTTCCTCCTATATAGCCGATAAAACGGTATACACGGTGAACCAGCTAACTTTAGTCAGAGTTTAAATATATGCGAATGCGACGTCGCTGGACAAAACCAAGGTAATAGGTTGTTTGCCGTCGCTTGGAAATACTCAGATTATTTTTCTCATTCCGCCTAGTTAAATAAATGATCTGAATTAATTAATCAACTTCTCAAATATTATGATTAGGTGAAAAGTGTAAATGAGAAAATTGTCGAGCGACATGAAAGACTCCTGATACAGCTTTCTGTTGCTCAATACGTGCTATATAAAAACGTTTTTCCGAGAGTGAAAGAAGCCCACGAATGCAGGCAAAGTGCCTCGAGCGGCCAGTAGCGCGGCAATTTCGGATAAGATGGTTCTGATCGTTAGTTGAAGTGGTTTCTTGGAAAAGCACGCAATCATCTGCAAACAACCTGACTTGCACGTCAGGATCGATTACAGTAATTATATCGTTAATATACATTAAAAATTGGCCCCGGCTTAGCTAAGCTAACCCTCGATATGCAAAGTGAAAGCTTGGTTTAGCCTGGTTAACTCTTGGTTTCGCTTGGTTAACCTTTGATTTAGCTGTAATTATTATACTTCGGTGTATAATCATCGTTAAGCCAGGTATGATGGCTGTGCCTAGGTCGGTGGGTAGACATGACTGTGATTAGGCTTGGGTATACACGCATCGTTCGACTGCGCGACGCCTGTTGCGCCACAGAGAAAGCACAAGTGCTAGACATGCAAAGAGACACCGCAAGCATGCGCAGCGTCGAAGCACAAACGGACAGGACGCGAACGCGGTCGCTACATTGATCTCGACGGTGCGACGCCTGTTGCATTCCGGACCCTCTCCAGTAAAGCAGCTCGGCGGGTGATGTCCGCGGTGTGGTCAGACGCCGCTTGGCGACGACGGCTCAAAGCTTCCCGCTCCCACGCAACGGTCAGAGAAGACGGCCCGGCCTCGCTTCGTTCATGGCCAAGCTCGCATTGACTAGGCGAGCGCGGCGCTCCTCCTGGCTCCTAGCTCTTAGCCAGGCGTGCGGCGAGTCACGTGGTCAGGCGGCGACCCAGCTGCGGAAAGCGCATGCGCCACGCCCGCGGCATCGGCGGAGCTCGGCGCGGCGCGTTGCCAAGGCTACAGCGCAGCTACAGTCAAATGAAGGTCAAATTGCTGGCGACGGCGAAACTCGGCTCGACGGGTTAGTAAAGCTTTCGCTTTAACATTCCCTTGAGTGACCCCGGAGCCGACCGGAACACTGCCCGAGTGGCGCTCATTAACTGCTACAAGGTGGTAGCAATTTGTTAAATAGTTCGTTATCCGTATGGTCAAATTTCCTGAAGTTCAATGTGTCTGAGTTTTATTATGTTAGTTTGACATGTGGAACTCTATCAAAAACTTTGCTGAAGTCTAGAAATATTGCGTCAATCTGACCGTTCTTATCAAGGCTTGAGGCGAGTGAATGTATTACAGTAACTAATTGTGGATGATGAGCAAAACGAGAACAAGGTGAAAGGAGGAGCCAGCGTTTCGACAAGTGGACTTGTCTTCTTCAAGTCCACTTGTCGAAACGTTGGCTCCTGCTTTCACATTGTTCTCGTTTTGCTCATCGTCTTGAATTTCCATCTCCCGCATTCCCTTGTTTTCCCAGTACCTAATTGTGTAATTGTTGAGTAACCTTTCTTTAAACCCGTGTTAGTATTTAGGGTGGACTGAGTGGTCTTCCAAAAAGTCACTTATCTGATTGGCAACAATAAGTACGGTTATCTTACAGCACGATTATGTAGGCGATATAGGACGGTAATATTGTAATAGGGCCCGATTACCATTCTTGTGTACAGGCACAACTGTGGCTGTCTTCCAGTCGTTTTCCATGAAGTAGTGAAATACGATAAATAAAAACAAGAAACAAGAAAGCAATGGGAGACAGCATATTGCTTCAGAAACACGTTAGGGTAGAACACGTTAGGAAACACGTTATTGATCAGGACCACATGATGATTTAGTTTTTAAATTTGGTAGCATGAAAACTACGCTAGGGCGTGAAATAAAATTCACATGAGAAGGATAAGGTACCGTGTCACTGGACGGACAAATGCCGGAGTATCGTAAAATACAGATGGCGACTGTCGTATCGGATACAATTAATCCGCTAGTATTTTGTATCTAAAGGATTAATGCCCCAGTACCGCATCATGATACAATTTCAAAGTATCTTTTCCGAGATTTATACAATAGAGTTATATAGAGTTTTATACAATAATTACCAGAGAGGACTCTGGCGATAGTATAATAATACTCTAATACAGGACGAATGAGTGTTTTATACATTAGTAATTTAATGTGTGTTGGCGATTTAGATAACGTTCGTCTCAAGTAACCTAATTTTCTTAGTGCTACAGATGTAATGTGATCAATATGCTGGGACCACTGCATGTTGTGCGTGAAGATAACTCCAAGGTATTTGTACGCCTGTGCCCGGGGAACTATTGTGTTATTGAAAGCGTACACATGCTGTGAAGGAAAATGGCTGTTTGTAAATGACACTACTAGGAGTTTTTGAAAGTTGATGCGCATCTGCCAGTCCGTACACCAGGTGTAAAATTTGTTGAAGGAATCTTGAAGTAAGGCGTGATCACTAGGAGAAGAAATTACCTAGTATAGGGCGCAGTCGTCGGCATAAAGACGAACTTTTGACTTAATATTGTTGGGAAGGTCATTTTTTAAATATCAAAAATAACAAGGTCCCAGAACAGAGCCTTGTGGAACACCTGATGTTACATTTACAGTTGAGGACGAAGTGGAATTAAACGAAACGAATTTCGCGCGGGCAAGCCGGCGCGAAATCACCTCGACAGGCCGAACCGTTGCAATTGGTAGCGATCGTGCGTGTTGGCAAAGTCTTCTGCATTTAGAAAAGATTGCTTTGAAATATAGGACAATGAAGGCAGCTAAAGCATAATAAACAATACCCCAAGAACATCTGAAGCTATCAGCTACAAGATCAGTCAAATCCATGTGCTACCTATAAGAAAGAAAGAAAGAAAGAAAGAAAGAAAGAAAGAAAGAAAGAAAGAAAAGAAAAGAAAGAAAGAAAGAAAAAGAGAAAAATAAAAACAGAAAGAAAAAGAAAGAAAGAGAGAAAGAAGAAAGAAAGAAAGAAAGAAAGAAAGAGAAAAGAAAGAAAGAAAGAAAGAAAGAAAGAAAGAAAGAAAGAAAGAAAGAAAGAAAGCGCTATGAATAACGCTGACGGAAATCGTTGGCCAGCTACGTCAGTCTCTGATAATGCCGTCAGAGTCAGTCACGTATACGTCGCAACACATTCCAGGCGGATATAACTTATTTCGCCATTGTTGATATCTGTACCGCCAGAAGGCGAGATCTGACGAGCCTGCATGCAACCGAGAAAAATACAGATGACGGCTTTCGATTACCTGCTAAGGTGCAACACAGTCCTTCGCAGTTCAAGTGCAGTTGAGGCATATTATAGAGGAAGATTTATTCTCTAAAATTTATCCCGCAGCAATGTCGGTCTCCACATGTTCAGCGGCGGCGGCGATGAACTGTCCATGGACATAACGCGTCTTTATTGTTAGTGCGCGGAGAGCAGCATTTTCCCCATCTTTGTTTATGTTCGCCGCACGTTTTGCAGACATTCCTCAAGGATATCACCTTGCGCTTGGTCGCCTGACGTAAAGGCACGTAGGTACATAAATTATTTTAATTCTACTTTTTGATCGCTTAGACCGTTTCTTGAAGTTGTCGGCATGGGCGCATTTTCTTCAAAGTTATAGTTTACCATCTCTCTTTTAAATTTTTTTTAATGTGTTAGCATTCGGAATACCGAAGTGGAAAAAAAGTGTATGGGAAGTGTGGGAAGCCACACACGTGACGTGTGTGTGTGGGTCTGTTTGCTGGCGAAAAAAAAAAGGTGTCAAAAGTGTGTTTTTAGGTTAGTCTAGCTTAGGTTATCCGATGATACATACCCGGTTGACTGAGAACTGGCTAGCCTGAAAACAAAATGAAAGAAGCCGTTTATTTCATTCGTAATGCCACCATGATGTCTATGGGCTTTAGAGACTTATATGTGAACCGACATTATAGCGTTTCATGCCATGATTTATTGTTTGATTGCGCAAGACACGGGCGCGCTCACTGGCACTGTTTGTCGGTGGACTTTCAGAGCCAGTGTCGTAGCCAGTTTTTTTTTTCTTTCTCTTTTTTCTTTCTTTTTCGGGGGCGTGGGGCACGTGTCCGCTGTGCCCCCTCTCTTTGCTACGCCCCAGTTGACGGCTGTATAAGTTGTTGCTGGCCTAAAAACTCAAGTACAGCTAGTTAATGCTCTAATCTTTCCTGTAATTATGTATGTGTGTGAGTCGTAAACTATGCGGTAATGTTATGAAAGAAACTTGATTCTTTCTAGCTCTGTTGCTGGCGCAGAGTGTTGAAAGTTCTATGGACTGCCAGACGAATCAATCTTTCGGTCTTAAGTGAGATTAAACACGAATGTTCCTTCTAAGCTGAGGTCATGAACTCAAACTTTTAATTCTTAATTTGGTGAAGCCATGGCGGGCTACCGGTTAAATGGAACGCAGCCTAATGCTAATTAAAGCTGGAGGCATATATGGGGGGAAATGGGAAAGCCATCGCGCTAGATGGTTAAATGGGATTCTTCAGGCCACAGGGTATGTAGCATCTCAGTGAGCTTTAAGAATTTTTTTTATTTTCTTTCATGTCTTTGCATTATCTGTCCGCTATAATTTCCGTCTTACCTTTCCCATAACCGTTCCCCCCAGTGCAAGGTAGCAAACCGGAATCTCTTCCGGTTAACCTACGTGGCTCTCACGCCCAGTTTCTCTATTTCTCTCCTAAGACTCCTAAGAAATTGTCTTAAGCAGATCTCATTGGCGTTCATGTGTTCGTGGCGTCGACAAGAGTCGAAAGTGAGACGATGGCACGTAATTGCAACCATAATTGCCTATTCGGTGAGAAACGTTATTTACACACGTCTACGTACACAAAGCCTCAGTTAGGCAAACAAAGCTTCGCTTTAAATGTCAAGACTGACAGCCATGGTCTCTAGGTACGGCCAGTCTCCAACCAAAAGTTAACCAACCAAAATGAAGTTTCGCTTCTACAACCACTAATTCGTGAGTGAAATTCGAAAAAAAAAAAAGGTAAACATGCAAACGTCGAGATGACTCAGCACACGAGCGTCAAATGGTTGGGGTACCACGTCGTTATATTAGAAAGAAAGAAAGAAAGAAAGAAAGAAAGAAAGAAAGAAAGAAAGAAAGAAAGAAAGAAAGAAAGAAAGAAAGATCGTGGTCACGGCAAATGCACAAACACGTGCAACAGTAGTGCTCCTTGCAAGTTAGTAAGTCTGTTACGGAGGTTTGTTTGCGTGACAGGATGGCTGAACGCGTACTTGAGGTAAGACGAAAGACTGGTTAGGAGCTAGAAGAAACACAGGCAAGGTGAAGCGAGAACTCACGACGAGTTTAGATGTGTGTACATAAGACGAATGACGACGCGGAAAATAAACTAGTTGTGAGTTCGCGCTTGATCTTGTCTGCGTTTCTTCTCGTTCCTTAACTCTAGCAGCGCGTTTAGTCATGGCGAGGTGTACCTTGCAGTTTCGTTTTACTGAATTAAAAGCGAGAGAGGGGGGAGAGAGAATGTTCGCTTACGAAAAGCGGAGAGGTGTAGGCCGGAGGAGCGCGTGTCTGGCCTGCTACTCCGCACTGAAATAAAAATCATAATAAATGCTGGGTTTTAACGTGGGCGCGTGCTCACAATACGGGGTTCTCCGGATTAATTTCAAACTCCTGAGCTTCTTGCGCACCCGAATTTATAGGCGCAACCACATACACGCCCTGCTTCTTCTTCGCGATGTTACGTCCATGTGGTTGCTCTAAGCCGGGACGCGACAGCGCGACGGGGTCTGCCAGTCGCGTCGCTTGTCGCTTGAATATCGTGTCCATGTGTGCGTGCGATTTCGCATTCCGCCCCCATCGAAACGCGACCGCCACGATCGGGAATAGAACCCTTGGTCTCGTGTTCAGCGGCAAAACCCCCTAACCGCTTTAGACCCCGCGGCCGGTCTGTTTGCCTGAAGGCGCAGTGATTGGATAATTATTGCTAAGTTACATCGAGAAACGGTGTATAAATATACGTACAATAGACATACAGCAGCCCTGCAGTTACATGACATGTGTGTTGAGCTCATTTGACGTCTTGGAACATACATTGATCCAGTTTGGAAACCTTGCAGAGTTTCTCTCTTTCATGTTGTGGCGCAATAGTGAGGTAGCCTCTCGCCCTTGCCAACGTATGCATTGCCATCCCTGCCAACACGCGTTGCAGCACTTGCTCCGCTAATCAGACCCCGACCGCCAGGCACCTTGTATGCTGTTTTTTTAGCCTATGCAGAATTAAAAAAAAAACGCCTATGGCAGGTAGCACGATACTAATCCATAAAATTGATTACTCGAAAATGCGGATGTTACTTTCACGAGAAATCAAAATGCGCAATCAGCTAATTAACGAAATTTCACTAATTTTGTTTACTAATTATTTATTGCCGCACATAATGCAATTGACGAACTGTAGCCGATGAGTTTGCGAGGCACATGGACATGGAAGGAATTCTGAGAATAGCACAGGTTTCAATATGTGCAACGTCAAACTTGCGGTAAAAGTGCGCTGTTTCACTTATTCTTTCAACAAAATCCCGTTTCGTGCATTGAAGCAGGAAAGTTACCGGAACTCCACTGTATTTCGTCGTTCAGTTTGACAATGACCATCTCGGGACTGGTGTCATCTTTATGGTTTCCCTCCAAATGTGTCTTCTGAACTCTCCTGCTACAATTTGCAATTCGCAATATGTGGCACAAAGTATTTAGTTATACACTCAATTAGTAAAATTTTCGTTAATTAGTCGACTGCGTATTTTAGTTTATCATGCAAGTAATGTCCGCCTCATCAAGTGATTCAGCTTCGAGGATTAGAATAGTGCCATCTGCCACAGTCAATAAAAAAAAGAAAGAAATACCCCGTATAAGAGCGTGACGGACAGGAAGTGGTATGAATGGGCAGAAAGAAGCACCAGCCACGAGAATGGACAAAACACGAAGGTTTTGTTCGTCCAAAAATGAAAAGACAGAAGGGAGTTAAATCTCGCACCTTGGAGCTCTGCCCCAAGTACCTTTATGCATACCTCCTCCCATCCCGCGCACGCGAAGTCGCGGTCTCGTTATAAACAACTTAATTCTCTCTCCCTGTCTCTTTTACTCGTCCTTGCATATCGGTCAGCGCTTAATTTTTACAGCTCCTTCCGACTGTAGCAGCTCCATACTCAACAAAGTACTTATATACCTTCGCGTGTTCTTTTTTTTCCCTCCCTACAACAAGAACGATAGAAAGAAGGAAGAAACAGCCGTCAGATCCATGCACCTCCCTCCATAAATGGCACGTTCTGGCACGGTCAGGAACAGATGACGTGAGCTTTGCCTGCCTTCTGTTCAGCGTCGGATCCATAACGGAAACGTATGTGCGTCTAACGCAAGTGCTTCTAACGAGCTTCTGCGTTGTCGGCACAACATGCAAACTGCGGAGCGTGCGCAAATGGGGCCGCCGCACTGAGGCCACGCGAACGCGCGGTTTCGTGTGCTGAGCGCAATAGGAGGAAACCCCTCTAAGACTATAAACATGTCTGGTTCCGGGTCACTGAGTGCGTTCGAAACGAAGCAAATTGCCTTAAGCTTTCGATATTAATGCGCAAAAAGTAAAAAAAAAAAAAAAACACGTCACAAGTGCTCGGATTGACATCAAGTTCCATAAGGAGGTTCCTGTAAGCAAAGTAAATTAATGGCTCTGAAAGGAAAATTTCGTACATATTGGTCGGGAATCGAACCAGGGCGTCCGGTGGGCAAGGCGAGCACGCTTCACCGACGCCACGGCGTCATTTTACACCTCCCGTCACAGCCATCTGGCTGACTATGTTTTATAGTGTGTGCGCCGTTGGAAAGAAGCCCGCGAATACACTCGGAGTGCCTCGAGCGGCCAGTCGCGCGGGAATCTCGCGAGTAATCTCGAGCTTCTTTCACGCTCGGAAAAACACTTTTATGTAGCACGTATCGAGCAACAGAAAGCTGTATCGGGAGCTTCTCATGTCGGTGTACAATTTTCTCATTGACACTTTTCATCTAATCATAATATTTGAGAATCTGATTAATTAATTCGGACTAATTATCTAATTTTTCGGAATGAAAAGAAAGATAATTTGAGTATCCCAAAGCGACGGCAAACAACATTACCTTCGTTCTGTCCAGCTACGTGGCATTCGCACATTTTTAAGCTTTGGCTAAAGTTAGCTGCGACACCCTGTCTGTTATATATGCCGGTTTTCGTTTCTGATGGTTTAGCGAAAAGGACGCATATATATTTATGTACGAGGAATATTACCATCATATCTTTACCACATGCGCACAAAAGGTGGGCGGCGTTCATTAATTTTCTGACACATGCAATTATTATTACATATTACGAAAGTGCGAAACTTCATGGAGGAATTGCGTTCTATCGAGTATGATAAGATTATTGCTATGGGGCGAAAATTGGTAATTATCGGATTTTACCCGCAAACGAAGGGATCTTTATGCAGGGTTTGCCAACTATCGAGCACCAAGATTTAAAAATATGCAGCTGCCACGTGGCTGGACAGAACCAACGTAATGTTGTTTGCCATGGCTTGGAGATCACGCAGATTATTTTTTGCATTCCGTCTAATTACATAATTAGTCGTAATTAATTCATCAACTGCTCAAATATAACAGTAGAGCAACTTAAAAAACTCCCGATACAGGTTTCTGTTGCTCAGTAAGTGCTACATAAAAATATTTTTCGGAGTGTGAAAGAGGCACGCTAATACGCAAAGGGCCTCAAGCGGGCAGTCGCACGGCAATTTAGCGAAGCAGGCTGGTCCGGTTAGTACCTGCTAATCATACCTACCCCCAGTTCTCAACACAGCGGTTACATTTCGGAGACAAATGATACTGCATGTATTTTGTGCCCCCATCTGACAAACTCTCCAGATTATGAGCACTGAATACATTCCTGAAACAATGAGGGCTGTCAAACTCAGGTGCTTGATGCCGTGATCAGTAGACTACGTTGTCGAATACCTTTGATATATTTTACTTATACATAGCTGGCACCCTCACCGAATTGGTTTCTTTCTTTCTTTCTTTCGCTCTTTCGTTCTTTATTTATTTATTTATTTATTTATTTATTTATTTATTTATTTATTTATTTTGTGTGTGTGTGGGAGGGGAGGGGTATTTATTACAGTAGAATATTTTTTTTTTTCATTGCTATGAACGATTTTCTAATTTGCGAAAAAATAACATTAGGAACACCACTCCACCTTCTTGGACTAGATTGAACTGTTCCAAATTTCTATCCTTGGGTGCATCGATTATTGGGCAGCTCCGACGGGAAGGTTTGCGCTGCCATGCAGGATTTTCTTGTAGCGTACGTCATTGCGATCCATAGTTTTAATTCAAACCTTAAAAATTCCTCTTTTTTTTTGCCCCAAGTTCGATTTGTTTCATTCTTATGTTTTCACCTAATTATTAATTTTAATAAACTCGCTAACTCGGTTTATCTCTCTTGATTCTAATAATCTACATTTTACAAAATTTTTTAAAAATTTTTTTACGTTTTTTTCTTTATTTTATTTTGAACTACCTGTTCTTGGCTAATCGCCCACAGTGGATAGGTGCCACCAACTCCAAGATTCCACATCTTCTAAACTTCTTTGACGCATTTTGCGCCCTTCTTGTATTCCCATCGCATCAGCCAGTATCCCTATCCCTTGTGTATCAGAATCAACTGATAGCGCAGGTAGACACTATAAGGTTCTTGGGAGTCATTTACGATCCTGGCCTAGATTGGCGTCCTCATATAAAAAAAAACGTTGTTAGAAAAGGTGAAATCGCTTTTGCACGGTTGATGAGAAAATGCATCAGGAAGTTTGGTATGCGTAGGGATACACTACTTTACATTTATCGCGCTTATGTAAGACCCGTTCTTGAATTTGGTTGTGTGCTGATATCTGGCTCTCCAAATTATAAGTTGTAATCTTTGTTTATGATAGAGAGACGGGCCCTACCTCAGTGTCTTGGCGTCCCTGAGTATGTTGCGAACTCTATGCTGTATCTAGAAGCAAACACACCAGATTAAGCGTCGAGATTTCAGCTGCTAACAGCAAAAAAAAAACTTCTCTTAGAGCATACGAACATGTTCCCAGGGCAAGTTTCCCGGTATTTGTCGCAGAACCGGCACTATATTTTTATGCTATGTGGCCAAAATACAAGCTCCCTCAGGTCATGTTTACGCAGAGTCCTTTTCCAAAAATAAACGTCAACCTACGATCAGTTGAATGTGTCACTTCAATAGAAACATGTAGTACATGTAATACATGTAATAACCATGTTTAATTGCATCTTACCGAGGACCGGCTAAATTCATAGCCAAACAGACACTAGTCGGACTATTGAATGGGTATCTTGAAGATTTTCCCTCATACAATGAGCGTCGACAGACACCTCACAAAAACATGAGAAATCAGCGATAGGCCTTTGCTCTGAAGCACTGTCATGGAGCTTTGCTGTCGGTCTTTCCGGTTACATACTGATTTATGTGGCCGAATTTATGGCTATATGGTTGGCCGTATAGAAATTCCGAAAAATGTGTCCCACATTATATCGCCTGCAGATTGCCTCTCGGTTCTCATGCCGCTAGAAAGCCCAAATAATTCACTATTGCACCGATGGCTACACTCTTTTATTCCACATCATGTTTAAGAAATTCGATTTTCGTGGATATCTGGACATTGAAGAATTCAAGAGAATCGCCTTGACACAACTATGAATTCCTCCACGGCTAAGCAAACACCCATGTGGTAGAGGCTCCTATAGAGAAAGAATATTTAGAATTGAAATATTTAAACCAAGTTGCCTAAACGTTGATTCTAAAATGTTTTTTTTTCCTAAAGAAAAAAAACGGTGGCAGAATAAAAAAAAAAAGTGATCTATGGTCTCATCTTCAGCGCAGATTGGACACAGAGGGGAGGGCGCCAGACCAGCCCTGTGACGATAAAAGTCTAATACTGGTGCTCGACAGCGTGATCGGGTAAAAATTACTTTAGTTTTTATTGTGCGAAAGGAATTTTTGTGCCAAGGGAATATGAGGTGTCGATATTCTAAAAAAATTGCTATCGCTGGGTTCAAAAAGACTTGAGCAATTGCATATCTCCTGAATCTAGCAGTAGTTAGGCAGTATAATGTAGGAAGTAACGGTAGTACAGGGACATTGAGGGCCGTTCTCCCGATCTTTCAGCCATTTCGTTCATGAATAATCCCTTATGCCCAGGCACCCAAAGCTATCTAATTAAATTCATGTGAGAAGGCACTAGAAAATGAAGCGTCCGTAAAAGGTTAGCACCACTATTTGTTGGGAGTGATCTGCATAAAGACCAAGAATCCGTTATTATGACTACCGTCGATACTGATGAACTTAGTTCGCGTAAAGCTTACACTACAGCTAGAAATTTTGACAGAAATACGGATAAGTAGTCCGGAATCCTGATTGAGCATGACCAGTCTAGAGCAGGAACGAAAATGCCAATTCCAGATTTTTCTCCACACTGTGAGGCGTCTGTTGCAATGACCGTATCTATAGCTAAACTCAACAAATAGTCTTGTAGCAGTCTATATTATATATTATGAGACAGAAGGTTTGCATTGCTTGGGTAGATGTCATCATAGATGATTTGTAGACTATCGCACATCACAAACAGGTGGCATCTCCCAGATACGTACATTTATGGGATTATAATCAATGTTTGTACAAAGACCACCTGTGGTGTATAAAACCGGGGCCAGTGTACTCCAAAGAATAATGCAGGCTGGGAAATGAATATGTTTTGCAATCTTCTAATACGGGTTTCGTACATATTTAAGAATGTTTGCACAGTCAGCAAAAGAAATCTGCACAATATCGAGGGCAACCTGACTTCTTGATGTAATACGTTATTAGAAAGAAATTTTGGTAACTCGTAGCACAATCGCAGCGTCTCCCGCTCAAGAATAACAAGGGGGCGTAATTTATAAGCTGGCGCAACAGAATATAGTACACATCCAAATTCTAAAATGGGTCGCACATACATTTCATATATAATTAGTTGTGGGTCTCTCCGCATCTCTGCATAGCTTATGTAGCTTGCCAACTGCTCTCACTCCTTTCTTAACTAAATGGTCATTATGGCCAAGCCAACTGAGGGACCCATCATAGACTACACCTAAGTACTTCACCGACTCCATTTGAGGCATAGTCTTGAGACGGTAGGATAGCGATATGTTCACGAGATTATTAAGAGGAAAAACCAATGTCGAGCACTTTCTAAGATTAAGCGAAAGGCGAATGTTGTTTATCCAGGTTTCTATGATGCAGAGGTAGTTCTGTAGTCGATAATATAGGGAGCGAATATCACTGCCGGATGCAAAAAAAAAAAAAAAAAGAATCGCCGGACTATTTTCTCCTCTTTTGCCGAAAATATGATTCCGAAAGAAAGACCTACTTAGAGCAGCCCGCATTGCGTATGGGTCTTCCTCTCGCTTTTGGAGCAAGTACCCCCTTGGTGGGCACCGAAAGAACGTGTGTTCGAATGTGCATCAGTACGTCATTGCTACTGGGAGACTCTTGTGTTGAACACTTTTTCCTCATTATTAACTCTGGATTGCGTTATTTCCGTAATATAGCATATCTTCGTGAAAATTTGCATCACCACTATTCAAGAAAAGAAAACAACGGAAAAATAATTTATAATCGCTATTAAATAAATGTAGGTACTACAGATCATCAAGTTAGCAGGAAGCAAGAAATTTGTATTGCCACCTGCATTCTGGTGGGCGCAGTGTAAGAGACGAGGCAAGGACAACAGGGAAGAGGTGCGTGCGCTATCCCACCCACTCGATAGCCACGTCCCACCGCCATGTTCTTCAGGAGCCAGCTGTACTCATTAAGCGTCGTCAGTCCTCTTTGAAGACGCGTGACAATATTATGTCTCCATTGACAATCATGGTCAGCGCCCCTCCCTCGTGGATACGTGCGATAATTTTGGAGAAAGAAGAAGAATTTTTTGCAAACTGTGTCGCTTTACTTTCCTCAATATGAACGCAAATACGTTAGCTTGAAATATTAAAATAATACAGCCTGAAAATTAATATTAACGATTAGTACTTATCTAACATAATTTTTAAATTACGAAATTCTATTTAAGTATTCTTCCCTTTTTACCTGTACTGCAGCCCAATTTATGGCCGATCCCCAGTAGTGGGCTCAGCCATATCCGTAGGCACCAAACAAAACCGATTCACCGATTCTTCGCCGTTCCCCGAACATTTCAGATACCACTGGGCCAGTTTTCCCCTGCTCAGATGTCACGACTTTTGCAGTCCCTGCAGTCCTCATCCCGCAGTCCTGACGACACTGAACCTTTCGCATCTCAAGCCGACCGCGAGGGTGATAACAATTGCGAGTCCAGTTCATAAACCATAGAGAACACGGATTGGGATGCCTGGACGTGCAAACGTCGTGCCTTTCCGTGCTTCCAGATAACTACTATCTTTCATAAACTAAAAGAGCTAAAAGGCTAAAAGAGTCAAAACGACAACCGATCAACGGATTTTTTCCTAAGAGATAGCATTCTACATACGGCCCTTAATACTGCCGAAGTATCATCAACATAGGAACCTTAAAGTGCTGCAGTGGAACCGTCCTTCCAATTTTTTTTTTTTGCAGCCCCTGATTTGTTATATCTTTGTAAAGGACTTTCTCCCGGTTTGATTATTTTGCGAGAAACGTGGTTATCTACAGAAAAGAGTTTTCATTTAAAGTATTATCGTAGTTTTAGTAGTCTGGACCGCCTTTCTTGTAGAGGGGGTTTAGCACATTTAATCTCATCGAAAATTTGTCATAGAGCTAAAATTAGTCACCAGTCGTTCTCTACTGAAAGTGAGAGTCTAGCATTGGACGTGATGCTACCTGGATGTGCCCCAGTTTCGACTGTCAATGTTTCTTTTCCTACAGGAGCTATGAATACATGTTCTCTTGATGCCGCGGTTGCAGCATGCGGAAAGGATATAATCATAGCTAGTGATTTCAGTTCTCACCACCTATCATGGAGCTATCACTCCGATTATTGTGGCGAACGATTGTTAGATTGGGCTTCGTCAAATGACCTTAACTGTGTAAATTCAAGAACCTCAACTTATGCATCAGAAAAAGCGCGTTCGGTGCTAGACCTAACTTTTTCCAGTTCGGGTTGTGTCATTTTGCCCTGGTCTGCTATCACCTCGGCCACAAACAGCAGCCATCTTCCAAGAATTTTTGAATTCGTGTTGCAACTTAAATTGGTCAATAAGCATTTCCGCACCTATGTTAATTATAGCAAATTTCAAGATTCGTTGCGGTCAATTTTCAATAAGCAGGTAGCACTAAGTGACGAAGTAAAGGCACTTAATTTGGGTCACGTGATAAGTCACAATCGTGACAAATCCCGATTCAGTATGCAGTCAACTAAAGGCGGTACTTATTCCCCCTGGTGGAATCCTGACTGTGAACGCGAATATAGAAGAAGCAAAGCAGTGTGGAGAAAGTTGCCGTATAACCAATGTCCACGTAATTGGAATGATTATAGATTGGTCACAGCTACATTCAGGCAAACAGTTCACAAATTGAAAAAAAAATTATAACGCCAGACAGTACTTATCTATCATTATCATTATCTATCAGTCTAGTAATAAATACGCCCTATTTAGGTTTCTACAGCCTAAAAAGGTTATTTCAGCATCAACAAATGTAGAATTTGTTAGTTTAACTTCCACAGAATCGGTACAGTCACTGAAGGAGATGCAAAAACTTAAACAGTCGATTTACGGGACTTCTACACTATCATATGCCGGCACCTGAAAAAGCTGAGGAATTCACAGCAGACACATTAGAACAATCAGTGAAAGTGGTAAAGTCACTGCCAGCTTCATCTGCAGGTCCTGATGGCATAGCTACAGCAATTATAAAAATAATATTCAAATTCTCTCCCCAGGATTTGCTTAAATTTATATTTTTGTCCAATAATGCATGGTTTCATCCAGATTAGAAAGTTGCCAGAGCAATTCCGCTACTTAAAAAAGCAGGGCGATGGATATACAATGGATAAGCTTACACCTATTTATCTGACTTCATATCTTGTAAAGCTAATCGAGAGAGTGTTGTATGGTCACATCGAAAAGTGGATAGGCGACAACCAAATATTAAGTGACTCTCAAACAGGATTCAGCCCTGGGTGCTCAACTTGATGTAATCATGGTGACTTGGAGTCGAATTCAGCTCGCTCGCCGCAACAACCAGTACGCGGCATTAGTGACATTAGATATTGCAAAGGCGTATGACAGTGGCCAGCACACCATCTTGATCAACAGACTTGAAAGTGCAAATCTCCCACAGTATACAACTGCATGGATTCATAACTTCCTAAGCGGACGTACGTTTTATTGCTATCAAAACGGTGTTTCTTCTCAATGTTACAAACAGACAAGAGGTGTTCCTCAAGGCGCAGTGCTTCCCCCGTTATAGTTAACATATTTCTAATTCATAATCCGACACACATGATCTGCAGCTATACGTATACGCTGATGAGATCGCAATTTTCTTTGTCAAATCATATACATAGCCTTTATACATCATTGCAAATCAGATTGAAATGTGGTTTAAAGGAACACAAATGTTGCTAAAAACTTTTTGTGCGCAAACAAACAGAGACGAAGAATAGGGGCAACGCAAGGACGAGCGCTTTCTAACAACTGGTTTTATTTTTGAAGAACCACCTCCTTAAATACCCACAGACCTGCGCGATCTAGTCAACAGAGCACGCCTATAGCGCATATGATACCCGCAGGTCTGCGCGATCAAGTCAAGAGAGCACGTCAATAGTACATATAACACTTGTGATAAAAAGACGTGGACAAAAGCCACCCGGTCAACATAAAAACAGCAAGGTGCATAAAACAACCACTTACAATAAAATGCGTTAAAGATGTGATGCTAGAAGCGAATTTTCTTTATCCAACAATGAAACAGAAGGATGGCTGATGCATTTTTCTTTTTGTTTTTTAATCTAGTGTGCTTCCACAATTTCCCTAGCGGTTTGATTCCTATGCCTATACAAAATGTATGTGCTACTAAGACAAGGTGAGCAATCATGTTCTTGGCAATGCATTGCCAAATGCGTACTAGGGCGACCTTTCAGACTAGACAAGTGCTCCCTTAACCTCGTGTTAATGCATCTCGCAGTCTGCCCTACGTACACATGACCACACGTCATAGGAATCTGGTAAACAACGTTCTTGGCGCAATCAACAAATTGGTTCTTGCGCGGATGTTTAACACTACATTCTTTCTTTACATCATCCTTACTTTCGAACTTCTTTTAACTTAGAACACACGCTACCTATTCTGTTCTTTGCCGAAAATACCACTTTTACTGCATAACTACCAGCCACCTTTTTAAGTCTGTGTGAAAGGCCGTGCACATACGGAATCACTGAAACCTTGGAAGCTGCATCCTTCTGCCTTTGATTCTTTGTGCATTGTTCTTTATCCTTCTTAAGTTCTTTCATTAGTCTAGCGGACGACGCCAGCATCACAGCGAGCGGGTACCCAGCCTTTCTCAACCTATCAACTTGCTCAAAAAATGCAATCTTTACAGTGTGGTGACATGACTTCGACAATGCTGACCGGAAACAGGAAATGACTATCCCATTCTTCACAAGCCTAGAATGGTTTGAGGCATAGTTCATTAGCAGTTTTCCAGCTCGGGGTGAGAATGACCAACACACATGTTCCGGTAGGAATTTTAAGTTGACATCAAGAAACTGTAGCTTATTATCTACCGGTACTTCCGAAGAAAATGTTAAGTCCTTGCCCAGAGAATTGAAGGCTTCTACAACCCTATTCCTGAAAGCACCCTTGTCTACATGACACCTTAAAATCAAGTAGTCATCGACATATCTGTATACCTTACTTACTACACCTTCTAAATCTTTGGCCAACTCTCTGTCTATGCTCCCCAAAAAAATGCTACTTAGGATGGGAGCTACCTTTGACCCGATGCACACACCCCTTGCCTGTATATACGTTTCACCACAGAATCCTACATGTGTATTCGCTAAATAAATATGCAGAAGTTCAAGAAAGAATTCAATGGCCATGCCGCACGTATTGCGGAATGACACCTCGTCATTCTCATTTGTTATGCAATCTTTAACACTGCACATTAGGGGCCCATGCGGTAAGGAATAGTAAAGATCTTGAACATCTATGCTGAATCCACAGCTGCAGCTTGTACTATCTGATGCCAGACAATTCACAAGGCCTTCAGAGTTTTTCAATAAGTACGGATCCTGTACTTCTAGGGAATTCAACATTTTTTGCAGGAACTCCGCGACCAGAACCTGCCAACAACCTCGCTCGGACACAATTGGCCTAAACGGAATTTCTTGCTTGTGGGTTTTTGCCGTAAAAAATATCTCCAATTTCATTCCTTTTGAGTTCTTTACACGTGACGCAAGCTTATCTTGGTCACATTTTTTCAATAGCTCCACCGCTTTCTTTTTTACGTTTTCTACATTCACATCACATTTCTTAAAGCACTTGTTCACCGCTAGGAAAGCCTTTTCTAAGTAACAATCATTTGGTACAACAACCAGAAAGCCTTCCTTGTCTGCTTGAACAACACGCAGATTATTCTCAACCAAATACTTAGCAGTCCTATCAACATTGGGTCTGGATCTGTCGCTTACCGAAGCTTTGGCCACCACGTCCACACATTCCACCACACATCGTTCTTTTTCTTTCTCTGGTACACTCCTGGCAATGTCCCTTGTAAGTGCTAACCTGTCGACGATGTCGATCCTTGGTTCCACGCAGAACTTTGGCCCCAACTTGAGAACCTGTTGATGCCGTTCTTCCACCGTTGCACCCCCTAGTAATAGAAGGCGTCCCTCTGGCACTTCCCTTTTCTTCTTCTTCGGCAATTTTCGACGAACATCGTTCCATATAGCCTCAGTCACAATATTCGCCTGTCTGCACCAGTCCCGAAAAGCCTTCACGTTAAAAAGACCACCGGAAGCAGACGAACAAGCCACCTTTAGACATTCTTTGAAATGTCTAAAACCAAAAATAAAACCATTTGTTAGAAAGCGCTCATCCTTGTGTTGCCTCTATTCTTCGTCCCTGTTTGTTTGCGCACAAAAAGTTTTAAGATGAATCTGTTCCAACTAGGCCGACTCGCAGTTATGCTTCAGTTAATTTCTAGTTCTTCCGGCACTTTTTCTACTTGTCCGAACTATAGCTTAAACAACCCAGAAGTCCCCAGGTAATTTTCCTGTAGAAGCTATTATAACCATCACAAGTGTCAATCCGCGACGTAGTATTTCCAAGTTTACCTACTGCGACAGTAAGCATTTAATTCGAAAATATATTTTCTAATAACGATAAGCTGCTGCCTGTTAGATACCTAAAGGTTTGTTAGATGACCACCTTGAGAACCTCCGTATAAATGCAGTAATAGCCACATATGCTTCTGTAAGTCAAGAGAAGGCAGGAGTGGGCTTTTTTTCGGCATCATTAAATTGGTCTTACTCTTTTCGACAGCGCGACTTTACACCAGTATTTCAGGCTAAGTTACTAGCTATCATTCTAGCTCTACGAAAACTTCTCTTATCTATTTATTCAGTCGTAACCATAACCGACTCCTCATGTGTTTGTTCTGCTCTATCAGTGCCAACTTCATCTACCATTCTCCGATAATTTTATTTACCTATCCCCCAACATTTACGCCTCATCCGTTTGATATGGTTACCAGGACAGGACACATGGGACTCACTTTAAACGAGGCAGCAGATGCACTAGAGGTGGCGTCTCTTAAAGGCCCGGTACTGAGGATTATAAAGCCTTCGGCATACCATCCCAGCTGCAAGATTTAAAAATCTCGTATTCAGAGCATGCTAAATTATGTGTATTAAATAACACCGATTTTCAGCACGTTAGATTCCCTTGGCAGAGCAGCTGGTGTTAAACAAGAAAATTTGAAGTTTCTTTCACGAGAATGCGTTGTCAAATACCAGTGCTTAATTTTTATTCCCACAGGTATAGTTTGGCACTTTCCCCTCAATGTTTTTATTGCAACGAACCTGAAACTATGGAACATTTTTTCATAGAGTTTCGTAGGCTCTACGAGCACAGGCAACGATTTCTGGAAGGTACACTTCGCCATTTTGGATTGGCCATCATGCTTTCTATGATACTGTCTCTTGGGGCATCGGCACTAGGACACAGCAACAAGAACGTATATGGTGCAATATTTAATTTTGCAAGTGAAACAAGGAGACTGCCATATTAATTTTACCGTTTTACTTTCCTCAGTATGAACACAAAAATATTAACTTCGAATAATAAAATAATATAGCCTGAATAGTGATATTAACCATTAGTTATCATTTAATATTTTATACGGGCGGACGCTAAAGGTCGGCGCTGCAAAACATAACGAAAATAAAGTTGGGAGGTGCGTGCTCGCGGCGCAAGCATGGCACGCGCTAGTCCGTTCTAAGAGCCTGCGACGCTGGTCCTCTCGTTCTGGTGCTCCGCTGCAACCACTCTGTTCCCGACAATATCATTCTTAAATTACAATATCCTATTTAAGTATTCCCTTTTTTACCTACTGCCGCCCGATTCATGACCGATCCCCCGTAGTGGGTTGAGCCATATCCGCAGGCACCAAACCAAACCAAACCCACAATGTGTGTGTGCGAAGCGCACACGAACAAGGTCCTCGCACACGCGCCCCATGCGCTCAGACGGCTAGGACCTCGCGAAGAGCAAGACGACGCCGAGCACGGTATCGCTGCGCGCAAGCCGAGACGCCGAAACCTGAACCGAAACCACCAACGGCGCATCGTTAGCATCGTGTACTTCCCCGACATGGTTGCAACAGAGTAAGCAGTTTTTTCCTTTCGTCGGCCGGCCGCTTTTCCTCGATTTTCCGGCTCAAAGGCATCATCCGAGGGCCGCAGTTTTCATTTCCATTCATCGCGGCACTCATTTACGCCAGCAGACAGACATTTCGGCGGAAGCGCCTGCAAGCAAAGGCTTCTCTTTCTATTGTGTCCCAGCCTCACTGCGTGAACGGAAGCTCGCGGTGGTTGGTTGAGCGTGCTCTATTGTAATGCGGTGTTCCAAACAACATGGCTTCCTGTTGTGGTAGGCGGCTAGAACGCTGCGGCTAGGGGTTCGTTTTCCCAGTTAGCAGCGGCTGTTGCGGGATCGCATGCCCGCAGTGTCGGCGTTCACTGCTGCAGTGAGAAGGTGGGTGAGTCCTTTTCCATTTCACGAGCTCTTTGCAGAGATATAGTGCGCCGACGGCTGGTGCAGCGAAACGATCGGTGGACGCGCTACCTGCGACCACTGCCGCGTACTTTCCAGTGCAACATGTTTACATTTTCGTCATTTACGCTAGCGTTGACGTATCGAGCGTCGGCTTTCAAATCCCAGCTCGTCGTGACGCATTCAAACGTGTGAGGAAAGAACAGAGTACCGTTCAGTTGACTTGTAGGTCGTATTCGGGGTATGCGTCGTTGCGGTGCACAGGCACGGTCGCGTCATGGTTCGATTGCTCGCGGTCAGTGGTTCTTGCCCAAAAATCGACGATTGGGTCATTTTTAGAGCGTCTGCTTGTACTGCGAAAAAAAGCAGCAATACTCTTGTGCATGGCTGTCCGAAGTCCATGCACGGGACCGTGTTGAGATTTCCCGAAATTTTTTGTGAAGTTAAGTGCTTTTGTTGATAGGGTGACCAACGATTGGTCACTCCCATGACCGACTAGATCGACGCTTCAACTGTAGTCCTAAGGGGAGCGTTTAATGGTTGCGAATGCGCACAAAACAAATATCTAAATGTCACTGCTTAGTGTACGAGAGGGTTTGAGAGCTTCTGTATTGTCGTAGACGGGTGCTTTCCGCTGACCCGTGGCTGCAGTCGAAATCCCACGCATAAACGAGTATGGGCAGCGTTCTCCGTGTGGAGTTAAAGCTTTCATGTTTTGAAGTTGCTGAGGTTTCTGGGACACCGTAACGGGCTCTTGCAGCTGTTGTAAGGACATCCGAGTATTTTTACGATCTTTTCCCCTTTTAGGTCGCTTTCAATTGTGGACTTGCAATATTAAATACCTGACTATATATGTACTGCACATAAGGGTCTTTTGTGTCAGGACAAAGTTGTGCTAGCTTTGCAATAAGTGCAATGCAGCGATATCAATGGCAAGAGCAAATCTGCTGTTAAATGTTGGTGTGTGCAGCTACAATGTGACAGCCACATGTGAAAAGCTACCTGTCATCTGGGAGAAGCTGTGTTTTCGTATTGCAGCACCTCTTTGTCTTGTGTGTCATGAGGCATCTGTTAGTAGCAGACAATGAATTGTAGACTGACAGTGATCCCAAGTCATCATTTTCAAAGTAGGATCATTGTCGTAGACTGACTGTGATGCTCTTTTTTGAAGATGGGCAGTTTTCCAGGGCTGGTACATTGTTATGACTGCTGCTGAATGTTGCCCTGTTCTAAACTTGAAATTATCATTTCACTGTACGGCCACAAGACTTTCCTTGTGCCATCAGGCAACATCATTGAGCAGACTTCTTGTTGCGAAAGCCAATGCCTGTGCTGTTAAGCCACATCAGTCATTGAATTTATCGTACCAGTGCCTTCACTAAATTAATGGGGAGGCTGTGATGACTAGAATTCAGCGTCACAGCAGACAACTGACCGCTGTTCACTTCCTGCACTGTTTTCTTGTGAATCATGATGGAGCATTGCCTTCATAAAACAACCTAATTGAGATTTGTATAAATATTACACCAGCTGCAATCCACTGCAGGTTTTCCATCTGTAATTATGGGCTGGTGTGCATGTGTGTCCACGTGACCGTTATTGCATACTGTGTTGGATATATGGTAGAGTAGATAAAAATAGGGGCCTTTAGGCATTGCACACCCACAGTTAGGAGACGTAAACTGCCAGGTGTACAAAGTAATGCAAAAATGTATAGAAAAGAATGCAAGCAGAGCATGCGGTGTTGTATAGGCAAAGATGCTTGAGTGCGTTATTTCTGAAACTACCCAATGAAATGGAATGAAGTGAAAGTAGTTCTTTGATTATGTCGGTCCAAGTGTGGTCATCAGGTTACTATGCACCATTACATTATTGGCGCTTTTCATTGACTGTCGCTGTCTCTTTTTGCTCAATTTCCAGGATGGCAACAAGTGCCGACCGTCCAGTCCGTCAAAGGTAGTAGTGACAGTGGGTGCGCGTGTGTGTGTGGTGCGCGAGTGGTCGTGTGCCAATGGCTGTGGAACTGGGCCTGCGGGTGGTTCGTGGGCCCGACTGGAAGTGGGCGAACCAGGATGGTGGCGAGGGACATGTGGGCACCCTCGTGGAGATTGGCGAACCTGGGAGTACGTCTTCACCAGATCGCACTGTGGTGGTGCAGTGGGACTCGGGCTCCCGTACCAACTACCGCGTCGGCTACCAGGGCGCATACGACCTACGCGTCTTCGACAATGCCCCAGCCGGTGAGTTGCGTAGCCATCATGATAAAGCTTTCACATGTACAGCCTAAAATTACATATGTGACTGCGAGTGCCAAGATTATTTCGCACCACGTTTGGTCGTCGAATCGCCAAGCCAGGTCATCTTCACTGGATGTCACAATTTAGCTGGTATACATTTGTGAATAATGCAGGTAAGTACTTCTAAAGCTTGTGCTGCAAGAGGAAATGTCATTTGTAGCTAATTATGTTCACTACAACCTGTGTCAGTGTAGTATGCTGTACTAGACGGTGCAGAAAAAAAGATTGCACTGTTGGGTTAGGAGGGATAATAGTCTGAAACCTGAAAAAGAAAGTCATGGTCCTCATTTGGTATTTTCTGCCCCCTTTTTATTTTGTTCAATTTCTGGAATTTTGTATTTTCATTCCTGTATTTTTCAAGTTCTGTATCTGACAATGCTGTCAACAAATAGTGATATATCTAGCTGGAAATATGAGTGACACTTTTGCAATATAGAGAAATCTTAATTTAAAAGAAAAATTGTTGAGCAAGTGCTAAGGCAAAAATAAATAAATACAAATTACTTGTTGGCGTGTGAAATGCTTCACTGCTGCGCTTTTATGGAGAATGTCCGCTGCTTACCAAGTGGACCATTAAGGGAACTGGGTGAAAATGACATTTTATAGAGATGACATTCGATCTCTCTTCGTCACAGGGATATCTGAAAAACATCATACAGTACCTCCTTTCGTGGTCTTGAACCAGTGGGCATGACACTTTTCTGTACCATATCATGCATCAAACTCACCTGTCTGCTCTAAGCACTGTTATTAGCAAAACCTGATGACTTCTGAAGCTGTCTTTCTGTGGGCGATATATTATTGCACAGCTCTTCTTGACATTGCATTTCCTCTTGGCAGCACATCCGCTAGAAACCAAGAGGAATTCATGCTGTCAGCTGTAGTATCACATTAAGTTGTGGAAGTCTGCAGCTGTTTCCTGACGTAGGGAGTGAGATCTGTCATATCACGCAGCTGTTCTCATTGGTAATTATCCGCATGTGTCGACAGGGTGAGATTTGCGATATCAGTTCTATGTATATATATATTTTATTCTCCTGGGTTGCTATGTGGCACGATTTTGGGATGAAATTATAAACATGGAGGTCTGTTTCAAGCAGATATTGCAAGAGTGAGTTATAGAATGCATTGTCCATGAGCCATCGTTCATAGTCTTCAGGTTGGGCACTTCTCAACTTATCAGTTATATTTATGCGGCTGTTTCAACCACCATATCAGCCGGCAAAATTTCTGAAAGTGGTTCTTTTTATAAGGAAAGAAGTTTTAATGCATTTTTAAAATTGCCGTACTCCAGACCAGTGTTTCGCAACCTGTGGTCTGTGGATCATAGTTTCCTAGAAAAAATTACTAGAGCGAGCTGGGGCGCTAGTACGCTGCAAGTAGGGTGGTTCAGCCATCTTGAGAATGACAGATTTGCCTAAATTTCGTGGTTCATGCTTCTTATGGCTTTGCGGCATTGCAAATTAATCATTTGGAACAAGATACTGCATTATGAAAGCAACAATTTGCACTTATTATGCATGTGTGCAGGAACTTATTGCTTTTGTGCACTTAGGAAATGTTGATTTTTGGTAATACAAAAGCAAGCATATTGCAATAGATAATGTCGCAAGAATGTCTGAAGCAACAGGCATGAAGGTTAGGCAAATCCAAGTACTACCCATTATTCTTATGGTCGCGGAACGACCACAATGCCAGAGTTCTCTCAGGTGATTTTTGTAGGAAACTCCGCTGTAGACCAAGCCAATAGTCATGAAGGAATATCAAGGTGAGCGGCTGTCATTGGGAGTGCTGCAAGATTTGCCAGCAATAGAAACTGTATAGAAAAAGCAATGGAAGGCATTTAGAGGAGAATTTTCGGTGACCAATCTTTGTGCAGCCGAACTTTCACATTCGATCACTTTAAATAGAAAACATTAAGTGAACATCATATTGAGTCGGGCGTCAAAATTTTGGTTGTCTTCACTTGATTCAAATGCGACCACGGTCATTACCAGTGTGCAACATCATCTTTTTATAGGTTACAGACTGCGTAATGTGTGAAGCGCCGATTATGTAAACCTGGTGGTTGCTATGAATGTCTTTAGTTTAGTTAGAGCCTTAGCTTGGTGGCTGTTTAGAGCATGCTTTTGTGTAAATCTATAAAGTACCTGAGGGGGCATCTTGCATATATTGGCAGTGCATCAGAAAGTGTGCTTCAACTTTTAGTGACAGCGAAATGTTTTAGTAACCTTGTCCAAGATGTCTTCAATTTTACTCGACACCTTGGGGATAGCCAAGGAAGAGGGGAAGTTCTTGGAGATGTCGATTTGTACAAGCATTGGCGAATAGTAGTATATATAATTTTATTACTGTAGATGACAATCTGGATGCCTTCTATCACTTCTGTACTCATTTCCACAGATTGCAACTTCAAAAAGGTTTCACTCCAAGATACTATAGCTTTCTGAATTAGCTTTTTAAAAAAGTTGTTGATCACTACAGGCGAACAGCACATAAATCGGATATTGTGAGATTTTTGCGCCGTTCACCTGTAATTTTTTACTAGAATTTTAAGTGCATATGCCTGCAAAGCTAGCAGTAGCCTTCTTTGGATCAAACCTTCAGTCAATGACTAGTTAATTATTGCCTGTGGGTTTGAGTGCAGAATTGTGGTGTGACGTAGGGCTTCAAAACTGTGCAGCTCAGGTAATTAAGTTTTGCTGATGAGGGCATGAGAGAAGCAGTACAAGTGTAGACTGAGTGGATGGATGGTACAAGAGCACTGAGAGGGAAAAACCTGTTGATAGCCCCCCAAGTGAGAGAATGAAAATAAAAGATGTGAACAATTTGTCCTAGCCACTATGTATATGTTACTGATAGTAGAATCCAGTTTTGACTTGCCACCTAATGCTTGGCTTAACTTTTAAATGAGATAGTTGGGTGAGTTTCGAACTCCCAGTGTGAGTTAGCAAGGAATTGAATGCTCAATAAACTGTTTCTGCTATTGACTACAGATATTGAGAGATCTGGACTATGGTGTTGATTTTTAACAAGTACCCGACCACTTTCATAATAATCGTGTTAGCACTAAATGAACTATCTCAGGTTGTTCTTTCCTGATATATATTGTTGCCCACTGGTAGTATTATTGAGCTTGTCAGTGTTTTCTGCACCACTGTAGCCATAAACAAACACAAGCTGAAGACAAGATGAAGGCTGCTTACGTCCCATGACTGAATATTTGATGCTGAGGCTAGCTTTTTTACCCATCACTTATAACTGAAAATCTGATGCTGAGCCTGCTTACTTAATCTGAACATCTAGTTTAGTGAGTTGGAGCACTGCAGCAATGGAAATAGGGCGTGATAAAATTGTTCGCTGCTGGGTACTGCAGTTTCAAACATCGATTATGGTAACCAAAAATGTGTGTGCCTAATTAGTGATAAATTTTGAGAGTCGACAACAAATGTTGACGAAATCTTTTTTTCCAGATTTACGTCAACACTATCAAACAAAACCTGTGAGTCAGCCTTGAGTTGTTGCAACATCTGCAGATATGGAGATAGGCCAAGGCCTTTCTAACATGGTGCTTCCAGACAGTATTTATCCAAACAGAGGCTGATAAAGCTGGGAAAGCATTTTGGGTGTTATCATCACTTGTAAACAACCATTATCTTGTTGCTTGCACACGTGCTCCTGCTTTGCCTCTGCAAAGCCACGCCCGTGTTACCTTGTGGTAGTTCCTGAATGGGATTTACCAATACTCTAGCTATACTTGCAGTTTCTGTTTAACTTGCGAGAAAGCTTTATTGATGGCCAGAAGAGGCTGGGGCGTTTAAGATGACAAATTTATCTGTAAAATACGTAGTTGAAGGGGAGTTTTCGGTTGCGACTATTTCTAGGCAATTTGCGCTTGATCCCTCTTCTTCCTTTTCTTTACGCCATCATTTCTTCTGGCGTAAATTTGTTTATTACTTTCTGTATTTAACAATATCATGTTTAATAAGCATGTAAGATAGCATAGTGAAAATATCTGTTATAAGCTTTCAACAGCAGAGCATTCTATAAGCATTAAGACATGTATGGAGATAATAATAAGGAGACATGAAAAGAATGGAAGGTCACATCAATAAAATGCCTTGAGTGCATGCTTTAACTTTTTAAAAGAAAGGCACTGATATTATTAAATGAAGTAGAGTGTTCCAGAAGCTCTACCAAATGCTTCACATAGCCCTTTGATGTGGCTCCTTTTCATAGGACTATGCTATATTGTAAATGGTGCAGACTCTGCTTTTTAACCTTGCCCAAAGAATCTGCTAACATTTACATTATTTGCTAGAAATGCTGGGTATTTATACTGAATTTCTGCTTTATTTAATGTGATGAGCAACAGTAGCTACTATTCATAAACTTTGCCCCATTCAAAAGGAATGGAGACTCCATGAGTTAATGAGTCGGCTTGTAGGTGCGACGCCCATGCACATTGTTTGCACAGTGCTACGTTGTTTGACGTAGACCAGAGGAAACGCCATCGTGTCTGCTGTGGGCTTTCCCCAAACACACTTATCGTAGCAGGGAACGCCCAGATAGGAAGTGCCGCTACGATATGCGATGCCTCACCCCGCCTCCCTCTCCCGCCCCCGCAGTTCGGCTTGGCAAACACTTCCTCATCTCGCGCTATGCACTTGATCGTGTTCCCTTCACTTGCACGCCACAGTGTTCTTGCCTGTAAAGCCTTGGAGACAAACGTAGGTGCATTCTGCTGATTTAGGTTAGGTTAGGTTAGGTTAGGTATAACGAAGCCAGGGAAAGCATAGAGGAAATTAACATTCCTTTTTTATTGAAATGTCAAAGTATTGCTAAGGGAAATTAAAGTAAGCCCACTTCTGAATCCACTTCATTCGCATTACACACGCAGTGCTCTATCATCGAGCTGCCATCATGGCCATCCTCCCACACGCTCTCTAGGTGTTTGCATATATGTCTCTTGGAGTGTTAGCCAGTGCTTGCCACAGCCAATCGTGGTAGATATGGAAATTCTTTTTTTCTATCCTTTCATTGCTAAACTTGTAGCCTTTCTAAATTATTTTTATAACTTCCTTTTCTTTTATGAATGGGTGTGGGACAAGTGCTGTCACTTGGAAGTGTGGTTTCACTTATCCCTCAATGACCTATAGTGCGGAACAAAAAGCACTCTGGATATATTTTTCTTAGTCTCAGCAGCTTGTGCTGTGAATGGCTTAATTTTATGTCCTTTGCAAATTGTTTACACATAACTGGAATTTGGGAAAGTGCTGCACATTTCTGGTACTTCTTGGGACATTCTTCCTGAATGCACGTTGTGTCGCAATTTCTCAATCAAGCAACTCCAAAAGTGTGCACAACGTTAAGCTTTGGCTCCTGCACTAAGGGGGTGTGAGATGTCGTATGTGTTTTCTTGTTTATGTATGTAACATGCTACATGTGAAGTATGGTGGACGAGTGGTGTTTGTCGAGTGCTGTTCTACCACGACAAATCTGATTATTAAGATTAGCACTTATGGACATCGCAGTAATGCACAAATTTGGGAATTGTTGGGAACGGGCATAGTTTCTTTAACTCCCAGCACGAAAGGGCCAGATGCTTTCTCTGTGCAGAGCATGGGTGTGACGTTGCTACATTTTCCTTTTTCTATCCTAGTGCAGTTTTTATCTGCAACACATTATTGTACAGGCATTGCCTCAGGGATAGGTGGGATACACCTTTATTCATTCAAACCTCGGCTCCAATTCTCTACTGCCTCTCTGTGCAGGTGTGAAACACCCAAACATCATATGTGACGCTTGTGTCAAGCGGGGCATCAGTGGGACCCGGTGGAAATGCACACGTTGCTATGATTTCGACTTGTGCAACCAGTGCTACATGGCGGACAAGCATGACCTCACCCACACGTTTGTTCGCTACGACACTGCTGGCTCCGCGGGGTGAGTCCGAGTCCCATGTATTTGACAACTACAGAAAGCTGAACAAGTTCCTATGCTATGGTTCTGTTCTTGCTCTTCTTGTGTCCGCGTCCGCATTTTCTGTGCCTGTCGTCTCAAGCCACAAATACCTCTGCATGCACTGGCAACAACCTTGCTTCCAGATGTGCAGGTGGTCTCATTGTGGTAGGCCAAAGGATGCAGACTGGTATGAATTTCACAGTGGGAGGAACCTCAGGCTTGTGTGAACAGATGACTTGCCATCATCTTGCTGCTCTGCTAACTTGTAAGGGGTCGGGACCTCGTCAAGCTGTTCTAGCATTCAGTCCCGTACTCCTCCTTTTCAATGGAAATAAATATGATTGATTTATTTTGGCAAAAGGTCTTGTCATTGTTCCCTCAGTTGATAAGCCCACACAGCCCTTTGACTGAGGTCATGCGGATGAGGAGAGGACAGCATACACAGCACTATTAGGTGGCTTTGTAGGGAATGGGTAAAGCTTTACAGAAAGGTCATGTTGAAGGCTTGTAAAGAATAACTGTCTTTCCCAAAGGCGAAAGTGTACTTGAGAACTTGCATGCCTGAAGCCAAGGTACAGCAGCCATATTCACAGACGGGAGCACCCCATTTTGGTAGCCTGTTGACATTGCGGGATTTAGGCAAAGCAAGGTCTAGTGAGTGTTTGCCAGTGCAAGGTACAAATAAGATGACAGTTTAGAAGATAGTTAACCTAAATTGCTTTTAAGAATGAGTTGAGGTATTCATCATCATCAGCCTATTTTATGTCCACTGCAGGGCGGAGGCCGCTCCCTGCGATCTCCAGTTACCTCTGTCCTGCGCAAACCAATTCGAACTTGCACCTGCAAATTTCCTAATTTCATCACCCCACCCAGTGTTCTCTTGTCCTCTGCTGCACTTTCCTTTACTTGGCACCCTTCCTGTAACCCTAATGGTCCACCGGTTATCTAACCTACGCATTACATGGCCTGCCCAGCTCCATTTTTTTCTCTTAATGTCAATTAAAATATTGGCTATCCCCATTTTCTCTCTGATCCATACCGCTCTCTTCCTTTCTCTTATTGCTATGCCTATCATTCTTCGTTCCATCGCTCTTTCCACGGTCCTTAACTTGTTCTCAAGCTTCTTTGTCAGTCTCTAAGCTTCTGCCCCATATGTTATCACCAGTAGAATGCATTGATTGTACACCTTTCTTTTCAATGATAGTGGTAAGCTTCCAGTCAGGATCTGACAACGTCTACCGTAAGCACTCCAACCCATTTTTATTCTTCTGTAAATTTCCTTCTCATAATCAGGGGCCCCTGAGAGTAATTGACCTAGGTAAATGTACTCCTTCAGACTCCAGAGGCTGACTGGCAATCCTGAACTCTTGTTCCCTTCCTGGGCTATTGATCATTATCTTTGTCCTCTGCATATTCATCTTCAACCCCACTCTTACACTCTCTCTGTTAAAGTCCTCAATTATTTGTTGTAACTTGTCCCTAGTGTTGCTGAACAGGACAATGTCATCTGCATACCAAAGGTTGCTGAGATATTTGCCGTAGATCCTCACTCCTAAGCCTTCCCAGTTTAATAGCTTGAATACTTCTTCCAAGCATGCAGTGAATAGCATTGGAGAGATTGTGTCTCCTTGCCTGACTCCTTTCTTTATAGGTATCTTTCTACTTTTCTTGTGGAGCATCAAGGTAGCTTGGTATTAAGTTCAGTGTGAATGCTTTCAGTTACCCACACGACATTCTGCCACAAGTCTTAGAGTGAATAACCTGAATATATAATCATAGTATAAACATTCTACTCCTGGCAAAAAGCCTCATATGACAGATATGACGCATATTAATAATCTTGTATGATCAATGAAGTTGCCCATGAAACATATCTTGCTGCAGTGGAATCATATTAATTACTTTCATGGCCAGGAAATTAATGTAGCTAACTTTTCCTTGGGTCAGGTGTGACAGTACGAACTGTCCCCTCATGTCTCCATACTTGACACTAGAAATTTATAACTGTAGTTAGCTTCTGGTCTATGCAGCTTTGTCAGACATTGCAGCGACAATTTGGAAAGATGGAGATTACATTGCGTGCCACTGTGACATCACTTTCAATGGATAACATGACTCCTGCTAATTTTTAAACTTCTCTTTGGGAAACGTAGAGGTATCTGAAAGAAAAAAAAATTATTTGTGGACTTGGAGGCATAAGGATAATTAACTGTAGCAGCACCAAGCATATTCTGTTGTAAATATAGCTCGCAAAGATTTTGTAATCCTCAGGAAAACTCTTTTTCTGCAGAGAAGTTTGTCTTGCTGAGAAAACAATGCAATTAGAAATCAAGTCTTAAGGAAGATTTTTCTTTATAGGAATCAAGGACATGAGAGGGGGTTAACACTACACATGTAATTGACCCATTGGAATGGTTTCCTGAAGCGCATATGGAGCACTGGGAAGGAATTCTTATGTTCCCCCAAACAGAGATCAAGGCTTTTCCTATGTGCTCGCTCGCTCATATTGCTCATGATAAAGGCTCTTAAATTTCAGCGTCTTCCATAAGCACTTTGACATTTAGGTGCCCGAGAACCCCCGTGACTCTTAGGCTAGTAAAAAAAAAAAAAATATAATAAAAAAAAAAAAGAGAACTGGTGGTCAGCTGTGATTAATGACCATGGTTCAAAGATCTAATTAGTTTTATTTTGACATTTTCTTACCCCTTGGAGGCTCTGTATCGCTCACTTAGCAATACTTCAGGGTATTGCAAAGTCACAAAATATCTGTTTAACATAAACAATGTAACTCTTATTTTGAGAATATTGAAAGAATCACATTGATAAGCTTCACACCGATAGCTCATCAAAGCAGTGAGTATAATACAGTACTTCCAATGATTGATTCATTATTATCTTAATATGCTTTTGGTAGTCGGTCCCTTGAAAATCTGCAAATGATTTAGTTCAAAGGTTGCACCAGCAAAGTATGATGTTGGACTAGTCGACACATAGCTGTCAATGTTTGTGGCACAATGCTTGTGGCTGAAATGGACAGAAAGAGTGCCAGTCAGGCAGAAGGAGCACCAGATGTGGGGTCTTGTTTTTCTCTTCTTCTTTTTTTTTCTAACCTTTCGCACCATAAGCATCTATTGCATCAGCAAGCATGCTGCCATTACTTTCTTTATTTCCTCTTGAAAATGAATAATGTATGTAGTGGATCCTTGGCAAAGTATTAAAGAGTGGCACAAGTGCAAAATTAAATAAAGTGCCCATGAAAGAAGGCTTCTTTTTTTCTTTCTTTCAGTTTTTTTTTCTTTGCGGGAGTTGGTGTCTTTTTATTGTGGAGTCGTCACTTCGCTTTATAAAATTTCACATTTTCCTGCACAGCTGCTGTGTCAGCACATGCTGCAGATCAGTGCACTGACAACGAGGGACGAGGAAGTTCGTTTGTTTTGGTTGCTGTAGGAATGAAAGGCGAGAGGGCACTTGGTTTATTGCACAACTACTTGCAACCCATACCGGTGGGAGTAAAGAGGAAGGGAAGCACCCCCCTCTCAGGCATCTCCTCGTTCCACCACTCACGCGCAGGTTCCTGATCCAGCTATCAGTGCCTGTTCTTTGCATACTTCACACACTGCGTTCCGTCACTTGCTATCGTTGCTGGTTGTCCCCTCCAGGAGAGAACTGTGTACGAGCTTGAGTAACTTGAATGAAGTACACGGCCTTTGCTGGTTTCCTAAAGCTAGGTAAACGACAGTTGGGTCTTTATTTATTTATTTTTTCATTGCTTGCTATATTTGTGGAGTTAAAGTCGGTGTTTAATTTTAAGTGGAAGCATAATCGAGGGCATTGGAGCGACGAGTGATCAGCAGATTTGCAGGCATAATGTGGGTCCAGTTTGGAGGCTGATGACAAGGGCAATTGGAGATATCTGTGAGAGGCGTTTGTCTCCCAGTGGACTTAAAGTAGGCTGATAACGGCAGTAAAATATTGTGCAGTAAGGTGTTCTGAAGTTACTAGTTTTGCATTTATTCCCTAGTTTAACAAGCTGTTGGATTTGCTTCTACAGTAATGCAGACTGATTAAGGTTAGTAATGTCAGTGCTTTGTATATTATATTGTGGCTAGTAATGAAAATCGTTGCTATTAGTGACACTTTATTGTGTATAGCTTGTCAGTTCAGTTGTGCTTTATTTTATTTGTCAATTGAAATCTATTTTTAATTTCTTTCAAGCTTAGGCAAAAAAAATGAGAAGTGTTTGTGTTCAGTGCTTGACCCAGTGTATAGGTTTTTACTAACTCATGGTGACACAAGCAAAAGTACTCAGTCCTAGCATGGTGCCTGTGCTTAAAATGCAAGCCACGTTTTTATATTCAGTTTAGAGAACTTGTGTAAATTGTTAGTTAACTTATTGGTGCTTCTGTTCAGGCTGAATGAGTTGTTTGCTTATATAAAACTAACAGACCATTTGAAAAGCCAATCCGTACTTCACATGATATGATAATGCAGAAATTTTCCTTGCTTGAATGGCAAAACATATTGGAGGGGCAAGAAAATGGCCAACAGTGTTTGAGGCTGCCAATCTCCTCTGCCTATATCTACATATTTAAATTTTTGTTGTATATCTCGCAGCTACCTTTTTAGTCTTGTATATTATAGTTCTTTCTTTTTTCCTTTGTAAATGCCGCTTTTTGCCTATTTTTAGTGGTTAGTGCACTTTTGTTTGTTGGTTGGTTGTCTGTTAACTGCAACCAGGAAGCAAGAAACATATGACCATCTCTGCTGCACTATGACCTCTGAAATTTACCTTTGCTTGTGTGTCTCATTATTTGCATTGCCCTTGCAGCAGTTGGGCTTGGACTGCAGCGGAAGAAGCTTTTTCCTGGCTGTGCGAGATCATGTGTTAAATCTTCTGGTCCTGCCTCTTTTTGCAGGGTAGAGATGCCCAGGAGGCAAGGTGCTGTCAAGATTCAAGCACGTGGAATATTCACTGGTGCCAAGGTTGTTCGGGGCCCTGACTGGGACTGGGGCAATCAAGACGGTGAGTGCTGCTAAACCACTGAATTTGCAATTTTGGCTTTGCCACTGGTTTTCCCACATAGTTGACTAATGTATTGTCGGTGCAGATTATAAAAGTGTCTCATGCAAAAGTGGTGGCATTATGCTGCTATGTAAGAAAGTAGGAACTTCGGTACAACTTTTGCAGCTTCGATTTAGTTAAATTTTCTTTATGATGCAACTTTCCCATTACCCTAGAATGCTTTTATGGAAAATGGTGCATTGTGTTCTCGATTTAGTGAAGTAATTTCCTGTGGCAGGTCTTATTAATTAAATGTTTACACATTAATTGCACACTTTGGTACCTGTTTGAGGAGGGTCTACATGAGGGATGAGCTTATAAATGGTTTGCTGTGCCATTTGGCAGCATGGATAGGACACACCCTGTTTGTGCTGATGGGGATATGAAGATAAATAAGTAGAAATAGCCATGGGCTAGTAAGCTCTGATGATGACAGCCAAATCCACAAGTATCCAGTTAACCTACCAATTGACTGTTCAATTAACTTAAATCCTTTAAGGTCAGTGAAAAAGGCAGGAAAGCTACCGAAAGAAAGAAGGAATTTTTTTGGGTGTGAACGATTCTGTTGATCATGTAAAGCAAGACAAAGCAGGAAGTTTGTCAGAAAGGCAAAATTTATCAAAAGAAAAAGAAAGTTTTTTTACACTAACAGAGGTGTGCTTCACGGCACACAAATGGTTTCACTACACATTTTAACCTTTCTTATCTATGCATTTAAGTACAATGCGCTGTATCGCAAAGTTGTTCTCACTTGAAGCTTAACTCTCCGAATCATCATGCTTTCTCTTTTTTTTTAATGTCATTTGAAGCTTTCACCCATCACACGGAGGATGCCATTTTGAAATAGATGGCTGGCAACACAACAACAAACCAATACACCGTTGTTCATAACTTAACTCTTCAACAAGTTCCTTTTGCCATCTAAGTGTTGTTTACAAGAAGCATAGAGTGATGGGCAAGCTGAAATTGTCCAGAGGGTTGCAGGAAAAATAAAACAGTGTCTGCCGAGTTGCACTTCATATTTTTTGCAAGTATGTGCTGAGGCTACAGAAAATATTGTTAATGCTACATGGGATGTGTTCTTGCACTGAACTTTAACCATGCTGACATTGCATGGTAAACATTTTTGAAAAGCCAGGCTGTCCGGTTTTCATACCTGCTTTAGCTAGATGGAACATTGTGGTTTTTACTTTAGCCAGAAAGAAGCAGTGAGTGCTCCTTGTAATAGCTTTAGCTTATCCTGAGGTTAAGCTAAGGTTATTAAACTGAGGGTTAGGCCAACAGCTCTTGCCACAGGTTTGTTTGCTTCTGTTATGAAAGCTTAGTTAAGGCAGGCAGCAGGCAATCTAGCGTATAGTTTTGCTGCCACCGTAGCATGCTTACACTAATTGCATATATTCATCTGCAGCTTTGGCAAATTGCCTTCATAGGTGCTTATATGTTGATACGTGTGCTACCATGTCAGGTCAAGTCATACACATTTGAAAAAAACTACTCCATACAGCACTCACCCTGAGCTGTTGTTACTACTTTGAATGTAAACAATAGCTGCCAACTTTGTTTTGTGATGACAAGCAGAAGAACCTGAAATTGAACGAAACTTTGGTTAACTTACCTAACCTGTCAGCTTACCCATGTGGCAAGGGGTGTTGATCACCATACAGCCGTTTGCAGGGGAAGTGATCTGCCTTTGTTCCGAGCGTTAGGGTGGTTGCACGGTGCAGGAGGTGAGGGCAAGGCGGGCACAGTGACAGACGTGCGCGGCTGGGAGACCGAGTCTGGACGCAGTGTGGCGAGCGTGCGCTGGTCCTCGGGTTCGACGAACGTCTACCGGCTAGGACACCTGGGCAAAGTGGACTTGAGGTGCATCCAGGACGTGCCGGGACCTACTTATTACCGAGACCACCTTCCTGTACTGGGTGCGTGACAGAGGCTGCAGGCATAGTTCTCTCATTCTCCCTGCCCTACACTGGTACACAGTTTGAAGCATCGAAGTGGCCTCCTGGTGCTGCTAGTGAGACACAATTGAATGGAAGGCCTGGTTGGTAGCCTTATCACTCAACTGCTTTGGGGGTGCGTGCCAGTTGACTAAACCTGCAAGACCAGGTGTGGCAAGATGAACGTATTGGCAGGCATATAATTTTCAGTCTTTTATCTATTCTTTTTTTTTAAGTTTCTGTCAGTTTGTAAACAGCTTCATGAAACACTGCGGTGACAATGAATAATGTTGAAAACTTCTTTTAATAGCATGGCACCTGCAGTGCAGTAGCACTAACAGCTGCAGGTGTGACCTCTAAAATTATGAGCACAGCGTAATTTCTTGGGCAGCATGTGTGAGAAGTTGGGTAAAATGACAGGAGAGGGCAGCATTTGGGTGTCATGCCAACCATGGCCATGCTATGCGGGGGCCTTTGTGCACCATGGTCCAGAGCTCTTGTGCTTACTGTATCTGTAATACTACTGTATCTTTCAAGATACAGTAGTATTTCTTGGCAGGGTGTTTGATGGACACACTAAAAGCACTAAGCAAAAATCGGTAGAGAGAATCTTCATGCTGGTAAAGCCTTATGATGTGCACTCCCTGCACGTTTTCTTTGGCCTAGCAGGACACTTTAGGGCATTTATCAAGTACTATGCACTGAGGACAAGGTGCCCCACACGTTTAACTAAGAAAGACATGCCTTTTCAATGGCATGAGGAGTGCAAAGCTGTCTATTGTGAGCTTGTAAAGCTAATATTGTCGGACCCCATCTTGCAAATACCGGATTTTTCTCTGCCTTTCGTGCTGAACACTGATGCATCACACTATGCTACCGGTGCAGTTCTATGCCAGAAACCCTCAAAACAAGCCGATCAAACCAAACACCAAGTTGTAGAGTATTATAGCTATACCCTGAAACCCGTTGAAATCAATTGCTCTACCATGGAAAAGGAATCTCTGGCCATCTTAAAAGCTCTGCAATACTTTTGTACTTACCTAGAAGGTGCCAAATTCATACTTTTCACTGACCACGAAGCACTGACTCCACTTCTGAGCATGGCCCAGCCAAGAGGCCGCATTGCTAGATGGGTGAACTATCTGCAACAATTTGATTTCATAATTTTGCTCTGTCCTGGCTTGCTCTTCACTGATGCTGATGTACTGTCAAGATTACTTGTACACGAATCAAGCAAGAATCCAGAGGCAATCAATCATATTAAGCTGTAGGAAGGTACAGAAGAGCTCCAGTTTATCAATGGAAAGTATTACGTACCACCAACTACGGTTTCCAAAGATTCTTCATTTATACCATGACATTCCTAGATCGGGCGGACATGATGCCTTCTGGCGCATTTATAAGAAATTGCTGATGAGATTCACATGGCCAGGCATGAAAAACGACATCAGCCATTACATCCGCACGTGCCACCTCTGCCAGGTAAACAAAGTTAAATTCAAGCAAACGACAGACGTTATGACAAACCTTGAATTTTCAAGCGTCCCGTTCGAAGTAATTCATTTAAACTTCGCGGAGCTCAAAAAGAAGGGGGAAGGACTCAAGCGAACGCAAGCTCCCTTGCTTTCCATAGATGAGTGCAGATGATGATTGCGGCTAAAGCTGGCAAAGAAGACGCAAACAGTGTAATAGATCTCCTCAAGGCTGAATGTTTTGAACACGTAAAGAGGGTAGTCTGCGACAACGGACCGGCTTTCCGGAGTGCCAGGTTATCAAAGATGGCACAGGAGTACAGGATAATGATAAAGTATTTTTCTCCATACCACCCAGCAGCAAACGATCTAGTGGAACGTGCCATATGAAACATCAAACATTAGCTGAAGATGTATACAGACTTTCACCATGGCTGGAAGTGCTGTCTCGAGGCCGCTGTGAAACATCACAACAGATCGTACACCACTGGTTTAGGCTGCAGTCCTCATTTTGCCACTTCGGGTACAGGGGCCATACTTCCTGCAGATCATGAGCTAGGCCTCCTAAAGAACCTCGAACTCGCTGAAGTAAAAAAAAGCTGTCAAAGAACAGGTCTACAAGCACCACATGAAGAGAAACTTTGATAAAATGCACAGTAGCGAGATACCGGACATACAACCTGGAGACTATGTCCTTGTAAGGAAATGAGCTGTACTTTCATATTCTAAATTTTACAGACCATTTCAAGTGATTAAAACTGCATCCCAGCATGGAATGTTGAAGGACATCTGGTACACCGGTGTCTCAGGTCAAACGGAGTGCGCCTCTATTGGAAACATATTAAAGTATTTTTATTTACTCATACTGTTGGCCTGTCGGCTGTTAAAGGGTGGGTCATAAGCAGCACTGCAACCATGAGTACAATACATGAATATTCCAATAATATATATAGCACTAAGAAAAACTAGTCGATTGCAGTATGTCGGCAATTAGTACAGTACATGAATAGGGGAACATAGGCAAACTGAAAAGGTATATAAGCGAAATATTCTGCACATACTCCGATCAATAATGCAAGACTATAAATGCAGTGTTAACAAACGAGCTCATACACACACCATCCCCCCCCCCCCCCCCGCCAAAACAAAAGAAAAGAGCAGTGAGCACGTATACGTGTGTGCATCTTTCAGTATGGCTTTAACTTTTTCTTAAATTGTTCTGCACTGATGCTTTCTTGCATTAACACCGGTAATTCCATTCTTTAATGGTTCTTGGGAAGAAGGAATATGCGTAAGCGTTAATGTGCATCTGAGGTATTCGAAAAGTATTATATGTGCTTTTCTGTAGCGTTCTACCTTGTCATGCTATCAAATACTGTTCACTATTGATACTGTTCACTATTACACCCAGGAGGTGTAATCAAAACAAGTTCAGAAGAGTGAAGCGGTCTGCGTTGGATGCATGAAAGAAGACGAAGTGGGCTAGGGGAGAAGTGAGGACAAAGAAGTTAATATAAGATGGCGGACGGCACCCGTCTCACTGAGATTATGTCTTTTCTACTGCAGTTCTAGTTAGGGACGCTACATTCTACAGGTGAGGTCCTTTTATGCGACGTCACAGGTGAACATATTTGTGAGTTTTGCATCTTTAATTAACTCAGTAAAAATAAGCAAAGAATCGTGCATTTCCAGAAATTTTTGCATAACAATTAACGTTTCAGCCACAATATGTTTTTACTATCTTTCCCTGTTGCTGTAATTTATGTTAAAAATAATGTTAGACTGTGAAGTAAAGTACTTTTCTAGAAGCTTACTTCTGAATTTGGCAAGGTGATTGTTTGATGATGTTCAGACCTAAATTAAGCAATAAGGCCCTCTAGATAAATATATGCAAAAAAGCTTGTTAAACGTTTCACCCTTATATCTTGTCATCTAGAAATTTTAATTAGAGTAAATTTTGTTTGAGGCAGGAAAAGTATTTTTGAAATCAAAAAGCTATCACCAGTAGGCACTCCTGAACTGTGCCCTCACAGGTGACAACTGAACTTTTGCCGGGCTTATGAACTGTTTATGCATAAAATATGGGCACATGCTTGTTTATGCGCAGTTTATGGCAGAAAAGTATCCGTTTACACTGTTTGAATGTTGATGCCCCCCATACCTAAGTTTTACGATAATAGATTTGTGTGTTCAAACTAAACCACGACTGCTTCGACGTCATTGTCACGATTGGATAGTTATCCGACACGAGATATTGTGCATGGCACTGATTCATTGTTTTGTAAGTACTACAGACCAGCAAATTGCGAGTTATGCAAGAACCTGAATCACCGGCACTCCGCACCAATCGTGGCATAAGGGACAATTGTCAAAAAATTTCCACTTTGCAGGCCAAAGTTTGCTTTGAGTGTCAAGTGTCATTTTCGTTCTGGTGCGGACAAGCAGAGGAGAAACGAACGTGTGATTATTCTGCCTCTGCATAGGACAGCATGAGTCCAAGTTAGCCACTATCTGTCACTGCAAAAAGCTCACATCTATGCCTTGTTCGCCTACCTGAATGCCCTGTACCCCCCTCCAAATTAGAAGTGGCAAACTGACAAACATACGCCATTAACGATGTACTTATACTGGTGTCAAGGGACACCAGTATACACCAGTTCGCTTGGCAAATAGCCACAGTGTAATGCATGCCAGAAAAATAGCTGGCACCACATATGTGTTCTGCAGTGAAGATACAGTTTGGGAGTGCCTGCCGGTGAAATTGGTTGTGGACTTTAAAAATTTTTTCGGCCCCCAAACAAAATTTACTCAAACTAGAATTTCTAGATCATAAAATGAAAGGTTGGTTAGTACAATGAGCTGTTTCGCATATTTTTATCTGGGGGGGGGGGCCTGAGCACCATTCAAAAGTGACTTTATCCCAAATTTGAAAGCAATTCTTTAGAAAAGTACTTAATGTCGTAGTCGAATAATTATTTTTAGCAGAAGCTATAGCAGTGGGAAAAAACAGTAGAAGAGGGTTGTGGCTGAAACCTTAACGATGTTTATGGAAGAAATCTCTGAATATGCACAAACATGGGAAATGAATAAATGTGTTAACTTATATTGTCACATGAAGGAACCATGCCAGTAGAATATTCTAAACTAGTACTTGTCATTCTACCTTGTTTCACACTAAATTAAAATATATTCAACTCCAACCAACTTTTGCTTCTTTACGGAAACTTCAAAGAATGCATACATCGTGGAGCAATTTTTTATGAGAAAAATACTTTGGTGAAACCTCATTCACACGATCACCAACAAGCCCACATTTTTCCATGAGAATCAACGATGGGGACTTTTGGAATCTGGGTCGTTTTGTGTAGAATAACCCAGTAGTGTATCACGGTATGCTAAAATGTTCCATTTGAGATATCTTGTGACAGGAATCATTACATCATGTGTCTCCTCTGAGGTCAAATTATCAGTTAGGGATTGTATAGGAAATTCTTGATTTGTTAAAACAGTTTTTTTTTATATGTTTGGGTTGATGTAGGAATTTCAAGGGAATTAATATGATTTTGTTAGATCCATTCATTTGTTACAAGCCATTTCATTATAAACAAGGTTTCACAATACTTCTGATGCTTTTTGAAGTCACCTTTGTGTGCTCAAATATATTTACCTAAGAAATGCCTGTGCTCCGAGCACTCAAACTTGAGTAAAATCTTAGCCACAACTCTGACTCTTCAATGTGCGCAGGACTCTTATCAGCAAACATACAGTCACGCATTTTGACGTCACTAGCATGCAGCTGCACCAACTGAAGAATAGGGCTTACGAATTCGCTTTTAAATATTGCCCAGCTTTAGAAACTCCTCGAACTCCAGCAACTGTAACAACTGCAATGTGTCTGGTACAAAAACTTTAAGATTTCCCACGGAGTAAAGTGAAGTGGGGATGGTGCACTCTCTTGTCAGCCTAGTAGAAGTTGCGTGTGGCATTCGTCTTATCAGCAGCATATTCATTGGACCATAATCACTTGTAATAAGGAACAGGTTTGTAGAAGAGCCTAGATTGGTCGCACACGTGCACTGTTATCTGTATCTCACTGTGGGTGATAACACAGGCACACGTAAAGCCGTTCAGTGTAGTAGTGTAAATCGAAAGCAAACAGTGCATTGTACTAACACAGTGCAAGCGATACTTGCCTTTGGTGTTATCAGCAGCACGCTTTCCACCTCTTGAATGGCTTAGTAAAACAGAGTACCGAAGAAGGAAGCGTGATTCTGTGTGGTGATAACGCACCGTTATCTTTGAGTACGCATGGAAGCTCAGGCATGCTGTAACTGTCTGCTCCTTTGAAAACACGGTGGGCAGTTGGCGTATTGCACCAGAAGGGAGTCAGCGTGATTGTAACATGCGTTGGCCGCGCAGGCATGGGCTCTGCGTCAGACCGGGCGGTTGTCACCCTGAGAGGTGCGTCAGCGCAGTCGCAGCGCTCTCCGTTCAGCGTGGGAGACCGGGTGGAAGTGTTGCTTGACATCGAGTCCCTAAAGATCATGCAGGATGGGCATGGTGGATGGAATCCCAAGATGTCTGAGGTAGGTGCGCTTGTGTCCTTTCAACGTGCGATATTCCGTATGTAAAGTTCTGTGCAGCCACGTTTAGAAGTCTAGAGGCAAAAGCCTGCGGAAATATTGTATGCAGCCTTGCACAGTTCCTTGGAGCACCTAAGCTGACTTCCTTAGCTATGTCCACGATCTCTGAACTTTGATACCCTGCAACTTGCGAGAAATATATGGAGTGTCATGTGACACTCTCCCCCACCCACCCTCGTAACCAATTTTACCATCTCAAGTCTTCTCAACCCCACGAGCAAGTAAAATTTTTTAATACAATCTGTTAATACAGAATGTTCTTACTAAAGCTTCATTCCAAGTTACCATGAGATTGAAGCATGTGGGCTAGGAAACAATGCAGAAATGGAAAAAAGAGACCTTGTGCCAGTAGTAACTGCTGGCAGTTGCTTTTGTTGATGCGAGTGAGCTTGTTTTAAAAGTGTACTGAGAAGTAAAAACTGTAAGTTCCATGCTATAAAAATAGTAATAATAATGTGAAGTATATCGAACTGTGGCTTGTACCCTTATGGCATCGAATTCATGCGCTAACCACTTTGTTAGGCTTCTCAAACCTATTTGCAACTTTCATTGGGAAGTGGGCAGGGTTCGATGTTTTGGAAGAACTGGTTCTAATTGATAGGCAACCCTTCCCACTTTATTCATCGAACATACAGTCCAAATGAAGCTATTCACTGTGTGCGTAGTCTGATCATGCTTCATCCAACTTTGAAACACCCCGTTATGCAACTCTGAAAAAGTATGCACTGCTTTGTCTATGTGACATGACATAATGCTGCACACGGTTGCTGCAGGCATGTACGTACAAGCATTTGTAAAGCAGGAATGTCTTATCTGGTCATTTGTTTTGGTGTTTCCGCTTCGCTCTTTTTCTAGCCATTCATCCACTTCATAGTTACGGTTTCTGCAGTACTCCTCTTTCTGTGAGCAGTGGGGCAGGTTGTGTAACTAAAGCCCCTAAGAGCTTGCGACATGCCCTCACTTAGCATAAGTATACAGTCGACTTCCGTTAATTTAACCCTGACAGGACCGACAGAACTGATAGACTTATCCAGCTGTTCAAGATGCAGAAAAAACATCAATACACACTGCCTGACTCATTTGGCAGTATTTTCCCAATTCTAACAGGCCCCCAAATCAAACACACGCCCACTTTCTATGTGTTAAAAGCAGAAAACTAACATAGAAATGGCATTAAAACCATTTGTATTTCTAATAATGTAGGTCTTGTTGTTTCATTTCATTTTGTGCTGTTGTTTAGAAGATGTATAGTTGGTATAATTTTTTACTACTGCCCTGTTCATGTTATTGCTTCTTTTGCTTTTCTTTGTGCTTGTCGGAATTAACAGTATTTGGTACTTATATTGTAATGTCACATGGTGGTGTGCAGAATTTGTGGTGTATTCTATTTTTTATCAGTTGCCTGTACCCCCCCACCCCCATGTAATACCCTCAGCTGTGAGGGCCTTTAAGGGTAAATTGCATAAAAAAGAAGCTCCTAAACAAAGAAGTCGAATGTGTAGCTGATTTTTTAGCAAGAAAAATGGGCAAGGGTCAGAGGTGTATCCAGGATAGCCTCTAACATAGGGCCCTCATCAGTGCACGCAGAAAGGGCTTATCAATGCATACAGGGGGGGGCTTGTTGTAAGCTTACTAATGGGCCTCCATGGCCTCCCCTCTGGATCCACCAGTGGCATGGGTCTACTATATGTCGCACAGCATTGGCCAGCTCCCCAAGGTCAGCTTTGCCGTAATACATCGGTCGTATGCGGTAAAGCACTCAAACGCTGTCCAGGTGGTTTTATGTATCGGCGACTGGCTCGACGGATTCCGACAGGGTCATTCTGGACTCGCTTTTGGCTTTCGCCAAGGATGCGCAGCTTCTAGGACGGCTCTGAATACGCTTCCCCCTTCCTCTTCCCCATTATAGGCCTTCGAGCCATCCCTTAATACATTTTGTCATCATCATCATCGTCATGCATCATGTCCGATCGGCATGGTGCAGCCAAATTTTGGCCCAATTTTTTTTGTAAAAGAAAATGCACACATTAGATTCGGTTAAATGCTGTAATCAGACATTGTGAGCTAGGGTTCTCGCTTGAAAATCTTCCTAGGGCAGGCTGAAAATAGGCGTTTTTGATGTGTGTTTTGAGATGCGCGTTAAACACATTCGCTGTCCCCTAATACTTCGTCCGCACCTATTCCCATCTATAGCCCGCGATCAATAGTTGCAAGGTCATATCTTTATTAGTCATATCATGAGAAGCCAACAAACACTGACAGCAAGGACAACATAGGGGAAATTACTTGTAACTGTACTTAATAAATTAAAATAAAGAAACGATAAATTAATGGAAATTAAAGTGGATGAAAAGACAACTTGCCGCAGGCGGGCACAAGTAAGCACAAGTAATTTTCCCTATGTTGTCCTTGGTGTCAGTGTTTGTTGGCTTCTCATGATATGACTAATAAAAATCGGGCTCCTTGGTTAACCCCCTTTCTTCTCGTTTAAAGTCATATTTTGCCACTTTCCAAGTGCTCTCGAACAGCTAGCGCCAGTTGTTGTGTTATTCAGCAACTATTTAGGCAGTTTCAGTTTTCATTTTCTTTTTCCACTGTGCACGGATCTTTAAGTGCCTCTGTAGAAAGGCTGTGGTCAGCCCAATCAGCATTTCTAGTTTGCAAGATGGCATTGGCAAGGCGCGCAGGTACTGTGCGCATGGCGCTTGCATTGAAACGTCGCATTTACACCGGTTCTAATGCGTCTGTGCGTGAGCGTTTGGACTTTGGAAGCAACGCTGACGTGGAAGATCACTTCGGTTTGTCAGATTTATAAATGGAGTTTCGTTTTCTTCGCCGAACCGCAGTGCCCTAGAGCTAGTCCCTAGGGTCGACATTTTCTTTTATATCTCAAGGAATATTTTACATAGAAAAATGACGTTTACTGGGATACTTCACTGCTTCTTCGCGTTGCGAATGTATACTCTGAAATTTTTCAGAGGTTTTTCTGTGCGAAGCAGAAATGATGTTTGTATGTCAGTTTTTTTTTTTTCTACGAAATTCTTGTTTAGATATCTTTTCTTTTTTCGAATTCTCTTTTAATAAATGTCTTTGGGAATAGTACCATTGAAAAAAAAAATTGTTTGTAAGCTTCATGTTGTCAATAAATTTGACCTTGCCCTTCAATCTGCTGCCTCCCAGATAACTCAGTGCGCTAAAGAGACTACCCCGAAAAGTGTTAGTCCCAGGTTCGATCTTTAAACTAGGGTGACTCTTTTTATTCAAGTGCAAAGCTTTCTTTCTGAGGAACCCGATTGGGTTCGCTTTGTACCTTTCTGCTACTCGCAGGCGGATGCCAGTTTCCCCCTTTCATAACAAATAAACTCTCATTTGGCTTGTAGGTCATAGGAAAAATTGGCACAGTGCATCGTGTGACAGATCGAGGGGACATCAGGGTCCAGTATGAGGGTTCTAACAACCGCTGGACATTTCATCCGGACGCCCTTACAAAGGCAAGTATACCTTTAAGTTTGAAATGCTTCAAGTTGGCAAAACTTCAAGGTGGCTCATCAAACATTTTGCTGACATTTCTCTGCATTGTGCCACGCTGCGTTAGCTCATCGACATCGCAGTGCTTCATGATCAAGCTACTATCTAAGTGGCAGCAGGCTCGTAGTGTAATAGTCACTAAGTTATGAAGTGAGATGCTAACATTTCTTAAAAGCAAAATGCCAATTCATATGCTAATGTAAAATCGGACCTTTCTTATCTTTCTGTGCCAGTGTCCCAGTGTACTTCTAGCAGTGGTAAATGCATAGGCAGTCACTTCCTGCCCACCGTCAACCTCAGGAACAAAAAAAAGAGATAAGACTGAGAACAGATTGTATTGATTGCTTAATTCGAAGCATTCATTTTTGTTTTCTTTTTGTAAATGTTCAGAGTTGCATCTGAAATTTCTTCCTTACTGGGTTTATGGAAGGCTCATGGGCACAGATAGGCAAGGCTGAAGCTACATTTGTTCAAGACTTTGTGAACAAAGAAAAAACTGAGTGCAAGAAAACTAATGGTATGAGACCGTCGTGTGCAGGACAAGCACTCCATGCGGCACAACAAGCACAACATAAGCTTGAAGGAATACTGAGACAACATTTTTGGCCTGTGATTTTGCATTGAATGAAGGTCAGAATGCTCTAAGCCCTAGAAAGACACCGGCAAAAGTCGGAGAGCCATAAATAATTACCTATTTGTAATTTACTGTTTTTACAAACCAGATTGCTTAGGTACCCAGGAGGTGCATATATCATGATGTTAGGATGCACTAGCAAGCTCAGTTCCTGCGATCACTACAGCTGCCACGTGTGAGCACAGCCAAAAAAAAATTTAGATATAAAAAGCACGTATCGCTCTTTTTATGGCCAGCATGGTCATATCTAGCCTTATGGCTATGCAATGTCGGTGAATTTTGGCAATTTTGTCACGTGTCACGATGTCGCAGTAACGTTGGTGACACCAGGCTTTGCATTTCGAGACCAACTCTAGTATTAAAGGGACACTAATGGGAAACACTGAATCAATTTTGATAGATAAAAAAGTCCTTTAAGAACTCCGCTTTCATTGATTGATTTCCTGGCAATAGGTTGATCGTTGGCAGAGAAACTGACTGTCACTGTTTCATTTTTGAATTTTGCACCAGAACCCCAGGGCCAGTATGTGAATGTGACTTCATGGAATTCAAAGCATTTCTTCACAGTTTGGCCATTGTGGCTCAGTAAAAGTTCTTGAAACTTTCCGAGTTCAGTCTTTGGCTCTTTTAGAGTGCCATATAGTCCAGTGTTACCAATATAAAATTAAGAAAGTGTCAAAATCCACGACGTCATAGGGAGCTTTTACGGGAATTTCAAGGCGGCCCCACCGCCCATCTTTTGTTATTGCTTCTTTTCTTGTGTACCAAGCACATTTTGGGGGATAAGAATGGCTTTTTTTGGTATTGTAGAATGGTAATTTACTAACACAGCTCACATAATCTTTTCTTTGGTCTCCCTTTAAATTACAGCGCCATTAGGTGTTTCCCAACCTCAAAACTTTCTAAGTGCAATCTTCTTACGTGCAAGAAAAGTATGGTAGAGTTCCTACAACTTCAAAAATACTATGTTCCAGCACTTTTGACAGTGCCTGTTCTTGGGCTAAGTTGGTTCATTGGTCGCCGTGGGCCACTGTTGCTGTCTTTGTGATTTCCTTTGCTCAACATTATTCTTTATTCCCTGGGGGCTAACTGTACTTTCAAATAAAATGTACACAACTTTGTTTGAGCTTCAAGCATTTGGTGCTTAGGCGTGTTCTCAGTGAGTGTGCATCCGTTTTGTTGCCTAGGTCGTGATGTTTTCTGTGGGGGACATGGTGAAAATATGCGACGACCTGCACAAGCTCAAGGAGTGGCAAGTGGGCCACGGCGAGTACATTGACGCCATGAAAGCGGTAAGTAGTGCTGAAGTATTCGTGGTTCCTGTGAGACACGTGTTTTGGACAGCTTGTGTTTCAGTTCAGACATGAGGCAATCCTTTAATGTGGCACATGGCTACGCAGTTTGTGAGGATTACAGTAGTGAACTTTAGTGAAGCAGCTACGCTCACAATGTGATATGAATGAAATGATACATTGGAAGAGAAGTGCAGCTTTGTACTATGTACTATATGGATTTCATGAGCTGGTTCACAGCAGTCCCTCTAGCCCTGGATAGCACTGAAGAAAGGATTTGTCAGTGTCTCCACTGTTTTCCCTTGCTTTATTTTTCTCTGCTCATCTGGCACATTGCAATGAGTTCACATATTATGCGTACAAGCCGGCACTCGCAGTGCAAGGCAAACTAGTGAAGCTAGGCTTTACAAATTGTGCTTCGTGCTGATCCCCGACACTGGCATCACAAGTGAGATTGCTGTAATGCCTAGAGATTGTCCAAAATATGCCTGCACCAATTCGGCTCGTTGGTGTAACATTAAAAAAATTTGATTGATGGAACCGTTTGTGTTCTGTTTAGGTTCTCTGGAGCCTAGTTTGAGAACCCCTGCTCCAGTTAGCGGCGAACCATGTCCAACCATATTTTGGCCGTCAATGCAGTGCCTTGGCAAACTTGGCAAGGTGGTCAAGCTGTACTCCGACGGTGACCTACGAGTGAGCGTGGACGGCCAGACGTGGACGTTCAACCCGCTGTGTGTAGTCCCAGTGCCCGGTTCGGCCACTGAGATCAGCAACACGATGACGGCCAACACACGAGAAGAGCATGCAAGTATGTCATTTGTTCATTTTCAAGTATTTGTACAAGAACTTGTGTAACCTAAAAGGAGTAGCGCTTACAACTTAAAACTTTGTTGCAGGTTTAAAGTAATGTAAAATAATGTTTTTGTGCAACTTTTACCGTACTCTATGGTGACTCTTTTGTCACTTAATACAGTCATACCTTGTTATAACGAAATAAATTATAATAGTGTAAGTAACGAAGTGATTGTAGTAGTTCAGCTTAATTATTCAGTTGAAATATTGAGAATGTACTGACTGAAAAGGCACAACATGAATAGCAGACATTCATAAAAGTATACAGGGCTAATTGCACATTGGACAATGTTGAAGTAACAAACAAGCTTAATATCTCATTTTAATGAGGCAAAATTTGTTTTAAAGGGATGTAACAAACTATTTCTTTTAATAACGAAATATTTATTTTTAATAGTAAAAAAAAGTGAATTAGTTTTTTTTTTTTTAGTTAATAATCGCGCTATACCAATCAAGTTGTGCATATCAGGCCAAAATCTGGTGGCATGCAACATTGCTAGTAACTCGTCTGGTGCGGCAGTTCAACACTCCTGCCGGCTACCTGGCATTGTTCCAAACCAACTTCACTGCCAAATTCACTGTCTCTGCTCACGTTCTACCGCTGCCGCCTCACCAACATTGCCGACTCCTGTGCTCTGTGAACACTACAAGCTGTACCTTTGTGAGAGCTTTTATACCAGGCTGTAATGAAATGCAAACAATGGAGTGCAAGGAAATGGGGTTAACGACGGGGATTGATGTTTGCCATCCACAATCATATGAAGTGACAGTTAATTAAGCCAGAGAAAGCATGGGGAAAGTTAAATCGTTATATTTAGTTGAAATGTGGAAGTATTAATGTAAAGGAAAATAAAAGTGGACGAAAAGATAACTTGCCGAAGCTGGGGCCGAACTCGCATCTCTACATTACGCTTGTGGTGCTCTGCCTGTTAAGCCACTGTGACAGCATCTCTCTGGCCACTTTCTTTTGTTTGTCTGTTTACAAGAATAGCCCTGGCAGCGTGAGCCAGTACGGCTCCCGGCCAAGGTGGCATGTGCTTAACAACAGGCATCACATAGTATGTGTGCATAGGAGCAGGCAGCTGGCCAATAAACGCTCGTATACTTTCTCATGGCGTCTTATTACAGTAGAATCTCATTGGTACGATTCTGCATAATATGTTTTTCTGTATAATACACTTTATATTATTTTTATTTTCCCCGGCAATATCCCATAGGAGCATTGTATTTTGCAATCGCATATTCCCCCCCGAGATCGGATAATACAACAGCAGTAGTGGGCTTTTACTGGTATTTCTAAAGCTCATAACTTCACATTCCAGTATACTAGCTAAATAATATTCCAATAATGCTACACGTCACCAGCGGTAAAGCGGTGTTGCAGCAGTGTAGGCGTACCGGCTGGCGATGTGCCGCTGATCAATTCAGTGTGAGGAAACTGTGGCTTCTTCTTCTTCTTCTTCTTCTTTTTTAACTTCCTGAATAATTTTTGTAGTGACATTTAAAAGAAAAATGTTCAGTGCTAACTGACGAGCTATTCCAATGTTGATGAATAAAAGTGCGTTGTCTGCAGTTCGTGTGGTGCCGAGGGATGCTGCTCTGCATAACGTGTTATGCGAGCATGCCTATTTTCATGCTTCTTGGAACTAGCGTTAGATAAGATTTTCGGATGGTGCATTTTATTTTCCAGTTCCCGTGAAGATTGTATCAACGAAATTTCACCGTATTTCTACATTTCAATGAAACATACCAGTTAACTTTCCCTACGCCTTCTCTGGCTTCATTGTCTGTCAGTTTGAAGCACGCTTAAGAAGTGAATGCATTGGTTCTTTTCTGCAGACCCGCTGCTCAGTCACTTGCTGGCCGAGCAGCAGAGTGACGCAGGCAGCATGGACCGTCTGGTGCGGGATGCGGCACAGGGTCACCTGGAGGTGGTGCGCGATAGCCTTGCGAAACACCCAGACAAGGTATGTGCTTTGTCAGCTTCAGTCTCTTTCAGTGATTGACGACCTGCATTTTGAAGTGAAGGTTTCTTTTTATTTGTCAAGAAAGAAAGCTGGCAGATTCCACAGCCTGTGGGAATCAGTGTTATAGGAAGCAGTGTGCGGGGAGCTTGCCAAATTAACGAAACGACCATGAGAGCACCAAGGCATAGGCAGCTGTTTCATGACCTGTATGACACGCATGTCATGACATTCATGTCATGACCTATCATTTATGCTCGTCATGCACTCTTGTCATACCATGCCAATTTTGGTACATACCAAGTCAACGAAACGACCAGGAGAGCACCAAGATGTAGGCGGCTAGATAAATAGATCGATACTGTCAAAGTGGCAAATGTTTGCCTAGAAATGCTTTGCATTTAAAAAGAAAGAAACATGAAATTGCCTTCATTTAAGCCCTTCGTCGTAAGTGGTGTCCAAAAGATGGCAGCTATGATGTTACCTGGACACCTGTGGTACCTGCGGTATGAGAAGGCATGACCCCTGAGATCCGTATACATAACTCACTAGTGGTGCTAAGGTGCAGAAGAAGACAAACTTGCAGTTTCTTTCCTGGCAACCTGGCAAATTGCAGTGCGAAATGTTGCACCATTGAGCAGTGAAGATCATAAAGTGTCATCTTACTGCAAAAGTTGAGCAAAATCAAAGCAGTGGTAAACACAAAAGATGTCCTTGATTTTAGGCAATGTGGCTATATTTGTGGTGGTAGAGGCGTTGCTGCTGACGATGGAGCGCAATGTCATACTTTTTAACATGCTTTGGCTTCCTTGAACTGTTAGCCTTTTATACAACAAAGGGATCTATTTATTCATTTATTTATAAAGTGATTAATTTGTTGATTCGTGCACTTTACCACACAAAATGAAGACAGGTGTTACGTGAGGATCTTTTTAGTGGGGTGCTGCATATTAAATGTTTGGCCATCCGGAACCCCCCTGGTATGGCCCAGATTCCTTCCTTTTGATTTCTTATTACTTCAGGTTTCAGCACATGTGCACAGTGTATCAGTTTTTTTAAAAGCTGAATTGCGTTCCTTCCAAATTGGCTAAATTTTGGTAGAAGATACATGGGCACTCTGTGGTGGCAAGATTTGAAGATGCTTCAATTTTGTTATTACCATGATTATTTTTGGGATTTGACTGTTCTTTTCCCAGAATGGTTTTGATTTTGGTTAAGTAGAAGCTTGGGTGAGTTATGGATTGAATATCAACATGTCTACACAGTGTAAAAGACGAGGACGGAAGAAAGGGCGCAACACAGCGCCTGTGTTGTGTCCTTCCTTCGGTCCTCGCCTTTTGCGCTGTGCACACATTTAGATTTTGGCCTCCCGGAGACACGTTTCTAGCATGACATCACTTTTAACATTTTTTAGTACTTTCTGCACCAACAGCTGTGCCCTCTAATTTGTTGTCTGTGTGTTAGTTGGTTCTATGAATTTAGATCTACCTGCCGCGGTGACTCGGTGGCTTTGGCACTCTGCTATCGAGCACGAGGTCGCAAATTGAATTCGTGGCTGCGGCAGCTGGATTTCAAAGGAAGTGAAATGCAACAATGCTCGTATGCTTGGATATGTATAGGTGCACGTTAAGAAAACCCCAGGTGGCCAAAATTAACCCACAGCCCTTAACTACAGCATCCCTCATAACCCACTTTGCAGTTAGGATGTTAGGCCCTGCAATTTAAGAATGCAGTGAGATCTGCAGTTCACCTGTTAACACCACTGCTGTACCCTAAACTACTGCTTTGCCCAGCCATGTGTTGAAACAACCTATGGCAAAGAGCATTTGGTTGTGCAACATCAACTGGTGTTCACACTTGTAACAGATCATGGAAGGTCTCCTGAATTCACTGTTTGTTCATGTAAATTGAGCTCCCACTGTATTGCTTTCTCTGTTACATTTTGTACCCTTTATAGTGCATAACTTAATGGAGAGGAAAATTGGCTAGTTGGTTTACACTAAGCATGGTCTTAAGTAGCGCTAACGTCACAAAACACAAAAACGAAGAAAGGAGACAAACAGGTGCTTCTGTAGCGCTTGGTGCGTGTCTCTCTTCTTCGTTCTTGTTTTTCGTGAAGTTAGCGCTCCTTAAAACCATGTTTACTGATACTGCATGCTTGCGTGCAGTTTTTGAAGGTTGAGAGATTGTTATGTGTTAAAGTTTGCTTGAGCTGTGACAGTTCTGTGAAGACATTAATGCCTGTGTTCACAAACCGGGCTTGACTCGAAGCATCATTTTTTTACCTCGCATTATTTTTTGTTAAACAGAGGTCTAAGCCCTCTAAAGCTTAGACAAAGTTTTGACAAGAATCAGTTCCTTTACTGAACAAGGTATCACTCTTCAACAGCAGTTTCTTGGCAGTTCCTATGACAAGGAGTCACTAAGTAAACGCTACACGCCTCCCTCTCCAGTGCATTGGAATTTAGGTGCCCAAGGCAGTCTGGTTACTAAGTTCTGGCTCCAAAATTGCGCAAGGGTTTTATCAAAATCCAGTGACCATGTCGGTCAATGGGCAGCACTGTCCTTCACATTCTGAATTTGAGGAGAAGCACCGTGTGTTGGAGGAACATTCAATAACACAGAGGTAAGACACCCAGTTGTATACAAGGCTTCAAGGTCACAAAAAGTAATTGAGTAGCACATAGGGGCTAAAATGTCTTACGTCTGCTGCTCAAAACACAATGAAAATAAACTGCTAAAAGCACGAGCTCTTCCTCTCTCCGTCTTTCTAAACCGCCGTGCTGCGTGCCTCGCCCCACAGGTGAACCAGAAGAGTTCGGGCAAGACAGCCTTGCAAGTGTCGAGCCATCAAGGCCATCGAGAGATTGTTGAGCTATTGCTACAGTGCGGCGCCTCAGTGGACGCCCAGGACGACGATGGAGACACCGCACTGCATTACGCTGCATTTGGGTAAGGTCTTAACCTCTCTTCTAGTGTCCCTATCACACGCTAAATTCAACAACCAATGAATCCAAAGAAGATCGAAATCCAAGAGCCTTTTTTGGCCCTAGTGTTGCCGACTACAAATAAAACAACCTGGTTGTCTAGACCCTGGAAAAAAATTTAATACCCGCAATACGAGCACCTAAAATCCACTGAAAACCTTCTAAATGCAGACAACAATCAGAATCACTTTCAAAACATGTTTTATTGTTTTTACATGAAACAGAGTTGAAAAAAGTTACGCAAAGCAGTACAGTTCATTTATTTATTTCTCAACCGTAACGGGATAAAAATATAAATTATCAATATTAATAAGCACATTTTTGTGCGACTGTGAAGTTTGGAAACATACTGTGAAACAAAACTAAAAAAAAAGGTGCTTCTGTGAGCTACAGTTACTCGCCAGAAGTCAGGTTGAACTACCGGGTAGTGATTATATTATTGAAAAACATTCTTTGCTTTATCTTGGTATGGTCACATGTCCTCTGTGTCTATTTGTTCGGTGGCGTGACTGGGTCTAGGATCTGTGCCATCGCTGACCGCGTAGACCTCAATCGTGCCGATCTTGTGAACAATGTACTCAGAAAGCTCGTATAACTGAAGTGGCATTTGTCATCTGAGCATCAGTCACATTCAGCTGGCTGAAAATATGCTCAACATACGTGTTGGACCATGGCAGCACCAGTATTGATAAAGTGAAATTAACCAACTTAATTTTTTTGATGTATTTCACCGGAGCCATTTGACGACGGAAAGATCCCTAATGCACACCTGCAAAAATTGAGAAGAGTGAAACTGTTATGAATGAACTGCTGAAGCTGCTAGGACTATGGTTCAGAGGAGTCATAGAGACATGGAGGAAGAAATGCGAAACGCACTGTTTGTGAAATGATTATCATGATTCGCTCTTACTTACAAAGTTGCATGGGTAAGCTGCATGTTCGCGACATGTGAAGAATGAATTATTGTAAAAAAGAAGTAAAGTTTTTGTACTGCAATGAAAGGAAACTAAGATTAAGGAAAACTGCTAAAACACTGGCCGCCCGCAATTGAGCAAATTTTCCCGATAAGCAGCGCAACAGAAAAAAAGAAGAAAAAAGAAACGGGAGAAAACACTAAATTCGCAACACTGATTTGCTGAACTTGACTGATTGACAACATTCAAAAGCAAGCCTTGTCATCATAAAGCATGAGCATACTCATTCAGAACACGAAACAGGTCAAGTAGGCTATCTTATAGCAAAGTGTTCTATCAGAGGCGCCGTGCAACAAGCTTTATGCACTATAATTAAGCCTGCAAGAAAGCTACGGGTTTGCTTGAAAAGGTTGCTTGAGCTTTCCAAGTGCCTTTAAGAATTGCTGCAATCGTTCATGATAGAGGTTCCTGTAAACAAGCATCAACAAATCTGGAACTAGCTACGTTGCTTGCTTCAGGCACTGCAAGCATTTACTGACAGTTCGCAGTGCGTGGTATGGTCCACATTTAAAGGGAACACTAACTAGTAATCAAGGCATTGCGACTTCAGCATTTCGTTTTGTCAGGAAATTGTGACTGATACGCCTATATAGGTGTCACATGGTGCACTTTTGATCGGGATCAAGCCCGATCCGGATCGAATTTCTCGGTCGTGATTGGCTCCTTCGCGCAAGCTGTGCAAAGGAACCAATCGCAGTTGAAAATTTTGATCCGGATCAAGTTTGATCGTGATCAAAAGTGTTTGTGTGACACCATTATTAGGCATGTGTACATGCAAAAATAATCTGCAGGCTACCCCGTCGCCAAGTTCCCCAATTACCCTATTTACTCACATAATGATCGCACTTTTTTGTAAAAAAATTGACTCAAATTCAGGGGTGCGATCATTACGCGGGTTAAATTTCCCGCAAAAAGAAAAAAAATTTCATCTGGCATTTGCTACGGACTGACAACAGGTCAACAAATAGACGGCTGCCGCTGTATGTAGTGCGGGACAGAAAAAGAAAATGGTGACCGGCAGAGCAAGCCGAACGCGCCGAATGCGATTTTTTTTCTTCTCGCGAGTACATTACGTGCATTCAAACAGTTTCTTCCGTATCAGTAATGAATAATATCGGCAAGTTTGCGGCAATAACATAGCCATGTGAGGGGACATAGCCATTGTGAGGGGACAGAAACAGATGGGCACGCTTAGCTGCCAGTGACATCGGAACACATGGCGGGCATGCTGCGGAAACTGTGGCATTTGTCTTCACCACTATCCTAATATGGCACGTTTCCGCTAAGGGTGGGTGAATAAACTGCGTTACAAACGTCGGGGAATGAATAGGGTACACTTCTTACGTGTCAGTGTAAACGTGGCTGCTATCATTGCCACTCGCGATTTGTTACGTGCCCACGAGTGCAGATGAGAAGAATCGAAAGACGCCTTTTTTGTTGTTTTTGTTGACCACAACCAATATAAAGCCTACACATAATAAAGGCAAGTTTGGTTGTACCTTTTTTTTGTCATAGAAGTGCGGAAAGTGATGAAAGGAATGAAATGGGGCATCTGCTTAAGAATGTTTGGTGCGTGCAGACCGCTTGGTTTGTCTTGAAGAGTCGTTCGCATAGCAGTCGACAGATAGTAAGTGCGATCATTATTAGCTGGACTTGGCACATGACATATCGCTGCGGCAAGTTCGGGGTGCATTCATTACACGGGCAATAAAAAAGATCGAATTTTGACGACAAAATTTAGGGGTGCGATCATTACGCGAGTTCGATCATTATGCGAGTAAATACGGTACCGTGGGAAGGAAAAAGAAAAAAGGAAGTTAAAAGCCGGAAAAATAACAATCAGGAAAGAAACTAAATAAATTAGTGTAATCTTAACTTGAATGTGTTTGTCAAGCTTGCTCTGCCAGTCTTTCTTTCTGTTTATCAGGGCCACATCTTTCTCAATTGCTTGGAGAGTCATATTACTGGCCGTGTCATAGTCAGTGCGACATAATTTTGCAGAATATTTTGCACCGCAAGCCTATAATTAGCTTTTTTCCTGAGGAGTTTTGCCTTGGCTTTGCCATGTCTGCCTGCTTCACAACATTGCTGTTCAGTGCTGAAGGTGATAGATTTAGCTTCTTTGCACTGAAGTCTTACTTTTGCATTGGCTGGATGTCGAATGCACGGAGTACATCAACTTTTTAAATAAAAGCGCATTTTGCTTTACCAAGCACGCTACTATGTAAGAAGGGACTGGAAGCATACATGATGGGGGGGGAACATGACAAAACAGCGCCGCATCAAGTGGGAACATTATACACAATAGTCTGTATTGGTTTTAGTTCAGTGCTACATAAATGGGACAATGGGAGAATGCAAGTGAGGAATGTATTATAGTGGAGTTCAGTATTTTTTGGGAGCCATCGCTGGGATTGCAGAAAATCTCGAGATGTCCTGTGCGCTCCATGATTGTCTGCTTCTCTACGTTTCTGCATTGCAGCAACCAGCCTGTGATCATGGAAATACTGTTGAAGGCTGGCGCCAACATCAACGCCATCAACAGAGCCAAGTGCACAGCCCTGCATGTGGCAGTCAACAAGCAGCACACAAACTGCATTCGGGTCCTGCTCAAGTTTCGAACTATTCTCAACATCAACATCCAGGTGGGTTTACCTGTTCCCCCCAACACCTCTTGCTGTTGCATGCAGTAAGCGATATTACACAAATAAGACACTCTCTTTAAAACGTAATGACTTGGCATTTTTCAATTGTAATTACAGTTAAACCTCTATATAACAAAGCATTTAGCTTTTCATAACCTCTTGCCCACAGAACACCATGTATTTAGAACCTCAATATAACGAAGTGTGTTTGTATGCGATTTCAATACCCAAAAATTTCACTGCTGCCACAAAGGAATGCCGAAACAATAAATGGAAACTTCCACCGACGTAAATGGTCAAATGATTGAATAACAAGCGGCTGCTTGCAAACAGACTTCTGAAATCGTACGCTGCGTGCGACGGCCGAAGCAGAGCTGCATCATGTTTTGTATAAAGTCCAAGTGCGATGAGATCCTATCGTGTCTCGCGCACTGTGTGCTTTAGTGCAAGTGAAAGTGTGCGAAGGTGAGACAAGAAAGATGGTGGCTTTACGAGTGCTGCCTGCCTGTGCAAGCAAACGGAAAAAGGGGGAGGGGAGCGAGCTCATGGTAATGCGATCAAGCACGTGTGAGGGGAAGGAGGTGGGAATCGGGGAGTAAGTAGGTGCGTATCTCAGCCGTGACTGCACTTGTCTGTAATCGTGGTTGAGTGCATACGCAGCCACGCACCCTGCTTTGGAGGTAATCTGCCGCGAGTGCAAAGAGTGGTGTGCCAAGACGGCGTGGCATCATGTAGGCTGTCTTCTCGCACGTTTAGTATTGCAGGTTGCATAATCTCTAGTTTCGTTGACCCATTGGAGCGCAAGGCAGACGAAACATTCGCTCCCCACTGTGGGCACTTTTCCTGATAGCGTCATCCCAGTGCGGGCGACGCTATCAGTCATGGGGACAGAGTGCACACGAAAGCGTGGTCTGCATTGCTTAATCTATACCGCCGATGTGACGATATTGTCGACATACTTGGCATGAAACCGTATCATTCATTGCCAGCTCCCAAATTTATCAAAATGAATTGTTTTCTCATTCAAATTTACTTTTTTCAATTGCCCAATAATTCAGAAAGTTCTGCGGCCTCTTCCTCTGTAAGAAAAATCGATCGGTGACTGTACTTACTTGCATACAAGGTTGAACTTATATACAACGAAATTTCGATATAACAAAGCAAATTGCCGATTTTACCGACTTCGGTATATCGAGGTTTAACTGTATTTTATGTTAAAGAAAGGTCCAAACCCTCTAAGCTTTAGACAAAATTCTGGTGAGAATCGGTACCCTAAATAACTTACTATAATAAAATTAAACCTTACTCTAATGGATGTGTATATAATGAAGCAAACATAAGATTCGATTGGGGTTGTTATATTTCAGTGAGCTTTCTACTCCTATAATGACACCAGAAATGCAAGGTCTGAGAGAACATTGGTTATAGCAAAGGGCATATTTGTTCACTGGACAGCTCAATATGTACTATTCTGGCAGCAAATGCCATGTATCGGCACGATAAGCCGCCAGCGCGCCATCAAAATCTGTGGTAGGCACAGCCTCGATAGGCCATCAAATGTGTTGTGTATCTGTTATAGGCCAATCACAGACTATGGTGGAGGGCCACTTTCTTGCTCATTTGAAAGCAGCCTTGTCAAATGGACTCCCAAATAGCATTGCATGCATCTAATGAGACTTTTCTGTGTTTTCTCGTGTATGTGGGCGTGTGTACGTGTATTGCCTTTCCTCTCCATGGTGCATTTTCGATTTAAACTTTCAGAAGCAGAAAACTTTGGTATTAAACTCAGTATTTGGAAGTCAGTGTTTCTCAATGGTGTGTTCATATTCAATTCGATTAGCAAATTTTATTAATTGAACATCTCTGTTTTTATTTCCCAGGACTGTTCTGCAGTAAAGTTCACTTACGGTCTTGCATTTGACCTGTGCTCACTTTTTCCTATGTCCTGCCTGTTTCTTGAATGCCACGATTCGCAGTTCTGATCACCAGCCAGTCTGTTTTTTGACTGCTGGCCAATCATGATGCAGGGTTCTGATCACCGACCAGCCCAGTTTTCTCACACAGTTGTATTAATGCAAAAGCATTATATGTCCTATTTCGTGAAAATTCGATGGCGGCGTGACCACAAGATGGTATCAAAAATGGCCGACGGCACAAAGAGTAAACACACATCGAGAAATGCTCAAATTTACGTCAAATTTCTCAGTGTCTTGCACAACCTGGCACCGCGTCTTCCCTATATGCAAAAGCCCGCTGAACACTTTTGATGTTGTGTGGGTCACCATCGGTCATCGTCTTCTATCACACGCTTACGATCCTTCAATGCGAAATGGCATTGAAGGAACACATGGATATTTACCCGTGTGTCGTCACCTAAACGAAAACATTTCACCAAACTGACTACGATGCTTTCGCGTTCCCTCACGTAAGCAGTCTTAAGTGTCTCTGCCGAATTTTTATGTTGCAGCTGGTGTCGTATCCTTCATTGTGTTAAACACTTCATCTTTGAATGCAGGACACATACGGGGATACTGCCCTTCACGACGCCATTGGGAAGGACAGCGTTGACATCATAGACCTGCTTATCAGCGTGCCCGAAGTCGATTTTTCGCTCAAGAATAAGCGGGGTTTCAACGTACTTCATCATGCGGCTCTTAAGGGCAACAACTTGTGAGTTTGCCTCTGACCTCCTCAGAAACTGATGCGATTTCAGTGTTGCCTAGGTGCTTTTATTTGCTCCATAGAGGACACCATTCTATAGTGAAAGTGTTTGTCTTGCTTATTGAAGGCAGTGCATGTTTGCAGCCATTTGGGGATGATTGCTTGTGGAAGTTGTGCATCGTTGTTCCAAAAGAAAATGTTTGTTTTCATCTCTTGTGTGAGATAGATAATCACCGCGTTTATTTGTTTATAATTTGGTCACGATTTTTCTGTCATCATTATAAGGCAATGGTGCAGTTCTAGGGCCCAAGAAAAAGAAAAAAGAAAAGAAAAAAGAACATGCCCCTGTAGCATACTTACCGTATTTATTCGCGTATAACCCGCACCAAAATGTGAAAAAACGCGTTTAAAAAGTGGGGGTGCGGGTTATCTGCGAATTTTTTCCTTGGGAGGGGGGGGGGGGGGTCGGCTTCACCGCAATGTGCGGCGGCCTCCCCGTGTAGTCCGCCATCCCCATCGTCATCGACGCTTGTCAAGCCGATGAAGGGCCAACGAAAGGCCAGCATTGTTGAGCCTCGCGTTAGGCGCTGTTTAGTGTACTTACCCCAGTTTGCACTGTTTGCCTGCTTTGTTTTGGCATCATGAGTGCGACTCGACGGCAGTGTTTCACAGCGAAAGAGAAGCTAAAGATTATAGCCGCTGCCGAAGAAATCGGCAACAGAGCTGCTGCAAGACAGCATGACGTCGACGAGTGGTGCATTCGCGACTGGAGGAAGAAAAAAGAGAGTCTCGAAGCAACGAACCGGGACAGGCGAGCGTTTCGGGGTCCGAAGACTGGCGCGTACCCCCACCTCGAGACGCAGCTTGCGAAGTTCATTGAGGAGCAGAGAAGTCGTGGCCACGCTGTTTCGACTGAGATGGCGCAAATGGAAGCCCTGAAGTTGGCCCGGGAATTGAACATTCCACGTGAGTTTCGTGCAAGCCGTGGATGGCTTCAGCGCTTCATGCGAAGACATGGATTTTCTATGCGGCGGCGAACAACCATGTGCCAGCGGCTTCCTGAAGCCTACGAGGAAAAGTTGTTGAACTTTCAACGATATGTGATCGCACTTCGGAAGGAGCACAGCTATTTGCTGTCTCAGGTGGGAAATGCTGATCAAACACCTGTGTACTTTGAGATGCCGATGGACACGACCATGGAAAAAAAGGGCTCCAAATCAGTCAGCGTGCTGACCGGCGGAAATGCCAAGCTGCGCTGCACAGTCATGCTATGCGCTTTGGCTGACGGCACGAAACTGCGCCCGTATGTCATTTTCAAACGCAAGACGCTACCTAGCATTCCACTGCCCCCAGGAATCGTTGTGCGTGCGGAAGAAAATTCGTGGATGAACAGTGGCCTAGTCGGTGACTGGCTTCGAGTAATCTGGGAGCGAAGACCAGGTGCCTTGCTGGCACGCCGGTCGATGCTCGTACTAGATTCCTTCAGAGGCCACTGCACTGATGCGGTGAAGGCTCGCCTTGCCGAGACCAGCACCGACCTCGTCATAATACCTGGCGGCATGACGTCCATGCTACAGCCACTCGACGTGTGCCTGAACAAGCCGTTCAAGGCACACGTGAAGCGGCTGTATGCCCAGTGGATGGCCGACGGCATTTACGCCCTCACACCGACGGGACGCGTGCGAAGGCCTGATATTCCATTGCTGTGCCAGTGGATCGTGGATGCGTGGAAAGCGATACCGGCCGATTTGGTGCGGAAAAGCTTTAAAAAATGTGCGATCAGTAATAGTTTGGATGGTTCCGAGGACGACTACGTCTTTGAGAGTGGCGATGAAGCCTCGGATGGCAGTAGTGAGAGCGGCGACGATTAAGAATCTGATAACCAGTGACGTGGTGGCGGTCGTTTGAATAAATGTTCTGAAAACGAAATGATCACTGAGTGTGAGTTGCATCTTTCTAGCGCTCATTTTTTTTTTTTCAGGTAAACGTGCGGGTTATACGCGAGTTTTTTTTTTTTTTTTCCGCCGAGTTCAAAGTTAGGGGTGCGGGTTATACGCAGGGGCGGGTTATACGCGCGTAAATACGGTACTATTCGGACCCTGCAGACATTGCCCCACAGACCTTAATATCAAAAGCCCGAAATGTCGTATTCCCCTGTGAACATGTCGAGGACACACTTATCTTTTAAGAAAATATGCAGATTCTTGCCTTGCCTTGGCAGGTTTTGAGGCAAAAACATACGCTTACAGTGAGTGATTACCATATTTAGTCGATTCCCTGCCTTTCCTATCTGTCTGTCTGTCTGTGTGTGTGTGTGTGTGTGTGTGTGTGTGTGTGTGTGTGTGTGTGTGCGCGTGCGTGCGTGTGTGTCTGTCTGTCTCGTCGTTTCTAATGTGCACCTTTTTTCCATCTACAAACAATTTGACACAAAACCAAAACCACATTCACAGGATTCGCAACAGCCAATCATTAGGCTTGTGATTCATTGTGTATTACTGTATTTACTTGCATAATGATCACGCTTCTTTGTAAAAAAAATTGACGCACATTCAGGGGTGCGATCATTACGCGGGTTGAATTTCCCGCACTGTAACCATACAGGACACCAAAACGAAAATGGCAGCCGACGGAGCAAGTCGAATGCGCCGAGTGCGCATTGAAACAGTTCCCTACGTACATCTGAACTCAAGAGGCTTCCTGCCAGTGCGCTTCAAAAACTTCACACCTCAAACCCATCATGCATAGTCTTTAGGTGACTTCTCTGCTCTTCAGCTGTATGAATTGTGTCTTCCTCATTTAGTCCCACATTGTGTCTGTCACCTTCCCTTGCCCTAAACTCATAACATCTTCCCTCCCTCACCCTCACCTCACTATGTGAGGGCAGATGAGGGTGAGGATGCATTCGGGAAGACTTGCCCTCTGAGGTTGCCCATGTCTGCCAATGACTCACCTGTGTCTTGATCCATTAACCTTTTCTTCAACTTTACCAGTATATATTGGTTCAGTGCTTTTCATTAGCATTCCCCTACGTAATTACAGAGTACAGATTATATTTTACTGCCCTGTTAAGGTGACAAACTATGCTAAGAAGCTGCACTTTCAAATATCAAATCAATAACGATATGAAATCTGTCTCACATATGCTTTCATCACCTTGCTTGGGGTGTCAACGTCATGCCCTTCTATTCCTAGTGCGACAGAAAAGCTGCTGTCACGGACAAGGCAGATTGTCGACATCAAGAAGGATGATGGCTTTGCAGCACTGCACCTTGCGGCTCTGAACGGCCATTACTCTGTTGTGGAGACCTTGCTGACACAGGTACATACACAGTGCCATGTTAAAATTTAATAATTTTCTCAAGGTCCATTCTGGTCTTTGGTAGAACAGGTTCTCTCTGATGCTTGCTTATTATTTTACGCTCTGTACTTGCCACATGCTACTGGCGTGATCTGTCTTCCCATGCAAAGTTCTGGAACTGATTTCTCAAAGTACTTACATCACAAGCTTTTACAGTGGTAGTTGTGTAAGGTGCTTTTTCTAGTATTTGTGCCATTTTTCGCAAGCATTGCCATGTTTTGTCATAGTGTTTCCTTGGAAGAACAAATTCTAAGAAAAGTAAATTACTTTTTGTCCCCATCCAGGACTTGATCCCAGCTATGCAACATGGGAGCAGTCATATTGTCATGCAATCAGTGTTGATGGTGTCATAAAAGTGCTGTCATGGTCATCCTGGTGTCTCATATTCACCGTCGTGGTTCTTGTGTCGTCATTTGCATTGTTGTCTCATTGGACTGACATTGTTAAAAGTCATGTTTGTCAAATGACAGTCATTTTGTATCATTTTTATGTTATTGCTTTCTTCGGGAGGGAGGGGTGCGCAGGGCGTTTGACACTTTTCATTGAGGAGCCGTCTGTAATTGATTTTTTTCGTGTTATGCCATGTTATCTTTCTGGCAGCCGCATTTTTATGGGGACAGAATGCAGAAATGCTTACATATGAAGTCGTTGGTGCACGTTAAAGAACCCCAGGTGGTCAAATTTATGAGCCCCTTCACTATGGCATCTCCTGTGGCCCCATGTTACTTTTGGAAGTTACATCCCATCAACTAAAGTAGTGGCTATCCCTGTTCACTCTCTGATCCACACTGCTCTTTTCCTGTCTCCTTAATGTTACGCTTAACATTTTTCGTTCTATCGCTCTTTGCGCAGTTCTTAAAGGGCGCCTCACCAGGCCCCATAGCAAATTTTGGTTATACATTGGAAGTTGTTATGGAACGTTCTGCCGAAATGGAGCGTTCTGCAAAAAAATTTTTCAAATTGGCTCAATAATAGCCGAGATAGAAATATTTCAGTGCCGCGAACCAATGATTTCAGAAGGCGAGCTCCAGTGCATAGTGAGGCACTCTCTCCGCTCGCCCCGTCTAGCCTCCATAAGCGAAATTTCTTCCCTATGTCCTCCCATACCCAACCTCGAGGATCGCGTGACGCATACGTCACGGGCCCTGCCTTCAATTTTTTCTCCTCGCTTTTTTTTTTTTGTTTAATTTTGCGGCGCTGCGCACAAGCTGTTGTGACTGTCTAGTTTTGCGCTACACATGATTTTGTGCGCTGTGCACAAGGACACATGACTAGCGGTATAATTCAGTGCCACATGATTACTGAGGCAGAACAAGCGGATCGCAGAGCATGATCACGTTGCTTGAACACGGTAGAAAATGGCATAGTTTCGGTACCTGCACACATGACTGCACGACCGTGGGAACAAGCAGACGAAGCGGAAGTACATCTTTCTTGCATCAGTGCGAAGTAAAACAAAAAATGCGCAGACATTCCATTTGTGTGTTTTGTTATTTCTCCAAACTTCAATTCGTCAATTCAAGCAACAGATCACACAAATAGCAACTGTTGCCTTGAATAATTCTCAAAGTCACGCGTCACCACAAGCGACGTCACACTGTGGACACGACCACGTAGGTGCCGGGACACGACTACATGACCATCCGGCTTGGAGTGCGGTCGCCACGAGAGAAAGGGAAAATGGTGTTCGGATTGAAATTTCAGATCTTTCTGCGGCGCGTAGCGATGTAATTCTTTGCAAACACGATTGTTAGTGTGCATTGTATGCTTTGCGCTTGTCAGCTCAAAATGGCCAGACCTGGTGAGGGCCCCTTTCACTGGACTGCGTAAAGTGCAGGGCACGTAATGGTTCAGTGTTTCTGTTAGCTGGGCACGCCATGTAATGCGTAGGGTATCCCGCCGTGGTGGCTTAGCGGCTGCGGTGTTGTGCTGTTAAGCATGAGGTCGCAGGATCAAATCTTGGCTGTGGCAGCCACATTTCGATAAGGGCAAAATACAAAAATGCCTGTGTCCTGTGCGTTGGGGGCATGCAAAGGATCCCCTGATGGTCAAAATTAATCCGGAGTCCCCCGCTACAGTGTGCCTCATAATCAAATCGTGGTTTTGGCAAGTAAGACCCTAGAATTCAATTAATTATATTCAATTTCAGTGCATAGGGTAGATAACCAGTGGACCTTTAGAGCTACAGAATGGGTGTCAAGGGAAGGGAAGCGCAGTTGAGGGCAGCAGAAAATCAGGTGAGGTAATGAAATTAGGAAATCTGCAGGCACAAGTTGGAATCAGCTAGGGAAAGACAGGGGTAAATGGAGATCGCTGGGAGATACCTTTATCTTGCAGTGAACATAAAAATAGGCTCGTGAGCCTTCACTTGTTATTACATTTCTGTGCTGCACGTATGCTTCACGTTTGAGGATAGGAGCTACATAGGTACATGATTTGTTGTCAAGTAGTCTAGAAAATTTTGTCGTTCCTGTCTGCTATGTTTGCACTGGTTTCCCTGCTGCCTGTAGTTAAGGGGCCATGTTAGTGTAAATAGATGTTGTGTTTCCCTTTAGTTGTCCCTTTAATGCTGTGCAGAGCTTGAAGAACCCACTGGTATGCTCCTCAGAGCTGTGGGCCACCTGGTGTACATGTAGTTGCAAGAATCTGCCAGCTTGTCAGTTTAGTGGATTTGGATTTGGATATCCTTCTGCCATGGCACATGCCCACTGCAGGGTATTGGTGAAGATTTGGATGGTACTAGGAAGATGCTAAAATTGGTAAGATTGTCAGAAGGAGATTAATAAAAGTAATTGTATGAAGAATTTAAGAGAATTGCCCCGAAACAACTGTGAATTTCTCCATGGCTGTTTCCAAGAGAGGAGGCTCCTGTAGAAAAAAACATTCGGAATGAAAAAGCTTAAACTATGTTGTCTGAGCGTCGATTCTAAAATGTTTTTCCTTAAAGAATAAAAACAGCAGCAGAAAAAAAAAAAAAAAAAGATTTATTGTCTCATCTTCTCCACAGGTTGGGCACAGAGGGGAGGGCGCCAGACCAGCCCTCTGCCGATAAAAGTTTAATGCTGGTGTTTGACAGCGTAATTGGGTAAAAGTGTAGTGGTAATGTCGGACTTCTGCTTTCTCTCCACCTGGGTCAGGGCCAATGCGATGTGGACGTGCGCAACAACCGCAAGCAGACGCCGTTGCTGCTCGCAGTCAGCCAGGGCCAGTGTGGCATCGTGGAGCTGCTGCTGGGCATGGGAGCCCAGCTGGATGCGCAGGACGAGGACGGGGACACAGCCTTGCACCTGGCCCTGCTCAAGCGCCAGGTCCTGCAGATCCCCGAAAATGGCGAGGCACCAGCCACAGCCATGGTGCGTCTACTCTTGCCCAATTTTCCGGTTCTGCTTGCGTTGTCTCATTGTTTTGAAGAGGAGGTGCAGCTAAAGAAAAGATCATACCGTAGAATTCCTGAGCGACGTCTTCAAATTAGTGCTTTATTTGCCCCGGTCAGGTAGTTAATGGAGTAGCCTGAGGACATCCGGGGCTCGGAAAGCAAGTACTACAAGCATACGTCATACCCCTAGGGCCAGCACGCAAGCACTATTTATGTCAACATGCAATCACAAAATATTTCAGTTATGAAAGGTGCAAGATGCAATATACAGCAAAAGCATGTTAATTCACAACTCTTTAATTCGAAAGTTTGGATAATTCGAAATAGCCGTCGCGGTCAGTCTAACAATATATCGAAAGCAATATGTAACGCATCCCGCTAATTCACACTGAAATCCGCACCGCCACTGATAATTCGAACTTCGCACCATGTGGATGGGGAGAATGCTAGCGCACAGGAGCACATTGGTGACACTGGTGTCGCCGCATGGGTCATGCAGGGTTGTTCTTTCCATCTGAAACCTGACTGGAGACAAACGCGTTCGCGCCTGGCCAGGCATGGCCAATGCCTCTGTTGCAGGTTGGTTCTCTCCCTCCCTCAAGACCTTCAACATAAAAACGCAGATGCGAAGCTGCGCATTTCTTTTTTTTTTTTTTCTTCCTTTTTCCATGTTACATTTTGGAGGCTATGCTCTTTCTCTACAAGGTGTTCTGAGAAGCAGCACAAGTAATGTCTAAACATGGTAGCCTTGATGTGTATCAGCGCTCGCAGTACCAAAAAGCATGTCGCGGGATCGAATCCCAGCCATGGTGGCCGCATTTCGATGGGGGTGAAATGCGAAAACACCCAGGTGCTTAGATCTAGGTGCACGTTAAAGAACCTCAGGTGGTCCAAATTTCTAGAGTCCCCAACTATGGCGTGTCTCATAATCATAAAGTGCGTTTGGCCTGTAAAACCCCATAATTTTCAAAGGATACACAGGGAGATGGAGTCTTGAAGTCTTGTCCAGGCTGAGATATCCATTGTATTCCCAGTTCTCAAACTTGAGATTTAGAGATATGGTGTGGCATTCTAGTCGCTACTGCTTCACCATGGCATCTGGTTTTCTTGCGGAAGCATCTTCCAAAAAGAAAGTAAACGGCAAGTCACCAGCTTCTTATGTAGTGTGTAACTTTAGTCCTCGCGAAACTGGAATGGCATGCTCCAATGCAGCCTCAGTTTGCAAGATGGCGCTTCAAGTTAAGTTGCTTAGCTGACCATTTCTGTGATCTATTCTGCATTGTAAGTTTCGTAATATTGAGCTGTGTATAATGGCCATCTTGAGAAACAAGAAAAGGGGGGGGGGGATGCATTGCACAGAACAAAACACAAAGGGGAGAAAACAGAATTGACTAAAGAACTGCTGCACTTGAAAACTTGTTTTTAGTACAAAAAATGAGTACCTTCGTAAAGTAGGCAACTCTGCCCAGAGGAAGCCCTAGTTAACATAGGAGAAGAACTAGGGGTCCATGACAGCTGTTTGACTACAGTTGAACCTTGTTATAAAAAGTTGCATTGGATACGAAGATACCTTCGTTATATTCAGTACTAGTTATAATCACATATGCATTACATGCTGATAGCAATTAGAAACAGTTTAAACTAAACTGCATTTCTCAGTTCATAATCAGTAGTACTACTGCCCCGCTGTGATGCCCAACCAGATCGCGAGCCAGCTGGCTGCTTCATGTCCTTCGGAAGTGGACGGCAGCAGCCTGGCCCTTGCCTGCCTCCTCGTCAAGGAGGGTGCCGACCTGCACCGGCAAAACTTGGTGGGGCGGACACCACTTGACCTTGCCGGCAGCCCAGCCATCCAGGAGTTGCTACAGCACTGGAGTACACTCAGGGAGTAAGCGTCCTTCTCAGTGGGCTGCTCTTCTGTTGCTTGCCAACTGTGCGTGCTTCATTCTGTACTTGTCTTTTCTGCATATGGTGTTGCTTTATTTAAAGAATACAGCTCGTGTAAGCGGTGCACGAGATGGGAGCGAAAAAGAACAATTCATGTACAGATAGCGCCAAACTTTCCACAATACAGATTTCCACAGAAAAGCTGTATTTATAGACAGATTACGCTCGCAGCCAGTACGACACTGTACTGTTTGCATGTACTAGTACAGTTTATGTATCTGAATACGATGCTGCATGCCAAAGCTACGGAAGTCCCAGATGCTGTGTTCTGCTAACTGTTGTCTACATTAGTGCAGCTGCAGTCAGTATTCTTTAGATTCTGTGGTAATGACAAGTGAACTGAATTTCCTGGCATTGTGATCTACGGCACAAATTTGTCGATCTTTTTTCCTCTCCAAACAACAGACCCTTGTTGCTACCAACTGAAGTTTCCGTAAAAGCAGTGACTTTTCTTTCTTAAGTATTACAGTCAAATCTCAATATAACGAATCATGTGGGACCACCGAAAATCATTCATTATTCTGAAAGGTTGTTATAGCGAATGCCCCAAAATTGACCATTCCACCCACCAACCTATCAGTTCATAAGTTGTCACCGTTTGAGCTATTTATGAAAACATAGCTGTTTGTTGGGTCTTGGCCTTCCCTCTTGCTATTCTGCCGCCAAGCACCACCAAAGCACTGTATGATAAGGGTGATATGCGCAAAGCAGACGCTGACGCTGAGAAAACTACTGACAAAAATGAAGCTACATGTCACCTTCAAAGTGCAATGTTTCTTATTTAATTTGTTTTTCACATTCCTTGCCATGGACACTGCAACTGTCTCACTCGAGGTGACAACTGAACTATTCCAAAGCGCAAGTGTGTGTAAATGACACCATCCGGAAAGTGCGAAGTGCGACCGTGTGGCATCCCCCCGAGTACGGTTGTTATATTTCTCCGCGCGTGTAGCTAGTACGGCCTCACAAAGAAGCGTGAAAGAAAGAGGCGTGCACAGAAAGAAGGGCAAAAGAAAGAAGAGAAGCGCCTTCGTTGCTTGGTGACACTTGCCTGGGTGGAGCATGCGCTCACAAAACCCGATTTGACGTTGCCTCTGCAACAGATTAGAAAAAATTCTCCTGCATTATTTTATTGAGCGCTGTCTCAGGTTTTCCATACCCATGCGCCATGGCGTCTGCTTTATGTGCCTTGTCGTCTGCTAGCCTACTGTTTCGGCTGCCATGAAGGATACATGGAAATCTTACAATTCCCAGATTTCGGATTATTAGTTTGTAGTACTGAGGCGTTGTTAATATGACACGGAAACTGAACAGCGATCGTTATTCTGGAAAGTTCAGTATTCTGAAGTTCACAGCACTGAAATATTTTGCATGGAAACCATGAGAAGTTAGCAGGGGATTTTTGAAAAGTTCGTTAATCTGAACAGTTTGTTAATGTAGTGTTTGTTGTAACGAGGTATCACTGTGTTGCATAAAATCGAAGGAGTGCGTGGAGTTGCAGGGTGTTTAAATTGGCACCATTAAGGTAGGGTACAATCTCAAATATAAAATGCACTTCAGAGTTTGTCACCCCTTGCGTGCACAAGCCACAACACAAAACTTGGATTTTGCGTGGTCAGGTAATTCACCAACTAATTTCTCAAACGCCTGTTTATTCCGACCTACTTGATTATTAGTACTTCCCTGCAGCACTACCACCTGCTCCGTAGAACCAGTATGTAACGGCGACCAAAATTTTGGACACTGCAAGGTGTGTTGACCGATTTCTCAGGCTGATTTTCATGTTTCATGCCAAAAAAACATTGCAGTTCACATACAAAGTTGCCACCTGTTCTGTCACTTTCAAAATCAAGGCAATTTCTTGGGTTTCCAAGTGCCATGCAGCTGCTGCAAACTGTTTCATGACTCAACACAAAAGTGCAAGTCGCAGACTCCCAACTAATTGATGCTGGTTAGGCCTAGCTGGTGTGTGTGGTGAGCGTCAAGTCGTCGCAGCAAAGTGTTCTCTGATCACTGGAGGCTCACCCTTGATATGTTAGTATGCATAGACTGCATCAATGATTGCACTCAAAATCACACGCATAGACTGGACTGACTGATTAGAGAGCTTTAGTATAGCGTGAAATGCTTGCATTAGCATTAGCGTGTTCCACATGCTAAACCTTTGCAGTACGCTTCGATAGAGCTTTGCTATAGCGTAAAACAAGGAAGCGCCGCAAAGTGCAACACTTAACTGTGCCATCTAGGTGCGAGTAGCAAAAGCTCTTAAGCTGATTGGTTTGCCATCTAGTTAAGAGTAGTCAAAGCAGCATTTTTCGTTAGTAGACCATTTTAGAATAGCATTTGTCACCTTATGTAGATTAAATGCAAGCACCTTCGTAGGATGTTAGGTTAAAAGACAGGGTGCCGTCTGGTGCCTCGTGACAAACATATCCAAGCCAAGACAATCCGTTAGCAACCACTCTGTTGTTGCTATGCAGACGCGTCTTGTCAGGCCTATGGACACCAGAATCGCTGAACGATCTCAGAAATTGGATGCACTGTGCACTCATAACTAGTGTTCAGGTGAGTTTAGAGGAAGTGACAGCTCATTTCGATAGTCATTGGCGATCAACGAGAGTGAGTGCGTAGCCATCATGAGAATTCACAGTGAAGAGGGAGCCATGGGTGTTGTCTTGTTTGACAACACTATTTCTTAGCATCCGTGCTTTGTGAGTGTTACTGTCTCTTGCAGACAACCGAAATTGCATGCGGCTGCAAAATGCAAACTCTCCTCTCGCATACTGCACATGTGCACTAGTGTGCACGCAATGAATTTTGCGCACTAAACGCTAGCTTGCACTTTACTAAAACTCTTCATTATTTTGACATTTTTATGGCCCTGTCGGTGTATAAGAAATAGGTTGATGACTATGTCTATATTATCTGAAACTACGCTGTTTAGCAGTGAAGAATTTCATTGCAGGTAGCATTTAAGTATGCACCAAGGCACCCAACATGAGTTTCGTTTTCTTTCTTTCCTGTGTGCAGAAGTGCATCTGCGCTGACAGTGGCACCCCTTCTGGAACCATCCACCGGAACAGCAGTGACCGTTTCCTCAGCTGATGAGCTGCCTCATGTCGCTGAATGCCAGATATGCCTAGAGTCACCAGCCTCGGTGACTTTCGAGCCGTGTGGCCACCGTATGGCCTGTGAAGACTGCAGCGTGCGCATGAAGAAGTGCCTCACCTGCCACGAAGTCATCACTCGCAAGCTTGATGCCTGTGAGTACCGTATTTGTGCATGTGTAGCCCACCACCACATATAATCCACACTCCCAATTACAACAGCCCGGAAAGTAAAAAAAGATATGCCCACGTATAATCTGCAGAAGTAACTGCATGCAACACTGCTCAAATCTTTGCAAAGACAGTCTCCATTTACTGATGCACTTGTCTACATGTATCTTCGGTCAGCAGCTCTGTTCCCCCATGCTTCAGCGATGCTGACAAGGCTGGATACACATGCTGGACCTTATCGCGGATAAACCAATCACATGATATTTGACGTGAATTGAATCACTTCGCTGCTAGCACTCACACGACAGCGTATGGACAGCACGGACGGAGAAGCCCTCGCATCAGCAACGATGATGGAGCAAACGCGACTGAGCCGAAAATCCCGATGGTGATTTGGCTCACTGCTGTATCAGAAAACCCTTTGCACAAACAGAGGAAGCACCACAGGAACGGGCGACATATGAATGTATGAGTTAGCCAACACCATGTGCGCTACTCGCTAACTACTAAACACAATATGGCAACCCGTAATGCGGAGGAGAATGGGCGACCATGAAGAGGGGAGGAGGGCACTTCAACATGCAGGGATGGGGAGGAGGTGGGGTTCTGTAGGAGATAACGAAACTTTGAATGGCAGAGAACCTTGCCTTGAGGTGTTGCTTCATGGCAGCGCACTCCGTGCTGCCTTAAAACCACACTTCATGGCAAAATTCGCATATACCGTGTTTACTTGAATCTAGGCCGGCCCCGATTCTAAGCCAACTCCCGAATGTCCAAAGCCAGAAAAATAAAAAAGCTTACCTCTAATGTAGGCCGAACAAAAAAGTGAGGACAGCGTTCACAAAATGAAAGCAGCATTTATTTAATATGAACATGCTGAGCTCACTCTACGTTACCATCGCCGCCTGCCTTGTCGCTATAGCCCAGACCACATGCACGCTCTCTTAAGCAAAATTACACCTTTTTGCCACACAACGATAATCCTCATCTGTCTTGTCCGCATTTCCTTTCTTTAACGCAGTGAGCCCGGTACTTCCAAGTCACGAACGGCATGCCCGTTATCACCATTACAGAGCATTCTCGACAGGAAAGTAGCGAGCGCAGCGTTTTCAAGGAAGGAAACGCAAGCAAGACAGATGACGATTATTGTTGTGTGGCAAATATACACCCCAAAGAGTCTGTTATTGCGCGCTTATATTCCTCATCACTGTCATCTCCTCGTTGCGGCACACGCAAAAACTGTGTCCTGTTGCCCCCCTCCAACGACGGACGTTTTTCTCATCGATGCCGAAGTCCCGCCCAGCTTGAACGTTTGACGATGCCTCTGTGGCTAGCACAACTTTTCGTTTGAAACCAGCACCATAGTGACATCGCCTGTTTGGTGTCATTACGATAATGCCACACCGCATGCCGATACGACCCAGGTCAAAACAGCAGCATCGCTCATGTGCTTCATTTGGCTACTGGTGTGACTAATAGCTGTTGCGATACTGACTTTTCTAGATGACGCTAGCTATGCACCGTATTTATCATTTTAAATTGCAACCTGCATATTTTTTTAAGGTCCTTGAATCTAAGCCGACCCTAGAGCTTGGCATATGATTATTTGAAACACACTATCTGCTTAGATTCAAATAAATATGGTAATCTGCACCCCCACTTTACTGTTAAATGTATCAAAATTTTACTGTGGGTTATACGCACAAAGATATGGTATATGCCAGAACGCAGAATCTGGACATGTAGCCAACCATTTTGCCTAATTAGAAACTAAATTCTGGGGTTTTACGTGCCAAAACCACCATCCTGTTATGAGGCATGCAGAAGTGGGGGACTCTGGATTAATTTTGACTATCTGGTATTCTCTAATGTGCATCCATTGTAAACACACAAGCGTTTCTGGATTTGACTCCCTTCAAAATGCAGTGGAAATCGAACCTGCAACCTTGAGCTCAGCGGCGCAATGCCAGAGCCATTGGGCTACTGCAGCTGTGAAAAAGTCAGTGCTCGGTCAGCTGTTTCGTTGCTGTCAGTTCTCGACAGGCACACAATAAGCTTTTGTTTTGATCACTGTACTTAGTTTACAGTGTATGTCTAACGAACCTGGACATAGCGAAATATTGGATGTAATGAAGTAGATCTGAAACGTTTCTCGCTGACATCAGTGTGTAATGAAAGTACCATAAAAACCCATGTATAATACGAACCCGCGTATAGTACGAGGTGAAATTTTGGGGCACAAAATGGAAAAAAAAAATTTTATCGTCGTATAATACGAGCCAGGAAAACTCGAGGAAAACATTTATTTAAATAGCACTCCGTACTTCAATCGCTAAACAGCCTCTTCACTGAGTCGGCCAAATGGCACCGAAATGCGTCCAGCACGAGGATGGACAGGAATGACCACAGTGCGCCGGGCCGCCTACACCAGACGAACTTTATCCAGTCGAGCACAATATTCTCATTCATCCAGTCTCTCATGGCATCTCACGACCACATTTTTTGGCAGCTCTTCACCTTTAGGCACTCTCTTGCGCTTAAAGATGACATAGGGCGGGCGCTTGTGTTCGTCTGCCGTGCGCGACAACATGACAGTAACTCGCGTTTTCTCGTTGCCAGTGGACCGGACATAAATTTGTTTAGAGCCCTTCGTGCACATTGAGGGGCGTTGGCATGTCCAGATAAACCGGCGTTTTGTCAGCATTGCCGATTTGCCCTAGCTAGAAGTTCTTGGACTTGGGCAGCGAAATAATGTGACGCTGGAAAGCTACAAGCAGCTCTTCGAAAGATTCGGGCAGCTTTTGCGAAATCGAAGTTCGACGGAGTAAGGAAAATCCAGCACGGCACATGTAGTGATAAATCCACTGCTTGCTCGCTTTGAAGGCGGAGCTCGGTAATCCTTTTTCTCTTGCAAGATTCTTAGCTTTTGCCTGCATAAGCTCCACGTTCATGTGCGACTCGCTGTTGGCGTACGAACTCCATCCGGGCGAGTTCGATTTCAGGGAATGTCCCACTCTTCGGGCCACGAAAGCTTCTTCGTGTTCCGCTGCACGTGAAACAGGCTTCCTTCTGTCGACGTCATCCGCAAATGCTTGCCTCGTTGACGCCAAACTGCCTCCCGGCCGCACTGTTGCCGATGTCCCGTGCGGCTAAAATAGCCTTTCTCTTGAAAGCAGCAGAGTAGTTTTCGTGGTCTGGACATCTTGGTCCTTCAATGCAAAACAAGAAAGATGCACTTCGCGAAGCGTGGTTTGCACGTGTGCTGCCAAGGTGCACACTGAACAATAAAGAAACGATGCTGTAGTCACGCAGCAATAACAAAACTAAGCCGTAGCCACGCAGCAAAAAAGGAAGCCAAGCCATAGCCACACAGCAATAACGAAGTCATCCACAGCCACGCAGCAATAACGAAACCAAACCTTCTAGCCCAAATTTCTGACTGAAATTTTTGTTTGGATCCATGTATAGTAGGAAACGAAAATTTGTGACACTAATATCGTATTTACTCGCATAATGATCACACTCACGCAATGATTGCACCCTGAACTTGTCGCAGCGATATGTTGAGTGCCAAGTCTAGCTAATGAGTATCGTGCTTACCATCTGTCGAATGCTACACGAACGACTCTTGAAGACAGACCAAGCGGTCTGCACGCACCCAACATTCTTGAGGAAATGCCCCATTTCATTCCTTTCATCACTTTCCGCACTTCCATGAAAAAAAAAAAAAAAGCTACAACCAAGCTTGCCTCGGCTTTATTATTTGTAGGCTACATAATGGCTTTGGTCAACAACAACAACATAAGGGCGGCTTTCGATTCTTCTCGTCTGCAATCGTGGGCACGCAACAAATCGCGAGCAGCAACGATAGTGGCCACGTTTACACTGATACGTTAGAAGTGTACCCTATTCATACACCGACACTTGTAACGCAGCTAATATATTTGCCCACCCTTATCGGAAACGTGCCATATTGGAATAGCAGTGAAGACAAATGCCGCAGTTTGCGCAGCATGCCCGCCATGTGTTTCTATGTCACTGGCAGCTAAGCGTGCCCATCTCTGTTTCTGTCCCCTCAGAGTCGTCATGGCTATGTTATTGTCCCAAACTTGCCGATATGAACAATATTATTCATTACTGATACGGAAGAAACTGTTTCAGTGCACGTAATGTACTACTCACGAGAAGAAAAATAATCGCTTTCAGCGCTTTCGGCTTGCTCCATCGGCCGTCATTTTTGTTTTGGTGTCCCGCACTGACAGCGGCAGCCGCCTGCTTGTCATCCCGCAGCAAATGCGGGATGAAAAAAAAAAATGTTTCTTTTCGTGGGAAATGATCATACCCCTGAATTTGCGTCAATTCTTTTGACAAAAAAAGTGCTATCATTATGCAAGTAAATACGGTAATAGGGAAAAAACACCTTGTATTATATGCGGGTTTTTATGGTATGCTTATGAAGAATGTCAGATAATATATAAGAAAGGTATTTTCATGTTGCATAGTACTTTGTTATAAATGGGTTTCGCCTCTGTACCCCAGCTGGTCGGACGGTGGCGCCTTCAGGCAGTGGCCGCCAAGGGGGCGCTGGCGGGCCCGTGAGCCTGGAGCGCCTGCGGCAGCTGGAGTTACGACTGCAGGAGATGGAAGAGTGGCAGGGCTGTAGCATCTGCCTGGAGCGGCGGCGCAACGTGGCCTTTCTGTGTGGACACGGAGCGTGCAGCGTCTGTGCCCAGACTCTTCGCATGTGTCACATGTGTCGTAGGGCTATCACCCGCAAGATCTTTCTCTACTAGTCTCTTCTACGTCAGGCATCAGCAATGAGGCTTCTATTTTCTTCTATCACCGCACGTGCACCTCGACGCAACACTTGCACGTCGCACTGTGGTGGTTCCAAGGTAGGTTAGTGTGGCGTTGTCGCTTAGAAAGCAACTTCGGGAGGGAAGGGTCGGAAAAAAAAAAAAAGAAGGGAAACTAAAGAGAAAGCAGAAAGTGCAGGATGGTCGTGTTCCCCGTTTTTCAAGTATGGAACTTTTTTTATTTTTGTGCTCTAAATTGGTATATTGTTTTTAAAAGCCAGCACCTTACCCGGTGCCTTCTATCTTTGTCATTTCCTTTATTTTCGCAGTTTGCTCCAAAGTATTCACCAACTAGCTTACTTAGCTGCATTAAAAGGGACATTGATTCGATTGATTGGTTCTTATGCCCTAAAGGATGCGCACTAGATCAAGAAGGTCTGTATTTCAAGGGACCAGTTTCCATTACAAGCGAATTTGAGTTGGCAATCATAGTAGATTATCGGAGAAATAGTACTGCATTTGACATTTTATAGTCGCAGTCATGAGTGTGTCTGCATGAGCATGTTTTCGGTGGCCTGGGTTGGAGCACACCATAAATATTAAAAATGAGGATTAGTAACTAGAGGCATTGAATAAATGAATGTTCAATTTCGAATCGAATAGTGAATCTTTGAATAATTCGATTTGTAAATCAAATATCTAATATTCGGTTTCTCAAATACTTGATTTGACGCGCACAGCATTCTCACGCCGCCCAATCTTTATCTGTACAAGGCTCAGCCAGGTCGACCAGAGTGATAAAAACAATTACTACCATGCAAACAGAAAGAACAACAAAAACAGCGCTTGTGCAAAGCATGGAAGCATGTGTGATGATCGGGCCGATTAGCCACCAGAAGTCACGCTGATCACATCGAACACCAGAGTTCAGTGTTCACCGCGCAATCTTTCCTTGGACCTCCCGATTTGAGAACTCTTTACGGCAACGCGTGCAGCACTGATGATCACACAGAGCGATAGTGAGTGGTGTGATGCGGCATTCTGTCCTTTTGCAGTCGTGCAGATTCACCTTAACGAGCTGACAATGACCCACAGAAACCACCTGTCATAAAGATGGAAAAAGCCTCTTGTTTCTTGGAAGAAAACTGGAAAGCAGTACTTTCTAAGCAATAGGAGATTGTCAATAACCCTTTGAGGGTCAATGTTTTCTTGCCATATGCAACCGCCCAGGGTTGAATTTTTTTATTGCAGATTCCAATTCTTCTTCGGGACTTCTCTCGAAAAAAATTTACCGTATTGTTTCTCGGATGACCGTAAAGTGAGAAAAATACTTTGAGTTGGTATATATGTACTCTTTATACATGAATAACGACAATAAGAAAGGAAATAAACTTATAAGAATTAAAAATTTTATGCATTCTTATACACATAGTTCAAGGCTTTGAAAATGTGCATACGAGAATATTTCGCAAGACTCAAATGTTCCTGCTCTTGCACTAATATGTGCATCCATAGCGTAATAGAACTGCGTATGTGCGTGCACTCAAGAAAACTGTGTGGTTGTGTGCCCGTCAAAAAAGCAAAACGTGTGACAAACTTCCGTTAATCTTCATCTTGTTGCCAACCAGAGGCAATTAGTTTTCCCGAGTGCCAAAAAAAAAAAAGGCAATGGAAATCCATGCACGGCGGCATTCTTCCGATGCGCACCCCTGTGAGCACTAAACGAGCGAGAGACAGGCGAGAGACACCCTTTGAGCGATTAGTAACAAGATAGCCATCAGTTTTGCAAGCGCAACAAGCCGAAACGGCCTGCGGAACAAAACCCAAACCGCTGCCCGCCCGCGTGCATGCCAATGCGCGAGCGGTAGTATATAGACGCGCAGGAGCAAGCTAGCTCTAAAACAAACCATGCAACGAAAACCGAGAGAGGGAGGCGTGCGAAAAAAATTACCTGTATTCCCACATAGTGGCAGCACATAACACAAAAGAAAAAGTTAGGAAATTGGCGCGCTTTTTAAACGCATAGACGGCACCGTGAATATACAGCATCGACCATTTTTGGACTTGTTTGTGGCACCGTATATTTAGGTCATTGAGCCTTAAAGGGCACGGTAGGGCTCACTATTGAATTGAAAACACCCTTGGTATTTAGGACAACTTCTTTATTTCTTCAGCTTCAGAGGGAAGAAAGCACTTAGTACTATTTGACAAACATTCTATAGATAAAAAATATTTTCCAGACCTTTGTATACGAATTGAGTTATCAGTGCTGGCATACAAATTTTGTGTTCCCTTTAATAAGAGTACAGCATATTATACATCTCGATTCATAGGCACCTACATTACTGATAGCTAGTAAGATCCCTGTTAAAGGGGCTCTGAACCACCCCTCAGGCTTGGTGAAATAACATAGTCTGCGGGTAGCATACGCTGCTGTGAACATCTCAGCCAAGTTTTGCTGTCGTACACGGTGCGTGGAGCTCGCAAGAAAATCGCGAAGTCACCTTTCTCTGAAACTCTCTCTTTTCAACCGAAGGCCCTGTCCTCGCTCTCTTCTGGACGCTTTATTTTGTCATCGGACACTTTATCGTGTCATTCCCTTAGACGGCTGCTATTGGCTGATACCTGACGTAGAGCTGCTATTGGTTACGTGGTGTAGATAAACCGCGGCCGCCGCAGGGTGCCACCACGAGTTCACTGGCTAAACGCACTGCGGCTTACTTGGGACAACCACATTTGGCTTATGTTTAGCGCATCGTAGCCACCAAAGGTGGAAGTTGTGCCGCCTTCGTTATTATGAAAAATGAAATTTGAACTGCGTGGCACTGTGACACTTAGCGGGCGGAGCGGAGCGTTATGGGCACACCCCATTGGGCCATAGCCTTCACAGTGCAAAGCATTGAAGAAGGAACGGGAGTACAGCACAGGCCATGTTTGATTGCCAATAACTCCGCCTCTGCTGAACGCATTGAAGTACTTTTTGCGGCAAAGTATTTCTGAAATAACCTATTTTCACTTCAAAGGCCTTTCTCCACTTTAATAAAAAGTGGAAGAATAAAAGCTTATGTTAAATTTTCTGATATACCATATGAAATTTGATATTCGGTATTTGCTTACCTCTTCTAATACACAACTTGTGAAACTGTCATCATATCTTAGCGCAGCATAGCATTGCAATCAGTGATATCAATTGCTTTTAAAAAAAAAAGGTTTTTCTTGTTTTAAGCCATCTTCTCAAATGTGTATGTTCCAACGAGTTGCACATTTAAGTGCCTTCCTCTAAGTGAAATTATGCTTCGGTTTCTGGCTATTTCATCTTGTTTTTAGAGAGTTGCCTGCTTTTTCTTCTTTGACCCAAATTCATATCGTCACCCTGGTCTTTTCCCCCATCGTTGAGCACAGACGGAAAGCTTTTGTAAAGTCCGCATTGATGCTTCTGCAGTTGATGGCCTCAAAATTTGGCATCAAGGTGCAGTAATGGCCACGAGGAGGACAGTACAACTGCAGAATAATTGGAATGAATGACCATACAAAGGCTCCGTGTGTCCAGGAGTGGCAACTGCCACTGTGCTGTCAACTTCTGGCCATATCTCCGTTCGGCTGCCTCTGTTGTCAGGGTGTAATGGTGCAGGCTGGAGAGCCAGTTTTTGCAGGCCTGCGAGCCATGTGTTTGTCCGCACTCCGCTCCTTCCACTGATAATGCATAGATGACTGCAGGAGGATTAAGAGCACCCAGTGCTCTTAATTCCAGTACAGTGTGCAGGTGGCCAAACAGTGCATTGAAAAAGGAAAAGCAGAATCATGCCTTAATGTTTTTACACTACTATTCTAAATGTGTCGTACAAGGCACTGCTCATTGCTATATTTGTAACCTTTTTTTTTTTTTGCGAATACTGTTGTTGGTTGTATAGTGTATACTAGTACACTGGCTTAAACAGGAGAGAAGTAAAAATTTCATTTGTCATTCTTTTTTCTTCATTTTGTTCAGAGATAATGGCCGTCTTACAACAGTGCATTACTTTAGAAGGCAGATGTATGCACGCTTAATTTGGCATTGTTATCTTAAGCACACCGAGTCGAAAAATATAATTATGGGGTTTTACGTGCCAAAACCACAATCTGATTATGAGGCGCGCCGTAGTGGAGGACTCTGGAAATTTGGGCCACCTGGGGTTCTTTAACGTGCATCTAAATCTAAGTACAGGGTGTTTTCGCATTTTGCCCCCATCGAAGCGCGGCCGCGGTGGTCGGGATCTGATCCCACAACCTCACACTTAGCAGCCCGATGCCATAGCCACTAAGCAACCACGGCGGGTTGAGTTGAAAAGGAAAATGTTCTATCAGTTCTTCCTCCTTCTTTTTTTTTAGTCAACATAAGATGCCCTCTTTATCCTTTGTTTCTTTCTCTCCTTCCCAGATGATGGTCGTCTATTGTTGTGTACGTTGGAAAGCATCAGCGAAATCACAAGTGGCGTATCAACAAGAGCACCTGACAGCAGACCCACTGCCTGCACTGTGGACTTTTGAGTGCACACATTCGTTTTTTTTTTCCTTTTTTCGAAGCGGTACGTTTTAAATTGCAGCTGTAAATTATCACCTTCGTGTTCCGATAGTTTTGTAGTAGTGACAAACCTGTTGCCAGTGGACTTTGTGTGTTCACTGCCTCCTTCGGCGTCGTCGCCCTTGAGGGCCCTCGTGTTGCGCAAGAACTGGCAGCATCCCATTGTCTTTTGTAAATAGCTGGGGGTCATTTTGCGCACCTGAGGTAGCTTGTGTCGTGCCGACGTGACTAATGTGCACAGATGCAGTTAAAACTGCATAGCCTCGGGCAGCATTTCGAGAGCTCCAAAAACAAGTGGTTTCCTGTGACTGTGGCTCTCTGGTGGTGCTCCAGTTGGGTGCACAAGGGAACGTACATGATGCACAAATTTTTTTTTGTTTAGTGACCCTGTTCTGCGGTAGCACTTTCTCTGCAGAGCTGTGAAAGGTTCAGTGCCAGAGACTTGGGTCACGATTACAGTAGAGAAGTTCACGTGACTTGGTGAGAGGCAGTGCACTCTGTGTGTTAATTTTAGTTAGAACAATGTTGCCACTTGAGTGGGCGTACAATTTCGGACGTAACGAGAGAAAGAGAAAGATCTGACTTCATTGTATTGTGTAAATAGTAGCCGGTCTGAAGTGACCGAATTCATTGTCTGTCATTGTCATGTGTGTGAAAGTTCAGATCTGCTCATTGCTTGCAATAAGGAATGGGTACATAAATGTGTGAATGTTTTGCTTATCTCTAATAGACCGATCTTGTAGGGAGTTTCTGCCGCAACGCCGCTCGCCGCTGCCACTGCCATTTTAAGGTACTGGTGGTCGCAGTCCTTGGTGAACTGCACGGCAGCTAGTGGTGTAATTGGAAGCCTCTAGCTTTGTTTACTATTTACTATGTACCAGCTTCTTTGTTCCCTGCAATGGAGGGCTATCAGATAAAAGATAGAAATCCTGGGAGGAGAAGAGAAAGTTGTACATAGTGGTTTAGGTTGAGGAGATGCCCTTGCGTCTGTTGCTTGACAAATGTTTTGGCAAGCCTTCAGTCTGTCAAACTATGGCTATCACTTTCATCCGTTACAAAGAAATTAGAAGAAGCATTCTGCCTGTGTCTGCCCCCGCAATATTATGCTCTCCCCCACATAACACTGTGGGCAATAACACCAGCATTGATAGCCTTGGCATTCAGCTGAAGGGTCTCTCTGGGCCTGAGTACAGCTGGAGAGTAATGAGGACCAACTGACAACCCAGCACTTGACAAGGCAGGTGAACTTGAACCAGAGTGTGGCAAGGTCAGTCTATTGCCAATTTTCTTGTAATGCTTGTTGGAGCCATCATTGCATTTGCTTCACATTGAAATGTGTTTTGCCCATCGCTCATTGATAGTGACCAGGGGAAGTATTCTGTAGGAGTCCACCTAATGGACATGTCCATTTTGTCTGCTGTTGAAGTTCTGATTGGCTGGGCTGGGCTGCGCGTCCGCAGCAACCAGGTGCCACAGCCACTCAGCACTTCAGCAGCAGATGAAATAAACATGTCCACTAGGTGGACTCTTACAGAATACCATCCCTGTGCACAGAATGCATTAATTGCTCATGATAATTAACTAATCATGTTCATTCTGCCGTACAGTCTTTGGTTGTCACTTGGATGCACTCTTTCATTTGTTCTATAGAATTCGTGGCGAGTTGTCACGGATAATTCAGGGGTGGTCATAACGAAGCTGGCTTGTCATTTAATGAGCTCGTACTTCGGGCTAAGCATTTAGTAGTTCCTCAATTAATTACCGCCTGTTAACAGGTAGTTGATTGGTTCATTGGTTACATTGATTTAAGGGCACACATCTAAAACAGCAAATCAAAGTTGCACATTTCGCATTCAGGAGTTGTTTTAACTTTCAGGTCAGTGACACTGCGGAGCATAAATTGAATCTGTGTTGAAGGCAGTGAATGTAAATCCTAACTACCCCCATTATCCTGTGATGATGGGAGGTGGTTTACTAACAAAGGCACTGTATCTCCAGGCAGTTGTGCATGCAAAAGTAACAGGGCATGCTCAGCATGTTGAGCTCGCTGGACATCAGCCAGCTATAACTTGTTAAGTACACTAGGTATTGCAAGTTGAGCATGGATATGTAATGAGTCACTCAGCCAGCTGTCGATATAATTTGCCAGCCTTACATTGCATGTTTGAGGAGGAGCAGCAAGGTCAACTACATGCATGCTAGTATGGTGCACTTTTGAGATAAATATTCCGCCAGTGTGATGATTTTCTTCCTCTTTTTAAATTTTGCTGAAATGTTAGCAGCTGTCTGCATAGGAGTGCACTAATATTGTGGTTGCCTTAGTGGCCTGTTTTAGATGCTTATCGCAGTTTCTTGTGGTAGATCGATGTTTTGACTGCCTGCACATTAAATATGGCGATGAGTAGTGGACTGCTGCTTTTTATGGTTTTCATTTTGACTTAAGAGACCATTTTCAGTCCCAAAGCATCTTTTCTTTCTCTCTTTCTTTCTTTATTTTTTTATTCTTTTTTTTTTCTGATATAAGTGGGAAATGCAGAAAACATGTCATTCTTAGGCAACCCACTCCAAATCACTTTTGTTGGTGTTTTCAGCATTTGAGAGGAAGCATCACATTCTAGTGACCATAAAAGCAAAACTTTGCTTTGCACTCACAAGTCTGCCATCAAAATATATAGAAATTGTGATATTCCAGGAGTTAGTCATGCAGGCTGTTACAGCTCCATCTTCCCTTGCTGAGAAAAGACACCAGGTTTTCTAAACTAGATATGAGAGTGCATTTGAAGTGGAGTGGACAAAAGTCTAATTACACTTTATGTTCGTTTGTAACATTAACATTGCCTAGATAAGTTCTTCAATTGTCCTGCTTACTGAGCCAATGACTTCACTCAGTCAGCCAAGCCAGGCACTGTATCATTTTCTTCCTTTCTGAATTTTTTAGTAGGTTGCCAAATTCAAAAATTTATCATCTTTTATGCAGCTGTACAGCCGTAAATCCTCTTATAAAATATTGAAGTATTATATTGCTATGTTCATCACTCCCTATCGAAAAGCTCTGAGGCCCTTGTCAAAATTAGTCTCTGCAGTTTCTGTAATTTGGATCATTTTCACCACAGCTGCTTCATCAGCTGCTTTATAATGAGTGCGCTCCTACATTTACCTTGTTTATATTGCTGGGAGGCTGAGCCTGAAGTCAAGCTTCTTAAGTACTCTTGGCACGATGCTTTTCTCTACTAGATATAAACAGTTTCTACTGCAGCTTTAAAGGGCCCCTGAACCACCCCTCGGGCTTGGTGAAATAACCTAGTCAGCGGGTAGCATACGCTGCTGTGAACATCTCGGCCAAGTTTTGCTGTCAGACGCGATGTGTGGAGCTTGCAAGTGGAGCGCAAAGTCACCTTTCTCTGAAACTCTCTCTTTTCAAACAAAAGCCTGCTCTTCACTCTTTTCTGGATGCTATATTTCATAATAAAACGGATTCCCATACGCGTCTACTATTGGTAGCTATGGTCGGCTAGGCAGCATAGATACTGCGGCCGCCGCGGGGTGCCACCACAAGTCCACTGGCTAAGTGCACTGTGATTCGCTGAGGACAACCGTGTTTGGCTTACGGTTGGTGCGTCATAGGCACCAAGATCGGGAAGTCGTGGCATCTACGTTAACCTCCAAAATAAAATTTGAACTACACGCCACAGTGACATTTAGAAGGTGGAGCGTTGTGGGCACACCCCGCTCCGCCATAGCCTTTGCAGTATACGACGTTGAAGAAGGAACAGGAGGTCAGCGGAGGCCGTGCTTGATTGCCAATAACTCCACTTCTGCTGAGCACACTGAAGTAGTTTTTTGCAGCAAAGTATTTCTGAAATAACCTATTTTCACTCCATATGCCTTTCTCCACTTCGATAAAAAGTGGTTCAGGACCCCTTTAAGGAACCACCATCTTAGGCTGTTGTAAAACCTTTGCGAATGTATTGCTTAATACAACGTGATGTAGCAGAACTGTGAGCAGGTAAACAGCTGTGCAAGTTCGTTTGGCATTACACACGCCTGACCACTCATAATTACTACTGCACACAACATAAAGTGTGGGTGCTTCTGCTGCCTGACCTGCAAATGCAGACAGCAATGTCTCTGGAGCCAGATGACTGAGAAAATGACTCCTTATACAGAACATTAGAACAGTACAGGCTCTTCGCCAGGCAAATAGCTTCTTAGTTGAACTTTTTGGCTTTACATTTGCATAGAGTTTAGTAAAAGCCTGCTGTCATTTTAAAGGCTAGAGATTGTGTAAAGGCTAGAGATTGATGTAGAGAGATTGTGTGTACTACTGGAGGGAATGTTTCTTGTGGTATTGTGCCAAGGACGGCGAAAGCAGGCAGCTATGAATGTCTAAGCAAACGAGAGTGTCATGTCTTTTTATACTACATTGCATTTTTTATCAGTCTTCTAAGGCAAAAAAGAAAAAGCTGTGTATTGGTCTAGTCATCGTTATTCATGCCCAACAAGTCTTCCATGACATGTGTGTGTTTACCATAGGCGTTGTTTTGCTCCTCAATTAACTTCGCTAATGCGTGCATAGTAGTAAGCAATTTAGCCGTAGGTGCAGAGCTTCTCTCTTATTGTGCTACCTTGGCATTTATTTCATAGTGTCTTCTCTTTGTATATTGCTACGTATATGCGATATGTGAACTGTAATCTCAGGTAGGCCAGCCGCTGCAGCTCTTGCTGTGTGTGTACACACTTAAAAATGTTTTTTTTCTTTCTTCGAGAGTACAGACATCTGCCTTTTAATTATAATTTGACCCATCATTTGTAAGCACCGATTACAATTGTAGCAGACATTGGACTAGATAAATGCGCCATGTTTAATTTAACCATTGCGTTTGTTTTTGGTGCAGTTTCAGTTTCTCATGCTGTTGAACTTATTAGTATTCGCAGCTTACATGACTTTAAAATGGTTGCGGAGACATTCTCAAGTGTGCAGATGCTGCAATGTATGCGGGCCCTGAAGAAAGGGTGCGTGCCGTGGGATACACAAAGCTGTCATTTTAATTTTTTTTCTTCTTTTTTGTGTTAAGTGAAGGTTGTAAATGAAATGTCTGAGTTACGGTAATAGTACCCTGGAGGCAAATTTTAAGTCATGCTAAATTGACAGAACATATCCCTGTAAATGTCCCTGCCTTTGTTCTGCACTAGGAGATGACTTTGCTCATTGAGAAAGTTGGGATTGAAGACCTATCTCTTTGAGACAGCAGATTGCTTGAGAAAATAACACCTAATTCACTTGCCGGAGATCTTACTAAGTGACACTGACTAACACCTGCTTTGAGTTTGACGGCAAAACTAAAACGGTGCCGCACGTTACCAATTAGCCCAGACTGTGCAATACGAAGAGCTGGGTTCTTGTCTTGGGGCTCTTTTGTAGGAAAACCCAATTGAATTAGCCCAGCTGGACTTTCAGTTTAAGTTTAAACGTGAGTTAGGTGTCTCCTTTTTTTATAGTTATCTGTGGTCGAATACCATTTAGAAGTTGCTATAAACAGGACAAAAAGCATCACGGAGAGCCAATTTTGCATTTCAGATGGTATTACCAATCTGGCCTGGCACTCTTCACTTAAGAAGCCCTGTTCTTAGTAAAGTTGGCACTCTGACCATCCTGGTGTATTAATCACTTTAGCATGAGTTACCATTTGCCTCTTAAGTCCTTTTTAAGGCCATGCAGTCAATGCCACAGCTGTGGCCACTTCCACGTACATACTGTCAAGAACTCTCTGATTCACATTGAGCATCTGGCATTTGGAAGAAGTAAAAGAACAAAAGAAAACTTGGTAATCAAATATATTCACTGTGCTTGGGAGCTTCACAGCAAGCTTTGTAACTCCCAGAAATATTTTTATCGTTCCTTTAGCACAAAGGGGAAAAGCCTAAATTTTGATGTCAGTACTCCCCCCCACCCCACCCCCTTTTTTTTTACAAAATATAGAACAGAAAACTTGTTGCTCAAGCTCTAGTGCATAGTACTCTAAATCTTTATAAGTAGTGTTTTTTAGGGCATACTTCATGCTTGTGTGCAGTTTTGCGTCTATATAGCATTGCTGAAGCTGCATCAGCCTCGTGGATGTTCCATGCGACTTGCCCTGTCATGGATTTCAAGCCTTTTGCTCATTTTCGTTTTTCTTGCCTAGAACATAATTTCTTGAAAACAAATTTCACTGCAGTCACATTAGAGTTTTAGGAACAGTGGGTAGGCAGATGGGCCTAGTGTGCTCGAGGAATCTTGTCACCATTACTACACATGTGGTGAACCTGAACTCTGCTTGAATGCTTTGTTGTTTTTTTAATGCAGGATCAGTGATATAGAGCAAGTTTGGGTGCGCTGTTTCTGAAGCTACCTATAGAAACCTATGAAAACTCCACAACTTACCCATCTCCTTATCATCAGTGGTTGAGAGTGCTACAGCTGCTCTCAGCATATCGTGAAGCATGCATAGCCTATGACTATAAGTGCTGTCTCTGAAAATTTGCCCTAGCTGCTGACAGTATGCAGAGAAATCGCAGCATAATCAGTGTGCTACTCTCTCACAGTGCCTTTTCTTTTTTTCCTGTGGCAGATGTTGAGAAAAAGTAAAGAGTGTTGAAAATATGTGCTTATATAATCGTTCTCCCACTGGTCGTAAGTTTTCAATTTATGTAGAATCACACCCCCTCCCAAGTAGACTTGTCGTGATTGGTCAAGAACAAGCTGTACTCAAGAATCTCTAGGGGAGATTTCTTTTATTTTCTTGTGTCTGTTTCGTGTTTTCAATCAAGGAAGACTGAAAATATTTCTCTCCTGTTTATCCTTCACATATTTCCTGGGTTGTTTTCTTTGAAGGTCATCTACTACAGAGCTTTTGTTGAAGCTTTCTTTCCTTCTCTAGCACGTTAATTTAAGAAAATTCATTTCTACCAACATGCATATTCATGCATATCCCAGTATGATTGTGTTGTTCGTGTAGACTGCCAATTTCGATGCATTTGTGCTTGTGATTGCAGTGTTACTCGTTTGAGCATGGCATGTAAAGTACCTTTGTTAACGTTCTGGTACTTATGTCCATTTTATCGCGTTATTTCAAGGCAATATACTTAGTTTCAAGAAAGAAAAAAGCATCATATCCAAGAGTGATTGCATCCTGATTACTTATGCATGAAATATCTTTTTTTGGTGGCCGTCTAAGGCATTGTAACATATCCAGAAAATTATAACTACTCATAATATTGCCAGGGACTGCAACTGTTTTATCCAAGACTGAAGGAACAGTTTCCTGTATTTTCTTTTTCCTGCATGTATGTTATGCTTGAGTGGCTTTTGTTCACATCCAAAACATCTTATCACTTGTGTCATGCAGGATTTATCATTGCTGAGTCTCATCTCACAGAGATCATTTCATGTATTGCTCTATTGCTTCATGATGAAAGAGTGGCTCCTAGATTCAGTTGTGAACACTGGTGGCTTATTTATGTTTACATGAATTCAATAACTTTCCAGTTATAAGCTTAAAGTTTTTCTTCCAAGCATCCCTGCGGGATGCTTGGACTTTGAGGGATTAGCACACACCAGATATGCGGTCATTCTTTCGTGAGAAAAGGAAACAAAGCGAAATGAAGTGGAACGACCATACCCTTCACAGAAAGAAGGAAAATCTACGCAGCAAGCAAAAGACACGTTGTTGCCAAATTTCTGTGGCAGCAACTAGATGCAGGCTTACCCTGCTCCTGTTGAACCTGGCTGACCCCACATTGGCTTAATGCATGCCTGTGCTACTCGGGAATGCGCACTTGTGCACTTATGGACAGATTTGAGAAATGGAAGCTTCAACGAAATGTTTAGGAAGCAGGAATGTGGCGCCCTGCGTTGATGAGTTTGACACATGTTTCTGCATGTCAGAGCGATCAGCCTTGCCACTCACTAAGTGACAAGGCATCTAGATCGATGACCATTAATTTTAGCATCATTTTTAGTGCTCATGTATCCAGGCAGGTTTGCAGCACAAGTCCAGTCCTGCAAAGACGCATTTCCAAGAAACTGCTGCTTTCACTTCAGCGCCTTTCTTTTCTTTGCTCTGTTCCCAGATGTACTACGCTATTTGAGATTTCGTAAGTAGATGAGGCTAGTGATACTGCATAGGCCCAGTACAAAGTATACGAGTATACAAGCAGTGCTCCAACCTATGCATGCCTGTAAGATTAGTCACACCGGTGATGGAGCTTCTGCGATTTCCTAGTTTTGGAGCGATGACCATATCATGTAAGAGACGACAAGAGCACAGTCCTGTCTATTGCTCAGTAGAATTTACAAGAGTTGCCTCCTTGGACAAGTCAGAAGGTGGACTGCTCTCCATGTCTACTATAGCGCAGTGTCTGTACAACACTAGCCCTAGCTGCAATTGGAGCCTTACTGATAGTCTTAAACCATTATAAAAAGTAAAGAAAGGCCGTGCCTACATATTTTTACAACACGGCAGCAGCATTAGGCTGGAAAGAAGAGCCCCTGGGAAGCTCCTGCACATATCTCTCTACTTAGCTTTCGTGTGCGGGCAGGCATGCCAAGGCAACAGTACAAGGTGTGCCATGCAACTAAATAGTCCTTCATAGCTTATTAGCCGTAATGTGTGCATTGCACTTTTATGCAGTTTTTCACAGCATGCCGCCTTGAGGTACTTGCACGTGGCAGTGTAATCCTGGAGCATTGCTAGTGTAGCAACACCTGCAGGAGTGTATAATATCTTGTGGGTCATACTTTGTTTTTTCTTTCTTCTTTCTGGCACACTGTACTTACAACTCAGTCCATAGATGGTCAGTGTTTAAGCAAGGACACATACTATGTTCAACGTACCACATATGCAGTTTTCATTCCATGCATGTCAGTAGGTTGAGATTAGCATGTTCAGCGCACCTCCTCTGTGCATTTGCGGAAAACAGTTGGCGAGGGTTTGTTTCTTTCAGGAATGTGTGTACGAACAGGTTTTCTGTGTGTGTGCACAATCACTTTTGTGTGATAGATGCTGCCTGTATTATAATCTGTACTGCAGTGTGTTTCTGTGTGTAAAGTGTGTCATCTACTCTAAAATGAAAGATGGGAAAGTGAGGTTGGTGCCACCGACCACTTGGTGATCTTTGTAGAAGTGATTCAAGAAATGGACGCTGAAACATAGATGAAGAGAAACTTGTTTTTTGATTGATACGTATTGTCGATTCCACCATGGCCTCTAATATGTTTACATATTTGGAATGGGCCCAACTCTGCCAGACCTGTGGAGCTCTGGAAGCCTTCATTGTCAGCTCGAAATCTTGTCCTACTAAAAGCAGGCAGGTTTTGGGATTTAGCAGTAGGTTTTGTGTTACCAGATCATTGCTCCAATTCCTTATGCCTGATGATGATGATAGTATAAACGTAGGCCATGGCATTCAGTTAGTATTCTTTTTTCAGTAATGGTTAGCCGAATTTGTAATTCTTGTAGTTGAAAAATTACTTCAACCTGTTTTATCTTTGGTAGGTCACAGTGAAGCACCAGAAGTTTCTTTTTGTAAACACTGGGACAAGCGTTGCGAGAAAACATTGCTGACCAGTGTCGTGTTGTATTGTGTGTGAAGAAGCTCGATATATTTCATTTGTTGCGACAATGCTATGCCCATCGCCTGCAATGTGAAATGCAAATCCTGCAAATGATTGATTGCACTTTGAGAAGTAGCCTTCTGCTTAAGTTGGGTTTTTAGATCTTTTCCAGTTTTGACTCCAGTTATTGCACTAACAATGTTTCTCTTACCCGAGTTGTCCAGGTCGCACGTTTCAGCTTGAAAAAGATGAGCATTGTTTATACGGCAGCACTTCTTCTTTGTGAACAAACGTACTTTACTGGTCAGGTTACATTTGGATTGATAGAAAATAAGACACCGTTAGCAATGACTTTGTGTTGCTTTTTGTTCATTTGTCTACGTGCATAAAAATTTTCAGGCCTAGCTGTATGCCACTCTTGCAACTGACCTGCATCCCATATGTTGCGGTGCAGTTTTTGAGCGCTTAAAAGTGTTTTGTCATGGGAATGTGTACAGTAGCTTACTTGAGTGACGTGTGATATACAATAGTGATCAGTCACTTTTGCGATGCCCCACTTGTACTTTGCATATTAGAGATATGCCAGTGGCCCAACCCCACCACTTCCCTCCCGTTTTGTGGGATCTCAGGTTGTCCTCCTTGTGTGCTTGTGTCAGACTATTTTTGTCACACACCGTCTGATGGGCACTTATTTAATGAATAAACCTTGAATTACACTCTGGTGTCTGACTCTCTTTAATAGTTCACTTGTACAACAGACTGGCAATAATTCTGGAACCATCAAACAAATTGAGGGACATTCATGCCAGATCTAGTGACTGGGATTAGAGCAATTGTGACAAACTTTAGTGACTTGACCTTTCACAGCAAACAAGAACAGCACTGATGGATAAGTTTTAAGTGCAACTCGTAGGTGGCAATTCCTGCGGTGAGCGTCGGCGTAACCGAGGGATCGAACATGAGGAAGGATGAAAGGGCGAACGCTCAGTGTAGTGGGGAATGAAAGATGCGAGGAGGAAAGCTGAGGAGGAAGATGCAGCGGAACCATGAGGTGGAAAGCCAAGGAGAAGGATATGGTGAAAGCATGAGAAAAGTGTGTGACGACGATCGCCATGAGGTGGCACCAGAATAGTGCGCATAATTTGGGAGGTCTGTCTGCGGTGGCTGCTGTGAACCACGCTCGCGCATCACCCATGTGCTGCCTCTCTCGATCTTCAGGGGTTCGATCAGAGATCGTTGTTTGAAACATGCATTCACTTTTGCCTCCTGCGGTTGGCCACGCTGAATCGTCAGCCACCGGGCGTGGCTGACGTTCCGTTTGCACTCCTTTGGCTGGCACTCCGTTTGTAACATGCCACAGGAGAGACATTGTCCACGTCAGCCAATATATCACAATAACAAAACATATAGATCTGTGCTTAACTTTCGCATTAGAGAGCATCATAATGAATTTTTTTGTGAGATTGTTTCTGAAGATAAACATTGTTGTGCATTCGTCTGTTTTTGAATAGAAGCTTGAAACTACATTCTAACCCCTTAACTGTCAGTAAATTCAGAAAAAAATTATTAGAAGTGCAGAATTTTTTCAAGACCTGCATATTTTGTGCTATTTTTATTCAAAAAATTTTTGCAAATCTTTTGGCAATTTATTGCACAAATTTCCAAAAATTCACAACGATTTAACTCGTCATCAGAACCAGAGGATGCTAATTGTGATGCTCATCTCATCATCGGCAATTAAGGAGTTAAAGGGACACGAAACACTTTTTCAATGTGGCAAGAAAACGTTGCCAATGTGTTAATGAGGCGCCTGTGAACATTTGTGCTAAGTAATATTGTACTGCATGCTGCCAGGAATTTACAATCTCATGTTAAAAGCATTGAAAAATCTCTTGATCTCGCTTCCACAATGTCGTCATGCAGAGTCATCGAAGCAGCTGGGCCCACAACAGCTAATGGCCGACTTTTGATACTATCATTGCTCATTTGAGTTAAATAAATGAACAATATATATGTGCGATCTGAAAGCAACGGAAAAAGTTCGTCGACAATGCCCCAATGCGAAACTTGAGTGCAGCTCTATATGCGTTTCATTTCGCGATATATTGAGGCGCAGCACCAATTACCGCACCGAATGGCAGAGCCACGACGTGCGGCACTGTATATAGGCCGGCCACAGAGTTGCTGTTTTCTGGCAACTGCAGCTTGTTCAACTGTAATCTTTACTGGGAACCGCTGTGCCTGAAGGCGAGCTTTCTGGTTCTTCTTTGCCCTGGACAGCTGGTGCTGCGAATGCACGGACCTGAAGGTCATCTAGTGGTGCTTCAAGGTGGCTTTTTCTACTTTCCTCCTCGCACTCTATTTGCTATCTCAGTCTTCTGCTTTTCTCTTTACCCTTTTGCCGTACAGTCCTCCTTCGCTTTCAGCCACAGGCTATCACTGTAGCCTCCTCCTCCTTACTATTGCCTTCTTTCATTCCCCGCTGTGCTCCGCGTTCACTCGGTTACACCGACGAGGCCCGCCGACGCTCAACGCAAGACCGGCCACTTAAAAGCTGCGCTATAGAACCAGTTCATCTTTGCGTTACATACGACATTTGTGCATTCCTGCTTCTGCTGCGTTTGGCCTCCGAGATAAAGGAAATATTGTAGATACATTTGGGTGAGGCAAGCGGCACATTGATCTTTTGTGCCCTCTTGCTGTCTCCCCTGTGTGGCTTCCAGTGCACTGGTGGAAATGAAAGAAGACTTCCCATATTGGTCTTATAATTACATCTAACTTCAGTTGTACTTGAATGGGGAAAATGTTTGTGGCAGAAGAATTGTAGGCGAAGCAATTTAATAGTGATGTCATTCTGTGATTAGTTAAAAAATAGTTTCACGGCCCCTTTGAATGATAAATGACCAGGATAACAGATGTATGTGCCTTAGCCATGCACTTAAAAGAGACAAGTGCACCGTGTGTGCATGGATGTAATGCAAGGATGAATTTTGGTGACAAAAAATACAAAAATCGTACGATTTTAATGTGAACTTTCGATGCAAAATGCAATGATAGCCAAGAGCTGAACATACATTTACGCACAGCATAATGTGCGAGCCGCTGTAGATGTGTGCCTGTGCAGAACCATCTGCATGGGCACACAATATGGTAAGGAGTAGGCCTTTGCAGCACTTCGAACAGGCAACCCTTCAACAGGCAACCCTGTGGCCTAACATGCAGAGCATTCGGCTGCTGCACTGGAGATTGGTTCCACTTTGGGGGGCATGCAATTTTTTTTTTTTTTTATTGAGCAATAGCACGTATTAAAGCCCTCACTGAACCTATCTGCTGAGGAACCCAGCGAGCCAACCATACCAAACTCCAGTGAGGTTGGCAAAAAAAATGCTGTTCAAGTTGCTTCCACCAAGAGAAAAATTTTGTTTCAAAATGGAATATACAGAATAGGCGACCAGCATTTTATTGCATAAGAACAATGCACTGATAGTGGAATGTAGGGTAAATGAAAGGTTCTGCATGACATGCACCTCTGCTGTATTGAATGGAAAGTACATAAACATTGTATTTAAACAGTTTTTCATGCAGCAATGATATGCTCGTTGTATGTCCTGCAAGCAAAACATGTATGGGTGTGTGCATATAACCTACATATATAAAACCACATCACATCTTTCTTGCAGTAATTTCTGAAGAACAAGCTTCCTAAATATTAAACTTGAACAAATCACTGAAAACAGAAAGCTCACACCACAGTTCCAAATTCAAATGTGATGAACAGCTACACAGTGGACTGTACAGAGTACAGGTGTCATTCTTATAACACCGATTTATTGAGACTGCAAATTCTGCAGCACTGCAAACGGGGATACAAACAAAGCCTTTTTATGTGCATGCATAGATCGGACCAACTATGGTCATCTCTAAGCGTACAGAGCACAGATAAGACACTCCACCATCAGAAATAACAGAAAGAAGCATAGTCTATTACAGACACCACTTCTAATAATATCACTCAGATCGACAAATACCATCTGTGGCAGACTGCCTCGTGCTTGAAACACATGGAAACATTGAAGATGGGCTTTCCTGCTTACAGATTTAGTTTTGCTATGTAGTAGTTGCCAACAACTTACAAGCAACCTCTGTTCTTCGCTGGCCTCTGATTTGTCTCCTTTGCCCACCATCCTTATAAAACATTCAATAAGGTATTTACCACCCTGACTTAAACCATTTTTTTTTCTTCCTTCTACGCCATTGTACAGAAGACGCCATCAAAGACACTTGACGATCATGGCTCCAGAAACTTCCAAAGAAAGAAATGTTTAAGCCTGTGTACAAAGCGAAGTGCTTGATGTTCGTGTGAACTGCACTAATAAATTCCAGCTCAGCTGCCATTGCCAATGGCTCTCTGACTAGACAGTTGTGCTCTCTTTGTAAGAGCACAACCAAATATCACCACAACAACAAGATTTTATTAGTAATTTGTCTCAGCTGGTGCCACCAAGAGTACCAAGAAATCAAGGAGTGCTGCCACCTACAGTGCTAGTACACCAAGTAGCTTCCTATGCAGCAGAGACCCCATCCTAAAACAAAGTTTCCCAGTGCTCTTAGAACCAGTAATTGGTCTAGTTAAATAATGTCATCTAAGACAATTATGCTATCACATTCTCCAAATGCTAACAAGAGAATAACGCTAACCAAGAGTTACTTTAAAATAATTTCATGTTCAACAACAAAATGTTACACCTTTTTTAACACTGATTGTAGCATTTAGATGACATAAAATAATGCAAGTGCTAACACTTCTGCCTTGCACTGAGACATTCTCAAAATTTTGCATACTTCAGCCAATGCAGCCTTGACCACTTGGAGACAAACTTCTATTGCAATATTTACAGTGTTGCAGTAATGTTTGACTGTGAACTGTTTTAATTCAAGTCCCGTGTTTCGCACCAAAGTGGCGATTAAATACAAAATTCTGGAACAACTGAACATAGTTTCCTAGAGTATTCACTTCTAAGCTCCACAAACTCCATCGGTGTAACACAATCTTGTGACGTTTCTTCCACACTGTTCTTGTAAGCCTTTCACACCAGTGTGTCAACCTTGTCACGGACAGACTTGGCTACCGTTTGCTGTGGTGGTTCCGTTCACTTCTTGAGGATTCGCCTTATCTGACTGTTCTGGTGCACAACGGTTCCTTCGGCCAGATCCGTCTTCTCTGTCAGGTTATCAAGCAACTCGTTCTGGTCGTCAAGCTCCTTGCCAAGGCCTTGCGCCAGAAACTTCAGTCTTCCCAAACCGCTGCCCAGTTCCTCTGAAAACAAGGGCACACATTTTTAGCAGCTACTTTCATCGTCCTGAAGACATGACTGCTCTTTTTGCTAGCCTTCTTTAACCTTTCAGTGCATACGAGCAAAATGAGCATGATTTTCCGAGCAAGACACCAGAACTGGCATTTCTGTAAGGCTGCGATATAGTTCGATCTGCGTGTTCCCTTGCATACAATATCCATGCTCCATCGCCCTCGGAAATGTACGGGCAGAGGGTTTTCAATTTGCAACAAATGTCCCAGACAGGTGGGCATTGCTGGTGATCGCTTGAACTGGAGGGATTTTTGCAGTCATGTATCGTAAACTGTTAGTAATCTACTAGTGTTCACCGATATCGCAGCCTTCAGTAATAAGCCATATTATAAAATAACTAGTAAATCTCAAATGACATTATGATTTATGTTTTGGAGAATATGTTGTTAACTTCAGCAAATTACATTGGTCGTAAGGGCACCCTGGTGCAATACTGAGCTGAAATAGTCCAGTCCAGAGTGTACAGAACTTCATGGAGAACTCATCTGAAAAATGCAATTTCACCTGCAGATGAACACATTTAGCCACCTGCTCAGAGCTCGCTGTAGATATTTCACATGTGAAGAACAGCTAGAAACAGATGCCAGACTTAATGTGCATGCTGTTCTTGATGCAAAGTATGGAGCATGAAGCAAGGGAAAAGTAAAAAGAACAGAGAAACACCAACATGCCCAAGAAGAAGTTCTTTTGGAAGATGCTACACCTCCTTGATACTGGCACAGCGTGCGTCTTGAAAGGTGTGCTCATCTAAAATTACCATGTACTACGTAGGATAAGCAGCAGTTGAACAAGGAATGTCACTTCAAGCCAATGCTTCGACAAGGGGACTAATCTTCTTCAGGACAGAAGCTGCTTTCCTTAGCAGCGTACTTATAGTATACGCGTAAATCCTCCTGCCTCACCATCATAGAGGAAAAAGAATAATTCGGAGTGGTGTGGTGCAAGCAGCATCATAAAGAAAAGGGGGAGGGGGATAGAAACATATCTGAAATGGCAGGGGGAAGGACAAAAGGACATTTGAAGTTCTGAGAGAAACTTTCTATCATAACTCTAAACTTATTTTTGTCCCTCCCCTTGTCATTTCCGATCTGTCTTATTACTGCTTTTTTTTTTTTTATCTTCTTTCTTTCTTTTAAATGTTAGCTACAGCAACACCACGCTCCTTCCTATTCTCATCCTCCTCCCCTATGAGGGTGGGGGAGAGTGAGTTAAGCGTACATAAAAACGCTGCTAAGGAAAGCAGTTATTGCTCAGACGAAAGACAACAACCCTAATCAAACGCTGACTTCAAGCGACATTCCTTGTTTAACTACTACTGATGATTTCGTTTCAATCTTCCTTGTAATGTCTGCCTGGCTTGGATGTACTATACTAGGTAATTTGATTATGATAACAGATATACAGTCGACTCTCGTTACAATGGACCTTGATAATTCGACAAAAAACGTCCGTTTTATCTGAAGTCTGTAATATCCGAAAGGCCTCACTTGCGAAGCTTGAAACTTTCATCGCGATGTCTAACAACTTTATTACAATGAGTGAGCGACGAACGTCCAGAGTAAAAAAAAAAAAAAAAGTAGTTGCAGTTCAGCCCGAAAGGTGACACATCCAATGCGATAGCAAATTCACGCAAGATAAGTGCGACAGCAGCAGCGAGCGAATGGACCTTCGTGCTCTCCCTCGCTTCAACTAAACGGCAAAAGCACAGCACACACGAAGCTGCCGGCAATGGGCGCACTTTGTTCCCATCGCAGATCGCCTTCAAGATATGGCGCCCGCACGGGCATGCATCTTGTCCATATCGCAGAACGCTTTCAAAATACGGTGCCTGCACGATGGTGCCGTTAAAGCAGCCACTGGAGTAGAACCCCCCTTTCCCTCACCTACCCCTCATGCCTCGCGCGTGAAAGATGGCGCACTTCCGCCCAGCTTTCCTCCCTCCCTCGCTTGCAAGATATTGAGCCGCGATCGACGGCTGGCCCTCGCTAGTCAGTTGCCAGCCAGTGTCAACACGGCAAAAGTCAACTTTATTCGCCCGATTTTCAAAAAATGGCCACTAATTTTGTTCGCTGTAGCCGATAGTTCGTTGTGGAGCGGTCCATTAAAAGTGAACTTCGTTGCATTAATAAAATAGGTAGGACAAACTAAGGCTGAAATATGGTCCGTTATATCCGAAAGACTTGTATGCAGGTCCGTTGTAACGAGTGCAGACTGTATTAAGAAAGGGCATAGGGCTTGAGTGTTATAAGGATTTCCTTCAGCTTTCTTGGATTGTACCTTCAGCTCAGCAAACATTAGACTCGGGAGTCACCTTAACACTGGTTAAAGGGGCCACAAAACTGCATTTTCGAGCTTGAATTATGCCCGACAAAAAAAAATGTGCTGGCAAAGACAAAGATGAAGAAATCAAGGTATGTTTACACACGAGTGCCGACTCTTAATAGAAGTTTATTTGTGGAAATACAAGTATAGGAACACTGAACATCTTGACAGTGCGCGGAGCCCCGGACCAGGACGAATTTTTCTTCAACTGCGAGGCTTTCCTTTCGAGGAACCCGTATAAGTTTCCTTTGTAGCAACTGCTACAAATGGGTGGATGTCCGATTTTCCCTTTATTAAAATAAATATAATGTCAAGATGTCCAGTGTTTATGTTTTTTCAAGAATAATCTTCTAGTAGAGAGACAGCACTTGTGCGTGAACCTACTGTGATTACTTCATCCTCGTCTTTATTAGTGCTGTCCTTTATGACAAATATGAACATAAATCAACTTGCCAAATATCCCTGCTCTTAAATTATGCATTGCATGTGAAAGTGTGCACATCCCACAGCAAGTTTGCAAAATTTGAGTGCATTCGGCGAAGTAGAAAATTTTTTATACATAGTAGTTGAACCCTATAACAGACAGGCAACACTAAGAATGAAATCACACCTACAGCAACGGCTCCCTCAGACTAACGAAGGCCAATCTCAAAGACCACGCTTTTGTGTACTGCGAGTGCCAAAAGCGATATCACGAGCCAGAATTGCATCACAGTCGCCATGCGTCAGTGATGGTCAGCCTGAGATAGTAGCTTGAGCAGGCATTCTCTAGTTTGTGCTGCTTTCATTGAGCAAGTGAAAGAATTATAGGCACAAATCAACAGCAACTCCTTTGCTGCGATGGTGGGTGTCGAAGTGTATGGAGCAAGATGCCCAATGCAGCTTCGAACTGTTTCGGAGCAGATGACGCAGCGGTGGCCTCAAAGTTTGAGATATCACACAATGCATGCAAAAGTAGCAGTCACTGTTGGTGAGAGGGTCTAGGACGCAAGAATTTTCAAATTGAGATTGAGTTAATAGGTGTGCCAGGAGCCCAGTTCTTTCATGTGTAGAATCATATTGGCCCCTCTACTCTTGGTTACAATGATAAACTGAGAATAGTTGGAGGACCGTGTCATAACTCCTTTAATTAAAATAAGCTTAGTGCTTATTAACTAAAATTGATGAATTACCCTTTTATTACTGGTCTAAAGGCCCTTAATACCTTGGAGGGGGTCATCATAGGACATCTGTTATTGAGATACAGTCAAATCCACTTATAGCAATATTCAAATGCCACAATAATTCCATTGTTATAACCGATAATTGTTAAAACCGGGTTTCCTGAAAAAATCAAAATAGGGGGATGGTAGAGCTGATCTTAGCAAACTATAATGGCGGGGGGGGGGAGGGGGGGGGGAGGGGGGGGCAGTGCCCCTCCCCACCACCTTCCTCCATTCGGCTGCTGATTGTGCTCACTCGTTTAACTGCTTCCTGGGCGCTCTGATCACGTGTAACAAGCCACGGCTGTCGGCGTTAAATGGAACTGCTATAACTGGAAACAGGGGTCACGGTTAGCAAGCGATGTGCGAGCACTGCGGAGGCAGCGCTTTGCTGGGCCAAAAAGGGGCCCTTCAAAATATGTGAGGAGGTTGCCGCGGCAGCCTGTCAGCTTGAGAAATCCAAAAAGAACGCTGAGGCAAGATCGCCACAAGCGTCTCGCCGCGTACGTCGCACTGCATTGCACGAGCAAACCCTATGTCCGTCAGCCTTGCCGACATCCTTCTCCAAGGTACCCAGGTGCTCCCCGTGCACGTGCAAGGTATCCAGGTGCATCTCACTACCTTTTGGCTCGAAGACCGCGCAGCCAGACTTCATCGTTATAATGCGGCATCGGGGCATTGTAGTAAGCGGGTTATTTCACCAAAGTTGACTGTGCAGCGGCTTCTCATTGTTATAATAGATATATTGTTAAAACCGGTAACATTATAAGTGGGTTTGACTGTATATGTAGTCAATATTTCACTTCTCTCGGCTCCAATCCTGAACCAGGGCTGACAATTCATGCCATAAGTACTGCCCATGTGATGCATCACACCTCATTTGATTTTTTTTGTTCACTATTCACTACTGTGCATCACATCTTATCTCACCAAGTGCATCTCCTGGTATGGTGGCATCAGACTGACATTTTCGGAATGAATGTACAACAACGGATAGGACACCTAAGCGCTGCAGGCCATTGTAGTGAGTTACTGTGCATCATGACAGCATCTTTGGCTCTCATATCCCCTCCTCTCGACTACCTAATTTTACTACCACTGTTCTTGGGGTAAGAGAATAAACTAGCAATAGCTTGGTTTGCACACGTGCAACAACATAGAAAATTTTGCTTCATACCGAGGTTCGAGTCCAGCTTTTGCTCAACTTCAGCTGTACGACTCTTGTAAGGTGCCTGCTGGGGTCGCACAGCGAAGTCCCCCTTTTCATCCTCAAAGCCAGCCCCGAATCCAGAGGTGTCCAGGCCTCGAACCCGAAAAGCTGGATGCGTGGACGGCCTCGACGTGCTGCTGTCCTGTTTCACCTTGTTCAATGTCTTCTCGAGCTCGGTTGCAGGGCGCTCTTCTTCTTCTTCATCGATTCCAAATCCAGCAGTTGCGCCCACATTTCTGGAGGCATCAGCGCTGCTGCCGCCGCGAAAGTAGCTCTTGATGCTTCCAAAAATGCTCTGCACGTGACATGAAGATAAAAGGGCGAGAATAATGTCACCCTAGTATCCTGGAGAAAAATACTTATACTGACTGACACACAAGCTTTTGTGGCATGCCGATTATTACACCGAGCTTTATGCTCGGACGTCATCGTTACAATGTTACTGACACAGTGAGACATATTGTGTAGACTTGTGTAATGGCTGCACTTTTTTCTTTTGAAATTGTCACAAGTCCAGGTGTGGCTTGTGACAGAAATAGAAATAAAAATGAAAAATTTTTTGGTGGTTGGTTCCTTTACGAAAGTGATGTTTGTCTTCACAGACCTAAATCCACTGTATAGGCTGAGGTGGAATGCACCAGCAAGTGCATGGATGTACAGTTATGGCTGCAGCATGAAATGGCGCAGACGAATCTGTTGTTACATTTGACCTCCTATGTTAAGAGAGCAGGTTATTCATGGTGAATATATCAAAAAACAAAAAAGAATTCTTGCACACTCTCTTGGTCAAAGTTTGGAGTGTAGCTACGACATCAACAGAGCTATTATGCTCATCTACATAATATGAATTTACACGGTAAGCGGAAATCCCACCTCCGGTAACTACATATCACGAGCCTGTGGACTGCACCAAAATCATTGCTGCATTACACAACCCTTCATGGTAATATATAAGCAAAAGCAGTAGCACTATGTTCCTGCTTAAAATGTTCACCATTAGTGGTCATGTTTAGGGCCCCACCCGACATGTGAATATACTGCTTCCAATCAGATGTCAGGCAGCGTCCGACGTGCATGTGCACTGGTTTTTCTTTACGTTTGTAGTGGCACCTACCTGAAACATTTCAAACTTTTGATAATTGCACACTGGTGTGTCTGCACACGAGGGCAGCACTTTATTACAGCACAGTTAAAGGAATTTGGTTATGCTTTTTATGGTGCAAATCCTCAAGAAGATCGTAGCCTTTTTTTTTCCATGTGCATTTCGTGGAAAGAACTTGTCTTAGTATGGTGAATCTAAAGATGATTTCAGTGCTCGGGAGGAATACGTTCCACCTTTAGATGACCAGCAAACTTCCTTGGGACTCTGGAGAAAATGGTTTCTGTGGTGATCACCACAGATGCTAGTTAGAGAATACACTGTGCAAGGGCCATTAAAGTGAAAATTTTCCGCTGTATAACTTACAATTAGGGATGGGCAAATATTCAAAGTTTAAAATACAAATCAAATATTATGCACTAAATATTCATATACGAAAAGGAACTATTTGGTATTTTTGAATATTTGAAACTAACCAAATATTTCTCAATTACAGACTGTTAAAGACTTGTTACTGTTTTCTTTCAGCTAAATAAAGTACCACAAATTATCAGAAGTGAAACAACAAAAGAAGTTTACGAAAGAATGCACAATCAAAATTAATGATTCAAGTTCTGTTTATAGTAAACCTACGTGAAAACCTGTGAGGTTCGACTGTAGTCTCATTTAATGTTTCTGGCAGTCTAGTTATGTAGCATATTTATTAAGTGTAGAGGCTTGGTAATGTTGGTAATTCATTGTAACACAAGCACAGTGCAAAAGATGGGGACAAGATAGAAAGACACAATGGCACTGTGCTTGTGTTCTTATCTCTGTTTGGCAACCACTTATATAGCATTCTTGTAAAGCTCCATTCATACAGCAGCCATTAATTCTTAGAAAGCTTGTTTGCAACCCGGCTCTGTTACGATTGACATTTAGCATTGTTTACCCAGCATTCCTTCTCGATGATTAATGCTTCACCAGTAAGCGTGCAGCTATGAAAGGTCCTTCACACTGTATCGTCATTTTCTCATAACCAGGGAGCTGGCTACTAAATCAGCATAACTAAAGCCGACGGGTGAGACGAGCGCCTGCCTATACGAGACTGGACCTGACATAGACGGTGACATGCAAACAAAGGCGCTCACGTTGAGGTCACCACAGCTGCCGTCCTTCTTGGAAGTAATGACCACCTGGAATAGCCCTTCTACCGGATCCTTGCCCCCAAAAATGGACTGTTAGGAATGGTCCACTAATTGATCAAAGGGCCCAACATTGAGGCTTCCATGGGAACAACTTCGACATCAAGCTCCCAGCTTGCCACGTCATTGCTTCGCATGCGGGGGTGAACATGTGGAAGTAGGGCCCGGCGGGATGATGCGACATTATGGGCGGGATTTTGCAAACGGTTCAACGATTGTGGTTGGTTGAGAACAGTGAATTTCCACGATGAGAGAAAGGGGAAAAAGAAGTGCATAAAAAGTGGACTTGGAGTGTCGTGGGAGTGTGCTCCGCCTTGTACTAGTGCTCCTGAAGGTACGGGTGCTTTGACTCGCACGTGCGCTCCTACTCATGCTCGTACTAGTAGTGCTCAAACTCGCGCTAGTACACGTAAACTGTCATCTTGTAAATTTGTAAATAAACCCTTTTTCTCATCTTTTGGACGTCGTGCTGGACCTCTCTTGATCACCTGGCACATCACCAGCCACGAAACTGTAATGGCTGCTCAGACACAGAGTCGCAGCAACTGCGTGGCAGCGATGGGATACGCTACCCTGAGTCCGAACAACTGGTTGACAGCATTGGGAAATGTAACCCTGGTTCCCAACAGCTCTAAAGATGTTGAGAAGCTACTCGTGCAGTCTTTTAGATGACAATTAGTGATCTTATGTTTCAAACTGATTTTGTGTCCTTGATAGCTGCCTTTCTTGGACTAGTGAGTATAGGAGTGGTAACTAAATATACACACATAAATATTTCTGCTGCAAATACCTACATGTGTCTGCATTTGACTATTCAATACTTAGTATTCATATTCGATTCCTATTTTAAAACATCTGGTATTCGCCCATCTCTACATACTATGTTTATGTTCACACAAGTGCTCTTCCTGCGCCATGTCAAAAATGTGTGAAATGGTTTTCGACCTGAACGACCGAAATCGGGTAAATGCTCATGACTGCAAAGGGTCAGAGGAGTACTGACACAATGTATTCTTTCTTTCTTTCTTTTTTTTTATAAGTGGCTGCTGAGCCTGCCACCACGATAGGAAGCCTAATGTTCTCTAATGCAAAACAAATTACCCTTTGATGCGACAAGATCAAAATGTGCAACAGGTGCAAAACTGTCTCTCTTCTGCATGAGACACCACTGCCGATTGCAGGTGTACTCTCTGTCCAACCAACTCTGCGTGATGCAGAGAAAGCTATGGGTCACGTCAGCCAACCAGAAATGAGAATCATAAGAAAGGTTCCTCTAATGTCTACCTCTGATTACTATCCACATGATTTCAACCATTCAACATGCTGGTTGAATGGAAGTTTCACGTGAGGCTTAATGGTACACCACAAAGGACGAGCACCGCTCCTTTCTTAGAGCATGTAGCCTGCTCTCATAAACTATGGAAATGTGCACGAGTCGGCCCATGAGATGCAGTGCTTTGAGGTCACAGACCAGGACCTTTTTTTCAATGCAGTGGAACACTTAACTGAAAGAAAGAGAAAAAAAGAAAAAAAGCAGAGCACAAACATGTTGAGCCGCCAATACTCTTGAATGCCACCTGGTGATAGCAGGATAGAACAGCAAACTATAATAAGAGTTTTGCATGCTGTGGTTGATGATAAAATCACTAGGTTTCAATATAAGACAGCAAGTTGGGCCAGTTGGTTAGGATTCATTGTAAGGTTCGTAACAGCGCAACACAAGACACGGACAAAAGGAAGGTAAAAACGACGACACAGCACTGTGTCGTAGCATGGTATTGCAGCACCGTGTCGAGGTTACAATATAAGTACTGAGGCCACTAACACACCTTGGTATGACAGTTACCGTGGTCATAATGCGCTCACCATACCAAAGGCCTCCGTTAAACCTGCTATACTGACACAGAAGGATTTTCTTTTCAGCACTATAACAGAAGAAAAACTTTCTTATCAGTCAGCGCACAGTTGCATGCAGAGCCTGCTACTACGCATAAAATTGCTGCTGCAAAAAAAAAAAAAAAAAATTTTTTTGTCATTTTGCAGCTTAAACATGCAGTTTGATATGACGTGGTACAACACACGTGTGTATGTACAAACAATGTAGTAAACGTCCCGATTGCGTGATGCACGGCCGTGCAAGAAAACTTTTTTTCGCTGATACCGCCTTCAAACATCACATGCGCATTATCAACCTCGTGTATTCCCACAATGTTTTCGTGGGATAAAACCACAGAAACAGCACATATTTGTCTTAACAAGGCTTACTTCACGGGGCCATTGAATACGCGATAATAGGTAACGAGTGACAAGTTCTGCTTACCTTCATGGAATTCAGGTGCTTCTGGCTGACTTTGAGGTTCGTGTTGATGGTGTCCAGTTTACGGTCGACATTTCTAAGCTGTTCACCTTGGTGCGCCAATTCCTGTCAAAGGGTGAATAAGACAGAAATGGAAAAGCGACAAAGCCGTTAGAGGAGACACATCGCACCCGTGTGCGCGACAGGGCGTTGCGACACAAGCCGTGTTACATGACACCAGTATTGAAGGGCGTTCGTATCCCGCTGTGCGCTAAGAGGCGTAGTTTGGGTAACTGGCTTTCTTATAAGAGGAATTATAAGTGAAGCTCAGACGTTTCACTGAAAGACTAAGCGAATGCGCCAACATGAGTTTGATTTGGGATTTAGTGAATGACAGCGCGGCCGTTCCCGTTGGAAGAAATGATGGTGTCACAGCACTTCTGGCAAGCTTTCGAGGATTTGAACAACAGATATTCTCTTCTTCTGTGTATTTCTGGGAGCCAATTTGCACTGCAGACCATCGAAAGATTTAAAAACGTGAATACTTATCAAACGCTCGCGCGTGATGTTCGCATCACGCACAGGCGTATCTGCGTTTGGGAAGTATGAAAACTGCAGTGCACGGAGATCAGAAAGCATGAAACGTCTGTAAATTAGCTATTTTGTTTGTGCGCATTTATAACGTGGTGTACGTCGCATCGGACAAATAAACTGGCAGCAAGTGTGGATGAAGAAGCAATGTTTACACATGCAGGAACGAAACAGCTGACTACTCATGCAACAAAATGCAACGGCACATGCAGCAACCGTTTTACGGGCATACAGAACGGGTGGTAAGGGAGACAGGACGCTCACCTCGGCAGTGGCTATGCCAACTTGTTCCGTGTCGTACAGCACGCGCACGGCCGAATTAGAACTTTGCAGGATGCTGTCTTCCAGCTGCTGACGTTCGAGCAGTAGCTGTTCGCGCTGCTGCTCCCATTGCTGATTGCGGAGATTTTGCTCATTGCCAAGTGAGTACGGCGAACTGCTCTTGCGGGCGCTGTTGAGGAAAGTGAAGTCGTCCACATCTTCAATTTCGTCATCTAAAAACGGATTCGCAGCTGTCTTTCCTCGTCCAGCGCTCGCCATCTTTTAATTTTGACTAGCACGTGACCTTTGCCCAGTGTGGCCAGTGCACATTGAGCCCCATCGATGTTTCTGACCCGCTCGCTTGCAAAGCCCTTCATACCATAGAGTTTTCTACAAAATTTTTTGTAGGAAACTCTATGCTTTAGACCATAGCGCAGTAGCAGCGCAGTAGCAGCTATGGCATTAGGTTGGTTTGCGAAATCGGTGTAAACTATTGACGGACCCTGGTAATGTTCATCACAGCTGAACTTTGCAGCACAATATCGTAGACTGCGCACGATAGTGGCTTGTCTTTTTTTTTCAACATTCGATAGAGACTCAAGCCTTTTAACCAGACCGCTTCCCCTTATAAAAATAATAATATGAACGTCAAGGCTCCCTTAACAATTTACACGAGTTAATTTCTACGAATCAGTTTCGGTTTCGCTACCCAGGAAATTGAAGTGTCATAGCTCGTTACATGGAGGGCTCCTTATATTCATTCTGGCGATCGCTGCAGTTTACACAACGGCCCACTGAACTCCAGAATTGAATTAAAGGGAAGGAAAACTGCAATAAAAATTTATTTTAACACCCCGATGTTTCGGAGCCCGACGGTGAGATAGCATGCGTAGCTATTATATGCGTTTTTTGGCGCTTGGACAGGCGCTTTGACAGGAGCACAGACACTTTTCGTGAACTTTGAGCTTAAACGGCGGGAAATGTTCCTGACGAACGATTGATGTTTCCCGGCGTCTTCTGTATGTGCCAGGATTCCAAAAGGAGCCGCCGCCGGTGGTTGTTTTCTCTTTCCAAGATGACAGTGCCATCGGGGCTAATCCGGTGATCAAAAAGAAGCTCGCAGTGTTATGCCACAGCACTGCGTTTTCTGTTTAGGTGAGGGTTTTACAAGGATCGTCGAAGTAATAGCTGTGTTCAAATGCCACCTGGAGTTCAACTGAACGTGCGAGGAGAACGGTGTTATCCCCAACAGCCTTAGTCTGAAACGTCCGGTTTTATCATCGGAAGGCATCCAGATCATCTCCAAAACTGAGCAACGTTTGCTTAACGCACACATACATGAGTGCAATCCGACGATCAAGAATAAAGAACTGGACCTTTTCTTCACCCGGCGCCAGCTAGCTGGAACATCGTAATCCCGGAATTATATGTCATCCTGCTTACTTGCTTCTATAGAGGCGGCGGCTTTCAATTTGCAAAGTCCTCCAATTGGAGGACTTTGCAAAGAAAGCCAGCTCTACAGAAGCAAGCAAGCACAAGGCATGGCAAGAAAAGAAACTCAGCAGCCTGGTTCGCAGTGCATCAAAAGTCACCGGTAAATTCTCCAAGCCACTTTCGTGCTTACCATCCCAGCGTCTTTCAACGCCAGAAGTGTCCGTACTGGCCAAGGGACATGGATTCGACGTTCCAATCACTCCGCCTCTTCCAAGATTATCGCAGCAATCAATGACGGTATAAACATCTGGAAATTGGCATCCGTCAAGAGACAAGACTAAACGAAATAGGAATTATGTGCAAGATACCAACCGGCCAAAACAAAAGCCTGCCAGACGACCAGGTGAAGGCTCTAAAAAACTTGAACAAAGACAAAAACATTGTTGTACTCCCAGCGGAGAAAGGCAGCAACACTGCCGTCTTGGATCGAGCTGACTACGCGAAGAAAGCAGAGGGTCTTAACGGATAAGGATAAACCTAGATCAAGAAAGATCCAACGTCGCAAACCCAAACCCACATGAACAAAATTCTCTCTGAAATTTTCAAACAGCATACAGAATCCAAAACTCTTTACTTGAACTTGATATGCAGAAACGGCTCCGCCGAGTTCTATCCGATTAATAAAGTGGTTACTCACTCACCCCGCCCAAAGCTACGGCTTCCCAAAGATTCATAAAACAGGAATTTCTCTATGGCCCATAGTAGAGTGTACGTGTTCCCCCCCTACGAGTCCTGACAACCTATTTTCAAAAGGTACTCTCTCCTCTCACCGAAAAAACGGAAACCTACAATCGCAACTCGAGGTACTTCGTAGAAATGGCGTCCAATGGGAGTTCTGATGAAAACGACTGCACGGTGTCCTTTTATGTGGTTTCGCTGTTCTCTATGTATTGTGTGCCAGTGCACCTCACGCTTTCTGTGACACGTCGTGTGCTCAAACGTGACCACCCGCCGTGGTTGCTCAGTGGCTATGGTGTTGGGCTGCTGAGCACGAGGTCGCGGGATCGAATCCCGGCCACGGCGGCCGCATTTCGATGGGGGCGAAATGCGAAAACACCCGTGTACTTAGATTTAGGTGCACGTTAACGACCACCCGAAGTGGTCGAAATTACCGGAGTCCTCCACTACGGCGTCCCTCATAATCAAAAAGTGGTTTTGGCACGTTAAACACCATAATTTAATTTTTTTTCAAACGTGACCCCACATGGAAATACCGCACTCCCCTTTCTATTAATCACATCTGTCGGCTATTGGAATTCTGCCTTTCAAGCACTTACTTTCAGCAACCAGTTCTACAAAAGGACAGGTGAAACTGCTTTGGGTGCCGCAATCTCAGCCACAATCGCCGCACTCGCCATGGAGGACATCGAAAAGCAGGCACTGTGCACTTCCACCCCCAAGCCAAAAATGCGCTACGTGGACGATTGTTTTTGCGTGGCGAAGTCATCCGAGGTGGACAATTTGCTCGCTCACTTCAACTCCATACAGCCGACTATACAATTTAGAGTGGAACGCGAAAATTCTGGTTCACTCCCTTTTTTAGATGTCCTCGTGAAGAGAAAGCCATCGAGCCTTTCCTTTTCCGCATTCAGAAACAGACACATACAAAACATCTTTATTCCGCCGCCGGGAAATCAATGAAATTAAAATCATAACTTTCAAAAGGTGAACCGCCAGCAATGGCAGCACACTAAGAAGGAACAAAGACAGGACAATGCGCTACTTGCAACTGTTCATTGAAGTCGCAAGTAGAAGTCGCAGTTGCAAGTAACGCCTTGTCCTGTCTTTTTTCCTTGTTACATGTGCTGTCTCTGTTGGCGCTTTCATCTTTTGAAAGCTATGCGCCAACTAGCCCCCCAACGTGTTTTACTGCAAGAGCATAACGCATGCTTTGGCAAGAAATTAAACCACTGTGTTAGGGAGTCACATTGCCTGGTGCTAATAATTGTAGTCATCCCAGTAAAAAAAGATTGCTCAAACCAGTTGGAAATTTCCAATTGGAACCAATTGTATATTTCCAGTTGTGCTTTGGGACACCCATTGGAAGAATCCAACAGGTCCAATTGGTTTTTTGAACACAATGGGTCTCTGAATTAGACTTGGGACCAACATGAAAACCAAAGGAAAAAAAGAAAGCCAAAATGGACGTAAGCTTGATGTCACACAGATATACTTGAAACTGCTTGCGTGAAGCATGCTCACAATGAAAACACTACGGCAATTCTCTTCATTGACATATTACCCAACACTCACCACTTCTATATATGAGAGATGCATGTCAGGTGCTATATATGTGAACAAATTTGGTTGACCAAGTGGTGCCAGTGGTTCGTGAGAAATTGGTAAAATTTCAAGACAAATATTTAACTTGACAGAAATCTAAATACCTCTTACCATTGATCAAAGCAAAATACTAAGATCTTTTACTTTAAAATTAATATTATAATTGTTCTATTGTTGTTATCAACTATTCTGATGTTTCGGGAGATTACTCATCGACTTCCTATTGGGTCCGTTTGTGACCAATTGGCGTACCAAGCTCCAGTGATATCCAACTGGAACCAACTGGACTTCTCGTGATGCCCATTGGAACTTGGGCCTCCGATGGTGTCCAATTGGAACCAGTTGGGTCCAATTAAAAAATCCAACTGAACTCAATGGTTTTTCTTGACTAGGGATAGGTTGTGTGCAGAAATTGTCTGTGTGACTACAGCGAAGCTGTTAGCCTTAGTTGGTCGGGATTCTCGTGTCCGCCAGGAAAAAAAACAGATAAAAGCTCATATCTTTTTATCCGTCAGCAGAAAAAAAGAAAAAAAAGAAAGTGTAAATTTCCTTTGGAATCAGGCACAAAAAACGCAGCTCAGTATTAATTTCAACAAAGAAAAGCCCAAAACAAGCGTCAAAACCGTATGACCGAAAAGAAAGGGGGTTAACCGAGGGGCCCGATTTTTATTAATCATATCATGAGAAGTCTTTGTTTGTTGACTTCTCATGATATGAGTAATAAAAACAGCATGACGGATGATAAGGAGCGCGTGAATAATGCGAGGCACGTTCCTACTCCCTGCGTGCGTTTCCCGGTAAAGATTACGGTTGCATAAGCTGCTCCGGTGGGAAATGGGCAACAGCAGCATACGAATGAGTGAGTGACACCACCAAACGTCTTATATAAAAGGGAGACCTGCCTAGCAACTCATTCAGTTCATTTCAAGAGCTATGGGTAGACCACGCAAAGTTAAAGGGACACTAAAGGCAAATATTAAGTCAAGCTAAGTTAATAGATTAGTGCTCCAGAATCGCTAAGGCATCAATAGTACCGCGAACAGAGCCTTAAAGATCGATAAATTGAGGTAAATGCAGGACATGATAAGTGACTCCCGCGGGACATTCAAGTAGTTGTCCGATGACGAAAGCACTCCTCAGCTAAATTTTGTCACTAGTACTCAAGCAGTTGTTGCAAAAGACACGCTTGTATTGTAATATAAGACGGAACAAAACGCTACTTGTCCAGTTCTATTTCATTTTTAGAAAAAAAGAACTCATTGACATTACCCTTGACAACGACGCGGACGGTCTAAGGTTTCGTTTTCGCTCGACTCTGCGCCGCCCACGCTTTCGCGTTCCAGTAGTTTCGTTATCGCGTAGTGCCGCACTGCAACAGAGAATTCAACTTCCATGTGATGTCGCGGGATGCGCGAACGGTCTACGGCACTTGACCAAAAAGCAGCTGCAGCGGCAAATCCACTGATCTGTCTGGGCTCGATACGGCCGTCTGTCGGGCGCCGTTTTAATCACCGACAGTAGCAAAGGGCGGTGATGCCGTATGCAACGTCACCACTCCCCCCTCCACCCCCGGAAGGGTGGCGGGAGATTTGAATTACGAAAAAGGTATTCCGACCCTTCAGACGCAATTTTCTCGTAAACTAAGTCTTTTCTTGGCAAGAAGCAAGCGTTGCAAAGTTTAGTATTTGCCTTTAGTGTCCCTTTAAGACTCCCGAAGGGCAGCGTGAGTACGATGAGCGTCGAATAGTGCAAAATCGTAATGTTCAACAGCAGTGTCGTGCTGAGACTAAGAAGAACAATAAAACATTTGATATCCCCATCGACGGCATTTGAGACGTTTTCTAACAGCTTCACTGGCGATCCACTTTCGCGGGGTCGGGATGGCGAGCCAATTTTTATACGGGGTGTTTCAGCTAACTTTAGCCAGAGTTTAAAAATATGCCGATGCATTCTAAGACGACGCGACCAAATGCGTGTTGTTCATTTATGTATGTAGTGTCCCACGCTATCCTTTGTATTTTGCTTAATTAGATAATTAGCGAATATTAATTAACCAACGTCTGAAGCAATGAAGCTAGGAAAAAAATTCAATTAGAAAGTTGCAGAGCGGTTTGCAAAACGTCCGAATAGACATTTTCTGTCCTTCTATGTATTGGTGTTTTTCAGCTTACTGCGGATGCCCGCGAAATACAAAAAAAAAAGAGAGGAACACCAGGTCACATGCCCGCTTGGCGTCGTGATTGCACCGCTCCCACGCGTTCCGCACATGCAAACGAACATAGCATCGTGCTGCCGCTGCGTCTGCTTATCGCTATCATGAATCGCCTCGAGCGAAGCACATCGCTGGCGTAAATCGCACAGCCAACGCCTTCGTCACTGCCCTGTCGCCTTTTAAGCGGCAGCGCACCCTGGTAGATGCTATGTTCGTTTGTACGCGGACAGTTTGGGAGCGCTGCAATCAAGGCGCGCAAGCGAGTATGTCACGTGGTATGCTATTGTGTTTCTCGGGCAACCAATGTAAGCTGAGAAACGCTAGTACTTGATAGATAAAAGGTTAGAAACTCTCTACTCAGACGTTTTACAAAGCGCTGTACGACTTTCTAATTGGAATTTTTTGCCTAACTTCGTTGCTTCAGAAGCTGGTCCATTAAACTTGACTAATTATCGAATTAAGTAGAATACAAAAATAGCGCGACACGCTACATACAAAATTGAGCAACATGCATTTGGTCGCGTCGTCTTGGAGTACATCGACATATTTTTTAAACTCTGGCTGAGGTTAGCCGAAACACCCTGTGTATGTTATGTCTCATATCTTCTCAACTGAGCTTTCGTCAGGAAAATATTTCTTGAATATATCCTCCCGTATTAAAACTTTCACAATTAGTTACATGACTTTTCTTATTGATGAGCATTTGTGCGACTTAATACGCACAAAACACATATGCCTCTCTAATGTGTTAACTGAATCCACTTGTCACATGACTCTTCCGAGAGACGCCACTCTCTTGGTGGTGCGAGGGGACTCAGTCTGTGAAATGGAACTGTCTCCTACTATGAGGTCTTGTAAATAACGTGACGACATCGACGACGACGGCGACATGAGAATAGGATGACGATGCTAAAATTATTACAGTGGTATCGAATACGAATTTTGCGCCTATTCGTAAGCCTCCAGGTTTCTGTCCTGTAGGTGACTACTGGTAACAGCTGTGTCTTACCAGTAGTCACCTACGGGACAAAAACCTGGAAGCTTACGAAAAGGGTTCTACTTAAACTGAAGACGACGCAACGAGCTATGGAAAGAAGAATGATGGGTGTAACGTTAAGGGATAAGAAAAGGACAGATTGGGTGAGGGAACAAACGCGAGTTAACGACATCTTAGTTGAAATCAAGAAAAAGAAATGGGCATGGGCAGGACATGTAATGAGCAGGGAAGATAACCGGTGGTCATTAAGGGTTACGGACTGGATTCCAACAGAAGGGAAGCGTAGCAGGGGGCGGCAGTAAGTTAGGTGGACGGATGAGATTAAGAAGTTTGCAGGAACAACATGGCCACAATTAGCACATGACCGGGGTAGTTGGAGAAGTATGGGAGATGCCTTTGCCCTGCAGTGGGCGTAGCCAGACTGATGATGATGATGATGATGATGATGATGATGATACAAAGGCATGACGTCAAAGGTATGACGATGCTGGAATGACAGCTCTATGACGACGACTACGTGTCGACTACAGCATCATGACAATGGGATGACGAAGGTGGAATGGCGACGATGGCGCGACAACAAAGGCATGACGACAATGTGGTGACGACAGTGGCAATCACTCTGACAAAATGACGACGAAGCAACGACCACGACGCATGACGACGGACTGATGACGATGGAGTGACGGCGATATAATGGCGGTGACGGCATGACAACGACGGCGTGTTAGTGTTGGAGCTCACATCCGCGCTTACGCGCATCAACTGCCGCCACGAGTCGACTCGATTGGAAGTTGGAGCCATATATCAGGTGATTCTCTCCACTTGCCCGTTACCAGCCCATTGTCCAAGAGCGCAGCCAGGAGCCTTCAGGGATGACGATGCTACCACTGCGACGGCGTGATGACGACATCACTTTCGGAATGACCCAAGTATTCGGCAAAAGCCGCCTTGAATCACATTATAAATCCGGTGTTCGCACTACGCCCGATACCGGCCAATCCTTTCGTATACTGCCGCCAGGAACCAGCAAAGATGACAACGGTACGTCGACGATGGCAACATTACTTTCATTATGGCACACGCATTCGGTAAAAACTTTGGGCAAGACAGCAGCCAGCAGCAGGAAATTCGAAGGAAGAGGAAAATGAATTTATTAAACGGAACTCACCATGCAGGGATTCGATCACTCACAAAATTTATCTTTTTTTTTTTAGTGCTCATTTATGACTCAGATTCAAGAAATTTCTACTCAACTGGACTCACTCGAACTCAGACTCAGTAAAATTTTGCTCATCTAGGCTCACACTGGCCTCACGCATCGGTATGGGTTTGAGTGAGTGTACTATTGAGTGAGTTCGTCGACCTATGCTTCTCCCCCTTTAAGGAGTTCAGCCGCGCACGACCTTTGGAAACGTTTGGAACCGTCACCGTTATCGTCATCAGTGGTCTCATTTTAGTGCTCAGCTCTTTCGTTCCTGGGTGGAGCGTCCGCGTAAACATGGGTGTAACCGCCCGAACATGCGCGTGCCATTGCTTGCGCGTTCATCGTCGTCGTCTACCACAACTGGCTCGTCGGTGCCCCTCGGCGTAACCGCGCGAACGCGCTCGTGCCAGTGCTCACGCGTTCGCCGTCGTCTTCCTCCACAGCTGGCTGCGATACCGCTCATCATGCCAGCGTTCCCATACTGCCCCTCCCTGTGCGAAGGCGCTGACGACACTGACCCATCGCCAGTCGCCGCTGCGGTTCCGCTCTCAAATTCTTTGCCTCAATATATCGCGAAATGAAAACACGTCACAAGCTGCGCTCAAATTTCGCATTAGGGAGCATCGTAATCGTCGGACATTTTTTTACCCCTAGACAAAACGCTTAGTTGTGTTGCTGCTACAAAGAAGCAGAAGAGGAAGAAGAAGGACTGCGTGCGGGTGATCACGGACTGAGCATTAAGCATTTTAAGCATTAGCGAGCCGTTTGGCCAGTAGCCATACTCGCAATGGCGCGGCCACCTCACGGTCAATGGACCAACGTTCCCGACCGCTCTATTAAGGTGCCTAAAATGATTAAGAGGAACTCGGATCGCCGTTCTAGATCAGAGTACGGGGCCACCCAGCCGACGACCAATACCACGTCAGGCCTTGTGAACGCCGAAGCTGAGAACGACCAGATTGAGCAGGGTGCGACTACGTACGGCCACGGCAATTTCCAGCGGCGCATCTTCTGCTACAACATCTTGGCCCTGGTGGTGCTGCAATGTCACAACCAGGTCTTCGCATTCATCTCACCGTCGGTGGGTCACTGGTGCAAACCGTCCAGGCGCTTCGCCAACTTGTCGACGGCGCTCTGGAAGAACGCCGCCATTCCTGTCGACGACGAAGGCCATTACAGCGAGTGCTTAGTCTACGTGTACCCGGGCCACGTCAACGACACTACGGTCAAGCGCTGCGACTCGTGGGAGTACGCAGCGGGGGAAACAGAGCTGTCCGTGCTCTCCTTCTGGAACATCGTGTGCCACAGGACCTGGCTGTCGAGCTTGGCAGAAGTGGTGTACAGGAGCGGCGCGCTCTTCATACCCGTGGCCGGCTATGTAGCCGACATGTCGGGTCGCCAGCCTGTCATCACTACAGCTGTGCTGTCACTTGTTTTGAGCACCATCGCAGGCTGCTTCACGGAGTCGTTCGCGATCTACTTGGCAACCAGGTTCATTAACTCGGCGTGCGCCAGCACGGTCCAGATGTTGACACTCATCGTGCTGTTTGAGGTCATACCACTCGAGTTCCGCACCTACTACATCGGCTTCGCCTGTTCACTCGGTGTCCTTGTGGCCGAACTCTTCTTCCTGCTTCTGAAGTTGTTTTACCACAGCATCGGTTGGTTCTTCGCGCAGATCATCGCATTGACACCAACGGTTCTCCTGCTGTCAGCGCCTTTAGTCATCTGCGAGTCGCCGATATGGCTGATGTCCATGGGTCACATAAAGGAGGCCGAGGCCATTATGCTCAAGGCAGCCAGAATCAACGGCGTGCAGCGAGAGAACGCTGAAAACGCACTGAAAGCCATCAAGAACGATATGAGCAGAAGCGACGCCAGCCTGTCTCGGGGTGTAACTCCTTGGGCCATCGTCACGCCCGGCGTGATCCGCGTGAGGGCGATCAGCGTTTTCTTCTCGAACTTCACCATCATGTTCGCCTTTTTCATCATAACGAGGAGCACCCGCCTGCACGGGGACACGAATGCCACTCACATAGCGTCCGTCTTGCTCTTGGCTCCTAGCTACCTGGCAATGTACTGCGCCTTGAATTCGTGTGGCAGGCTGAAGCTATTGACGGTGTTGCTGGCTCTCCTCGGCGGATTGTCTACCATCTGCGGCATCGCCATCTACGCCCGTCCTGTGGAGGTGTCCTACGTGCTAGTAATCGTCGCCAGGGCCTTGGTCACCGTCTTGATACCGACCAACTACCTATACATAATAGAGCTCTTCCCCACGGCCCTTCGTAGCGCCGTCGTGTGCGGCGCTTACAGCTGTGGCCGAGTGGGAGCAGTTCTAGCAGCCAGTCTGATGCCCATAAAGTACGCCGGCAGAGAGGATGTGTGCTTCGCTCTGGCGGCCATGGCGGCTTTCGCAAACCTAGTGGTTGTGATTCAGCTGCCAGAGACCAGCGTCGGCATCAAGGCGACCGAAGAAGTGAAGAAGCACAAGGACCTTTTGGAGGTCATGCAACGGAGTCTGTCGCCGCTGCGGCCGAAACGCCGTCGAATGCGTGGCAAAATAGCAGGCGCGAGCAGTAACGAACCGTAGCCGGCGCCCTGCGATCGCTCACGCTCCGGCATTGGTTGCAGTGCACTGGACGGCGTGAACTAAAGGATTTACTATGACACTGATTTGCTCGCGAAACCTTGCTTTAACCCAGAATATTATAGTAACTATATGTCGTAATTAACTTGTCATGAGTGTGTGCATAAACTTTTCAACTGTCAGAATGTTCTACGTTCTTGGTATACTATACTCCACATCTGGAACATTGGATAGTACGTCAAATTTATTCTCGTATACTGCGATTGGGTGTCACATGGCACCCCATTATGCCCGGATGTCTGTTCTTTGCTTATTTTCTTCATGGTGACTGTCGTATCATGCAGACACGTTAGGAAGCTCTGGATTTTCCCGCTGAACTTAGTGCTGTGGCGTTCCTGTTAAACACATGGGTGCCTAATGCGCGCACGACATTTCCGGAACAGTGCTCTGGGCATATTTCTAGCAGTATCAACGCCAAATGCATGATTGTGCTCGTTGAGCGGCGTGTTCTTTACGTCCGTGACGAATAGGGTATGCACGCAGTTGGCTCATTGGGCTATAATTAAGCGAGTGCTCGTTCGGTACACGAGCTTAGTTTATGTGGCGCCGAACCCTTCCGAATCCGGACACACGACGTTGGCTCCGTGCTTCTGAGCAGTCGTCACCACTCTGTCAGTGCGGTCCGCGCTTGAAGCGCCTATGCGGCACGTCAGCCAATAAAGTGCGCAGTTTTTAAAAGCGTCATTAAGTGTTGAAATTGATGTCCACCTTAATATGCATGAGCGTGCCATATAGTAGACTTCAGCATGCATGCGCAAGTAATTGCTGTTCACCGCACCAATTCCGCTAAGCGCTTGCAACCAGCGTAGTACTTCAGCAGAGCGTCCTCCATCAACGGTCTAATTGCAGTGACACGGCCAACCCTTTCGCAGAAGCGATGGCGTCTTCCAATAGGCATAGCCGCGTCGAAAGCGGTGACAGAAAACTTATTCTGACTGACCTCACTTCAAGCACAAAGAATAGGCGATAATGATCCATTTTGCACCAGTTCTGTGCAACCGTTACAAGAACGGGTGGCGAGGACTGATCTGGTTCGGAGTCGGCACTCAAGTGTGCCATAGGCACTCAAACCAAGCAGAGCCAGCAATGATAAAGAAAAAAAAATAGTGCTTATACGCAACCCGCAGAGTTTTTCATTGTGTTCTGCGCATGAGCACACATCATCCGCATATGAGATGGCGTACGGAACGGTCTTGCGCATGCTCTACTGAAGAACTCTAGTAGTACGAAACCAATTGGGTATCAGGCTCCTTCGTTTGTTTCGGCAAGCTCGTTCACGTCTTGGTAGTATTAGCAAAAAGGAAATGTATTGACATTGTCATGGTGATCGCCCAAACGTCGTCGTCACCAAAACCTGTTCAAATTTCTTCACATTTGACGAATAATGTGCTGGCACAAAAACACAATTTATTCTGCGCTATATGCATCAAATACATTGCTTTCGTTGAACCATACTGTATAGAGTGTATATACGAGAGCCACAAATTTGTTTTATTCGTAAGCGCATTGACACTATACATAAAACCTACGATGGCCGACTCGCAGAAGGCGCCATTTGGCCCTGGGCAGGCGCCATTTGGCCCTGGGCAGGCACCATTTGGCCCTGGGCAGGCGCCATTTGGCCCTGGGCAGGCGCCATTTGGCCCTGGGCAGGCGCCATTTCGACCTGGGCAGGCGCCGCCGGGATCCCGGGAACAGCCACCGCTGGATACCTTGTAAACGGGTTCAACACGAAGATAACTCCCTGCGTCGGCGGGTTGGTCTTACAGTCCTGGTAGAATATGTATATCTGATACAAGATGACTCCCTGGAAGAAAAAAAAAGAAACGGGGTTTTGCCAGAAGTCCCAAGCAATGAGAGCGACCGTGAACAGTCTCATCTGCAGTTGACTCGTTCTTTCGCACACACTCGTTGTGATACTCACTCGAGTTGACTCACATTCACGAAATAATTGACTCACTCATGATGATGACGATAATGGTGGTAATGATTTCTTGGCATTCCCTTTGAAACGGGGCGGTAACAAATAGTCACCTAGCCTACTTGAGCATACTCGCGGGATCACGGAATCGCGGGCTTTACCAGCACCACCTGTAATATAGGTTAGTTTATCAAGGTTGGGTTGGCACACGTTCTATGTGCGATACGCACTCTCGGGAACATGCGGGCTTCGGCTCGCACGAAAAACCTGGCGTTCTCAAATACATTTGGCATGACTTGTCATTCACACTTGCATGAACTGATGCCCAGAAGCAACACACGGAGTGGCCAGTACTTTACCCGTCACTATATAGAGGCGGCTTTTCACCGGCGATTGACAAAGGCCTCGCCGACGACTGCGACGGAAACCACACAGCCAATTTTTGGAATGCGAGTATATTCACCCAGCAAGGGCCGTAGTAAGCGTCCACATTAAACAAGCGCCGAGATTCAAAGCTGATGGAACCGTTAACTGCGTGGTCGGTGGTCAAGATAAGCAAGAAACACTTGGAGTATTGGTGTAAATGCAATAAAGAGAAAGAATAATACAGGTAGAAAATAGAGCCGCGGTCGTTAGTTTCGTAACAGACATGAATAAATGTGCAATATAAAAATTACAGGAGATATATAGATATAGAGAAGGGGAGGTTGTGGTGCAGAGAGATAATATAAAATATAAATGGACAAAACGATGGGCTGGAATAGATATAGTAAAACCTGATTAGCTCAAGCAGGCTAGGTGACTACGTGTCACCGCCCCGTTTCGAAGGGGATACCAATATAAATCATCATCATCATCATCATCATCATCATCATAGTTATCTGGCTACTAAGGCGACCAATGTTCCGACCGGTGAGCGCGACCTGCCCTTCGCCAAACCGATATGGCTCGCGATCGGTGCCGTTCACGTTTGCCCGCACCGCCATCACCACGTAAAATAATTGCCAGCGCATTGGGACGTCCTTCTTCGGCGACTTTGATTGGTTTAGCAGCTTTGCAAAACCAGTCGTGGAGCGGAAGAAGCGGTCAGTGGGAGGGTCCACGAAACTGGTCGATCTTTGACCAGAGTCACCATTTGCGGCCTTTGCTTTGCGACCGTGCAAAATTCTCACGCGACCTCTGCGACTCGCCTGCGTGAATGCCGCTTTAGAGTGTGCGAGAAGGGTCAGAGAGGCTCGATGGCTTCTTTGGTCATAACCATATGAAGTAACAGACAATGATACCAGAGAAAGCAAAGTTAATTGTTATGCTAACAAATTAGGGTAAATAGAAATGAAAGTGGACTTGCCGCAGTTGGGGACCGAGCATAACACTTGCGAGAGCGTCATCTGTATAGAGTCACTCATAACCAAGGCGGTGGGTGCGTAGCATTTAACCTCGGGGCAACGTGTAGCAGGTGAACTTAGGCGTAGGTAGCTGTCCAATAAACACTCGTATCTTACCTCGTGGCATCAATACTGGCGAATTCGAGACCCTCGCTATGCATGCAGTGTGTGCGGATAATAAGGGAATCCGAGGGGCTCAATTTTTTACAGCGAAGCTGTTACGAGCTACTTCACCCAGTACGTCCGCTTGTTAACACAAAACTATCATCATCAGGACTGGCTCCAGCGTCGTCGTATTCTTCCACAGCTGGCTCATTGGCGACCCTCGGCGCTACCGCGCGAACGCGCTCGTCGTCATTAATTAATCAATTAAGAAACACAGACGTAACCAATTTTACAGCGAATCACAGCGAAGCTACTCAGGGCTAGTTTACCCAGAACCGTGTCCGTGTGTATAGGCACACAACTCCTCATACGTAGGCCGATCCCGAAGATAGTGCGACGTACGCCGGGCCGACTCCCAGCGGAGGTAATTAAATTAATTTAATGACGGGGTTTTACGTGCCAAAACCACTTTCTGATTATGAGGCACGCCGTAGTGGAGGACTCCGGAAATTTCGACCACCTGGGGTTCTTTAACGTGCACCTAAATCTAAGTACACGGGTGTTCTCGCATTTCGCTCCCATCGAAATGAGGCCGCCGTGGCCGGGATTCAATCCCGCGACCTCGTGCTCAGCAGCCCAACACCATAGCCACTGAGCAACCACGGCGGGTTACGGCGGAGGTGACGCAGGCGTTAAGCACTCCCCATACGTGGGCCGATACCGAAGATAGTTCAATGCCGGGTGACCCGTGGCGGAGGTGCAGTTCGCCATCACGGGGCCCACATGCGCAGCTTCGCTTCTCATCCTTCTTCACAGAGTGGAAGGGCACGGAGTTTTCTTTTCGTTAGTCTTCGTATGCCTCATGTGTCTTGTGCCCGCTACGGTGAAATTTGTAGAGCCTAGGATGGCGTTAGTGAGTAGCGAGAACTGTGACACCACGCGCACATTTACTGCGAGATCGAGCTGTTATGGGCTCACTCTCCTGGTCGTTTTGATGTCCACCTGAGTTATCGCTGGAATCCAAAATCCTTCGTGAGGGAATTAGAAGGAAAGCAAAATTATCATGGAGTCGCGCGGATTCGAACTAACAACCATCCGATTGGCAGTCCAGGATTGTACCCTTCTGCCGCTCTACCGACGCTACATAAACAGAGAATACTAATCCTGGAGAGTGCGATGGCGCCACCGGACTACCGTGATTGGCTAACGCCCGCTCAACATCTGTGTACTGAATAGAGCTGGCATTCGCGCCTTCTTCGTGCTCTAGCACTAGCCTTCCCATTTGAGGAGGTGGTCCTCAGTTTAAGTTTTCTTTTTCTAGGTGTGATCATAATGATCGAGCTCTTCTGCTTTGTCTACATTTGTCTTCTATTTCATTGGGCGCTCGACTTCTCAAGTTTACTGGATGGCGCTGACGTCTGGTTTTCTTCGAAGATAGCGTCGGGCATCTTATTGGGGTACCCCATACATTAACCTGAGGAAAGCTGAATTAATCGAGCAGCAGAATGAATCTAAAAGGTTCTTTTAATAGAGGCCAGCGGCTAAGTACGTATAGGTAAGAGGAAGAAGAAAAGCCGAGTCGTTCCACTTCACCACCTAGAGCTGCAACTTCCACAAACGACTCATAGCCACACGTATACCTTTGAGACGACTCACACTTTTATTTCTCGAAAGGAGATTTCTCGCTCACGCCTGCGAATGTTCAGCCCAAAAAATACCGCACGATACAGTCTAAATATATTTCTTTGGCTATTGTGTCACTACTTCGCGTTACGGATAAAACTATTCTTTAAATTTCATTTGTTGATAAACTTGTAATGCCCACCTTCACTATAGCCAGGGCTATGTGGCCGATGGCGCGCTGCAGGAATGCTCGATTCTGTGGATGCAAACATAAAAAAAGAAGACAGCACAAGTACACACACGGCGTTATGCACCGACTTGCAATATAAGCGAAAGTGGATATTGAATGACACTGTAGGAATATTTAGTGACTGAGTTATGAAAACGGCAATTTTCGAACGGTCGTTTGGGTCGGTAAGCTTGATGGCACAAATAAAAGTATTTAATTGACAGGGTAGACTTTTTACTAATCGTTTATCAAAATGTTTTTATTTTCCTTATTTTTGCATAAGAATGCCTTCTAATGTGGTCGATGAGCAAAACGACAACAAGGTAAAAGCGGGAGCCAAGGTTTCGACAAGTGAACTTGTCTTTTTAAAGCCGACATATGGTTTCTTCGGCACAGTGTATATAAGTAGGGTTGTTCCAAAGGGGAGAGGGAGTAAGTCGGGTGGGCGAGGCTATCGAGGCAACGACCGAGGGTGTCTTAGCGGCGAGGGTGTAATATTGAGAGGAAAGGTGTGCTATTCAACGTCGGTGGAGGAATGTGAAGAGCGCCGCGTGTCAGCAGGTTTACGTGTTTATGTTAAGGTTCCTGTTTTCATGGAAGGGGCCTGGACAACGGTGGGAGGGGGAGGGGGATTATCTGCTCCACTGGAGGTCGCTGAACTCTCGTCTCTCTGCAAGAGAGAATAAATAAAGCCGTGGGAAATGGTGCTCGAAGAAAAATAAATAAATAAAATGGAATTGGTGTAAGAATAAAAGAACAAAAGAAAGGGAGGAAAGAAAAGAGAAACAAGACACTAAGCAACCCAATGAAAAATAACTAAGTGCTGTTGCCTATAGCTTGAAAGTTAGCAAAGCTCATACATTCTAAAGCTCCCTTTGAAACGTTTAGGCCTATTGACTGCAATGAGGTATAGTTCCCTGTATTTTATGTCTCGCACAGAACTGAAATTTGACTTTAGGATGTAGAGTTTAAATTCATCAAATTTATGACCTGGTGGGTTGAAATGCTCGGTGACGCCTTTGGGAAACTTTATATATATATTCTTATGACACACGGCGCTACCTCACACTCCTCCGACGCTAAATAGCACGCCTTTCGTTTCAATTCTACGCCCGCGCCACTAACACGCCCTCCGATCGTTGTCTCGCCCACCCACTTAACCCCTCTTCCCTTTAGAAGAACGCTACCTATATATAATGTGCCGAGGAAAGCACATGTCGCCTTGAAAAAGCAAGTCCACTTGTCGAAACGTTGGCTCTCGCTTTTACTTTGCTCTCGTTTTGCTCATGGTCTTGAATTTCCATCACCCACCTTTGCCGTGTTTTCCCTGGATTGCTAACGTGGTCGATTTTTTGATGAATTTTATTTTATGAACCGCACACACAATTGGTTAACATGTTTTCGACCGCAAAATACAACACCGGTCTTGCGCCACGTGCCCCTGTGCAAGTACTGAGATGTAATTCGTTTGAATATTTCCTGTTTATTATTTGTTAGTGCATTTAGTTATTCGCGAAAAAAATATTACGCTTCCCATAGAAGTGACACTCGTTGGCGGCTCGCAAGCGCTAGGGGCACTGCGGCTGTTCACGATGTCTCGACTTCCTAGGCTTGTCAGGCAAGAAGAGCTGCGGTCTGTCAAAAGCGAAGGTACATTAGACGCCGGGCATAGAGCGAAACAGGCGTGCTATTCATCTCTTCTACACTGGCGCCTGTTAGAGCTAAGCTTTCTTGCCGGGTTCCAGACAGCTTTTCGCACGTATGGCGACATCTACGAATGGCACGGCGAAGAAGTAGTTTATACGTTTAAGTTTTAAGCACATATAGTTTGATATATTATTACTGGAGGGTACTGCGGCGCTAGTGTCTATGGGAGCTGCAGGCAGGGTGATTTTTCTTTTAGTGCGTAGGTATTTTAATGCCTACCCAACGAGCAAGAACGTCCGTCAGTCCGGCTTTCAGCCCATCCTTCACGTAAGATGATCGCTTTCAAGATAGGGCCCGAAGCATCGAACGAATTGAATTTCGTGCTGCCTCTCGCTTCAACGCGAACTTAGCGGCGAGAACACAGCGCACACGAAGCTATCAGCACTCGCCGCGCTGTCCCCATCTCAGCTCGCTTTCCAGATCGGGGCCCGCGTGGTCGCGCCATATACGCCGCCGCCGCCGCCGCCGCCGCCGCAGTACTTTTGGTCATGGTTGATCGTCGTTCGACGCGGATGGATAAGGCGCTAAAGAGCGATAGCGGCTTATAATGATCAGAACGCTGTCAGCACACCTGGCGCCACCACCTGCCAGGAGTGTAGCCAGGGGTTTGGGGGGGGGGGGGGGGGGGGGCTTATGGGGCTTCAGCCTCCTCCGAAATCTTTCGTGCTGTGATGCACCACCGACCAAACCGGAGATCACTCTGGATTTTATCTAGAATGTATTTTTCCCGCCCGAAAAGACATTTCGGCGTGAAGATTGTGAACTGGGGCTATATTTCGTGGAAACGCCCATGCACTTGGAGTCACATAGCGCAAAGATCCCCATCCGAGCACAAAGTTTCAAGGGCGCTTTGATGGCGAGCGGGCTCGTCGTGGCTTCTCGCAGAGGCCGCGGAATCTACGGAGCTCATGGATTTCAATTCCGAATCTTTGTGGGTATAAAGCTAACATAAACTTCTGATGTGAATGGTGCATTGACATTTCCAAAGTCGTGCGTTACATTTTCAATTCCGGATCTTTGTGAGCTTAGTGTTCTTGTAAACATTTGGTGCCAAAGCTGCATTGACTTTTCTAAAGTCGTACAACGGACCATACAACGAGACAAGCCATATTAACACACTATCAGACAAGTTGTCAAAACACGCAGCGATGTCCGATGAGACGAAGCGTTGTAATGGTTCATTTGTGCCAACATGTCGCAGAAAAGAATAACATCTTTTTTTCACCTGCGCCAAAGCATCCATGTCAAGACGCTAAACCCAGAAAAGGTAACTGCGTTCTTATTTATTTTTTGTACTTTGACTTTTATTCGCGAGGACAGATTGAGCCTCTTCAATTTTCTTGTTCTCGCTACCAGCGGGCAGCCAGAGCCAACCAGAGGTCATGCGTCTTTCTCGTGTTGCCCTGACAACCACGCGGCGCACTTTGGTGCGCGTTCGTTTTTCTCTGGCCCAGTGAATTTCGGCCTCAGAGAGGTTTGGAGGCTTTCTGGCTAGCAGACGACAAAAATAAGCAATGGCCGCTCGCCGCCACCACTGTGGCGACTCGACAGATGGCAACGCGTTCGCTTGAGGGCATCTCCATCATTTCGATGATAGCGCAACGTGTACGGGAAGTCTTTTATCTCGCCAGTGCAGGATAACGAGCAGCATGCATATGGTTCTCTGTGGACCAAGCGTCTCACGTTTTCTTCGATATTCATTCGATATCCATCAGGTGCCCCAAGTAGGCATTCGATTGTGGCCAACATGCTTTCCCTTGCTTTTCTTCATTTCGATGCCCCCCTCTCCCCCCCCCCCACACACGCACACGCACACACACACACAGAGAACGAACGAGAGAGAGAGAGAGAGAGAGAGAAGATATTGCTTCGGCGCAACGAATTGTCGCATGGTGAAAGTTTGATTTTGTTACTTCTTCTGCGAAATGTAATGGGCCACGGAAATTTTCAGTTGCTGGATACTCTTGTCATATTATTGCGATATCAATTATATGGACACTCAAAGCGCATACCCGTCGTGGTCGTCATGTTCCGTATGAAGTCCAAAGGCGATAACATCCTCAGCGCTCGCCGCATGCTGTATGTGCGGGTCAAAGCGCACGGAGGGGGGGGGGGGGGGTGAGCCGACAATGGTGGGTCAGTCTTATGTGCGCAACGGAGAAAAGCGGGGAGGAAGCGCGGCGTCTTGCGCCGCGCCCAAGGCTCCGGGAGTGCACTCTTCTCCGGGGTCCCTGGAGGCTGTGCGCGCCCAGGCCGCTGTATCTTGAAAACCATTTGCGACGGGGACAGAGCCCGCCGCGCGCTGCATTGTGCGCTGTGCTTTCGCGACTTAGTTTGCGTTGATCAGAGGCGCAGCACGAAGGTAAATTTGCTCGCTGATGCTGCTGCCACACTTTTTTCTCACTCAAGCCTTTTGACAGCGAGTTTCCGCGGTCATCGAGTGAGATGTGTTCATGTTCGCCTGTGCGCGCCTGACACCACGCTTGTTAATTTAGTTAGTGCGCCTATGTTTACAAGTTTCTACGGCCGATAAAGATATCCATGCTTCATATAGCTGTCCACCAATTTTCTATCGCAATCGATGACTCGCCTTTCGGTCGAAACTGTGACTTTTTATTTTTTTATGACAAAGGCGAAGGCGGCTGTCGTCGGTGAATTTGAGCAGAACATTGGAATATTCGCCGACGTTTGCTCGAAAACGGCTCACGTTGAGCTCCACGGTTAGAACTTACGCGCACGGACCATTCCTCGTCGGCGTTGTAAACTCCCGCCACAGGAACCTGCAGTGAAATCACGCCGCCATGACAAAATCGAAAGGTCCAGCAATTCTAAATGAATCGCCCAGCGGAACTATAAACATAGAGATTTAAGAGGCATCGCGTTCTTCCACACAGAGAGCAACCGACGTGTATTTTTTTAAATATTCATTGGCAGATCGTAAAAACGTTTACAATTTTTTTTGTAAAAGTTAGATTTTCCATAAGCCCCGGTGTGCTTACGGTATAACATTTCTTGTTCAATAATGTTCATAATAGGCCGCCAACATATATCTCGTTCAGACACCTATGGACTGTAATACATTAGAAATTTACATGTTTTCACAGCATTGCCTACACAAATTATCCGTACTTTATGTGGCCAGAAGGAAAAGTCTATAAGGAGGCAAAGCGGACTACAAAGAGGCGGTTTAAAGATATTTTGATAAGGACTGCGTGGCTTTAACTGACGTCCTCACGTACGCCGGAACACGGTTTCCTGAAAGAAAGGACTTGTTCATGGTGAGAATGTTTAAGGTACTCACAGAATCACAGAATACGACAGAAAACTTCATCACGAGGCATCACAAGGCTAGTTCGGGGCATTGTGGGAAACTTACGGGCGTCAAGTGTTACATCATGCGCGAGGCTTTGAGATGCCTTTCCGTTTACCGTGCATTAAACAACGCTTTCATGCCATGATACTCGGGTCATTCCGGGTTTACCTAAAAAGACATATAGGAAGGTCACTTTTCTGAAAATTTAATATTACGAAGCAATTCCTTTAAACATCGTAATATTCCTTTTTTAATCTTTTTTGCATTGTATACTGTACTTGCCCCGACAGGACGAGAATAACAGCGATGGACGAAGCGGCGGGGTGATTTCGGCTTGTCTATATATATGATCCATCACGTTGGCATATATTGTAATCTGGCTAGCGTCGCCGAAACTGTATATATATAGATAGGTGGATGTGCAGACGCTGGTACGCGAAGTACGTGGCTATTTCCTTTAGTGAAGCCTATCCCGAGTAGAGATGTAAACTTTCATGAAAGTTTGAGGGGCGTGAGAAAAAGTGGCTTCTCTCATGCTTTTTGCAGATAAATACCAAAAACTAAAAAAAAAAGATTCTTGCGCACGCCACAGAGCTATGAAAAACTCGACACATTTATTTCTCTAACGCTGAAAATAATATAATGATTTCATTACTACATTATTCATGTGCACTCGAACATTTTTTCCCCCGAAATCGTCAATGTCTTTTTCAACCACTTGCATCTCAAATCCTGAGCGCATGTTGCAGCTCAGCGTAGGAGACTGAGTATTGTTTCTGCAAGCCAAGAAGGGACGTTCCTCCACGCCGGTGCTCGTCGCATAGTTTAGAAATTACGACGCGGAGTGGAGGCGCCACATAGGGTCCGAATGGTTCGAATCGTGCACCAAGAGACCGTATACTGACAGGAGCCGAGACCGAGTTTCGAATGAAGTTTTTGATCAGCGCGCTATTGCGGCGACTTTCTTGTTCTCGCACTCTTTCTTTGACGCCTTACAAATGCGAGTGTGGCGCGCGTACGCCGCCTGCGAAATTGGAATGAAGCGCGATTGCACCGAATGTCGACGTGCGGTCAACGCAAACACGAACGTCTCGCACTCACATTGCGGGATAGAAAGTGGGCGCCCGCCACATGGCCAGCGCAGCAGACGACGATGGTCCCGGCGTTCAGCATCAGGAACTTGCGCAGAGTCTCCACCACTTGCGCCTGCGGTGTATGTTACAGTACACCGTGACAGTATTGATAACCATTACATTAAGTATAACCACGAAAATATGCATAACGCGGTGGGCGGGTCCATGGCGAAGAAATCTCGTTCGAGAGCTGTGAAGCACTAAAGCATAGCGCTGTTCCAATTGAAGCGTGTTCCTCACAGTTGGGTCGCTAAAATTAACGGATATAAATCGTGTCCCTCTCCTTTATAACCAGAAAGCCACTGCAATAGGCTTCTTTAGACAGGGAGATTAATCTGTAGAAAATTTTATTTATTCGGCTTGGACAAATTATGACTTACGGAAGGAACTGATATGGCGAAACAGTTCCCTATATACGGCAGTCCAAGTTTTGCTGAAGATTTCGCGTTGGGATGTCTCACTATCATAACTAGCAGGTACTTCCCATATTTCCATTTTCTTTACATAGCTCTCACTTTATGCTTTGACATTTGCTTAGGCTCCTCGTACTTTACAGTGGGGGAGCTACACGCGAGCCCACTGTAACAGGGAACTCTGACCCTTGTCGCAACGTTGGCTCCAGGCTGAGGCTTCCTCTGTTCGCTTACTGTTGATCAGTGTATTTCTCATGACACGTCGGAATGAGCGAAGACTACCGTTCACTCGGAATGTATACAACGAGAACAAATGAGACATCCATGAGGTCATAATGTGCCTCGCACATTAAGTATAAGCTTTGCTAATCACTCTGCATCTCCTTACGCAGTCCACACGGGGCGTATAGTTCTCTTTTCAATACATAACAGCCAGGGGCCGCATTTCCTTCTATCACAGTTCGGGTATGTCCTTTTCAGCACGCATTGATTGGCTAAGCCCGCGGACGTAAATGTGTCGAAAAGAACACACTTCCTGTTAACTTTTATTTCTCGCGCTGCACTGTTCTCAAATTACTTGACAGACTGCGTGCCCGTCAGTCCTGCTTGTCTGCGTGTTTAGAAGTTATATCGTGCGAAATGAAAGTGTCCAGGAAAGTGATCGATCAGAATATGGCCCCAGAGCAAATAAGTTATGAACCTGATCTTCCCACGGATCGTGGTTGGTTGACTCAGGCAAATTCAAATAACATAAATTTTGTGCCTTAGCACTGCGTCATTGCTCTTGCATGCAGCGGAGTGCTTATCCGCTATAGTAAAATTTAACCGAAAGCCCTATATAAACCTGACGCGGTTGAAGCAAACGTAATAAAAACGGGCCCGTCTGCATGCAAGTATCGGCAGGTTTCAACGAGGGCTCCTCTTTGCCGTGCGAAGTTTAAGTGTAATACTCGGCGCAACATTTCTGTTGCGGATACAAGACGTATTACAGTGAACGGTTACTATTAAAGGCAGAAATGTAAGTTTCGATTTCGCACTTACAGGACTCGGACCAGAAAGTGCCGGATTGGCCTGTAAAGAAAACAAAAGAACGAACATTGGAACTTAAAACACCAATGAGACTACTCAAGGAAACCACAAACGGCGCTGGACAAACGTGCAACGGAACGGCTTTTTATTAACGCATGCAACAGCGCTTGACGTTCGGCTTGTTAATGTCGCGTCACTTCAGAAGTGCGGCAGCTCATCAAGAAGAATACAGATTCGAAGGAACACACCACGAGCGTTGAGGTGTCCTTGTCTCTATCTGTATTTGTCTTGCCGGGCTGTCGTACTTCTGAAGCGAAGCGCACGCGACGCAGGAGAAAGGAAGGCTTGTAGTGCGCATTGCATGTACCACTTACATTCCAGGAGAATAATCGACTATAGACTGGCGCATAAGTGACAGAGGCGAGAACGGCAACGGATCACTGAAATGATGTTCACACAAAACATGTACGGCGTCTGCAACAGTCAACGTTCCATATGCAATACGCGACATGCAAGAACTGGTCATTCGTATTAAACATTTAATCTGGGGTTTTACTTGCCAAAACCACGATGTGATTATGCGAAGCTCCTTATAGGGGGAGGGGGGAACTCCGTATTAATTTTGACCACCCGAGCTTCTTTAATGCGCAAACAGTGCACGGCTCACGGAAGTTTTTGCATTTCGCCGCCATCTAAATGCAGCCGCCGCGGCTCTGCCCACCTTTGAGCACGCGAATGGAGGGGCGCGAGGGACGCCGCCGAAAGCGACGTATAGTTTCGCCTCATGCGCACTCCCCGTCGTACAACCTGTGACCCCTGTTAACCTCCGGGGTGCTGTTTATGCTGCACAGCAGCACAGGCGTCGCGTGCTTGCTATCGCTTCGCCCTTCTAGCGGAACTAATTAAAGGGGCCTTGAAACGATTTTGACGATTTTCACAAACCTACTGAGTCGTTATAGGTAGGTCGCCTGGTGGCACGGGGCACAACCGAACACAGAGCTAATATAGCAGTAACAAAGTCTATTCTACTTTGCTGGTTGGCGTAAGTTTTCGGAAGGAGCGTAATCGCGAACACGTCGTCCTTTTTAAATGTCTAAAATGTTTTACGCACGGTTACAGCAATGTTAGCTCCGTGTTCGGCCAACCCTCGGAGGGCGAGTGCTAGTTTCGGTTTCAAGGAACATGCGCGCTCCGACCGGTTGCCGGACATCCTAAATGTTCTTTTAATTATCTCTTTGTGAATTTTAAATGGGGCGAAGCGCGGGAAGTGGTTGTCCTCGTGCATCCGTCGAGCACACCTCCGTTCGCCCTTGCCACTCGCTCAGCGATATCAAAAGCTGCATCGCGCTTGGTCATCTGCTTCGGTTGTCGTCCCAAGCATGAAGATGGGAAAGATAAGGCAGAGAAGCTTGATCAGGCGTGCAACGAACGGAAGACGCAGGAAACCAGGTCAACCAAGGATTAGACGAAGATGGCTAAATCCAGGCATCACATGTGTTGCGTGGTTCTGTGGTGTTCTATCATGGGGAATTCCAGTTCTGCGAAGTTTTCCAGGTTCGCTAACGACAGCAGGTAAGGACAAGTATTTCACTTTATTTTCTGAGCAGGTATTCATTTTGCATGAGTAAACAAGTTCTGTGCAAGCCTGAGTGAACTGACATAGGAGCAGTGTCGTTCGATCCATTCGTCATGACGGCAGCCCATCTGCTGTGGGTGAAATATTTGTACTGTAGGGCTTGAGTGCGTGTTTGTTGCGGCATACATTTTGTGCGCTCTTTGTCGACAAATATAGCCAAGGCTAAAGTAAAGAAAAAGAAGACACAGCCGTGATGTTTTATCAAATTTCAAGAGCAATGACGGCAAAAGGATGCATGCACGTAATTTCTTGTTGCGTTTTGACGAACCATTGCTAAAATATCTTACTAAAAAAGGTTGAAGCTCTCTATTTTATCTTACTTTTGGAGCGCAGGCGGCACCATACGCCCAGTTACCTTGATTTAACCTCAGCTTTGGTGTGTGCAAGTTTATGGGCACTTTTATAAGAGACGTAGCGCAATGTTATTTGTTTTGCCGATAAAATATATGTAATAATACCTGTAATACAAGTATAGAGTACTTAATACTAAATAATTATTAAAGGGAAAATACGAAATAAGCACGAACTAGTAATCCCCTTGCGATGAAGAGTGGCATTAAGTTTTTTTTTTTAATGAATGGTTGGTTCCTTGCGTTGCTGTTGTATCAAAATAGTGTCCTAATGCTCGCCCTGCTTTTCTGTATATATGAATATGACGCAAAGTATGACGACAGGCAGATTATACATGCTTGTAAGTGCTATAGAAATATGCTTCCTCATTTGGCATATAGTTCAAATAATGAGATCAGTTATAGGCTGCTTCCTGTTCATGCAGATGCCTGTAGGCAGTTTAAAATTCTGTGGGTCCTTACATATCATGCTGTCAATGAAATACATGTATTGCAGTCTACCTTCTTTCTGTAAGCCACAAAATATGTCGCCGTCGTAATATACGTGATAGGCAAGTTCCACGTGACCAGCCCTTGATGGTTAATTTCGCATTGGTTTGGATCTTCTGGAATCTATGTTCCCTCATTATGACAAATTTCAGTTGCGAATGAAAATTCCTTCTGCAGATTGGCACTTTATCACTTTGTAGAGGTCCTTGTTTTTCCAGTACGGAATGTGTGAATAAAATCAAAAACGTTCAGCTTTTACTTGTGTTGGGTTTCGGCTGACCGAGAAATCGGCCAGCTTAAGCTGATCGACTTTAGAACACACGAACAAAATTAAGGATTGATAGTGCCAGGAAGTTTTCTTTATACTACCCCCCACTATATCGGTGGACTAGTTGAACTGTAGCCCTGAATTGAACCGCAAGTTAGGAATTTCAAAGCGACTATTTTCACGACATGACGAAATACGTGCGAATACTTGTATTTAATGACGGTGTGCTATATAAATATTTTTCATTATAATTTCTGACCACTTGTGCGTACGATCGCTGTACCAGTGCTTTAAAAAATGAATAGAAGCTTCCAAGGTAAACACGACAGAAAAAAAAAAAGCGCTTCCTAAACACAGCACCCTTGGTTCTGCTCCGCGATTTTACCAATGTCGCCGCGCGGCCGGCGGACCTGCAAGAGAGTACGAACACAGCCCGCTTGCATGCCAAGTGGGAAAGGAGGGCTTCGCGGAAAGCCTCCTCCTCGCGGCGGCGCGCCCTCTACCTTCTGACCTCATCAGAGACACCATGAATGAAGTGTTTTGTTTGTCGTAATGGGACCGAGTGTCCCAAGGGAGGTGTAGGGAGTTTCCGCACCCTGGTTTGGCTGGTTAAGCTGGATTCAATGAAGAAGAAGGGTACTTTATTACATTACACACTTCAAGGTGAATTAGAAGTGGCTAAATGGTGCAGCAGAGTCAGCCGTTGACGGGGCTTGAGCAAAAGCATGACTACCGCGGAAGATGCTCGGCCAAGCAGCTGTCACCGTTAGTCCGTGTGCACGCCGTTTCTCTTCGTACTGCGTGTGTAAAGCGCTGCCGCTTCAGAGGTCGAAGCGGTGACATTCGTGCCCCCCCCCCCCCCTCCTCCTCGCACCTTCTAAAAGAACTTCCAACAAGACAGCTGTAGAGCATTTTGGGAAACTTCCAGTTCAGCAGCTTCAAATTTAATACTTGTTTAATATTTTTTTTTCTACGTCTAAAGAAAACTCGCGCAATACGAAAAAAAGAAAAGCACGTGACATGTCCGCTTGCGTGCCGAAATTGTAGTGCTCTCAAAC